>NW_027556098.1:316675277-317275277 GCF_003287225.1 Phascolarctos cinereus | reverse complement strand
GTGTGTAGTGATATAAATACCAAGAGTCATCAAATTCGCTTCTCAGCTCTGTAAAAATTAAATATAAATCATCTAACCACTCTTGGCCTCAGTTTCCTCAGCTGTAAAACAAAGGTAAAAATCCCTATTCTATTTACCTCATAGTACCACTGCAAAGATCAGACAAGAGTAAAGCACTCTATCACTATAAATACTGTATATATGGGTAGGAATTTATTACTCTGTACTGGCCCAAGGATATACGCTTGAACTTCTTAAATAAATGCCTGAAGTCAGCCTAATTTTTTTTTGTCATTTGGTGCTTTCTCATATACACAGGACACTATCTGCAGATCCGGTAGCTGCTATAACACGTCCTAAGCAGTATAATATGCCTACGTGTATGCAAAATTAATTTTAAAATAGAAGTAAGCCTCTTCTGAGTTATTTTCTTGCCGTCAATATGATAATCATCTTGCTTTAAATATAAGGGGAATTCAAAATATCCTCATTACAAACTCAACCACCTAAGTAGGTTTCAACTTATGCTCCAGGCCCACCTGCTTTAAATGGGGAGACAGCACCATCTTGTGGATACTTCAGGTACTGCTGCTAATGAGACTTTTCCCATTAACTGAAAAAATTCATTGAAGATATTTCTTATTGCTCTAACTGCTCCTATACATTTTGGGTACAACACAATTTACACTTTATAATATTCATTTCCTGAGATTCAAATGAAAGATTTTCAGAAACATATATTTTGTATAATGAGGCATATTTGTATACAGAGTAATGTTTGCACTACTTACCTTGTGCTCAAATGGAGCTCCATAATAGCCATCATTTAGCCCAAAAATTATTTCATTTTGGTTGCGGGCATGAATCTAAAAGAAAAAAGATATATACTAAAATAGGTTAATTAGTTCTTCTTATATCTATTAAGTTTTTTCCAGACAGACAACAAAAATAAAAAGAGGTCCCAATAACATTTTTTTTTAATGAATACTGCTCCAGGTCATTATGTGATTTAAACAAAGAAAGTCACTTTAGTTGACAACCTTGTCCTCTGGAACTCTCCACTCTCCCATGCTCTTCATCTGAAGACCCTCTGACATCATCTCCCTCTCTTTCCTTCTCCAATTTCAGACAGAGGTGGTGGCCCTTCTCCTTGTCTAGGACATCCCTCTAACATGCACTTAATCTCGTCTCCTCCCATCTATTCCAGAAGCCAACTTCCCCAATTATCCTCTCTCTCACTTCTTTAACCTCTTCCTATCAACTAGTTTTCCTACTGGCTTCAAACATGCCCAAGTCTCCCCCAACGATAAAAAAAACTTCACTAGACTCTACCATCCCTCAAGCTATCATCCTATATATTTCCTCCTTTTCCATTCAATTCCTTGAAAAAAAACTGTCTATACTTGCTGCCTTTACTTCCTCTCCTCTTACTCACTCCTCAATCTTTTGCAATCTGATCTCCTCAGTCAACAGAAATTGCTCTCCCTAAAGTTATCAATGGTGTTTTAACTTTCAAATCTGATGGTCTTTTCTCAGTCCTCATTCTCATCTTATTTGCTGCACTTGACACTGTTGATCAATCTTTCCTCTGGATACTCTCCCCATCTGAGTTTTTGTGGCACCTCTCTCTCCTAGTTGTCTTTTAACTGTCTGACCACTCCTTCTCAGTCACCTTTGCTGGCTCCTCATCCATATTATACCTCCCAATAATGGATGTGCCCCAGATTTCTGTCCTGGGTCTTCTTCTCTTCTCCCTTTATACTCTTTTTTGGTAATACATCATTTCCCATGGGTTTTACTATCACCTCTATGCAAATGACTCCAAGAGCTATCTATCCAGCCCCAGTGTCTCCTCTGAGCTTTATGCCCATATCATCAATTACTTATTAGACATTTAAAACTGGACATCCTGTATGTAGCCATCTTAAACTTAATATGTCCAAAATCCAACTCATTCACTATCTTTCTCTCCAAATCCTTCCCTCTTTCAAACTTTCTGCCAAAGGTACCAACATTTTTCCAATATTTCAGGTTCATAATGCTGGCATCATCCTGGACTCATACCCTGCAATCAGAGAAACTGGCTTTTCCTCTGTTTCTCAAAGATGACACTACATCTCTTGTCACCATGATTTTGCACTGGTTGCCCCTCCATGCCTGGAATGCATTCCCTCCTTATCTCTGCTTTAGAGTCCTTCCCTTCCTTTAAAATGGAACTCAAGTACCATTTTTTTTTTAGGAAATGACTGAATATGTAAAGAGTTGAAGGTATCATCAGAGTTACCAACCTGGAAGACTAGAAGGATGGTGGTACCCTCAACAGAAACAGAGAGGTTTGGCAGAGAAGTGAGTTTGGGGAAAAAATAGAAACACTTCTGTTGGACACATTAAGTTTTAGGTGACCATGGTACATCCAGTTTGAAACAACTAATAGGCTCTTGTAAGATGTGACACTGATGCTCAGGAGAGACTAGACTGAATATAATAAGTGAGAGTCACTTGCACATAGATAATAAAGCACATGAGAGCTGATGAGGTTACTAAGTTACAGTGTAAAGAGAAGAGCTTAGGACAGAGCACTGTGGTACATATACCATTAAGGGGCAGGAAATGGATGATAAACCAACCAAAGAATCTATAAAGGAAGAGACAGATGAGATATTGTGGAGGTACAACTGACTAGATCTGGCAACTGATTAGATACAGAAGTTGAAGGAGAAAGAAGAATCAAAGATGAATTTGAGGTTATGAACCTCAGAAATTGGGATGATAATTGTACACTCCACAAAAATAGGTAAGTGTAGGTGAAGGGCAGGTTTAAAGGAGAAGATAAATGAGTTTCACTATGAGGTATCAGTGGGACACCAATGTGAAGATAGTAATCAGGCAGTTGGAGATGCAAAACTGGAGTCCTGGCTTAGAGCTAAACGAACAGAAATAGAAGACATCTGTGTAAAGGTGATGAATGGGGTGGGAAGAAATGATCTCATCAAGGAAGAAAGTATAGAAAAAAAGATAAGACGGCCCACGACTCAGCTTCAGAAGGATCACTGTCAGCATAGAGAAGATAATACAACAAGAGAGACCTATTCATATATCTGTATTTATTCATTTTATATTTATGCAATATAAACTCATATGTATATTTTCTCCTCTATTAGAATGTAAGCTCACTACAAGTAGGAATTGTTTCATTCTTTGTACTCATATCCTCAATGCCTACCACATTATCTGAAACACGGTAGCTCAATAAATGATTGCTGACTGACAGCATGCAGTCAGTGGCAATGCAGCAGACAAGCTAACAGAGTAATTAGAACTATGTGTAAACATCAATCCAAAAATTACCTGCTGACCCACGTATTTTAGTCCATCCAGAGAGACTTTCCACTCAATCAGCAGCTGACAGAGGTCCTTCTTTCCACCCCAGATCCTTACCACAAAACAGGATACTGATGTGTCAAGATGGTCAGGCATTATTCCAAAATCAAGACTCCTCCAGGTTGGATTCTATTGATGGGGGAGGGGGGGAAGCATAAAAGTAAAAGATAACTTCTTTATAATTATTTCAGTCAAGCTACAAAATACTGTCACTTTAAAAACTGAACAGTCTTTGGAATACATTAACAAGTCACTAAATGAAATAATAAGATATTCCAATTAACACCCAAGAGATTTTACAACACTATTCATAAAAAACATCATCAAAAACATACGACACCTCATGTAGCTATAATCATCAGGGAATGAAATGCTTCCAGGAAGTAAATTTTCCAGGCAACTAAAACCTACCCTTTTAAAATTACTAAAACTTTTTTCTTATAAAATGTATTTAAGAAAAACCTTTCTAAAAATAATAGCTCTAAGAAACGACAAGCAAGATGATTTCAGAAAAACCTGCAAAGACATACATGAACTGAAGCATAGTGAAGTGAACGGAACCAGGATAATATTGTACACAATAACAGTAATATTGTTTGATAAAGAACTGTGAATGACTTAGCTATTCTCAGCAATACAATGATCTGAGACAATCCCAAAGGACTGATGATGAAGCATACTATCTATTTGCCTCCAGAGAAAGAACTAATGTGGTTTGAATACAGACTGAAGTATGTTATTTTTCACTTTCGTTCCTATATTGTTTCTTTTATTTGAGTTTTCTTGTACAAAATGACAAATATGTAAATGTTTTACATAACTGCACATGCATAACCAACATCTGATTGCTTACCATCTCGGGGAAGGGGGAGGAAAGATAGAATATGCAACTCAAAACTTTAAATAAAAATGTTAAAACTTTAAATGTTTAAATGTTAAAGTTAAAACTTTAAATAAAAATGTAAAAAAAAAGCACTGTGAGACATGTCAAATAACAATTATCAGTCCCATGTTACAGATAAAGGAAAAAGAGACTGAAAGATAAATCACTTGCCCAAGGTTATACTCTCTTGGCTCTGTGCATTTTCTCTAGCTGTCCCTCATGCCTAAAACACTCTCCTTCCTCCACTCTGCCTACTGACCACCCTGGCTTCCTTTAAGTCCCAATTAAAATCCCTTCTTTTACTAGAAGTCTTCTCCAACCCCTCTTAATTCCAGTATTTTCTTTCTTTTAATTATGCCCTATTTATCCTGTATGTAGCTTGCTTTGTATATATTTGTTTGCATGGTGTCTCCCGGATTAGATTATATGCTCCTTGAGGATAGGAACTATCTTTTGCCTCTTTTTGAATCCCCAGCATTTAACACAGCCCCTGACACACAGTGGGGGTTTAACAGATGTTTACTGAATGAATGAAATGGTGGAACAAGAACTCAAACCTGGGTTTCTTGAGTCCCTATATATAGTATACTTTCTAATATTCCATGATGACTCTAACAAAATATATATCTGCCTTAATAAAGAATGTTAAACACAATTTAACCTGTTTTTGGTTGCAGAGTCAACATTACGAACAACTGTGGTATAATGGAAAGAAAAACAGGTTTGAATATCAGCTTTACCACTGTGTTATCCTAGGCTAGCCACTTTACTTTTCTAAGCTCCGGTTTATTCCCATGTAAAATGAGGGGATATATCATTTCCAAGGCTACTGCATGATCTTTAACTTTTTCATTCATAATTGTAATATTCATTATTCTACTAAGCTATAATAGTTTCAATGGCTAATGAACTATGTACATAAGCATAAATAACCTTACAAATATCCCTAGAGGGCCCTCACAACTAGGCTTTTTTCAGGTTGTATTACATCTGTTTCATTCCAGTCAGACATCAATTCCATTTTATTCATTTTTTTTTTCCATTTAGAAGGAGGAGGAAGAGATGGAAAACAAAAGGAGAGGGAAGGGGAAAGGCAAGAAGAAAAAGAATGACAAAATCAAGCCAAGCAAATTTACAAATTAGCCACATCCAAAACATGTCTCATTCTATATCTTGAATCCACCACCTCTCAAACATTTTTTTTTAAACTGCTATCAAAGTCTACTTAAAGCAACATTTCCCAGAGTCAGGCTAAGGCACATGACTACCCGAGGCAAGAAGTGAAAATTATGCCTCCTGTGCATTGTCCAATGGAGGCTCAAAGTCTTCACATGAAACATGAAAAATCATAAAATACATGACATTTGCTATGCTAAGGAGAACAGAATTCTCAGGCATTAAAAACATACCTAGAGTAAAACCTACATAACTACCACTGTATCCTTTGATCAAATCATCCTGCTGCTAGGACAATATACTGTGGAGAGACCAATCCAGACAAGAATATTCATGGCAACACTGTGATCATTTAAAAAAAAAAAAGAATCCATGTGTTCAATGACTGTGTAATGACTGAAAAAACTGGCATGTGTACCTAATGAAATATTATTCTGGCAAAAGAATGACAATTGCTGATCTATATTGATAGAGGGCATTTCTTCATCCCTACACCAACAAAATCATAAGTCCAACCCCTAGCTCTAAAAAAATGATAGCTAAGAAGAACAAACTGGAGAAGAAAATGGCAAACTACTCCAGTATCTTTGACAAGAAAACCCCAGAGCACACATGACTGAAACAACTCAAGAACATGAAAAACAAAAACAAAATTTATGGGTGTTGCTGATGGTTTCAAAGGTTAGTATTTTAAAATATGTGCACTTATAAAGCTAACATTAAAAGGTATTTCATCATATTATTCCTCCCTAAACAGGTTACACCCCAGTGATCTGGTTACCTTTCCTACTTCTAGTGCTGACTCTAGTTTTCCCCCAGCCCCACTCCCTTGCTTCCTTCTAATCTGCTTCAAATCAGTAAGCATTTATTAGGCACCTATTATGTGCCAGACATTGTGCTATGTACTGGGAATACAAATACAAAAATGAGACAATCCCTAATCCATGAGAAACAGAGTTCACATTCTACTGTACTTACATAAATTTATTCAACTGGATCCATGATCTCATGGATTCAGGATTTCCTCCTAGTAATGAAGATCACAACCCATCCATACTTACCCATCCTATGTGAATCTCATTATGGCCACCTAGAATTCACCACAGGAGTTCCAAATAGTATGTTAGAGGCCTTCCTCAAGTTCTCCCAACATTTAAGGAAGATCACGGAAACACTCTAGCCATCCATATCGCTTCTGCCATATAACCAGTCCATTTTCTTTCTGTCATACTGACTGCATCCTTTATTCCTATTCTTCAGAGTTCCTCACTGGTTATACGACACAGCCTTCTCACTTTACCTTTCCACTGCCCTCTCTGCCATACAGCAACAAAGTCAAAAAAAATTTTATTGAAAAGTTGGGCCTGTGCTATTAAGGGAAGCTTGAGGGTCAGTAAAAGTGCTTTGCAATTTTCTGAAAGCAAGCTAGTTCACTCTCCTCCTTTTTCAACTTTAGGCCCACCTCACTGTCTGTATAATCTGCCTTAGATACATAGACTGTTAGATAAGCTCTACAGAGTATCCATTTGGATGAATGTTAAAAGCATTCTTCATCCATTTGGTCTTTCTGGTGTGGACAGACATGACAAACTCCCACTGAATGATTACAATTTTTTTCCAGGAAGATCTGAAATGTCTTGGGGGTTGATGAAATCAATGTTATCCACAAATAGGATTATTTGGGAAACCTCACAATTCATAATAAAACATCTTTGGAAAGCCTGCCAAGATAAACAAAGTTATCCCAAGGTCATTTAAGGATTGAGACAGAAAAAGGACTACAAAAATAAGAAAAATAGAATAAATTTTTAAGAACTACCACGACAAATTTTCTCCAAAAAGAACACTGGAACCATCATACCTGGACCCCAATATCACAATTCCAGAAGTACTTACAAAGTAGAAATGGTACTAAAGAGAAGAAAAGATAGGAAAAGTAGCCAGATTGAATCACCTATATAAAGAGGAAATTTTGCTGGCAGCAATACAATCAGGAGAGCATTGAGGGAACAACATACAAGGCAACCACAGGAGGAGAGGACCCCAAAGGCATGGAAAGATCTCAAACTTCTAATATAAAAAAAAAAGTGACTAAAACAATATTAACAACTAATGACCTATAGGTCTATTCTCTCATCTCTATAAAAAAATATTGCACGAATACCATTTATAAATGAATTGCAGTCATAATCAATGAGGTTACTAGAAGGCATTCTTAAGGAGGTTACTAAAAAAGGACAAATAGGCTTTTGCAAATGGTATTTAACACTGGACCACATCTACATCACACAGCTGACTAAACAATGTAAAGAACACAAGATCTTATTATGCCTAATGTTTATTAATTACAAAAGAGGCAGCACAGCACAGTATATAGACAACTGGCTTTGGAAAAGGGGAAACCTAGATTCACTAGGTTATATACTCGCCGTGTGATCCTGAACATCTCATAACCTCTCAGTGCTCTTGGCAATTTTCTAAAACTGCAAGTTTCAGGAGAAGTGCTGCCTTGCACTGGCAGAGGAAATTCTTTATCAAATACTGCCAACATCAATGAAATCACAGAACCAGCCCCTAGCCCTAACAACAAAAAAAGCAATGCACTCAGGAGAACAAATCATTGCCTTATACAATCTTCGATGACATGTCTCGCATGACAATAGCAAAGTCATCTAAAAGATGGTGCTTAAGCTGCTTACTGAGAAAATAAGGGATTGTTTAAGGTAGAGGTGAAGAGGGAGTGCATTCCAGGTATGGAGGCAGCCAAGGGCAAAGGAAAAGAGACAGAAGATAGACGGCTATGTGTGACAGACAGAAGGCCAGTTTGGTCTTGTAAAATATGAGAAGGGAAGTTACATAATGAGACTAGAGAAAATATAACAGGGCTAGTTATGAATGGTTTTAAAAACTAAACAAGAATTTAAGATTTTATCCTAGGGGCAACTAAAAGCCACTGGATCTTCACTGGGTAGGTGTATAGCATGGTCAGATTAGTCCTTAAAGGAAAATCACTTTGTCTGCTGCTTGAAGGATGGATCAGAGCAGAGGAAGACTTGAGGCAGGGAAATTACCTTGGAGGCTATGGAGAAACCATTATAATAGTGTATGGGAGAGGTGAAAGGGGCCTGGATTAATGACTATGAGTAAAGAGAAGGAGATGGATTTAAGAGACGCTGTAGAGTTAGAAATGACAAGATTTGGCAACTGAATGTATACGTGGAAGTGTGGAGAGTGATGAATCAAAGACAATGCTGAGATTACAAACCTGGGAGACTTGAAGAACAGTGCTGCCTTTAGAAGAACTAGGGAAGTTTAGAAGAGAAGCATATTTGATTCAGGAGAAGATAATGAATTCTGCTTTGGTCTTATTGAATTTCACTTATCTCTGGGAATTCCAGCTTGAAATATTTCACAGGCAGTTGCTACTATGGGACAGAAGCTTGGGGAACAGAATTGGGCTATGTATATGGATAGGTATACATACAGATACATACATATATAGTTACATATATCCATTACACTGTAAACTCTTCCATTAGACTGTAAGTTCCATGAGGATAAGGACTGTCTTTTGCCTCTTTTTGTATCCCCAGTGCTTAGTACAGTACCTGGAACATGCTAGGTGCTTAATAAATGTCTACTGAATTGAATACATATAAATCATATTCATAGAGATTAAAGTTATGGGAGCTAATGAGGTCATATAAAAAGAAGAGGGCCTATAACAGAGTCTTAGGGAACACCTAGAATTAGAGGGTCATGATATAGATTCTGAGCCAACAAATAAGAATGATTAAGAAGAGTCACACGGGTAGGAAAACCACCAGGAGAAAGCATAATCACAAAACCCAGAGAGGTAAGAGTATTCAGGAGGAGACTGGTCAACAATGCCAAATACAGCTGAAAGATCAAGGAGGATGAGAACTGAGAAAAGACTATCAGACTTAGCAATGAAGAGATCATTGTGGGGCAGCTAGGTGCACAGTGGATAGAGCACCGGCCCTGGATTCATGAGGTCCTGAGTTCAAATCCGGCCTCAGACACATAACACTTACTAGCTGTGTGACTCTGGGCAAGTCACTTAACCCCACTGCCTAGACGAGAGAGAGAGAGAGAGAGAGAGAGAGAGATCATTGGTAATTTGAAGAGAGGAATTTCAACTGAATGATGAGATCAGAAGCTATACTACGAAGGGTTGATAGATGAATGAGAAAAAGTGAAAGGAAAGAAGACTTCAAAAAGAGATAAAGAAAGAGGGAGGGAGAGGGGGTGGTTAGTTCTACCTCCTCTAGGAGAGTGGCTGAGAAAAAAGAGAAGATAGATGTATGACAAAAGCTGTACAGAAGTGATGTTAGGGTCCAGTGAAGCTCTTTGGGAGTAAGGGGGAAAGCCATGTTCGAAGAAAAGAGGGGGAAAAAATTGGTGGATAGGAAGAAATTGAAGATTGAGAGGTGGGAGATGAATAAGAGCAATCTGCTAGAGAAGACAAAGGGAGATGGTACCAAAGATTCATGAAGAGGAGCTGGCTTGGCAAAGATCACCTGATCAGAGACTGGAGGAAAGAAGAGAAATGCAGATGATGTCAAAGGGTTTTAAAATAAAGAGAAAGGCAGAAGATGGAATTCGTGTGAAATAGTCTCCATTTTCTTAGTAAATAAGAAGAGAGGTCCTCAGCTGAGATGATGGCACACAGGGAGGTGCAGGATGTATGAGGAGAGAAGGTTTAGAATAGATTCTCACAGGACTGAGATAGTGACTCTAAACATTAGAGAGGAGTAAAAGGATTGCCTTGCTGCAGTGAGGGCATGGTTCAGGCCAGAAAGCATCAATATGCAGTGTTCTCAGCACATTTGTGTATGATTTCTTCCATTTCTATTTGGCAGCACATGAACAGTATCAAGAGGCAGACTGAGAGTGATCCCTGGTTGGTGTTTACAAGGGATAAGTAGTAACAGGATAAGAAGGGCAAAAGACAGTAGAAGACAGTGTAGAGTTGAATTGGATAGCTACAGGAGTAAGATTGGGAAAGGAGAGAAATGAAGTCAGAAAAGGGCAAATGGCCTGAGAATTAATGGATGGAGGAATGAAGAATCTAATTAGGAGAGTAAAGCACAGAGAGATGGACAGATAAGAGATTACATTCAGAGAGAAGAACTTCAAACTTTTTGATTAATGGAGTATGACACTTACAGGTAACAGTGAAATCCAGAGTCTGACCATCTCTATGTGTGGAGGATGACAGTAGAAAAGTAGGAAGAACAACAAAGATGGCAGAGAAAGAGGAACCAAAGGTCAAGTCTCTCCCACAACTGCTCTAACAAAGGCTGTGGAAAAGTATCATAGCAAGTGGTGATCGTGAAATATGAGGAGCAATCACAATGGGTCACTTTTCCTGGCAAGGTCAGCACAGGAGACAGCAAGAGTCCTGCAGGCCCCAGTAAGGAGATCTAGCAGAAAGGCCCACACAGTCTACCAGAATGCAGACAGAAGTTATGGCAGGGGTGGGGAATCTGCACCCTCAAGACCATGGGTTCTCCACTCGTAGGTTAGGGCCTACAAATGCGTAAGGAGGCAGAAAGCACAGAACAGGAACGGCAACTATATTGCTCATATCCCAGAGCAGGGTCTTGGATCCAGGGTGGACAAAAGGCAGACCTTCAGCTTCTTTACAGAGGCAAGGAGCAAGCACACAGCAGGGTCAATCTGATACCTGAGCAGAGTTTCAGAGCCTTCCAGCAAAGAATGAGACGGAGACCTATAGCTAAAACAGAGAAGAACCTGCAGCTTTTTCACTGACATCAAAGCAGGATCACAGATTCAACACACACACCCCTGGGCTGGGGTCTGCCTCTGAATAACCATTACAGGAGGTGTGGACCACTTGCAGAGCCTTCAACCTAGCTGACAGGCTATACTGAGCAATTATCTGCTAAAGCTCCAACTAGGGCAAGTGGGTAGCTGTGTTGCCCAGAGCCAAACTAGGGAGAGAAACTCAAAAATTCAGACCAAATGGACAACAACCAGACCATGCCCTAACAAACTGGTTAGGGGACGCTGAAAGTTTGCAGCTTCCTGATTTGAGTTACCCCTGAAAGCTCTGAAGTACATAGCACAAGGCAACCAGAAAAAGCAAGAACAGGGCCCCAGATAATACCAATCATGGTCAAATCAGGCCTCAACATAACCTCTGAAAATATTCAGTCTAGCTCTAACAAAAAATTATAATTCAGGAAGTAATTTGGGAAGAATAAATAAAAAAAAAGACAATACTGATAATGAGTGATTACAGAGCCAGGGATGCCCAAATACAAATCTAGAAGACTAGAATAACTCCATGACATCTATAAGCAAAACTTTAAAAAAAAAAAACAACACATATTGATCACAAAGTCATCAAGAATTCCTGAAAGAAATGAAGCATGACTAAAAATGATATTATAAATTAAATTATAACTCCAGAGGAAAGAACTGTAAAAGAAATTAAAGTTCTAGAGGAAAGATTTGGAAGGAAAAATCAGTTTAGTACAAAGGGATTCAGGGTTTTTTTTTTAAACTTTACCCAATATCATATTGCTTGCTGTCTTCTCAGTGGATAGGAGAAGGAGAATTTCGAACCGAAAATTAAAAAAAAAAAATTTAAAAGCCTTATTAAAATGGCAGATTCCCTGAAAATTAGAAAGTACTAAACAAAAGTTAATAAGTCCAGGACACAACATGAAATTTTTCTAACAAAGTCAGAAGACTAAAAAATAGGAAAAACTGCAAGCTATCACACATCAAACACAATGTCAGATCAAAGAGATGTAATATAAGACATTTTACTCTCTAAAAACCACAACCATGGGAACCAAGATAGCAGTGTATGCAGTAAACCCCTGTAACTCTCCCATATTCACCTCCAAACAAACATAAAATAGAGCCCCAAAACAAATCCTAGAACAGCAGAACCAGTAAAAAGATGGGATGAAACAACCTTTTAGACCAAGAAACTTTGGAAGATCACCAAGAAAGGTCTGTCTCACTCATGTAAAAGGGGAGCACAGTCCAGAACAGCAAGGATCTCAGTAAGCTAGCAGCAAATCTCACCTCAGCAAACCAGTGGGAGATTCTGAGAGTCCTAGTGAGGCAGAGCAGGCAAACGCCAACATCAGTTACCACCCCCATACCCGGTGTCTTAGCACAGCCAGGGGAACCAGGCAGGCCACCTGAGAAATACTATGTGCTTCAGCGTAGCCCCAGCAAACAGGAAGCCTCCGGAAGCCAGACTACCATGTGCTTCAGTATAACCTCAGAGAAACACACAAATATCCCACCAGTCTCAGCACACACCACACACCAGCACTAAGACCCTGTCTCAGCACCAGGTAAGCTTCCAGACCCATAAGGCCTCCAGCAGCGCCAGTCACTCCCTCAGCACAGCACCAGACATGACAGCCAGGGCCTGTAGCCACTAGCACGAGAAGCCTGAGACAGTGCCCCTTCCATCCTGGGAGCAGAGCTCAGATTTAAAAGAAAAGAAAAAGGTCAAAAAAAGATGAGCAAAAAACAACAACAACAACAACAAATAACCTGACCACAGAAAGTTATTATGGTGACGGGGAAGATGAAGACATAAACTCAGAAGAGGACAACAATGTCAAAACACCTATGGGCAAAGCCCCAAAGAAAAACAGGAAGTGGCCTCAAGCCCAGAGAGAACTCACGGAAAACTCCTCAAAATCACATAACAAAATCATACAAAAACTGGGAAGACAAATGACAATGATGGAAGAGCTTGGAAAAAGAAAGCAATTGCTTAAAAAGTACAATTGGCCAAACGGAAAAGGAGATACAAAAAAACACTGAAGAAAACAACTGCTTAAAAAGTACAATTGGCCAAATGAACAAGTACAAAAGCTAACTGGGGAAAACTCCTTAAAAATTAGAACTGGGCAAGTGGAAAATACTGACTTTATGAGACATCAAGAATCAATCAAGGGGGGCGGAGCCAAGATGGCAGAGTGAAAGCAGTGACCTGCTTGAGCTCTCCCCCAAGCCCCTCCAAATACCTATAAAAAATGGCTCTAAACAAATTCTAAAGCAGCAGAACCCACAAAAAGACAGAGTGAAGCAAATTTCCAACCCAAGACAACCTGGATGGTTGATCAGAAACATACATCACGCCAGGCTGGGAGAGGAGTGCAGTGCAGCGTGGGTGCTGAGAAAGGAGATCAGGGTCTCAGGTCCAGTTCCCTGAAAGCGTGGCACGGGGATGGAAGCTGCCTCCTGAGCTTCTGGCCCACAAACTGAGAGGGAATCAAGTGGCTGATCAGAGGGGGATTGCAGGGATCTCTTTGCCAGTGCTGAGGCAGGAATCTCTTGCTTTGCCCATGCTTAGATCTGGGTCACAGCTCTGGGCAGCAGTCCTGGGGCAAGGGGCGTGGTGGAGCTTGTAGTGACTGTGGACAGGAAACCCTCCTCACAGTTTCAGGATAGAAAGGAGTGTTGTGGTCACTAACACACCACAGCACAGGCCAAGAAAGGAGTAAACACCTCGCCCCTTATCATACCCCCACCTTGCAAGAACTGAAAATTTACAGGTCCCTACAAGTATCTCTGAAGACAGCTGTACAAACCCCCAAAACTTGGGACAGTACATTCTCCACATTGGAAGCAGACTCTTACCTTAACAAAGAGTTTAAAATTCAAGTAATTGGCTGGGATCATGAGAAAGCAGCACAAAAAGAATCAGACTATATTATCCTACTTTGGTGACAAAGAAGGTCAAAACACACAACCAGAAGACAACGAAGTCAAAGCTCCTACATCCAAAGCCTCCAAGAAAAATATGAATCAGTCCCAGGCCTTGGAAGAGCTCAAAAGGAATTTTGAGAAGCAAGTAAGAGAAGTAGAGGAAAAACTGGGAAAAGAAATGAGAGTGATGCAAGAAAATCATGAAAAACAAGTCAACAGCTTGCTAAAGGAGACCCAAAAAAATACTGAAGAAAATAACACCTTAAAAAATAGCCTAACCCAAATGGCAAAAGAGATCCAAAAAGCCAATGAGGAGAAGAATGCCCTAAAAAGAAAAATTGGCCAAATGGAAAAGGAAGTCCAAAAGCTTACTGAAGAAAATACTTCCTTAAAAATTAGAATAGAGCAATTGGAAGCTAGTGACTTTATGAGAAATCAAGACACTGTAAAAACAAATCCAAAAGAATGAAAAATTAGAAAAATGTGAAATATCTCATTGGAAAAACAACTGACCTGGAAAATAGATCCAGGAGAGAGAATTTAAAAATTATTGGACTATCTGAAAGCCATGATCAAAAAAACAGCCTAGACATCATCTTTCAAGAAATTATCAAGGAAAACTGCCCTGATATTTAGAACCAGAGGGCAAAATAGAAATTGAAAGAATCCACAGATCTCCTCCTGAAAGAGATCCCCAAAGGAAAACTCCTAGGAATATTGTAGCCAAATTCCAGAGTTCCCAGGTCAAGGAGAAAATATTACAAGCTGCCAGAAGGAAACAATTCAAGTACTGTGGAAACACAATCAGGATAACACAAGATTTAGCAGCTTCTACATTAAAGGACCACAGGGCATGGAATATAATATTCCAGAGGGCAAAGGAGATAGGATTACAACCAAGAATCACCTACCCAGAAAAACTGAGTATAATCCTTCAGGGGGAAAAATGGTCATTCAGTGAAATAGAGGACTTTCAAGCATTCTTGATGAAAAGACCAGAGCTGAATAGAAAATCTGACTTTCAAATACAAGACTCAAGTGGAACATGAAGAGGTAAACAGGAAAGAGAAATCATAAGAGACTTATTAAGTTGAACTGTTTACATTCCTGCATGGAAAGATGATATTTATAACTCATGAGACCTTTGTCAGTATTAGGATAGTTGGAGTGAAAAAATTATATGTAGATAGATAGATAGAGGGCACAAAGTGAGTTGAAGTTTAAGCGGTCATATCTCGAGAATAAAATTAAGGGATGAGAGAGGGATTATACTAGGAGAAGAAAGGGAGAGGTAGAACAGTGTAAATTATCTCACAAAAAAAAACAGAAAAGAAAAGTCTCTCACAGTGGAGGGGAAACGGGGGAAGGTAAGAGGGAATGAGTGAATCTTATTCTCATAGGATTTGGCTTAAGGAGGGAATAACATACACATTCAATTGGATATGGAAATCTGTCTTACCCTACAGGAAAACAGGGGAGGAAGGGGACAAGAGAGCAGGGGTATGATAGAGAAGACGGCAGACTGGGAAAGGGGTAATCAGAAGCAAATACTTCTGAGGGGGGAAAGGGTCAAAAGAAAGAATAGAATAAATGGTGGGGCAGGATAGGATTAAGGGAAATAGAATTAGTTTTTCACAACATATCTACTATGGAAATGTTTTGCATAATTGCACATATATAACCTATATTGAGTTGCTTGCCTTGTCAATGAGGGTGGGTGGGGAGGGAGGAAGGGAGAAAATTTGGAACTCAAAAGTTTTAAAAACACATGTTTAAAAAATATATATACATATCTGTATCAGTAACTTAAATGCACATTGAGGGCCAACTGGACATAGTGAAGAAAAGCAGCTTCAGAACCCAGGAAAAAGCAACACCTAAGTGGCACTTCATAAAGATGCCACAAAAGGAAATAAGGACTTTAAGAAGCAAAAGCTGTGAGTTTATCTCTTTGCCACATGAACCCCTGGACTCTATATCTACCTGTGGGAAAATACACTTCTGGTTTGGCGAGATGTTTTTGGAGCAACTTTTTTTTTACATTAGTAAATATTCTTTTCTACAAACTAATAAAGTCTGGCAGTCTGACAAAAAAAAAAAAAGAAAAAGATGATGTGATGGAGCTGAATCTTGAAGGAAGCCAGGGTTTGTACCTAGTAGGTGCTTAATGTTTGTTGACTTGGGTTTTTTTGGTTGGATTGTTGGAGGTAATCGGGGTTAAGTGACTTGCCCAGGACCACACAGCTACCAAGTGTCTGAGGCCAGAGACTGACTTGTTTTTGTTGTTGTCCTTCTTGTTGTTTTTAATTTTCACTCACATCTAACTTTTCCACTCTCATTCAGTGTTTTAAATGCCTTACTTTCCCTCCCTGCTTAGCTGAATTCTTTCCATCTTTTTAAGGTCTAGATCAAGCCCTACCTTCCCCTGACTCCAAATCTACTGCTTTTCCTGTGGCACCACTTAGACACATTGTATTTCTACTTCCCTTTTGTGTATATGGACACATGGATTTTGCCTCCCTAACTGGTTATTAAGTGCCTTTGATGGTAATGACATGTTGTAAACTTAATCATCCCTTGTTATCTAATATCTAGTTATCTGTAAAAAGGAAATCATTTAAAATTTCTGGACATTTTTAAATGTTTTAAAGATTTTTAACAATTTGATTATATTTTCTCCTGAATTTAACAGACTAAAAATGAATTTTTAATATACAAAGTACAAGAGGAAAAGAAGATTATGTGTGAAGCCATAAATCTACACTATGTAGAGCTTGTGTTTTTAAAAATATAATAATTTTAAAATAAATTCAACGTGTTACTTTCAAAATAAAATAAAATAAAAGAATACAAGCCATTCCCCCATTGACAAATGGTCAAAGGATAGTATTAGGCAATTTTCAGATGAAGAAACCAAAGCTATCTATAGGCATATGAAGCACTCTAAATCACTTTAGATTAAAGAAATGCAAATTAAAACAACTCTGAAATACCACCTCACACCAATCATATTGGCCAATATTATAAAAAAAAAAAAGAAAATGATAAATGTTGGAGAGGATGTGGGAAAATTGGGACACTAATTCATTGTTGATGGAGCTGTAAACTGATCCAACCATTCTGGAGAATGATTTGGAACTATGTCCAAAGGGCCACTAAACAGTGCATATACTTTGATCCAGCAATACCACTATTAGGTCTGCATCCCAAAGAGGTCACAAAAAAGAGGAAAAGACGTACATGTGCAAAAATATTAATAGCAGCCCTTTCCATGGTGGCAAAATACTGGAAGTTGAGGGGATGCCCACAGATTGGGGAACGGCTGAACAAGCTGTGAAAAATGAATGTAATGGAATACTACCGTCCAATAAGAAATGATAAACAGGCAGATTTCAGAAAATCCTGGAAAGACTTGTACAAACTGATGCAAAGTGAAAATCAGCAACATTGTATGATGGTCAACTAGGAATGACTCAGCTCTTTTCAGCAACACAATGATTTAAGACAAGTACAAAGGACTCACAAAGGAAAATGCTATCCACATCCAGATAAAGAACTGATGGACTCTGAATGTAAATCAAAGTATACTTTTTTCACATCATTCTTTTTCATGTTTTTTTTTCCTTTTGATCTGTTTCTTCTTTCAAAACTGTGACTAATATAGAAATATGTTATACATGACAGCATATGCATAACCTATATCAAATTGCCTACCATTTTAAGAAGAGAGGCAGGGAGGAGAAAAATTTGAGATTCAAAATCTTGTAAAAATGAATGCTAAAAATTGCCTTGACATGTAATTGGGGGAAAAAATAAAATACCATTAAAAACCATGACAAAAAAAAAGCCTGTACACAACATCTCAAGAAATCATGACTAAAAACTGACCATATTATATCTATTGAAACCAGAATGCAAAAAAAAAGGAAGTCAGAAAGAATTCATTGGTCCTCTCTTAAACAAAACTCCAAAGGGAAAAGTCCCATGAATGTTATAGCCAAAATCCAGAGCTTCTGGGTCAAATAAAAAAAACTGGAAGCAGTGTTTTCTTTGCTGGCTCTTCATCCAAGTCACCCATTAATCATATGACACATCGCCCCCAAAAAGACTTCATCCTAGGCTCTTATGTCTTCTCCCTCTATGTTATTACATTTGGTGATATTATCAGCTACCATCTGTAGGTATGATTTATTTGTCCAGATCTAACCTCTTTCCTGACCCCCAGTCTCACAATCCATGGCTTAGTGGACATGTCAAATGAGATGTCTCATTGACATATTAAACTCAATATGCACAGATCTTAACTTATTAGCTCCTCTCCACAACACTCTTCTTAACTTCTCTACTACTATCAAGGGTACTACCATCCCCCTAGTCACCCAAGCTCACAAACTGGCTGTCCCATACATTCTATCTTCATTTCATTTCTAATATAGTCCTCCTTCTCTCCTCTAACACTGTACTACTCTGGTGCACTACTAGCTGGTCTCCCTACCTCAAAAGTCTCTCCCCATTCCAGTACATTCCTCCACACAGATAAGTGTAAGTGTGACCATGTCATTACACTATTCAATAAACTTCAGTGGTTCCCTATTGTCTCCAGGACCGATATAAAATCCTTGTTTGGGTTATAAAGCCCTGGATAATATGACCCATTCTGAGCTTTACAGTCTTCTTATACCTTACACCTCCCATCTACACTACAATCCTGTGACATATCTCCTTGCTATTCCTCAAACGAGATACTCCATCTCTTCCTCCAGGCATTTTCTCTGGCTATCCCTCATGCCTGAAATGCTCTCCCTCCTCATCTCTGCTGTCTGGCTTCCCTCAAGTCTCAACTAAAGCCAAATTTCTGGAAAAAGGTTTCTCAATTGCTCTTAACTCCTCCTCTTTTATGGATTTATCCTGTAGATATTTTGTTTTCACATAGTTATTTCCATGTTGTCTCCTCCATTAGACTGTAAGCTCCTTGAGAGCAGAGAGTATATTTTGCCTTTCTGTATATTACACAGACACACACACACACACACACACACACACACACACACACACACACACACACACACACACAGAGAGCACAGTACCTAATACAAAGTAGGCATTAAAAAAATCCTAGTTCACTGACTAGTTGACAGAGTTTAACTTCTGAAATACAAAGTCAGGAGTCAAAAGAAATATAAAATGGTAAATAGGTTTGAGCAATTAAAGGTGACTATATTCTAATAAGGGAAAAAGAAGTGTCAACAAAAGAAAAAAAAAGAAAAAAGTGTCACCTCAGAATACGAATATTATCAAGGGTCACAGAGGGTATTAAATAAGACACAGATCCTGTGAGTATTATTATTATACTTTTAAAAGAAAAATGAGAAGGGGGCAGATAGTTGGCACAGTAGATAGAGCTACAGCCTTGGAGTCAGGAGGACCTGAGTTCAAATCCGGCCTCAGACACTTGACACTTTTTAGCTGTGTGACCCTGGGCAAGTCATTTAACCCCATTGCCTCGCCAAAAAGAAAAGAAAAAAAAGAAAAAAGAGGGGAAAAGAAACACATTAGGGAAGAAAGAGTAAGAAAGGGGTAGGAATTTTCTATTACATAATCGGGATGTTCAAGAAAAAGGCTATACAAAGGGGTAGGAAGAAGGACATAACTTGATCATCCTAGCAAGTCAGATGATTATAAAATATGAAAGAGAGAGAGAGAAACAGACAGACAGAGAGACAGAGACAGGGGATTTAGGGAAGGATTAGCAATAAACAAAATTCTAACCGCAGAGGTAAGTTGTGAAGGAAATTTAAAAGCAAAGAAAAAAGGTAAAAACCTATAATAGCAGTCTGGCAGAAGAGAATAAAAGAGGGGCAAGGGAGGGGAAGTCGACTGCATTAAACACTGATCACTAGTGCTGAGCACACTTCTCTCTTCATTTACTCCTTTCTAAAATGGGAGTGCAAACAGAGGAAAAGAGAGAACAAATTTTTAGAAACATTTAATTAATAATTATAACAGTGAATATGAATCAGATGAATTCACCTAAAAATGGAAGAAGATAGATGAATGGATTATTCTGCTAATGATATAATATTAACAGAAATGTCTTGGGATTGCCTGCGCTGCTGAATCACTTGTGCCAAACCTGACATTCATGAGGCTATTCAATGATGTGTACCAGGTGGTGTTTCAGCAGGTGGGCACAAGCTGAATGAAACTCTCATTGCAAGCCTGACATTGCAGCAGTCAATCTCCATTATGTACTCCAAAATGAACCTTCATGTATGAGTCTGCTGTTTCAGTGGATAAGGAAGTGCTTTGTATCCAATTATATCTCTCTTTTCTTTTTAATGAGATTCATGACTTCTTCATAGTCACTGGCTACCAGCATGCTGAGGTAGTTTGGAGCATATCATGTGTCATATGTCGCAGCTGTTCCAGCAGTTGGGGACCCACTGGATAAACTGCATGCTTGTTTTTCATACTGATATCTGTACTGCTGATGAAAAAAGGGCTGTGGGGTATTAGTGCAGCAGTGTCTGGGGGGTGCTCCAGTTATAACAATCTTTGGGCTCCTCCAGAGAGCAATGAATTTGAAAGAACAGCTGAGCTGAACATGGTATGAAGCAAGTTGCCTCCACTAAGTATGTTACTATAGATTGGATATAATCTTGGGAAGAGACTGAAATCACTGATTGCATTTATATTGTTCAGGGTACACAGACTGTTGGGGCTTATATCATGTTGAGGTAAAAGGAACTTGAGATAATGAGCATTAAAAAAGGAGATTAAAGTTTGAGAGAGATGACTAGATGGTATACGTGGTATATATCCCAGGTAAATGCCTGGATAAGGTAAGAATAAGAAGGACCCTAATCTTCCTGTGCCATACTGTACATTAAAGTAAGGATAAGATTCTTGGTGCTCCTGGAGAAGCCAAAGGTGAAACTATGTCCTTCAGCCTGCCACAAGGACTAGAGCTTCTTCATCTTTGGACTGGGCTGCTTATTGCTGAGGGGCTGGGAGTGATGGATGATACAATGGGGCAATGAGTAATGTAAGGAAATTTCCCTACTCTGTTGGTCAGAAAAGTTTTCAAGAAGTCTTTAGAATTGGGAACCCAGATTGAGTAGATAACCTGAGGACATAAAAGCCTTACAGCTCTGCAATTCTTCCTCAAGTCATCCGTTTCCTTTTCTGGTGACAGGTCAGCATGGAAGAAGCTCTTTCCTTTGGAAAAATGGAATCATTTTTCAGAATTTCTTTTATATTGTGTTCTCTTAGGTATACTTTTTGGGCAAAGCCCATTTTATTGCTTTGGACTAATGTGTGTTTGAGTGAGACTCTCCTTGTTAGTTGGCCAGAAGAAAAAGGAAAGGAGCTTTTATATAAAATCCCAACAATAACCCACAAGAGTTCCTGATTGGTAGGGATGGGCCTAATAACGTAGAAATAGACGTTCATTCAATTTTGAAATGTAGCCAAATTCTGCTTCTGCATGAAGTTAGCAGCGTTAACATAATGCATCTAGTTACTCTTTTCTTCATTAAAGCTATCAGCGAAGCAATGATGCTCCAAATTAGAAGAGATCTACCAAAAATATCATCCATTGGCATTTGTGGGGTATCACTGTACCACTGGTAAAAATTTTGCCTATCTAGGGTCCAAAACATGTTCCTTTAGTATATATTCTTTGTTATAATTTTAATAACAGAAGGGCCTCCAAGATTTATGGTGACTTATTAGAAGTATATGGGAAAGATAGCTGTCAGATGTCAATCTTCTTCAGCAAAAAAAAAAAAATCTTAACTCTTTGCCGTTTATAACACATGTGAAAACCAGATTCCTTGGCAAAGATGCTTCTGCCAGTTCCTCCATTACCACCAGAGTCCCAGGGTGATAATTCACAATGTATTTGTATTTATCTTCAAAATCTGCCTCTGTCCACACAGTCATGTAAGCACCCTTCATGTACATTTTCATTGTTCATTCATTTCATATACACTAAAAAATTTATAGTGTTATAGCTACAATGGGACAACCCAGGACATATCTACAAGTTTTTCAAAACAAAAATCCAACACTTAAGATTAAGTCTCACTTACTTCTATACAGTGAACATTCCTTCTTGCTCTCTTACTGGCTTAGAACAAGACTGACACCTTCCAGGTTAACTCCTTTTTCTATGGTCTCTCTGTCCCTCCCTTCCATCTTCCCTTTAAGAAAGGTGCCACTGCACTTACCGCTTTTGCCTCACAGAAATACTGGAAAGATGAATGTTAACAGCATTGCTTTTCAATTTGTTACCCAAATTGACTGTGCCTTTCCACTGTCTAGTGAGATTCCCTATTGGCCGCTCAACTGATTTATAAATTGTCTACTAGGCACTTAAAAAACCCAATTTCATAAAAGAAACCGAACATCATAAATGAAGCCCCAAAGAATATTACCCCAAAACAATATAGATGTATTTATAGGTGAACTCTATCAAACATTCAAAGAAAAGTTAATTACAATATTACAGAAACAGTTTAAAAAAAGAAAAAGAAAAATAAGGGATACTACCAAATGCTTTCTATGGTAAAAATATGGACAATATCTAAACCAAGAAGAGACAAAGCAGAGAAAGAAAACTATGGGTGACTATCTCTAATTAATATCAAATGTTAACATTTTACATAAAATATTAGCAAGAAGGCTATAGTAAAATAGCAAAAAGACTATGCACTATAACCAGACTAGATTTATACCAAGAATGTAAGGGTGGTTTCTGATAAAGAAAATTATAACATTGATAACATATTAATAGCAAGAACAATAAAACTTACATCAATAGACACAGAAAAGGCTTTTGACAAAATACATCTATACCTGTTTAAAAAAAAAACAACTAAAAATCAAACTTTTCCTCATAAGGTAAAACAGTATATAACTAAACCAAAAATCAACATTATACGTAATGAGAATAAACTAGAGGCCTTTGCCCTTCTAATAAGATCAAGGGTCAGTCAATGGGCATTTATTAAGTACCTACCCTATCCCAGGAACTATACTAAACAACAGAGATACAAAAGAAGCCAAAAGACAGTGCAGCTTGCAGTCTGATGGGAGAGACAATATGCAAACAACTATATGTATAAGGGTTATCCTTCCATTCTCCAAGAGGACCAAAGTAACATCACTATTTTAAAGTCAAGTTACAGTGTGTCCACCTGTGGCTGATTGACCATCACAAGCTCAGAATGCTCTAACACAGATTGGGAACAAATAGTCCACGTGAACATCTGGGGTGGATTCTCAAAATCTGCGCATCTCACGTTTCCTCTGAGCTACTTCAATTCTGCTTTGTGCATAGAACACAGCACCTTCTCTGGTGAGGGCATGCCATGCTGGTGGGTCCTGTGCTAGTATCTCTCACGTCACACAATCACTTCCAAAGTTTTTAAGAGAAACCTTGAGAGTATCCTTCTATCGCTTTTTCTGACAACCATGTGAGAGCTTGTCCTGTGTGAGCTCTCCATAAAATAGTCTTTTAGGCAAGTGTATGTTTGGCATTCAAACAATGCGGCCAGCCCACTGGAACTGCACTCTCTGCAGAAGAGTTTGAATTCTTGGCAATTTAGTTCGAGAACGGACTTCAGTGTCTAATATCTTATCCTGCCAGGTGATCTTCAGAATCTTCCTAAAACAATTCAAATGGAAGTGATTCAGTTTCCTGGCATGGCACTGATGGACTGTCTAGTTTTCACAGGCATACAACAATGAGGTCAGCACAATGGCTGTAGACCTTCAGTTTGGTAGGCAATCGAATATCTCTTCTCTCCCATATTTTCCTTCAGAGCCTCCCAAACACTGAGCTAGCTCTGGCAATGCATGAATCAAGCTCATTATTGATGTGTACATCCCTGGAAAGTATATTGCCAAGATAAGTCAACTTATCCACAGCATTCAAAACTTCTCTATTTGCTGTTACTGATGGTTCCATACAAGGATGATGTGGTGCTTAGTGTTTTCTTAGTGTTAACTGTTAAGCCAAAATTAGCACAAACAGCAGAAAATTGATCCATACTTTGTTGCATCTCAGCTTCAGAGGCTGCATTAACTGCACAGTCACCTGCAAACAGAAAATCATGCACCAACACTCCCTCCACTTTGGTCTTGGCTTGTAGCCTTTTCAAACTGAAAAATTTACCATTAGTGCGGTAGCTGACCTATATGCTGTGTTTGTTTTCACTGAAGGTGTTTGACAACATGGCTGAAAACATCATGCTAAAAAAAGCATGGGAGCAAGCACACAACCTAGTTTCACTCTATTGGTGACTGGGAAAGTAGGACAGCACAGTCCATTATCCATGCAATGCTGATGAACTTCTCTGGGCAACCAAATTTGGACATAATTTTCCATAAGCCCTCAAGACTAACTGTTTCAAAGGCCTTAGACCAACAAACATTGTGTACAGAGCTCTGTTCTGCTCTTGGCATTTCTCCTGGAGTTGTTGGGCAGCAAACACAATATCAACTGATGCTCGGCCCTTTCTCAAGCCACACTGGATCTCAGGTAGATGGCCATCCTCTAGGTGAAGGATCAGCCTATTAAGGAGGACTCTGGCAAGAAGCTTGCCAGTAATGACCAAGAGAGAGACTCTCCTGTGATTGTCACTGGACAATCTATTACCTTTACCTTTACAGAGATGGACAATGGAGGCATCTTTGAACTGCTGGGGAATAACCTCCTCTTGCCATATCACCTGGAAAATTTCAGTTAGTTTTTGTCTAAGCAAAGGACCCCCCCCCCCCCCCGCCAACTTGTAAATCTCAGCTAGACTAGAATCAGCACCAGATGCTTTGCCACATGAAAAGAGCCTAATGACATTCAAACCCTCTTCTTCATCTGGAACTTCAGCTAGGGAGGGACTGATTTCAATCAGAGGTAAACAGTCAATGGCTTCAGCACTGATTGATGATGGTCTGTTGAGAACACTAGGGAAGTGTTCAGCCCATCTCTACAAGATCATGTCCTTATCATTAATCAATGTGGTTCCAACAGCACTGAGTAGTTGAGATGCACCTTAGGTCTTTAGTCCATAAATAGCCTTCACTGCATCATAAATGCACTTTGGATTATTACTATCAGCATAAAACTGAATTTCGTCTGCCTTCTTACTGAACCAAGAATCCTGTATCTCTCTAAGTTTTACTTGTACTTTACTTTTGATGGAGTTAAACGCTACTTTCTTAGAGATGGTAACTATCCTGCTTTTAAACTCTGTGGAATTCTCATTTTTCATTTAGCAGCTTCTGAATTTCCCCATCATTTTCATCAAACCAGTCTTGATGTTTGTGATTGCTCTGACCCATATGAGCAAATGCAGTGATACACAACAAATCTCTAAGAGCTGCTCCACTGTTGCCAACTGTGTGTTGGCTTAACTTTCCCTCCAAGTTAGCAATAAGCTTCCTGCTCAGAAAAGCACTCTAATCTGCTGACATTAAGTCTTCTGGTAGTCATTTTGCCTTGGGCCACCACTTTTGTTGAATGTGAATATTTAGCTTGGAGAGGATAAGTCTATAATCAGTCAGGCATTCTGCATCACACATTGCCTTCTTCACTCTCATATCCTGTCTATCTCTTCTCCTTAAAATCACATAGTCCATCAAATGCCAATGTTTGCTGCGAAGGTGCATCCATGAAGTTTTGTTGCATTTAGGCAATTGGAAAACAGTGTTGGTGATGAGAGGGTCATGAGATGCACAAGTATTCAGCAGTAAGAGACCACTGCTGTTGCTGTTTCCAAATCCATTCCTCCCACAGACTCCCTGCCATGTCTGATAGCTTGTGCCTGTTCTAGCATTAAAGTCTCCCAGAATTACAAGCTTGTTCCCTTTCAGCACATTAATAATGAGGATCTCCAGGTCTTCATAAAAACTTTATTTGACCTCATCCAGGTTTGTCAGGTGGGAGTAGAGGCAGTGATGATGGTGGTGTGATATTTTCCTACAAGTGGCAATTGTCATAAGCCTGTCATCCACTCTTTTTGGAAGGCATACAAGCTCGTTGACTAGATTAGTTTTGGTTGCAAAACCTACGCCAGCTTCACAGTGCTCACCATGACTGCATCCACTCCAGAAAAATACACATCCAGCTCTGACTTCGGTAAGCTGGCCTTCATTTGCCAGTCTTGTCTCAGCACTAAAGATTATAAAGAAAATCAAAAGATGATTCCTACCTTTAAGGAGCTCACTCTATATGTGTGTATGTGTGTATGATATATATGGTAAATGGGAAATAATCAACAGAAGGCACAAAATTAAGAGGGACTGGAAAATGCTTCCTATGGAAGGTGGGATTTGGCAGAAATGAAGAGGAAGAGCCTTGTAGGCATGGAGTAAACCCAGTGAAAAGGTCTGGAATCAAGAGATGCAGTATTTTGTTTTAGGAACACTGGCAAGGAGGTCAGTATCACTGTACTGAAGAATATGGCGGGGAAGGCTGGGAAGTGCTGTATAAGAAAACTGGAAATGTTAAAGGGGGGGAATATGCATAGACAAAGAAGAAACAAAATTATTGCTTTTTGTAGATGTCAGGATAGTTTAGAGAACCTTCAAGAGCCAACTAAAAATTATTTGAAATATTTACTTTGACAAAGACATAGGATACAAAATCAATCCTCATAAAACAGAATTTCTGTGTATTACCAACAAAACCCAGTAAGAAGAGCTAGAGAGAAATCTTATTGAAATAACTATAAAATGTATAAAATATCTGGGAATTTGTCTACCAAAACACAAAAAGGAAATGTATTAATTCAACTTTTTACAGAAATAAGAACACATCTAAATAATTAGAGAAATATTAGGGGCAGCTAGATGGCGTAGTAGATAGAACACCGGCCCTAAAGTCAGGAGGACCTGAGTTCAAATCCAGCCTCAGACACATAATACTTACAAGCTGTGTGACCCTGGGCAAGTGACTTAACCCCATTGCCTAACCAAAAAAAGAAATATTAACTATTTGTGGCAGGCTATGTCAATATAATAAAAATGACAATACTGCCCAAATTGTTTAATTTATTCAATGTCTTACAAAAGCAAAGAATTACTTTGCAGAGCTAGAATATATAGAACAAAATTCATCTGGGAAACAAAAGGTCAAGCATCTGAAGAGAAATGGAAAAAATGTAAAGGAAGGAAGGCTAGCAGACCAAATCACCAGGTGCCTTGGCATTCTACAGCAATCAACTCTTCCAGTGCCTCAGCAAAACTAAGTGAAGCAGTGCTCCAAGGGGCCCCAGGCGGATAAACACCCTACAACATCCATCTGAAAAAGAGCTGAAGGAAAGGCCTGAATCTCCAGGAGCCACAATACCCAATACTACCCCTAGAGTTCCAGTATTGCTGTTTCCAGCACAACATCAGGGAAGCTGCCAGAATCCTACAGCCTCCAGCTGCCAACACTGGAGGCCCCGGCACACAACGTCATCAACCAGGCCCTAGGCTCCCAACACAAGAAGCTTTGGTCACTGCCCTCTGCTCCCCAGCAGGACAGCCCAATCTCTTTAAAGGTCAGGAAATAAGGAAACACCACGAGTAAAAAGAAACGTATGATAAATTCTTATTATGGGAAGAGTGAAGATCAAGGCAGAAATTCTGAAAAGGACAACACTGTCAACAAACCCACATCTGGAACCTCAAAGGGGAATATGAACTGGTCTAAAGCCCAAAAAGCCTTCTTAGAAGAGCTCAAGAAGGATTTTAAAAGTCAAATGAGAAAGGTAGAAGAAACAATGGGAAAAGAAATGAGAGATATGCAAAAGAGAGTCAATAGCTTGGAAAAGGAAGGACAAAAATTAACTGTAGAAAACAAGTCCTTAAAAAATACAATTGGCCAACTGGAAAAAAAGTACACTGAAGAAAACAAGTCCCAAAAATAAAATTGGCCAAATGGGGAAGGAGGTACAAAATCTAATAGAAGAAAACAATTTGTTAAAAATTAGAATTGAGCAAATGGAAGCTAATGACTCTATGAGAGAGCAAGAATCAGTCAAACAAAAAAAAAAAAGAATGAAAAAATAGATGAAAATGTAAAATATCTCACTGGTAAAATGAATGACCTAGAAAATCAATCCAGGAGAGACAATTTAAAAATTATTGGTCTACCTGAAAATCATGATAAAAAAAAAAAGAGCCTGGGCAGTATCTTTCAGGAAATCATCAAGGAAAACTGCCCTGAGGTCCTAGAACCAAAGGGTAAAATAGCCATAGAAAGAATCCACCCATCACCTCCTGAAAGAGATCTCAAATTGAAAACGCCAAAGAATATAGTAGCCAAATTCAAAAATTACCAGGTCAAAGAGAAAATACTGCAAGCAGCCAGAAAGAAGAAACAATTTAAATATCATGGAACCACAGTCAGGATTACACAGGACCTTACAGCTTCTACATTAAAAGACCATAGGGCATGGAATATGATATTCTGTAAGGCAAAGGAGCTTGGATTACAAACAAGGATCAACTACCCAGCGAAAATGAGCATGATTTTCAGGGGAGGAGATGGATATTCAACGAAATAGGGGACTTCCATACCTTCCTGATAAAAAGACCAGAGCTCAACAGAAAATTTGATCTTCAAATATAAGACTCAAGAGAGACATAAAAAGATAAATGGGACAGAAAGTAACAACAAGTTATTCATAAGGGCAAACTCTTTACATCCCTACAAGAGATGATACTTGAAACTCTTGAGAACTGTATTGTTATTACACCATGTTAAAGGGGTATACGTAAAGGGGGTGGGTATAAATTGACTTTGATGTAATGATGAAAAAAATCTAATCAAGTGGGTTAAATGGATCCAAGTAAGTGAATTAATCTAATCTAAGAAAATGTACTGAGAGAAAAGGAAAGGAGGAGTCAGACAAGGGTAAATTATATCACAGGAAAAGGCACAAAAACTTATTACAGCAGAAGGAAAGAAGAGAGGGAGATGAGCATTGTTTGAACCTTACTCTCACCATATTTGGCTTAAGAAGGGAATAACATAATCAGTTAGGTATAGAAATCTAACATGTCCTACAGGCAGTAGGAGGGAAAAGGGGAAAGAAGGGGGAGGGGGCTAACAGAAGGGAGGTGGGACTGAGGGAGGCGGTGGTCCAAAGCAAACATTAGTGAGGAGGAGAAGGGAGAAAGAAAAGCATAAACGAAGGGGGCAGGGGGGAGGGGAGGGGATGAAGAGAAAGACACAATTATCGTAATTGTGAATGTGATACATGAATGTAACGGAATACTACTGTGCTACAAGAAATGATAAGCAGGCTGACTTCAGACAAACCTGGAAAGACTTGTATGGTTTGATGCTGGGTGGAGTGAGCAGAACCAGGAGAACTGTTGTACACAGTAACAGCCACATTGAGTGATGACTGACTTTGATAGACTTAACCCCTCTCAGCAATACAAGGATCTACAACATCTCCAAAAGCCTCATGATGGAAAATGCTATCCACATCCAAAGAAAAAACTATTGAGTTTGAATGCAGATCAAAGCATACTATTTGCTATTTTTTTTTTCTTCTGTTGTGTTTTGTTTCCTCTTTCTGGTGGTTCCTCCAGCTAGTTCTAATTCTTACTTACAACATCACTAATGTGAAAATATGTTTAATAACAATGCATATGTACATCTTGGGGAGGGAGGTAGAAAAATTTAAAACTCAAAAGCTTATGGAAGTGACTGTTGATAAAGCAAAATGAAAAGCAGGGTTAAGTGACTTCCCCAGGGTCACACAGCTAGTAAGTGTCTCAGGCTGGATTTGAACTCAGGAAGATGAGTCTTTCTGACTTCAGGCTTAGTACTCTATCCACTGTGCCATCTAACTGCCCCACAGTAGAAGCTTAATAAATATTTATTGATTAAGTGCCCTCCAGAGAATAAAACTTTCTAACATGAAGTTAATTCCCAAGTAAAGCAAGGACTTAGTAAGAGAACCCCCAGTGGCCCTTAATATATTCAAGTCACATGCCCCAGATGAAATCAGTTACTGAAAGAACTAGGAAATGCAGCAGCTGAATGAACCACTGTCAATAATATCTGAAATACCATGAAAAGTGGAAGAAGTATCACAAGGTGGGAAAAGAACAACTGTCTCAATTTTCAAAAAATATAAGTGAACAGTGTGCAAACTACAGGCCAGTTAATCTGATTCTGATTCCTGGAAAAATTCAAGAACATATCAAAGAGATGGGTGAGGTATACCTAGAAAATAAAGTGGTGGTGACTATAAAGACCCAGCACGGCTTCATCAAAAACAGGACATATCAGACTAATCTTTTTTTCTTCTTTTCTAACAGGATTCCTCAACTTGTAGGTGAGGGAAATGCACAGATAATGCATAGCTCTGCTAAAACCTTGCTAAATGTATTTTTCTATTCCTGTGGAGAAGAGAAATGTGGAGTGGACTTAGACATCACTACAATAGGATAGATTCAGAAGTGGTTGGATTGCCAGATTCCAAAGTCATTAAGAGTGGAGTGCCAATTTAGTAGGAAGTCTCCAGGGGACTGTCCCAGGAATTCTATGTTTGGAATTCTGCTGTTTAACCTTTGCTATCAATGATCTGGATAAAAAGCATAGATGACAAACTCATCAAGTTTGCAAAAGACACATAGTTGCAAGGGATAGCTAACACAGTTGATATCAAAGTTAATATATTTAGATGAAGTACAATAAGGCTAAATGTAAAATCTTAAATGGGAGTACAAAAAAATCAACTTTATGAGTATAGAATAGCAGACAGACTTTATCTGGACGAAAAAATCTGGGGGTTTTGGTGAAGTGCTAACTCAAGGAATCAATGTGATATAACAGTCCAAAAAGCTAGGTTACATTGAAAAAAGCATAGTTTTCAGGAATATGGAGGTGAAAATCCCTCTGTGCTCTGTCTTATCATACCTCACCTAGCATATCCTGTTAAGTTCTAGCCAGCATAAGACACTGATTTGAGGAGTATGCAGAGGAGGGCAACCAGGATGGTGAAGAGCCTTGAGTCCATATCATATGAGAACAGGTTTAAGGAACTGGGAATGTATTCAGCTTAAGTCAGGGGGAAGGAGGAAGGAGGGGATGGACAAAAGGAAGGGACCAGGATATAAGTGTCTTCAAGTATTTAAAGGGCTTCATGTGGAAGAGAGATTAGACTTTTTTTTCTATTTGGTTCCAAGGATTAGACTCCGGAATTGAGCTGGCATTACAAAGCCTGATATCAGGGGAAACTTCCAAAATGTCCAAATGTAGAATGGCTGCGTTAAGAGATAGTGGGTTTCCCTTCTTTGGTGGTCTTCAGGCAGAGACTGGATAATTAGGTATTTTATAACAGGTTTTCCTTTTGGGTATATATTGTACCAGGCGGCCACTAAGATTCTTTTCCATTTTTAGATTCTATGATTCTGTGACATATGAAAAAGACCAATTTCAGAAACTTTTTGCCTAATACAAAAATGAGATTTTAGAGAAATATATGGCAAGGGAAGACAATTCCAGGGACAGGACATGGCCAGGGAAAAGATTTAGTTCTCCTTGGCAAAAGCACCGAAAACTGAATCAAAGGGATTAAATACTGGAGGCAAAAAATTTACAGAGAAACATTTGCTGCAAAGGAGAATAGAATGTGAAATAAACTAGTGACTATGAAAATGAAAAAAATTTATAGTCAGGGTCATGCTACTCCATAATTCTCAGCTCCAACCTCCACTTTTAACACCAGATCTAAGAAACATTATCAAAGGAAGGTAAATGAGCAATAATATGATGCTATTTCCTGTTGAGGGAAAGCTGGGTATGAGGGAAGGTGAATGGGCTGCACTCATGTTAAGTTAGCAGTGAACATGCAGTTTGAGTTTTTTGACCAATGGGGCAATTACAGAAAGATTTATGTGTTATTCTATATGTCTACATAGATAACTGAAAATGACAACTTAAGATCTCAATGATATATAGGAAGAAAAGAAAGGCCCAAGGGTAGAGCCTGGATAAACAGGACTCTAACAATGTCATTAAATCACACATGATTTTACTTTTTGAAGACAGAGATTACCTAAAATTTGACTCTTTATGTTACTCAAATTTTTACTATTTCAGAGAAGCTATTTAGATTTTATGGAACAATTCCTTTAAAAATCTCATCTTAATAAGAATATCAGTTCTCCATGGAAGACAGATAAATCACTATATCAAAATCACCATAAACAGAGCACATCTCATAAATCTAAGTATGACTATAAAGTGAAGTAACTGATTTTTTTAAGTATCATAGGAATAATAACAAGGATGATAAAACCAAGATGAAAATAACAACAGCTAACATTTATATAGTGCTTTAAGGTTTTCAAAGCACTTTACATACATACATGTTATCCTATTTGTTCCTTACAATGACCAGCTGTGGTGGGTGCTCTTACCCTCATTTTGGAAGTGAAGAAAATCGGGCAGAGAAAACTGACATAAATGTGTGTTGTCACCTTCAAAACTAGGGGAGGTTATTCCAAAAGCTGTCATTGTTCAAAACATTTTTTTAACTCTCTTGGAAATTGCAGCAAACTTAACTTCTCAATAGCATCAAATCTTTATTCTCTACAGGTAGAACTTATTTTGTGAGGCATGCAGAAGACATTTAGAGATAATAAATAAGAATAAGAATAATACTGTAAATAATAATAATAAACAACAAGAATAAGAGTATTTGTAAATAATAACAAGAATAATAGTATTTACATAGCATTTTAAGGTTTGCAAAGTGCTTTACATATGGCATCTCCTTTGATCATTATAATAACCCTGAGTTAGGTATTATTATTATTTCCATTTTACAGATGAGAAAACTGAGGCTGAGAGAGGTTATGCAACTTATTTGCCCAAGGTCACAGAACCACTAAGTACACAAGGTAAGATCTGAACTCAGGTTTTCCTAACTCAGCAGCCAATACTATTAATTACACCACCTAACCATGAGTAATCAAGGTAGGGGGTAGCAACTTTGGTTCAGCATAGCTTTGAAAAAAAAAAAGTAGTTACAGAAAAAATTCAACTTAAAACATGCCTGACATTTTTTTTTAATCTGTATTTCCTTTCAAGCAAAAACCTTCACAATAAGCCTGAGAGGGGGCCTCATCTTAACTAGTTCTTAGTTTTCATACTTTCTAAAAAATGTCAGAGCAACCCACTGCTTACAGAAATCAACTCCTCAACTTCTTAATATTTCCTTGACAAGGCATCTTGCTTCATGCTATCATTCTGAAAAAAGTAACCTGAGTACTAGAAATAAAAGATGAGGAATAATGCCCACTGACACAAACATACCTTACGTGCTTTAGCGGAGAATAAGTATCTAACTAAAAAAAATTGCTTAGAATATTTGAATCCTAGAATTTTGTGGGATTACAAAGTATTTTAGTCTAAACTACAGTCTCCCTCTCAGTCTCCTCGTTTCCAGCCTCTCCCCTATCCAAGTTATCCTCTATCTAGATCATTTCCAAAGTGATAATGCTCAAACCAAGATCTGACTCACTCACTTCACAAGTACTTATTAACTACCTATATCATGACCATTCTCAAGTAGCTTCACATAAACTCTTGTGCTTGGCATTTAAAGCCCCTTATATTTATAGTTGGCTCCAGTCAACTGTCCTACTATTTTATATTAACTTTCTCAACATACTCTATATTCCAGTATAATTTACTACTTACTGTTCCCTGGACACAGACTTGTCCCCCATTCCTGGCATGCTCTCATTCTACACCTCTGCCTCTTTAGAACACCTACTTTCCTTCAAGGCTCAACTCAAATACCACCTACTACATGAGATCTTCCAAAAACTACCCCCAGTTGCCAATGTTCTCCACCAGCCCACAGAAATTAATTTGTATTTACCACGTGCATAGTTTGTATTCATTTATCTGTGCATATGCTGTTACCCACCCCAAGAAGAATATAAGCTAGCTCAAATGCAGAGGCTACCTGCTTTTGTCTTTGTATCTCTGGACTTCAAATAGAGTAAGCCTTTAAAAAAAAAAAAAGAAAAGAAAAGGTTGTGAAATTGAATGATCTAATTTGATTACCAAAAAAAAAAAATCAATCAACAAGCATTTATTAAGTGTCTACTACATGCTAGGTACTATGCCAGGCACTGAAGACATAAAGAGAAAAATGAAACAGTGCCTGCCATCAAGGAACTTAAAGTCAACTAAGGGGATGCAGGATCAGAGATTAGTAAATATGCCACCAATAAAAAACAAATACACAGTGTAGATATGACAAATGAAGGAATCAGTAAAGACCTCTTAAAGGAGGCAGCACCTGAGCAGAGCTCTAAAAGGAGCTAAAGGTTCTAAGAGGTAAGTCGAGGAGGGAAAGCATAGCAAGCATGAGTAAGAGTCCACTGTGCAAAGACACAGAGGAGGAAAAATTGAATGTCTTGTACAGAGAACAGCAAATAAATCAGTTTAGTTGAACCAAAACCCTTTAACATTCCAAATAAGGAGTCTATTTGATCTTTCAGGTAACAGTTTTTTATTCAGCAGAGCATTCTTTAGGAGTATAAATATGAAAGCCGTATAGAAGGATTACCAAGGGGAGAAAATGGATGCAAGTGGACCGAAAGAGGTTATTGTAATGGTCCAGGTGGGAGGTGATGACGGCCTGGACTAGGGTTGTTGTGCTGTGAATAAAGGGAATGGATACTGGAGATAAAAACCTGGCTACTAATTGGATGTGGAAGGCTAAGAAAGAGTGAACACCTAAGAATGACTTTTCACTTGTAAACCTGAAAGAAAGGGAGTGCCTCCAAAAGTTATGGAGATGTTAAGATAAGGGGGGGGGGCGGGGAATAATGGGTTTCCCATTATTGAAGGTCTTCAAATAAAGGCTAACCAGTTATTAGAAACATTGAACAAATTATTCTCTTTCAGGTATAGGTTGTACTAGATATCTAACGAAGTCCTTCTTAATTCTGAAATTCTGTGATTCTATAATTCTAGACATGGGAGAGTAAATAAATAGTAATATAAAAGACAGAAATCATGATGCCAACCTGAAGCTCCAAAGTAAACTTAGAACTAAATATAAAAGGTCATCTACTCACTTTTAACTGCTTTATAAATGGGAATTATTATTATTGAGAGAACAAAGTCCTTGATTTTAAGTCAAAGAGGTTGACAACATGCAGAAGAAAAGGATGAAAGATCAAGAACATCACGTGTTTCATAGAAGGAAAGGATGAGGATAGAAAAGGCCATTCATTCTACAGGGCAATTAGACATAAATACATGTGTTTATAAATATATACGTACGTGTGTGTGTGTGTGTGTGTGTGTGTGTGTGTGTGTGTGTGTGTGTGTGTGTACGTACACATACGGTGGCTAGCTGGTGCAGGTGGACAGAGCACCGGGCCTGGAGTCAGGAAGACTAGTCTTCCTGAGTTCAAACCCAGCCCCAGATGTCTAGCAGCTGTGTGTCCCTGGGCAAGTCACTTAACTCTGTTTGCCTCAGTTTCCTCATCTGTAAAATGAGCTGGAGAAGGAAATCACAAACCACTGCAGTACCTTTGCCGAGAAAACTCCAAATGGGGTCACAAAGAGCCAGACACAACTGAATCAAGTGAACAACAAATACATGTATGCATACATACATACATACATGCATATTTGTATATGTACACACATTTATGCCATTTATTAAGTAGTAAACATAAGTATTACTATCCTCTTTTTAAAAAGGAGGAAAATTAAGCTCAGAGAGTTTAGAGAACCCTTCTCCAATTCTCTCTCCACTCACTTTCAGCTTAAAATGTCCTTTCTCTATTCCTCTTTCTAATAACACCTTTCTTGGCCCTCTTCTTTACCCTAACCACGCTCTCCTTTGTCTCAGACTTTTCTGTGGATTTTCCATAACCCCTTATTAATAACCTCCTTGAGAGATGGGATTGTATTGTTTTTCATCTCTAGAACCTGGCAACAAGGATACAGCTTAATAAATGTCTGTTAGTTGAGGTGACATGCCCATGATTATGTAGTGAGCAGCAGAGTTAGAATTTCAACCCAAGTCTTTGGAGAACAAATTGAATGTCTCTTCCTAGTACATTACAAGGTTTAGAACTACATATAAAAGCTCATCCACTTTACTTACTCTGTCCTCGTGCGTAAAGCTCATCCTACCTAGACAACTATCATTGCTTCTAAATACCTTGGACCAAGGTTTTGATCAGGCTTTTGAAAACTTTTCTCAATATTCCATAGTGAAAGACTACCTTTGAAACTACCACATACAAATATGAAGACAAAGTGCTTGCTTTTCTAGAATTTAGTGCGCCAATTTTCAGGTCTTGAATTTTAGCTGTAGAACTTCAATCTAAATTTCTTTGAACATTTCCACTTTTAGCTATTGGTCCCTGAAGTTGCTAAATTGGGACATAAAGCAGGAAAGAACAATGAAATGCTGTGGCTCAAAGGCAGTTTGACATGACAAATTTTAGCAGCAAATTTTTTGACAACTTCTCTGAACCCAAACTCAAATACACAGGAGCTTAAATAAGGGGGTGACTAAGTATGACTGACTGCCTCTTGTTATTATTGCTGATAATAATAACAGCATTTATATAGCATTGTAAGATTTGCAAAGTACTTACACACATTGTCTCATTTTATCCTCACAATATCCCTAGGAGGCAGGTGCTATCATTATACCTATTTTACATTAAGGAAACTGAGGTGGGCAGAGAGGTTAAGTGACGTGTCAGGATCACAGATAGTAAGGATCTGTGACTGGTTTTGAACTCAGATCTTCTTAACTCCTGGTGGAGTACTCTATACACTGTACCACATCTCTGCCTCTTGAAATCTGTGACCCTGAGAAACACTTCCCTCCTTCACCCCGTGAGGCACTGTTTTTCTCCCTGAGAATGTTTCTTAAAAGCAGGGGCTGTCTCACTTACTTGGAGGTGTACTCCCCACACTCAGCACAGTGCCTGGTACAACATAAGGGCTTAATAAGTGATTTATCTATCTAAAAAGAGCCCCCAAATGGACTATTTGTCTATTACCTGAGGGCCACACTAACAAAGTTTGACAGGTTTCATCCCCAGAAAACCAGGTACCAGTTAATGATTTTTTTCCTGTTACAGCAATTCACAAATATTGTCTAATAAGATCTACTAAGGAGTTGCAACCTGTATTGTTGATGGAGAGTGTCCACACTGATGAAATCATGTAGCCCTGAAATAAATACTCTTAAGCTGTGGAGTCAGGTGGACTTTCATCCTACATAAAGTCTGAAAATCATTACTTTAACAAGATAATAATCACCCTAATTTTACTGCATCTGTCACCCTACATTTCAAAGTATACAATAAATGTTTAATTAAAGTTCAGAATTACAGAGAATTAATGACATCATCAGTTCACCAATGCAACAACTGAGACAAACAAGTTGTGACTGGTCTAGCTTTACAATTTATAAACAGCTAAAAGGATCTCATACATCTACACCTCAAGTACACCGCTCTACGGCAGCTTCTGCTGTACACTGAGACAGAGCACTGGGTTTCAAATCTCAGCATTGCTACTTACTAGTGAGGGACTAGGGCAAGTCACTTAATCTTTCTTGGCTTCAGTTTTCCCATCTATAAAATGACAAGGTCAAACTAGATAACCTCTAAAAATCCTTTCTTTCCAGCTTTAAGTCCTGCAACAGCTAAACCTTTACAAACTACCACCCAGTTCCCTGTCTCATCCTACTACCACTGCACACAGTACCTTCAATTGACCCTCATATGGAAGGGATCCCAGGCTCTTCGTCACTATGAATGCTACTCAGCTATCAAATCCTTCCTATAATGCAATATCCAGAACTGAACAAAATATTCCAGATGTGATCCCTTTTCCAGTCCTGGGCACTCTCTTATGCCACCAAAAAATACATCAGCTTTTCTGGCTGCCATATCACACAACTGACTCATATCTGTCTTGCAATCTACTAAAAACCCCAGGTCGTTTTCAGATGCACTGCTACCCTAGCATGCCTCCTCGATCTCTTATTTGTGAAATGCAAGGGACCACAAGATTCACAGGAGCAAAGAAGTAAGCTGCACGGTGCAACAATATAACACAATGCAACCAATGTTGACTAAGCCCCAGGAGGTACCAGCCACTGAACTAACCTCTGGGGTTACAAATTGGGGACAGGGAAGAGGGAGAGGACAGTCCCTGCCCCCACAAAGCTTACAACCTAATGGGGGGAAAACAACACACAAAAAGAAGCTCAAAATGGGGGGAAGGCGGACCTGCACAGAGCACGGATATGGTGGAGCTGAATCCAAGCAGCGAAGCTAGTGGAAAATGAAGAGTTGGCGGAGCTTCTGGGCCTTCTTTAAATGGGGACTTTGGGAAGAGTTTTCTGCTCTGACCTCCAGCCCTCCAATCAGAGGAGCAGAGGCTACTGGGAATGCTGATGGAGTTGAGTGCCAAAACTGATGCAATCACCAAGAAGATGAGTTTCCTGGTGATGAGGTTTTCAGGTGGAAAGGGGGAGGGGCAGGGACAGAGAAGATGGTGGTAGAGTCTAACCCAAGCAGTGCAGCTGATGCTGGGGCATGAGCATGTTTCCATTCTCAGCATCAGATTCCAAGTGGAGGTTCCAGAGAGAAAAGTGAATGTGTCCATGCATCTAGACAGCCAAGGTCAGGTGAGGACATTTCTTCAGATTACTAGGGTGAGATGCAAAGGGGGTAGATACAGGGGAACAGAAAGAACACTTGCTCTGGAGCCAGAGAACCTGAGTTCAAGTCCCTGCTCTGCCTTGTACAAGCTATGGCACCTCGAGCAAACCCCTAACATCTTGGAGACTCAAGACACTTGTCTTTAAAATAAAGGGCTTATATGAAATCACGACTAAGGCCTCTTTCAGCTCCAGGTCAATGATCCTAAGATCTAAGGGAAGAAAGGGTGATCCAAAGAACAATGATATATACACAACATTCTAGTCCTGAAACTATCACTGACTGTTCTAGCCTTGGGAAAGCCACTATGTCTAGTTTCCTTATCTGTAAAAGGGAATTATCAGTACTATTATTGTTGTTAATACTAATACAACACTGCATTTTGTAAGTATGACTAACCGACGATAACACAGTATGTTCACTGTCATCTCCTTGAGGACAAAAGCCTTGGTTTTGCTACCTTTATATCCTACAAAGCCTAACGAAGTACACTGTCTACAATATAAGTGCTTAATAAATGTCTGAAGAATAAGTGAAAAGAGTACCCGGGTCAGAAGACCCAATTCCAAATCTCTTCTCTGTTACTGCTCTTTATTTGACTCTAGGCAATTCATTTAACTTCTCTGATCTGTCTCCTCCTCAAATAAGGCAGTTGGACTAGATAGTTTTTACATTCTCATCCAGCTTTAAATCCCATAAAAGAATGTACACATAGCGCTACTGCTCCCAGGGCAAATCTGCCTTTTAGAAAATGGAACATGAAGAAAATAAATGTAAGTGGATCTCCAGATTTCAATACAGTCATACAGGGTAACATACACACACTAGTGACTGTCTATTGGGCTCGTGTATAAGGCAACCACCCCAAGCAAAAGCAAATGCATTCTAAAATGTCATATACACTTAAGCACACTCAGCAACTCAGACTCACAACCTTTTGAAAGACATGTAGCAATAACCCCATTTTCAGAGGGGCATCAGGATGCTGTGAAAGCAACATTTCTACAAGTTCAAAAGGAAACACTGTGCCAATGCAAGAAAAATATATTCATAACTACTGCATTCCTAAAGAAAGTCTATAGTCCAGGAGGCAAGAATACTTTAAGTTAAATTCACAGGATTTGGAGCTCTATGTGACCTAGAGATATAGTTTAAACCCTTCATTCTACATATGAGGAAACTGAAGGCCTGAAGTTAAATAACTTGCCCAAAGTAACAAAGGTAGTGACAACTGAGATTCAAAACCAAGCCTGACTTCAAATAACATTAATTCCATAAGCATTTACTAAGTACCTGAAATGTACCAGGTACCGTGCTAGAGATTGGAAATACAAAGACAAAGCAAGGTACAGTGGAAAGGACATTGGATTGGAGTCCCTACCTTCAAGAAGCTTACTTTATTTTTTGGGCAAATCCAATGTCCTTTCCACTGTACCACACTGCTTTGTTTTACTTTATGTTCTTGAAGAGTCAGCCTGGGCTCCTGTTCAGTTCCCAATACATCACAAATAAGCTTTCGTCACTCTCCTAAGAACAAAGCCTTTCCTTTCATCATCTTAAAAAAAAACACACACACAACAGAAGACTGCCAAACAATGAGCAACAATTTCTGCCTTGTTTAGCACATAAAGCTTATCACAATTCTAGTGACTTCCTTGTCCATGAATTTGTGCTTTTAAGTAATTTTAAATCTCTGTTTAACCTACACATACATGTAGATGTGTGTTTTATGTGTGTGTACATATATATACATATACACACATACATACATACACACATGCGTGCGTGTGTGTGTGTGTGTGTGTGTGTGTGTGTGTGTGTGTGTTTAAACTAACACCAGTTCTTTCGTATCTGGTCCAAGACTGGACCACTTACTAGTATCAGACTGTCTTGCTCACTATGGGAGATATTCACTCACTAACTGGAGAGCAGGAGAAAGTATAGTTCAGGAGGGAAATTATATATATATACATATACATATATGTATGTATGTATGTATGTATGTGTGTGTGTGTGTGTGTAAAATATATATAAAAAAATAAAATTCATAGCCTAACTTTCTAAAGTCATTAGGTGGCATACTGAATAGAACATATTGGACTTGGAATCAGGAAGACCTGAGTTCAAATCCTGCCTCAAACATTTACCAGTCTTTTTTTTTTAAACCTTGGGCAAGTCACTTATAACCTCTCTGACTCAGTTTCCTCATCTGTAAAAATTGGGATGATAATCTACATCAGAAGGGTTTAGGGAGGATCAAATTAGATGATTTATGTAAAATGTCTTGGAAAGCACTATGTAAATCTTAGCTAGCTATTATTAACATTATTATTCCTAGAGGTGCTTTTAAATATTAAGTCATTGCCTAACCATGAGAGGCACTGAGATATAATGGAAATAGCACTGAACTAGCATTCACAAGATTCATATTCCTAAACCATTAGGCCTAGAAAGAGACTTAGATAGCACTAGTCCAACTTTCAACAAGATTAAATGACCTTTCATGGGAGACACCACCACCAAGTGTAGGTGCTTGGGATTAAAAATGAGTTCTGCTGCTACCCAAGTCCTACGCTCTAATATACAACAGTGCTTCATTATATTCAACTCACTCTTTTTCTTTTCTTTGCATTTATTTTATTTTCAATTCATGGAACAAAACAAGCATTTTGTAAATAAGATGACTGCACAAGAGACTGTAAATCTACCATGCAAAACTTGCTATTCCCTCCAAATATACAGCAGTTACCATGTAAATTTCTTCTTTTTTTCTTTTCTTCCTTCTCTTCCCCCCCATACCTAGAGATGGCTACCATTAGACAAAATTAATTTATGTGTGTGTATGTGTGTTAAAATTATTCTACACATACTTCTATTTATCAGTTCTTTTTCTGGATGTAGATAGCATCTCTCTTCATATGTCCTTTATTTTTAATTTGTATATTTATAATAGTCAAAATGACTTAGTTGCTCAAAGCTATTCTTAAAAGAATATTGCTGTTACTGTACACAGTGTTCTCTTGATTCTGCTCACTTCATTCTCCATCATTTTGTGCAAATCTTTCCATGCCTTCGAAGATCATTGAGCTCATCATTTCTTAAAGCACGGTAGTACTCCATCACAACCATACATCACAAACATACATCTCAAAGAGAGCTGCCATATACATGCCATTCACGTTCAAAGTTATAATTACCATTTGTGAATTTCCTTTCACCTTATTATTACTCACTATTTTCTTTCTTAGACTCTCTTTTTATCCAATCCCTGTTACCTTATCTTCTCCCCCCACCTTCCTACCGTCCCACCCTAGGGTATTGGTTCTTAACTTGGTGTCCATGAATTCATGTTTAAAAATATTTTGATAGCAATATTTTAATATAATTGCCTTTCTTTGTAATCCCACGTATTTAATTTTACACATTCAAAAATCTTTTTCTGAAAAGGAATCCACAGGCTTCAGGAGACTGACTGCCAATGGAATCCACAAGACAAAAGAAGTTAAGAACCTCCCTCTGTAGGAGTAGAGTTAAATGTGGCCAGAAAGGTGTGTGAGAGCTACACAATGAAGTCTTAAATTCCAAGCTAAGAAGCTTGTTCTATATGAACAGGGGAATGGATGTCATGCCCAGACCTGCTATTTTCTCCATTTTACGCCTGAGGATCCTAACCCTCAGAGGAAAGACATAGTTTGCTGAAGTTCACAAAGCTAGTAAATAATATCGTTGGAACCAGAACTATAGCTTGGACTAGATAATTCTTGGCCCTCCCTCCTATTGTTTGTAAGAAGAATTATAAGTGTGGAATGCTGTATACACTGCCAGATGTTTATTACTATATCGGGTGTTTTCCCTCAACCATTTTTCTTTGTCTTGAAAGAAGTCTCATTGGAGGTGAAGGGTGAGAAAATACTATCTATCTTTCTTTCTTATCTATCTATAAAATCACTGGAGGGGAAGGGTGAGAGTAAACATTATATATGTATGGAAATGACTGATATAAAAACAAAAGGTATCAACAAGACATTTTTAAAGAACATTTCTCCATTTTTAGCTTCAATAATATCTGGCCTGCCCATCTCAAAGAGCTACTGTAACAAAAGCACTATATAAATGATAAGATGCTATAAAAATGAGCTATTATTCAACTTTTAGCTCGAATTTGTTATAATTAAAGTCATACAGACTACAAATGAGAAATTACAAAAGCTGGGTCTACCTGGCTTTCTACCCTTTCGCAGTAAGACATTCAAAGTGGGCAGCTAGGTGAGGGGTGGGGAGCAGGTAGGTGGCGCAGTAGACATAGCACCAGCCTTGGACTCAGGAGGACCCGAGTTCAAATCCAGCCTCAGACACAAAACACTCACTAGCTGTGTGACCCTGGGCAAGTCACTTAATCCCATTGCCTAGCCTCAAAAAAAAAAAAAAAGACATTCAACCCTCTATTCAGACTTTAAAGTCAGACTTGTACTTTTTCAGCACAATCAAGACTGCTCACACACTGTAAGCAGCTCTGAATTGCTGAAATTTAGTAGTTTCCCTCTTCCCAACTTATTTCCCCATCAGGAAAGGACATCTGTGGAGGATTTACCTGTTATGTGAGAATGGGCAGCACCAACAAAAATGAAACCTTACTTCAGACTGGCTCACAGTCATGCAGCCCACATCCGATGTTACCAGGTCCACACCTGAATCTAAAACTTGGTTCTCTCCTCAAATTTTCTTAAAGCACTGCTGGATCTTCTTTGCCATCAAACATTACCCTGTTATGGTACTTTTTGCATACATGTATTACATCCGCCCTATTACATTACAAGCTCCCTGAAAGCAGAAACATGGTCATTTTTCATCTTTGTATCCACGACTATAAAGCACAACTCATACCACAACAGCAAAAGCTTAATAAACACCTGCTGAATTACTTCTTGGTAGGGTCAACAGGAACAATGCTAATGGTCATGATGAAAATGCCTGTAGGCCGCACGGGATCAAGAGGCAACATGTCTGGATTCTAGTCCCAGGTCATCCACTAACCAATTACATTACCCTAGAGAAATCCCTTACCTCTTTTAGGGCATCAATTTCCTTATCTATAAAATGAGGGGGTGAGATCAAATGATCCCTAAGGTCTTTCCCTGCCATATCTAACTTCAAGATTCCTAGCACACTCTTGAAAAATCATTTTTAAAAGACCATCCTGAACAAATGAAATTAATACACTGAGGAACAATCAACAAGCATTTATTCATTGCTTATTGTGTGCCAGGCACAAGAAGACAAAAAACAATCAGTGCTCTTGAGAAGCTCAAGCTCACAAACTAATGTGTAAGTTAACATGAAAATAACTATGTGCAAACAAAAAATACAGAGGAAATATTGGGGATAATCTCAAAGGGAAAGCACCAGGATTAAGAAGGACTAGGAAAAGTTTCTTGCAGAAAGTAGAACTTCAGCCAAGACCTGAAGGAAGCTAGAAGTTATAGATAAGGAGGAAAAAGTTCCAGGCATGAGGGATGGCCAGTAAAAATGCTCTCAGTCGGGAAAAAGAATGTCGTATGTGAGCAACAGCAATGAGGATAGTCAGTGAATCACTCAATCATTTAATATTTATTGTCTTATATGTGCCAGGCACTGTGATAAACACTGGGGATACAAAGGAAAGGAAAAAACAACCTCATTCCAAGGAGTTCACAGTCTAGTTAGGAAAAGAACATGCAAACAACAAGCTGTATAAAGGATAAATTGGCATTAACCAACAGCGGGAAGGCACCAGAAATAAGTGAGATCAGAAAAGGCTTCTTTTAGTAAAGGCCTGCACAACCTGTGTCCCTTGGGCCACTTGTGGCAGGCCAAAGGATTTCAGGCAGCCACAGGTTATGCAGTCCTGTTATAGAAGACGGAATTTTAGCCGAATCGTGAAGCAAGCCAGGGAAGCCACATGGCAGAGATGAAGAGCAAGAGCATTCCAAGCATGGAGGATAGCTGGTGAAAATGCTAGTGTCAGCAGAGAGAATATCTAGTATGAGAAATAGCAAGGAGGCCAGTGTCACTGGATCACAGAACACATGGAGGTTAATGGAGGGATGGGTGGTCGGGTAATGTACAAGAAAATTGGAAAGGTTAGGAAAGGCCAGATTATAAAGGGCTTGGAACAACAAGGGATTTTATATTGATCCTGAAGGTGAAAGAGAGCCAATGGAATTGATTGAGTAGGGGAGGTAATTTTCAAGAAGATCACTTTGGGAGCTGAGTGGAGAATGGACTGGAATGGGGAGAGAATTGTGGCAGGGAGACCAGCTAGCAGGCTACTGCAATAGTTTAGGCAGGAGGTGATGTGGACCTGCCCCAAGCAAACACACACACACACACACACACACACACACACACACAAACACGGCCATAAGCATACCCATAAATTTATGTCTTTCAGTTAATCAATTTCCAAGGATTTCAACACAGTGAAACCTTTTAGTCAGGTACACAAAACTATACAATTTCAACAGAAGCTTGCAGTTCTTGCCTGACTGAACCCGTGACACATTTTCCCTCAAAACAGTAGGTTCTTAGCCTTAGTGCCTCTGATTAAAAACAAAAAACACACAAAGGTCAGTTAAACCTAGATAGTCATTTCATGTTACAGGTTAAAAAACAGACTCAGAAAGTAACTCGAATATTTAAGTGTCACCATTCAAACCCAGGTTATCTACAGACTTCAGCTCTAAAGATCCTTCCACTACATCTTGTTACCTCCTTTCACATATATACTAAATACTAAAATTTCACCAACCTATTTTACTCTTGAGATGTTCTAGTCCTGGGCAAATCCTTTTATCTCTCTGGGCTCAGCTTACTAATTTATATAATGAAGGACTAGACTGAACAATTTGCAAGATTACTTCCAACTCAAAGAGAACATATGTAAAAATAGTTGAGAAGATCATATTTATCTGAAGATTTAAGATTCATGTAAGGAAAGCATTTAATAATTGTTAGTCAAACTGAAAAAAGAGGCTTTAAACTAAAAAGGGAAACATAGGGGAAGGGGGTTGGGAGGAGGATGAATTGATTGATTCTTACTAGCTATGAGACAAAAAGGCAAGTCATATAATCTCTGAGCCTCAATTTACTCATTTGTAAAGTGAAGACAGTAGTACTTGAAGTACTGACCCAAAAGCAGAGGAGAGGGGGAAGTGAGGTTATGACAGATTGTCAGGATCAGATGACATAACATACAAAGTGTTTTGCAAACCTTATGCACCATAAACATTTTGTTGTCAAGTCATTTTTTCAGTTGTGTCTGACTCTTTGTGACTACACCATTTAGGGTTTTCTTGACAAAGATACTGGAGTAGTTCACCTTTTCCTTCTCCAGCTCATTTTACAGATGAGGAAACTGAGGCAAACAAGGTTAAGTGACTTGCCCAAGGTCACACAACTAGTAAGTGTCTGAGGCCGAATTTGAACTCAGGTCTTCCTGACTTCAGGCATAGCTCTCTATCCACTGTGCCACCCAGCTGCCCCCTAGCTGTTATTCCTGATATCAAGCCTTTAAATTGGTCTCTATAGATTGTATATCTTGGATAATAATAGTACCTTCTTCCCAAAGTGAAATCAAATGAGATATATATATATATAGATATATATATATCTATATATATATATCTATATATATATATCTATATATATATATATATATATATATGTATATATAAAGTACTTACTACAGTGCCTGGCACACAGTGAGCATGATATAAATGTTAGTTTTTATTATTATTGTTATTATTATTATTATTATTATTACTCCTCCTCCTCCTCCTCCTCCTCCTGCTTCTGCCCTCTGGAGCCAAAGAGAATATATGTAATCACTTCCCCATATGGCAGATCTTCAACCATCAGAAATTAGCCATTATATCCCCCTACCCACCCAGTCACTCCCATTCTCAATCTTACCTCCTCCAGTATTATCACATCCTCATTTCCTTAAACAATCCTCAAGGCGTGTACTCAAGGCCCTCCATTATCTTGACAGCCCAGCTTACCAGCTATGAATATTCAGAGTGTGCCTTTCTATCAAGCACCCACACCCACCATCATTCTCTCTTCTAACCCATACTAGCTCATGATATCCCAGAACTCTCCACCTGCCCCTTCTTCTCACACTGTCAACACCTCCACCCCTTCTGCCCCTTCCTCCTCCTAGTGAATTAGTCTCAGAACATCCTTGTAAGAAAGCACTCATGCCAGCCATCACTCAAACCAGGATCAATCTATGGTGTTTTAGAGCATGTTTCCACCTCTACTCCAGTGGCCTTCTCATACTGACAAGACTTCCAGTCCTATGGCTTAGTCCTCTTCTCTGAATCAGCACTTAAGGAAGTACCTGGACCAGCCCATGGAGTCTGAGACTGCCTTTCTCCATTGCCCCACAAAGATACCTTCTTCCTTCCCCAACCCTAGTTTTTCAGCTCTCTTTGACATCTTCTCCTGCTGTTCCATGAGGATAGGGGCTGTCTTTCTTTTTGCTTGCATTTGTATTCCCAGAATTTGTCAGAGTGCCCAGCAACGAGTAAGCACTCAATAAATGTTCTATCTATCTCCAGCTTATCGACATCTTTCTTAAACCACAGTGCCCAAAATATAACACAGTACTCAAAGGAAGTGAGCAGGGAGAGGAGGAGGGGAAAAGGATTTATTAAGCACCTACTACATGGCAGGCACTAAACAAAGCACTTTACAAATACCTCATTTCATCCTTACAACACCCATGGGGGGTAGGTACTATTACCTTCACTTTACAGTTGAACAAACTAATCCACGCAGAGATTAAGTGACTTTCCCAGAGTCACACAGCTAGTAAGTCTCTGAGGCTGGATTTTGAACTCAGGTCTTTGTGACTAGACTCTAGGTCCAGAACTCAATCCACTTCATCATCTAGTTGCCTCAGTAAGACTATAACCTCCTTATTGATGGAAGAAATACAGTGGATAAAGAGCTGGGCCTGGAGTTAGAAAGACCTGAGTTCAAATGTGGCCTCAAATTCTTACTAGTTGTGCAACCTTGGGCAAGTCACTTAACCTCTATTTGCCTCACCTTTTTCATCTGTAAAATGGAGATAATAATAGCACCTACCTCCCAGGATCATTGTAAAGATCAAAGGCAGTAATATTTGTAAAGCACTTAGCATAGTGCCTGACACATAACATGTGCTAAATAAATGTTTGTTATTATGATGATTATGATGAAAGTTACCCTCTAATTTAGCCTAAGATCATATTAGCTTTTGGGGCTACTATATAATACCGCTGATTCAAATTGAGCTTGGAGTCCATTATAACTTCAAGATGTTTTTAAGACTACTGTCTAACTATGACACCCCCTAAGAAGGGAGTAATAATACTTAACAATATATACTTAATAATACTTGTAATGCTGAATTTTTTTTGCACTGAGAAGATGAAAATTGATCCTTTCATAATTTTCTAATTGATCCTATGTATAAGTAATTGATTTTGCCCTGTAACTGCTTAAGTCATGGTTCTTTGTCTCTGAATTTAGTTTAGAGTTTAGCTTGCCTGTAATGGGTTAAATTTAAAAATCCATCTATTCTTGCCTCAAAGAATTTTGCTAACCTTGGGAAATGAGTTTGAGCCTGATGTCTTTCTTTCACCAAGCTATCCTTCAAGGATGTCTGGCTTGCTGTCCAAAAGACTGGGCTGCTATCTCACACCTGCACTCAGACAATGAGCACTTCTTAGTCTCATGAGAGAAGAAGGCGGTGGTTGCTAGCACTCACTGCCTAACTTCCAAACAATCATGTTATTCCCTTGCTGTTGTTGTCCTTGTCTATAAACAATCATATTACCTTTAATTACATGATGTCATCTACCCCACTCTTCTTTGTTCTATACTCCCTAAAACCCTGCACAATGTGAATTACCCTCTTGCTCAGGGTCTTTGGCATTAACAAAGGCAAGCCACTGACCCATTTATTGACAGGTAGCATGCCCCTGCAAATGTTATCTCGCACAAAGATTGGCCTCAATTTACCCTTTTGTTAAAATTATATTGAAAAAGTACTCAAATACAACACTTTACATTTATCTCTATTCAATTTCATCTTATTTGATTCATCTCATTGCTCTAAGCTATCAAAATAATTTTAGATATCATATAAATCACTGAAAAAAATGTTAAACTACTAGAGTCAAGCACAAATTACTGGAGTACTCCCCTGGACACCTCTTATCATGGTAACAGTAAAGTATTAATAACTGTGAGTCTAGACAGCCAACCAATTCTAAATCCATCTGGTTGTATACTTATCTAATCTATATCTCTAAGTCTTCTCCACAAGAATAACTGAGACACTTTATCAAATACTCTCTAAAAATCTAGTTAAACACTATCCAAAGCATTCCCTTTGTATAACAGTTATAATAATTCTATCATAAAAGGAAATTAGGTTATTCTGGCATGCCCTGTACTTGATGAAGCCATGCTGGCTCTTTGTAATCACTGCTTCCCTTTCTAAGATAACTAATCATCTCTTTAATGGACTCTTCTAGAATTTTCCCAGGAAGGCTAAAGTGCAAAGACAAAGTCCCAATTCAGCAATTAAAGAGGGAGAGATGAGTAAATAAGAGGTTACAGACCACCATAAAGAAGTATAATACATCCAAAGACATGCAAAAAGTCAACCTGGAAAGAAAAGTAAATCCCTTACAACTGTAAGCAGATACTAAAAGGAAAAAAAAAATTTATTCTACAAGGACTAACATGAATACTTAGAAGAAATGAAGCATGGGATTAAAAAAAAAACAAAAAGAAAAAAGCTCAAAGGAAATAAATGGAAGAATACGTAGAATAAAAGAAAAAGTGGTAAACCTTACCCAAGAAATGGGTGATCAATCAAATGATCAAACAGAAATCAATGTATCTTTGAGACAAGAGACATTAGAACAATATCAAAAGACTGGGGAAAAAACAGTAGAAAATGTAAGAAAGATTTCAAAAATAAGTGACCTGGAAAGGTCAAGGAGAGATAATTTAAGAATCAGAGTCCCTGAAAACCATGACAAAAACTGCTAAGATTTGTTGAAACCACAAGATGAAGTAAAAACAGAAATCATCCATCAATCACCTCATGAAAGAAATACCAAAAGAAAAAGTCCCAAGAATGTCATGGCAAAAATCAAGAGGTTCCATGTCAAAGAAAAAGTGCTACAAGTCATAAAGCAAAAGTTCAAATACTAAGGAACCACAATCAGTATCACATAAAAACTGTCTTCTACTACAAACAAGAGGAGATCCTCAAATAAAATATGCCAAAAAACAAAGATGAACATAATCTGACAGGGGGAAAAAATGAAGCTTCAATGTAATGGAATACTTTCAAGTACTTCCAATGAAAAGAGAGTGCTTAGCAGGAACTCTGAAATGCAAAATAACACTTAAGAGAAACCTAGAAAGATATATTTATTTGAGCAACAGGAAGGTACAATATGATGATATAATGCTAACATGTTAACAAGGGGAGAGGAAATAAGTTTCCCTTAGAACCTTACTATGTTCAAAGGGTACAGAGGAAGTTAAAATAAGAAAAAGAGATAGCAAAGGGGTTGACTGGTACTATTGTGAGGGACTGAAGAAGGGAAAGACAGGAAGATAAAAGGAATGCACTATTGTAGAAAGGAGGAAGAAGAGAGTAGAACTTCTTATTTCTCATAACTGAGGTATGTGAGACTATAAAAACATAAAAGAAGGAGTTGAGGGAAGTGGCATTAGGTGAACCTCACTCTTATCTGAACCAGACAAAAGAATGTCAAACACAGACACAAAGAGATTAGGGTAGAAATATACTAAACTCAACAGTGAAAAGTGCAGGGGTAGGATGGAAGAGTAGACATTAACAGGGAAAATAATTCTGTTAAAGGAACAATCACGAGCAAAATAAACTTCTTTATCTTGAAGGGGAGATTAAAAGGAAATAAAGCAGGCCTGCACAATCTGCAGCCAGTGGGCTGCTTACAGGCCGTTTGCAGCACGCCAAAAGATTTCCTCTATATACAAAGGATGTTTTCCTCTACATTTTTTTGTGGGCCTCCCAAAATCCTTTGGCATGCCACAGGCGACCCTCAGGTCACAAGTTGTGACAGACCTAAAATACAGGAAAGAGAAAAGAAAGAAATTGGAATCTAAATAGGTACCCATCAATCAAGGAATGGCAGAACAAACTGTGGTACTTAACCAACTGTGCTCATGGAATACTATTGTAACATAAGAAATAACAAAAAAGACAATTTTAGAGAATTCTAGTAAGTAGGAAGTGAGGCAATGAAGTAAGCAGAACAAGAGATAGACAATAATTTATACAACAATTATAAAGAAAAGCAACTCTGAAAAATTTAAGAACTCTAATCAAAGCAATGACCAATCACGTCTCCAGAGGCACTACGAAGAAGCATGTTACCCACCTCCTGAGAGTTGGGGGATGGATTCAAGGTGTTGAAAAAAGATATGCATTTTTGGAAATGGCAACTATATGTAGAATAAATATTTTTATTTGACTATGTTGATCTGTTACAAGAATGTTTTGCTTGTTTTCTTCAATTTTTAATTGGGGAGGGAATTAATAGTAGTAGTGGGGAAAAAAAAGATGAAAAGAAAAGAGGATCACTGAATCATTTTTAAAAGTGCACAGAAGAGTACAGATGGAATTTCAGAAGGGAGCATACACAAACAGGACAGTTTTGAAACAAATAGGCTGAATTTTTTTTGCACTTTTTTTTGTACATTTTTTGTTTGGCATTCAAAATCCTTCATAACCTAATTCCCACATAACCATTCCAGTCTTCTTCTGGGCACTCTGGCTATCCTCTAAACCTGGAATAGTCTCCCTACTCATCTTCACCTCCTGGCTTCCTTTAAGTCCCAAGTAAAATCTCAACTTCTGCAGAAAATCTTTCTTAATTCTAGTCTCTTCCCTCTGCTAATTATTCTCTATTTGTTTGCTTGTTGTCTCCCCCATTAGACTGTGAGCTCCTGGAGGGCAGGGACTGTCTTTTGACTCCTTTTGTATCCCCAGCATTTAGCACAGTGCCTGGTCCATATTAAAAGCTTAATAAATGTTTGCTGACTAACCAATAAACAATAACTTAATTATCACAGCAGATTTAAGAACTAAGAATAAATATTTTATACACAAAGTAACATTAGGCTTGGATCTCAATTCATGTATAAATAAAAGAGTTTCAAATATGTTTACACATATTTCAGTGAATCTATGATATCGCAGATTTTCCCTGAATTCTTATACAGCACATCCTATCCACATATTTTCTTCAAATGCAATTGACCACGTTCACTAAGAGATCTTTCTGAGATCTTAAATATCATTTTAGATACATTTTTCCAAGTAAATTTATATACACATACACCCAGTTATAACTTACCAAAGAATTCTTTATCACTTCGCTCCTATAAAATTCTAGAAAAAGAAAGAAAGAACAATTAGTGGTGAAGAAGAAAACAAAACCTTTACTATACTCTCTAACCTATAATCGTTTTATCTAGTAAATATTCCAATTAGTAAAATGCTTTAAACAGTTTTTGGAGAGGTCAATTTGCATTCTCTCACTATCCCCAGACACCCAAACTTAGACATTAGAATTTTATAACAGTATTAAAAAAGGAATTAATCACCTGATCAATAGTTACAGCAGTTAAGAGTGAAAGAATTTTAAATTTTATTTTTAAAAACTTTTAATAAAGATTTAGTTTAATAAAATAACTGAAATACACTGCTCTGTGATTTATTAAGTGCTTTCCATACATAATTTTCCTTTATCTTCTCAAGTCAACAAGGTAGGTGATAAAAATATTATTATTCCAATTTTACAGATAAAGAATTTAAAGCTCAAAATCACACAAGTATTGGAGTCAGAAGTAAAATCCAGTTCTTATAACTTACTAGTCTTGTAATATGACAGAAACAGAGACTGGACCTGTGATTTCTTTAGACAGGAACCTCCTACATGAGGGAACTCCCCACACTAACACAGGTCAATAACTCCCAGGCAACTTATAGTCAGAGAACTGCCTAACCAAAGATGTCACATTCAAAGGTGTAGGGATAGGGGTGGGGAGACACTAGATTAAAATATTATGGGAAATATTTAACAAAATAAATAAAAATACAACATAATGTTAATTAGTGGTTTTCTGTGTCAATATATAGCCAGTAGAGATCTTTCCTATTTGAGTTTGACACCACTGACCTAGAGCACTGAAAGGCCAAATAACCTATGTCTTACTGAGACCACTTCTCTATACACTGTAACATGCTACATCTCATATAAGCATACATGAAAATCAGCCCTTCTTTGTACTGCTTTCATAAATTCTATTCTTACAGAGCCAGACATACAATATAACATATATAGCTATAAGAGAATATAAAAGCATAATTAGCTATAAAGCATACAAAAAATGACAATGGACTGAAGTCAAGATCCATGGGTTCTAATTCTAGATGTACTTATTCTATGACCTTGAACAAATCATGTAATGACTTTGGGTCTCAGATGAAAAAAGTTAACTACATTTGATCTCAGTGACTGGTCCAAAAGTTACAGAACCTACATAAATAATTTCTAAATTAAGTGTTTTTTTCTGCATCTTGCCAATAATATTCAACTAGAAGCAATAGAAAAAGAAATCTCATTCAAAAATAGCTTTGAGGATGAGAAAATATTTAGGAGTCTATCTAACAAGACACAAGCAGAAATAATATGAATATAGCTAAAAACACTCTTTACATAAATGAAGACAGACATGAACAGCTGGAGAAATATTCATTGCTCAAGGGTAGGGAATATCAACATAATAAAAATGACAACACTGGTTAAATTACTTATGCAATGCCACACAAAAAAATAGCAAAGTATTACTTTATAGAGCCAGAAAAAATAATAAGAAAATTCATTTGGAAGAATGAAAAGAAGCAGAAAAGGAGAACCAGATCTCAAACTATACTACAGAGAACTAATCTTCAAAACAATTTGGTACTGGTTAAAAATTAGGTCAATCAATGCAATAGATTAGATACACACTAGACAGAAAATAATGTAGTAGCCTAGTGTTTGATAAATATCAAAACCTCAACTACTGAGTAAGGGCTCAATATTCCACAGAAGTTGCTGGTAAAATCAGAAAATTAGTCTGGCAGAAATTAGGTATGGAACAACATTTCGCCATCTCAACCATCTCACATAATATATCAAGTTAAGTGCTATATGGATATACAACTTAGACACAAAAGGCAACATTATAAACAAATCAGATGAATAAGGAAAAAACTACCTTTCCAATCTGTGAACTGGGGAACAATTCATAACCAAACACGAGATAGTTTCACAGAAGATAAAATGGGAAATTGTGATTGTGTTAAATTTTAAAGTTTTTGCTCAAACAAAACCAATGGAATTAAAATTAGAGGAAATACAATTAACTAGGTAAAAAAAAATCTTTGCAGTAAGGTTTTTGACAAAGATCTCATATCCAACATACATAATGAAATGATTCAAACTTGTAAGAACAATATCCATTCCTGAATTGATAATTGATCAAAAGACAGAACAGACAGTTCACAAAGGAAGAAAACCAAGCATCAATCACCACATAAAACAAAAGCTGAAACAATGCTTAAATTCTACCTCCTACCCATTAAAGTGGCAAAAATGACGGAAAAAAAAGGTGATTTTTGAAAGAGCTGCAGGAAAACAGACATTATCAGTCTAGCTGTTCTGCAAAGCAAATTGGATCTTATATCCAAACAGTCACTAAAGTGGACATACTGATGCGGTAATCTGTTACTAGGTCTCTACCAAAGAGATCAAAGAAAGAGGAAAAGGACTCATATTTATGATAGCACCTGTCTTTGTTACAGCAAAGAATTATAATTAAAGGGGTGTCCATAGATCAAGGAATGCCTGGAAAAATTATGACATATGAATGTTAATGACATACTACTATATCGTTAGAAATGACAAACGAGATGTTTTCAGAGAATCCTTATGGAAATATTTATGATGTAATACAAAGTGAATCGAATAGACCCCAGAAAACACTTTATACAACAGTATCGTAAAGCAGCAGTTCTCTCTAGACCACTTTCAGAACTATCGTAAAGCAAAGGGCAGCTAGGTGGCACAATGGATAGAGTGCCAGGCCTGGAGTCAAGAAAACTGAACTTCCTAAGTTCAAATCAGGGTGCAGACACTTAACAGCTCTGTAACCCTGGTCAAGTCACTTAACCCTGTTTGCCTCAGTTTCCTCATCTGTAAAACAAGTTGGAGAAGAAAATGATAAACCACTCCAATATCTTTGCCAAGAACACCCCAAATGGGGTCATAAAGAGTCAGACAGGACTGAACAACAATTGTAAAGAAAAACAACTCTGAAAGATTTATGCATTCTGATCAATGCAATAACCAACTACAATTCCAGAGAACTGATAATGAAACATGCCACTCTCCTCCTAAAAGAGAAGTGATGAACTCAAGATGCAGAATAAGACATACATTTCTGGACATGGCCAATGTGATAATCTGTTTTTCTTAACTATGTATTTTTGTTTCAAAGGTACTATTTTTATTTTTTGTTCAATGAGGAGCAGGAAATGGAATGTTGGGGGATGAGAGAAAGCAGATTTTTCTAAAAAAAAGAAAAAGAAAGGTTCTTGAAGTTATTGGGGAGAGGGGAAAGTACACAATAGGGAATGGAAGAAAGTCCAGAAGGAAACATAAACAATCAGAAGAGCCATGAAAATCATATGTTGAATTTATTCTTTTATTTTTGAAGGAAACTATACATATTAGAGAGAGGTGATTTCACATATACCCTTTCTGCTCTACATTGTTTTTGGAAATATTCTGTTTCTGGTGTTTATTAAATTCGGTCAAAAAACATTTTAAAGAAAATTTACATTTTGAATTTAATACTTGAAAGGGAAAACAAGCTATACCACCAGATCTGAAATTTCTGTTCTACTTTTTTTTTAAAGCATTAAAAAAAATTAATGCCTCCTTCATCTCACCCATGAAGAAGTTTGAAAGTACTACGGAATCAAAGAATTTCTAAGCTGGAAGGGGATATCTCAGTGGCCATCTAGTTTAAAACAACCAAAAAGGAATCTCTACTCTTGTATGGCCACCAGGTAATCATTAAATTCTTCCAATGAAGGGGAATCCAATAATTCCCAAAGCAGTCCATAAATTTTTCAATAATTCTCTCAAGCTAATCTTTCTTAATATCAAGCCTATATCTGCCTTTTTTGCAATTTTCACCCATTGCTCCAATTCTGCCCTACTGGGCTGAACAGACAAATCTATTATCTCTTACACATGGAGACTCTCTTAGGAACCTAAGGTAGCCAACCTAAATACAAATAATTGAATAAAATAAATGGCTGACCTGATACAGTCAAGAGTTAAAAAGGTTTATGTAACGTAGAATGATACAGTTGTAAAACACACATCAAGGATTCATGTTGACAATCCTGATGAACTTAAACACTTCCTATTTTCCTTTTTGTTATTGAGACAATGCTCTTTCCAGAGTAAAGAATTCACAAGGTCTTAGGAAAAATCTATCCCCCCACCCCCACCTCTACAATTTATGTTCATGTGGATGCCAGAGGATTTTTCATTATGCATAAAAAAAAGCCTTTGTACTCTAGCTGACCACTGGGCAAGGGGTACTGGGCAGCTGTATTCCCAATTTTCCACATGGCCTCTATTTCTAGTGGCCCTACAGTATAGGGTCTTCCCCATTTTAAATTCTATCTGCTCTCTTCCTTACAATGGTCCTTGAAATACCTGAAAACTGCTATAGCTCCCAGCTCACTCACTCCCTGGACTGCTTCACCTCCTCAGGAACCTTTCCCTCACCATGGGATGACTCTGCCTTCCCTAGGGTGTGCTGTCCCGACAGATGAATCCCTGGCTTCTATCACCATTTTTCTTCTTTTAAATTCAATTTTATTTTCAGTTCCAAATTTTCCCCCTCTCTCAAGCTCCTCTCCTACCCACTGAGAAGACAAGAAATGCAATATCCATTATACATACAAAGTCACACAAAATGTGCTTCTATTTTAACCATGTTGGGGGTGGGGGAGTGGGGTGTCAAGAACAATAGAGTGAAAAAAAAATTCTTCAATCTGCACTTAGACTTCATCAGTTTTCACTTTGGAGGTAGATAGTATTTTTCATCATGAGTCCTTCAGAACTGTCATGGGTCACTATACTGATGACAGAAGCCAAGTCATTCTTAGTTGATCATTATTACCATACTGCTGTTACTGTGTACAATGTTCTCCTGGCTCTACTCACTTCACTTTGCATCAGTTCATGTAGGTCTTCCCACATTTTTCTGAAACCATCCTGCTCATCATTTATTAAAGCATAACAGTATTCCATTACAATCATATATGACAACTTGTTGAGTCATTCCCTAATTGATAGACAACCCCTCCATTTCCAATTCCTTGCCATCACAAAAAGAGTTGCTATAAGTATTTCTACAGAGAGCGAGCTTTTTCCTTTTCCTTTTACCTCTTTGGGATTCAGAACTAGTAGTGATATTGTGGGTCAAACAGTATGCACAGTTTCATAGCCCTGTGGGCATGGTTCCATATTGTTCTCCTGAATGGGTGGATTGGTACACAGATATATCAATAGTATGTTAGCGTACCTATTTTTCACATCCCTTCCAGCATTTGTCATTTTCCTTTTCTGTCATCTTAGCCAATCTGATGGGTATGAGATGATACCTCAGAGTTAATTTAATTTGCATTTCTCTAATTATTAGTGATTTTGAGCATTTTTATGTGACTATTGACAGCTTTTATTTCTTCTTCTGAAAACAACCTGTTCATAGCCTTAAACTAGAGAATGGCTCTTATTTTTATAAAATTGGCTCAGTTCCCTAAATATCTGAGGGAAACGTGCTGTAATGCTTTCTCAGTTTCTTGCTTTCCTACTAATTTTGGTATACTGCTTTTGTTTGTGCAAAAACTTTTAAACTTAATGTAATCAAAATTATTCATTTTACTTCCCTTGATCTTCTCTATCCCTTGTTTGTCACAAATTCTTCCCCTATCTATAGATCTGACAAGGTAATTTTTTTCCCCCAATTCTCCTCTAATTTGCTTATGATATCACACATTATGTCTAAATTATGGACCCACTTTAAGCTTATCTTGGCATATGGTGTGAGATGTTAGTACTCCAATTAAGTTTTAATCTATGCTTCAAAGGCCCTTTATTCAATGTAATTTTACTGCAATATGGTCAGAAAGGAAAGCATATAATAATTCTTTTTTGCATTTGTTTGTGAAGTTTTGTGACCTAATATATAGTCAATTTTTGAGAACAGGTTTTATGCAACTGAGAAATAATACACTCCTTCATTCCCATTCAATATTTTCCAGAGATCTATCATATCCAACTTTTCTAAAATTCTATTCATCTATTAAACTCCTTTATTGTTTATTTTATGGTTAAATTTTATCTTTGATTGAAAGAGGCAAACTGAGATCCTCCATTATGATGATTTTACTATTTCCTCCTGTAATTCATTTAATTTTTCCTCCAAGAATTTGGACACTATGCCATTTGGTTCAGTATTGATATTAATTCATTGTCTATGGTACCTTTTAAGAAAATGTAGTTTCCTTGATCATCTCTTTTAATTCAGTCTATTTTTGCTTTTGCTTTGTTTGAGATCATGATTGCTACCCCTGCTTTTTTCACTTTAGTTGAAACACAATAGATTCTGCTCTGGCTGTTTATTTTAACTCTGAGTCTTTCTGTTTTAAGAGTGTTTCTTGTAAACAATCTATTATGGGATTCTAGTTCCTAATCCATTCTGCCATCTTCTGTTTTATGGCTGACTTCATCCCATATACATTCACAGTTGTGACTGCTTACTGTCTATTTTCCATCATCCTATTCTTTTATACTTATCCTCTTTTTTTTTTACTCTATTCTCTCCTCAAAAGTCTGTTTTGATTGAGGGGATGCCCATCAACTGGGGAATGGCTGAACAAGTTGCAGTATATGAATGTAATGGAATACTACTGTGCTACAAGAAATGATGAGCAAATGGCCTTCAGAAAAACCTGGAAAGACATATGAACTGGTGCTGAGTGAAATGAGCAGAACCAAGAGAACATTGTACACAGAAACAGCCACTGTGCAATGATTGACTTTGACAGACATAGCTCTTCTCAGCATTGCAAGGATCTAAGACAATTCAAAAAGACTAAAAATGGAAAATGCTATCCACATCCAGAGAAAGAACTATGGAGTCTGAATGCAGATAGAAGCATATTATTTGCTCTCCTCTTTTATTGTTTTGTTTTGTTTCTTCATTCTCGTGGCTCCTCTCATATCACAACTAACGTGAAAATATGCTCAACATGAATGTGTAAATAGAGCCTATGTAAGATCGTGCGCCATGTTGGGGAGGGGAGAGGAGAAGGAAGGGGTGAAAATTTGAAACTCAAAATATTATAGAAGTGAATGTTGGAAACCAAAATTAATTTAAATTTTTTTTTAAAAAGTTCGTTTTGCTTCTGACCAATGCTTTCCGTAATGTACCTTAATCTCAGATCATTTTGGCTGTTTAGAAACATTTTTATGACAGGTTGAGAAATTCACAGAATATGATGTACTTAGTCACAACTGGTCAGTTTAATGCAATAGGTATACAAACACCAAAATCATTGTACACAGCATTATGATGGCTTCAAACAGCTACAGAGACAAACCTGTATTGCTTGGAACATGCTTGTTGTCATACAGGAAAAATATATTTGTAACATAATCGGGCAGTTTTTTCCTGCTACTAAAGAATTCACAACACAAGCATCTTAGACCATCATTGCACTGCCCTATGCTAACCTGGGCTGAAAAATAACTGATTTTTTTAAGGTCTTTATCATTTCTTCTATCAGTTCTTTTTTCAGTTTATCAACAATCCCTTCCATAAGCTTTTGAGTTTTAAATTTTTCCCTCTCCCTTCCCTCCTCCCTCCCCAATATGGCATTCAATCTGATATAGGCTATACATATACATTCCTATTAAACATATGTTCACATTAGTAATGTAGTAAGGAAGAATTAGAACCAATAGGAGGAACCACAAGAAAAAGACAACAAAACAGAAGAAAATAATAGCAAATAGTATGCTTCAATCTACATTCAAACTCCACAGTTCTTTCTTTGGACGTGTATAGCATTTTCCATCATGAGGCCTTTGGAGATGTCTTAGATCCTTGCATTGCTGAGAAGGGCTAAGACTATCAACATTAGTCATCACACAATGTGGCTGTTACTATATACAACATTCTTCTGGTTCTGCTCACTTCACTCAGCATCAGTCCATACATGTCTTTCCAGATTTTTCTGAAGTCTGCCTGCTCATCATTTCTTATAGCACAATAGCATTCCATTATATTCATATATCACAACTTGTTCAGCCATTCCCCAATTGATGGGCATCCTCTCAATTTCCAATTTTTTGCCACCACAAAAAGAGCTGCTATAAATATTTTTGTACATGTGGGTCCTTTTCCCATTTGTATGATCTCTTTGGGATATAGCCTTTAGAAGTGCTATTGCTGAGTCAAAGGGTATGCACATTTTTATAGCCCTTCGGGTATAGTTCCAAATTGTTCTCCAAAATGGTTGGATCATTTCACAATTCCACCAACAATGCATTAGTGTTCCAATTTTCCCACATCTTCTCCAACATTTATCATTTTCCTGTTTTGTCATGTTGGCCAATCTGATAGGCATGATGTGGTACCTCAGAGTTGTTTTGATTTGCATTTCTCTAATCAATAATGATTTAGAGCATTTTTTCATATGACTATAGATGGCTTTAATTTCTTCATCTGAGAACTGCCTGTTCATATCCTTTGACCATTTATCAATTGGGAAATGACTGGCATTCTTATAAATTGGACTTAACTCTCTATATATTTGAGAAATCAGGCCCTTATCAGAGACACTGGTTGTAAAAATTCTTTCCCAATTTTCTATTTCCTTCTAATCTTGGTTGCCTGACTTTTTTTCTTGGATTTTTTGATCAGGTTTGGTCTGGTGCATTTTCTGGATTTGTTGGGAAAAGAGAACTCATTGTACTTTCTCTTACTCTGCATCTTGGCTCTACCTCTTCCATATTGGCTCTACCTCTCCCTAACTTTTTAAAGCATCCCTTTGCTACTTCGATCAGTATCACATTTATTAAAGTTTTTAAAACTTTAAGGAATATTTTACAATTGAATCTACAAAGGTACTCTGAATGTACACTGACTAACAAAATTTTATACATTTTGTAGCTATATTTAATGAGACTTACCTTTTTTTTAATTTTTGCTTCTTGGATTTTGTTATTATTATTATGTAGAAATGTTATTGATTTTTGCTGGTTTATTTTGTAGCCTTCAATTTCCTTCTAATTGGTTTCCCAGGCTCAACTCTGTCCCCATTCTAATCCATCCTCTGCTCTGTTGCCAAAGTAACTTTTCTAAAATGTAGGTCTGACCATATCATCAACTACCTCCATAAACTTCATTGTTTCCCTATTACCTTATACGTTAAATATAAATGCCTTGCTTGGTATTTCGAGCCCTTTATAACTTAGCCCCTTCCTAGTCTTCTCAGACTTACTTGCTTCTCCTCACTCTATGATCCAGCTACACTGACCTACTTTACTCCCTGCACATGACAGTCTACCTTTGCAGTGGCAGTCCCATGTACCTGAAATGCTTTCTCCTATTACCTCCACCTATTAGTTCCCCTGAGTTCCTTAGCGTTCCTTAAGACTGAATTAAAATGCCATCTTTTACAAGAGACCTCTCCCAATGCCCTCAACTGCTAGACCTTCCCAAGTTACCCTCCAAGATAACTTTTCATCTACTTTGTATCTTCTATGCACCTAGTTATTTGTATGTTGTTTCCCCCCTCAGACTGTGATTTCCTTGAGGGCAGGAACTCTTTTGTCTTTCTTTGTATCTCTTTTTCTTGGCACAGTACCTAGTACATATTAAGTGCTTAATAAATCCTTACTGAGTGGCTGAAATCTCAAAAACACAAAGGGAAACAATTGTAATAAACTAGAAAAATGGAAGTTTTAAGAGACTGATACACAGAGAAATTAATAAAAAACTTGGATTTTAAAATGCTATGTGCAAATATTTCGAAAGCCAAGTGCACGTAACAGATGGTGATTAGAATAACGAAAGAACAATGTCAAAGGTGTTAAAACTCAGAATGCGCTGAGGCTGACAGACAAATGACAGAAAAAAATTTTTACAGCTATGCTGGAGAAGAGGACAAAAGAAGGGTTAGGATCATTGCTTTTCGTGGGTAGAGTGAAAGCAATGCTATCCTATTCTGATTTTGCTTGCTTTCTCCACTAAAGAGAATAGCCTTTGTATAGGAAAGGGTAAAATGAAAATAGTTAATTAGTGGGTTGATTTCCAAGATAATTAAGGACACAGTAAGAGAGCATCAAGCTATCTTTGAGTTAAACTTACTTGGTCCAGACAAACTATACCCTCTCATACTAACAGAAAAGAGTGAGGCAGAGACAAAATGGCAGTGTAAAGGCAGGAACTCACCTGAGCTCTCTTCTAAACCCCTCCACATACCTTTAAATACTGACTCTAAACAAATTTTAGAGGGGCAGTACCCACAAAAAGACAGAGTGAAACAAATTTCCAGCCCAAGACAACTCAGAAGGTCAGCAGAAAAAGTCTGTTACATCAGGGTGAGAGAGGAGCATAATCCAGTGCAGACCAGGCTCCAGAAATCCACTAGCAGGCCTCGTGGTGACAATCAGTGGTAGCAGTGGCAGTTTCCAGACCTCTCAATCCACAGACTCCAAAGTCAACTTAGACAGTCAGCAGGAAAGGTCTGTCCTACCTGAGCAGGTGTAGAACACAGTGCAGCGCAGGCCATACTAGCACGGAAAAGGCCCTAGTGGGTCAGGAGCAGATCTCGGAAGCCACTGAATCTGAGCTACAGCACTTGCTTTCAGAATTCTCAACCCACAGGTACAGGAGGAAAGGATTTTGAAAATCAAGTAAGAAATGTTGAGGAAAGATTGGGAAAAGAAATGAGAGTGATGCAAGAAAATCATGAAAAATGAATCAACAGTTTGGTAAATGAGACATAAAAAAATTATTGAAGAAAATAATGCTTTAAAAAACAGAGGAAAATGGTAAAAGTGGTTCAAAAAGCCAATAAGGAGAAGAATGTCTTAAAATACAGAATTGTCCAAATGAAAAAAGCACAAAAATTCACTGAAGAAAGAAACTCCCTAAAAAGTAAAATTAGCCAAATGGAAAAGGAGGTACGAAAGTTCAGTGAAGAAAATAATTTCTTAAAAATTAGAATTGAAAGGGGCAGCTAGGTGGTCCAGTGGATAGAGCACTGGCCCTGAAGTCAGGAGGACCTGAGCTCAAATCCGGCCTCACACACATAACACTCACTAGCTGTGTGACTCTGGGCAAGTCACTTAACCCCACTGCCTAGCAAAAATAACAATAATAATAATATAATAATAATTAAATAGAATTGAGCAAATGGAAGCTAATAACTTTTTGAGAAATCATGAAACAATAAAACAAAACCAAAGGAATGGGAAAAAAAAAGACAATGTAAAATATCTCATTGGAAAAACAACTGACCTGGAAAATGGATCCAAGAGAGATAGTTTAAAAATTATTGGACTACCTGACTGCCATGATCAAAAAAAAAAAAAAGAACCTAGACATCATCTTTCAAGAAATTATCAAGGAAAACTGTTCTTATATTCTAGAACCAAAAGGTAAAATACAAATTGAAAAAATCTACCAATCACCTCCTGAAAGAGATCCCCAAATGAAAACTCCCAGGAATGTTACAGCCAAATTCCAGAGCTCCTAGGTCAAGGGGAAAATATCACAAGCAGCCAGAAAGAAATAATTCAAGTACCATGGAGCCACAGTCAGAATAACACAAGATTTAGCAGCTTCTACCTTAAGGGATCAGAGGGTTTAGAATATGACATTTCAGAGGGCAGAGGAGCTAGAATTACAACCAAGAATCACCTACCCAGCAAAACTGAGTATACTTCAGGGGAAAACAATGGACATTCAACGAAATAAAGGACTTTCAAGTATTTTTGATGAAAAGACCAGAGTTGAATAAAAAACATGGACTCTCAAATACAAGACTCAAGAGAAGCATAAAAAGGTAAAAGGAAAGGGAAATCATAAGGGACTTAATAAGGCTAAACTGTTTACATTCCTATACGGGAAGATGATACTTGTAACACATAAGAAGTTTCTCATTATTAGGGCAGTTAGGAGTATATATAGAGGACATAGGTATGAGCTGAATATAAAAGGATGATATCTAAAACAATAAAATTAAGTGGTGAGAGAGGAATGTACTAGGAGAAAAGGAAAGGGAGAGGTAGAAATGGGGTAAATTATCTTATAAAGAGGCAAGAAAAAGCTTTTACAGTGGCAGGGAAGATGGGGGGAGGTAAGATAGAACCTCACTCTCATCAGAACTGGCTCAAAGAGGGAATAATGTACATACTCAATTGGGTATAGAAATCTATCTTACCCTACAAGAAAGTAGGAGAAGGGGATAAGAGAAAGGGAGAGGTGATAGAAGGGAGGGCAGATTGGGAAGGGGTAGTCAGAAGCAAAATGCTTTTGAGGAGGGACAGGGTGAAAGGAAAGAGAGAACAGGAAAACAGGGTTGGGGGGGATAGGATGGAGGGAAATATAGTTAGCAATAATAACTGAAAAAAAAATTTGAAGCAGATTTCTCTGATAAAAGCCTCATTTCTCAAACATATAGAGAACTGAGACAAATTTATAAAAATATGAGCCATTCCCCAACTGATAAATGATCAAAAGATATGAACAGTAAGTTCAACAGATGAAGTAATCTAATCAAAGCAATTTATAGCCACATAGAAAAAACGCTCTAATGATTGAAGAAATGCAAATTAAAACAACTCTGAGGTACTACCTCATACCTATTAGAATGGCTAATAGGACAGAAAAGGAAAATGACCAATGTTGGAGGGGATGTGGGAAAAATGAGACATTAATGCACTCTCGGTGGAGTTGTGAACTGATTCAATCATTCTGTACAGCAATTTGGAACTATGCCCAAAGGGCTATAAAGCCATGCATACCCTTTGATCTAGCAATACCACTACTAGGTCTGTATCCCAAAAGAGATTAAAAAAAAAAAAAGGAAAAATACTTACATGTACAAAAATATTTATAGCAGCTCTTTTCTGGTGGCAAAGAATTGGAAATTGAGGGGATGCCCATCAAACTGAGAATGGCTGAACAAACTATAGTATATGATTATGATGGAACACTGTTGTGCTATAAGAAGAAATGATGAAGAGGATGCTCTCAGAAAAACCTGGAAAAACTTACCTGAGCTGATGCAAAGTGAAATGTACTGTATACAAAGTAATAGCAATATTGTGCAATGATCAACTGTGAATGACTTAGCTATTCTCAGCAATACAATGATCCAAGACAACTCTGAAGGACTTATGATCGAAAATGTTATCCTTCTCCAGACAAAGAAGTGATGGTATCTGAATACAAATTGAAACATACTTATTTTACTTTATTTTTCTTGAGGTTTTTTTTGTCTTATTTTTTTTTTCACAATATGACTATTATGGAAATGTTTTGCATGACTACACATGTATAACCTATATCTAATTGCTTGCCTTCACAATAGGGGGTGAGGAGGGAAGGAGAAAATCTGGAACTCAGAGTTTTAAAAACAAATGTTAAAATTTGTTTTTACATGTAACTGGGGGAAAATAAAATATTAAACTTTTTAAAAGTAAAAAAAATTGGCAGAATCACTGAAGTGCTATTAGTGACAGCTGAAAAAATGATGGAAAATAGGAGAAATATTACTACAGTAGAAAAAGCTGTTTTCCTGATTTTTTTTAAGGAAAGAGAATGGCATTTATCAACTACCAGGTAATAAATTTCACTTAAAATCCTATTATAATTCTAAAACAGCTCATTAAAGAGATGGTTAATAAAAATCTAGGAAAAGAAGTACACCAAGGAGCCAGCCCGATTAAGGCATAAGAAGGCTGGAAAGGTAGGAAAGGGCCAGGTTATGAGGGGCTTTAAATACCAAACAACAGTTTGTTTTGGTAAAAGAAGCATATAGAGCTGGAACAATGGAGAAATGAAGTTTGTTAAGGGTGGTATGATCAACTCCATCCATGAGATGTTAAAAACAAGTCAAAAGACTGAAAAAAAATAGAAGAATATGTAAAACATTTCACAACAAAAACTAATCTGCAAAACAAATCAATGAACAAAAATTTAAGAATCATTAGACTACCTGAAAGATATGACCAAAAAAAGAACCTAAACCCACTACATTTCAAAAATCATAAAAGACTGTCTAGACCTCTTAGAACCAGAGGGTAAAGTAAAAAATAAAAAGAATCCATTACTCTCCTCCTGAAAGAAACCCCAAAATAAAAACTCCCAGGAACACTGGCCAAAAACCAAAGAGCTTAGACATCAAAGAAAAAATATTGCGAGCAACCAAAAATAAAGAAATCAAGTACTGAGGAGTCACATTCAGCATCACAGACACTACTTAGACAAGTGTAGAAAGTCTGGAATTGGGCATTCTAGAAGGCAAAAGATATAAGCTTACAATCAAGAATGACTTACCACCCCAAAAAAGCCATCAATAAGAAGAAAGTTCTCATATCCTCCAAAATATTTATAGTAGCACTTTTTGCAATAGACACCCATCAATTGGGGAATGGTTAAACAAACTGTGGCACATGAATGTAATGAAATGTTACTGTGCTGTAAGAAATAATGTGTGTGATGAATACAAAGAAGCATGAAAAGTTCTATATGAATTGATACAGAGTGAAGCAAGCAGAGCCAAAAAAACAATGTACACAGTAACAATGTAAATGGAAAGACACACACACACACACACACACACACACACACACACCCAAAAGCAAATGTAATAAAACATAAAGATCAAGCAGCAATCTAATAAAAAGATATGAAAAGACACCCTCAACCTGACCCTTCAGAGAGGTGGGAGGTCCACGGCTGTTGAACACCGAACATTTTTGGATTTTTTCAATGCACTGATCTTTGTGCTTATTTTTTTTTCCTCTCTAAAAAATATTATTTGTCATAAAGGATGATTCTTTGGGAGAGGTAAAGGAAGGGAGACTTGAAATAACTATCAAGAAAAAAAAATTAACAAAAATTTATTTTTCAAAAAAAGAGGACAAAGCTTTTAAAAAAGAGAGAATAACCAGAAAAACTGAGTACCATCCTACTTGGGAAAAAATGAGTATTTAAATAAATTTTTTTTTCCTAATGAAAAGACAAGAGCTGAGTAGCAACTTTAAAATATAAATACAAATCTTGACAGCAGTTAAGAGAAACCTAACAAGGTAAACATGAATGAGTAATCATAAGGGACTAAACAAAGATAAACAGTTTATATTACAATAAATAGGAGGGGGAAGAGTGATGATTCATCTCAAAATTCAATCCCCTCAGAATTCTATCATCAGAGGTCATAGAATCTAATTAGATAAAGGGCTTGGAAATGATTCTGTCATGTTTTGATGAAAATAAGAAAGGAAATGGAAGGGGAAATAAATACATGGTGGAAAGAGATGAAGGATGAGGGAAATTATCTCACATAATCCAGTGCCCAAGTAGAAGTCTATACAAAGAAGGGGAGGAAGGGCAGAAGCAGAATTTTAGCTGAGACTTGAAGGAAGTCAGAAGGTGTGGATGAAGAGGGAGAGAGCATTCTAGAAAATGCAGAGTCAGGAGATGGAGATTTTTGATAAAGAAACATCAAAGGAGGCCAGAGTCAGTAATATAGAGTGTGTGGAGGGAAGTAAGGTATAAGAAGACTGGAAAGGATGTGACCATAGCTGTGGTAAATGAGGTGGAACAGAGAAGTAGAAATGAGTAATTAAGGTACTTACTGGAAGTTAAGTATTTGAGGGAGCATCACTATATATGTATGGGAGAATTAACATATTTCAGTGTTGAGAGTTTCTCCTCTCTGCTTTATAAGCCAACTTCTCCTATATAATTTTAGTCCATGAAATACACTGCCTTTTCTTCTTCTGAACCCCCTGAAATATCTGCTCTTCCAAAATCTGGAGTTTGTATCATACTATTTATGCCGAGTTTTCCTCTCTTTTTCTAATACAACTCCTACAAGGTCCCCATGACTCTCACTTCATGAAATAAGATGCTTGTAAAGCACTTAGCATAATGCCTAGCACATCATAGGTACTGTGTAATACTAGCTATTATTATTATTATACCCCAGAAACTAGCTCATCACTCTTAGAGAGAATCAGATCCTTCATTTTTTGAAGGCTGAAATCATAGTTAAAGCAAGTCAAAGTATTATTAGTTCCTTTGTTTTGGGAGGAGAAAGAGCTCCAGCAAATGTCTGAGTAACTGAAGCTCCCAACACTACTCTTGTGCCAGGTTTGTAATATTTCCCAAACTCATCTGCCTCCACTTTCTTACTGGGTAATCTGCAGTATACTCCAATGACAATGTCACTCGTATTTCTCTCTCCACTGATTTTTATCCAAGTGTTCTGCATCATGCTCCCTTGTCCTCCTTTTCCACCAGGTTTCTAGATTTCCTCATATGAGTATACTGTCTTACTAAATGATCCTATCCCACTCCACTATCTTTCACCTTTTACCTGTCTTGTTTCTTTTGAATATGGCACATCCATCCAGAGTCACTTTACATTTGTCTCCTGTGACCCCGCTATTCATGCTTTATTACCGCTCTCTCCATATGTAGCTTAGTGGTATATACACAGGTAAAATTATCTCTTTTCTCCCTTCCCCTAGCCTTTTTAGTCTAAAGCCCTTTTGAAAAGATTTGCTGGACATCATTCAAATACATTCATCATAGTCTTTGTTAAGCATCCTCCCTGAGTCCTACATTTTAATCTGGAGTACAGAAATCCACACCCCCTTATCACACATCTTCTCAACTCAACGTAACTACTCTGCCAGGTATAAAACCCTGGCCCAGAAGCAGGTCATCCACAAATGATTTAACACCATGTCTGACAACAGATCCAACCACTCGGGAGAATAATATGGAACCATACTCAGAAGGTTATGAAACTGTGCATACTCTTGTGACCCTACGAGATCTATATCCTAAAGAATTGTTTTTAAAAGAGGACAGGAAGAAGACATACACATACAAAAATAGTTACAGCAGCTCTTTTTGTGGTGGCAAAGAACTGGAAATGGACAGAATGCCTCTCAATTGGGGAATGGCTAAACAGGCTGTGGTACGTACTGGTGTTGGAATACTATTATGCTGTAAGAAAGGATGGTTTCAGAAAAACCTAGGAAGGCTTATATGAACTGAGGCAAAGCGGAAGTGATCAGAACCAGAAGAACACTGTATATAGTAACAGCAGTACTGTGACAATGATCAACTGTGAAAGACTTAGCTACTTTAATCAATGCAATGATCCAAGACAATTTCAAAGAACTCTGAGCACCAACTGAAGTATACTTTTTTTAACTTTATTTTTCTTGCTTTTTTGTGGGGCAAAGAGGATTAATACTGAAATACGTTTTGCCTGATTTCACATGTATAACTGCTATATTGCTTGCCTTCTCAATAAGTGGGGGAGGGGGAGGGAAAGGCTTGGAACTCAAAATTTTTAAAAATTAATGTTAAAAAATAAAACATTATATTTCACATAAATATGTGGAGTTTGACAAGTGAATGGCAGTTCTCCTTCTTGCTGGTCTCTTACTCCCTGCAGTGGACAGCCCTGTACACTAAGCCACAGCCCCTTGGGAAAAACATAGAGTGTTCAAAAAAGCTTTACTGAAATGACTGACATTCTAAAATCAACTAAGTCCTATTCACTACAACCAAATGACAGCTTCAGGACAAGGAGCCATCGATAATAAAAAAAACATTTACAATGAAGGAAGGAGTGATCTACTTGTAATGAGTACAACATATAATCCCTTTATAATGTGGCAGAGTTATCCATCATATGATATATTTTGGAAAATCCAAAAGCTTTCATTCTAAAAATAACCAGTCCTAAAGAAAAACAAAATAGGACTACCCTGGGGATCACCAACAGCAAAGATAATACTAACTTGGTATTTACAGAATTATCTTTTTTCAGAAGAATTCAGAACACTCCATACTGTGTTACTGAACTTGTCCATTATCTACAGGAATACTGCCAAGTATGTTAACATTCCTCACGTTAATAAGAGTTAAAAGAACCATCAAAACTTGTCCTGGGTGACAAGTTCAGAAGGAAGACAAGATTAGAATCCAAGTCCTAGGAGAAGCAGCACGATATAAAAGTAAAAAAGATGCCAGAATGGTGCCATGAGTATAAAAGACCTAGATATGAATCGAAGTTCTACCCTTGACTTACTGTGTGATTATGACACAAGTCAACAAAATTAAATTCTACTCAACCCAACTTTGAACAAACTTATGTTAAGTACTTACTGTACAAGGACCTGTGCTGGGCAACAATCTCAACCATAAGCATTCTACTGGGGAGATCAGTGAAGGACTTCTAGCCAGTCTACATCATGCTTTAGATATTCCAGTTACTATGGTAGAAACCACCAGACTCTCAGAGTTTAACTAGACTGGTAGTCCAAGATAACTGACAACTAAACCAACACCAGGCCTCTCTAGGTTGGCAGGACCAGCTAGAGTTTTACATTTAATTAGCACAGCCTTTAAAAACACAGGGTTCACTTCCATACCACAAAAATGTGTTAGAAGAAAAGCAGACTTCATCGTTAAAACACAATAAAAGTCATATTAGCTGGCATGTTCTAGAGCCAGAATTTTTAATATCCCTCCAATCTAAAACCACTTCCTTAAAATCAAAAAGGTTATTGTTAACTGAAATAGCCACGTAATCCCAAAAAATCATTGATTGTTCTTCTATCACTGCCAATCTATGTCCCAAAAGAATCAATAATTCTATGAACCTCTGGCTCTCTGGCCTGGGAATAACTACCACCACTTGGGCTCAAGGAGGAGCTGCTCCCATCTCTTCAATGCTAGTTAAAAGCCACATGATCCCCGAAAGAGAAGTCCATGGATATGAATCACAGAACATTAAAATTCAAAGGGATCTTACAGATGAAAAAAGTCTAAACATCTCTAAACCCAAAGAGGTTAAATAATCGGTCATGCAGGGAGTTAATGGCAGAACTAGGGTGACAAGTGGGTCATCTGTTTCAGCATTCTTGCTGGTATATCTTATTACCTCTTTACATATATTTGCTGGTGAAGATGATGTCATCAAAAGCTTGCAATGACAAGTCTACAGTGATGTTTAGAGGGTTAGCAATTAACTTGTTAGAAGGCAAAAACTTCCACTACTCTATTCTCTTCTGCACAGATTAAATCGCTAAGCATTTAGTTGGATTTTCTTCCTTTTTTGTAGTTTAAAAGCAAAACACTCTTTCCTTCTGGCTTGCAAAATGTTCCTCCATGTTCTTGTTTTGACCCAGCATCTAGCAAAAAGCTTTGTCATGTAAGCAAAGAATTAATTAATGTTAGAAGCAGCAGGTGGTGCAGTGGGTAGAGAGTATGGCCTGGACTCAGGGGAGACCCAAGTTCAAATCTAGCCTCAGACACTTACTAGTGGCCCTGAGCAAGTCATTTAATGTGTTTGCCTCAGTTTCCTCAGTTGTAAAATAGGGATAATAATAGCATCTACCTCCCAAAGTTGATGTGAGGGTCAAATGAGATAATATTTGTAAAGTGCTTAGTGCCTAGTGTATAGTCAGTGCTCAATAAATGGTTGTTCCCTTCTTCTTCCTACCTTCCCCTTCCCATAATAATTTTCATAGGTGCATAGCTCTAGAGCTGAAAATGACCTCAAAGGTCATCTAATCCAGCCCTCTCATTTTACAGATGAGGAAACTGTGGCCCAAAAAGATTAGCTGACTTGCCCACGCTCATACAGTAGTAAGCATCAAAGGCAGATGAACCTACTTCCTCTTAACAGACTCCAGAGCCAGTCATCTTTCCATTGTACCATACCACCTCAGATGTTATTTTTGACTTTGCAGCTGATCTGGTATCCACAAAATTTAAAGCTTAAAGGGGTCTGAGAGACAATCTCAGCCAATCTCCAAAAAAAGGAAGAAATGGAGGCTAAATTATTTGTCCACAGTCACAAAGGTATTAAATAGAGAACCTGCCTTTCGAACCCTGGTCCTCTGACTCCAAATACGATGGTCTTTGTACTATACCATGCTACGCTACGGGAAGCTGATCAGTCAGTCAGAATCTGGTTACACTCACTGCCACTGCAATCCTTACAGCATCTTCCTGGGGTAAGATTTCTTATTTATACTTCCCAAGGACTCTGGACAGTCCAATATCTCATATTCTCTTCAATGTGACAAATATTATATCTTTGACTACCTGTCAGTTCATCACAGCACTGACTGTTTCCTTTGTAGGTTACAGGTGACTGTGGGAGCCTTGGGAAGTCAAGATCAAGGATTTAAATCATGTAAAAAGCAAAGAACCTAGAAGGAATGGCCCTGTTTCCTGACTCTCTGAACTAATTCCTCTACCATTCTACTGGTGCTTTCTTGCCCAGGAAACTAGCTTAATTAAGCACCACAGTCTAGCAGCCTTCTCACTCTGGATGCCACCATGAACCAAAGATATTTCACCTGTATAGATGTGGATTATAATACCTAAGGGAAGAGCTCTGAAAAGAATGGAAACTTCTTCTTCACCTTCCTTTGAAATGAGAAGCTAAAATTACAAAGTTTAACATTCTGATCAAGTTTCAATAGTTTGTTAAGTTTATGAAGAAGGTTATGTGCCAAAGATAAAGGATAGGACAGAAGACCACAGCCCAACACTGCCTCAATAACATGTTCACAAATATGCATTTTTTTAATGAGCCAAAGGTGCCATCTCTTTCCTTTCAGATCTACTTATAGATTTGCCCAGGTGAGTCCTTGAATTTGATGTGCCCAACTGATGGGCACTCACTCAAGTTTCCAATTCTAATTCACTGCCACCACAAACAAAACTACTATTAATAACATGGAGTCTTTCTTCTTTCATTGATCTCACTGTGGCACAGACCTAGTAACTATCACTGGGTCAAAAGGTATGCATAGCTTATTAGGTTTTGGGGCACAGCCTCCCCAGCATTTGTCATTTTTGTTTTGTCAACTTTACCAATCTAATGGATGTAAGGCAGAAACTCTGAGTTGTTTTATACTTCTGTAATTATCGGTGATTTGGAGAATTTTTTATATGGCTATTTATGGCTCAGACTTTTTCCCTTGAGGACTGCTTATTCATATTGTTTGACCATTTATTAGGTGTGGAAAGGCATTTATTCTTTAGCATTTGAATCAGTCCCCTATTTACCTAAGAAATGAGATCTTTGTCAGAGAAACTTGCTACTATAAAGAATTTCTTTTGCCCAGTTTTTACTTCTTTTCAACTTTTAGTTGCATTGGCTTTGTTTTGTGCATAAACTTCTTTTAATTTTATGTAACAAAACTCATCCAGTTTACCTTCTATGATCCCCTCTATCTCCTGTTTGGTTCCCTATCCACTGACCTCTCAAGTAATTTCTTCCACGCTCCTCTTATTTGTTTGTGACGTTACTTCGCATGTCTAAATTATGCATGCATTTGGCACTTGTCTTGGTATATGTTATGAGCTGCTGGTCTAACCTAGCATTTGCCAGACTGCTTTCCAATTTTCCCAATAGTTTTCACTATATAGTTGTAATAGTTGTAAGTTCTTTCCCCAGTAGCTGGGATCTTCAGAGTTATTAAACACTAGGCTACTATGTTCATTTGCTTCTATATAATGTATACTTAATCTGTTCCATTCTCTATTTCTTACCTAGTACCAAATTGTTTTGGGCCGCTAGGTAATATAATAGATAGATTGCTGGGCCTGAAGTCAGAAGGACCTGAGTTCAAAACTAGCCTCACATACTTACTAGCTGTGTGACCCTGGGCAAGTCACTTAACCATGTTTGCCTCAGTTCCCCATCTATAAAATAAGACAGAGAAGGAAATGGCAAACCACTCCAATATCTTTGCAAAGAAAACCCCAAATGGGGTCATAAAGAGTTAGGCACAACTGAAACAACTCAACAACACCAAGTTGTTTTGATGATTACTGCTTTGTAATATAGTTTGAAATGTGGTATTGTTGGGTCCTCTTCCTTTCCACTTTTTTCATTAATCCCCTTGATGTCCTTGACTTTTTCTTCCTCCAGATGAGTTTTGTTATTATTCTCCTAGATCCAAGATGTAAACTTGTGAACTTCCCAATTAGGATCTAGTCTGGTATATTTTCTAAATGTATCTGGGGGGGGGGGAAGGGGGAAGGGGGAACATGCAAGTAGGGAGGAAAGAGCACTAGGCTGTAGTACTTACACTACTCTACCTCATATAAAATTTTTATGAGAATAATATATGAATACATTGAGGGTATCCTTAATTTTTAAAAAAGCACCAAATTAAAAACTAATTAGAAATTCTTAAAGTCAAATACATAGGTAAAATTGAAAGAAAAAAAATTTGAATAAAAATAGGACCTGGTTTTCTGGAAGAAAAAAAAAAAGCTTAAACCATAAGCTAATTTGATTTAAAAGAAGACGAAAACTAAATTAGTAGTATCAAGAGAAAGAGAGAGAATTCACAACAAATGAAGAAAAAAGAAAGGCCATAAGAAGCTATTTGGAAACTATTTGCCAAAAAAACTAACAATTTAAATGAACTGGATAAATATGTACAAAAATATAAACTACCTAGACTAACAAAACAAGAAATAGAGGATTTGAACAACTCAATCGAAGAGAAACTGAACAAGTCATAAATGAACTGTCAAAGACAAAAAAAAAAGACTGGATGGATTTAGTGAATGCTATCAAAAATTCAAAGAACAATTAATTGCAATATTGTAGAAACAATTTCACAAAAATAGCAAAAGTAAGTGATTCTAACAAACTTCTCCTATGATAAAGCTATTGTCTTCATCCTGCACCAGATGAATCAAAACAGAGAAAGTAAACCATAGAAAAACATTCTTAATGAACACCGATACAAAAATTTTAAATAAAATATTAGCAAAGAGGCTGCAACAATATGTCACAGAGACCACATACTATGAATATATACCAAAAACGCACAACTGTTTTAATATTAGGAAAACTATAAACATAATTGGCAAGATGGCTGAATAATAAAAGTAACAAATAATATTTAAATCAATGAATGCAGAAAAGAATGCAGCTTTGGACAAAATACTACACCCATTTGTCAAAATCACCAGTAAGGGTAGGAAAAATAGATCTTTTCATTAACATGATAAAAATTATAAATCTATAAATAAGAACCAGCATTATATGAAATTGGGATAAATTAGAATCTTTTCCAGTAATTTCAGGGGTAAAACAAGAACACCCACGGTCACTACAATTACTTGTTATAAATGTCAGCTATAGAGGGGGGAAAAAAAAACAAGATAAAGAAACTGAGGGAATAAGTATGTGGCAAAGACACAAAGTTATTATTGCTTTTTTTCAGATAATACGCAGGTACGTTTAGAGAATCCTAAGAAGTCAACTAAAATATTGAAACAACTTCAGCAAAGTTAAAGGATATAAGATGGCTATATAAATCATCAGCATTTTAGTATAATACCAATAAAACAACAAGAAGAAACAGCAAAATTCCATTTAAAGTAAGTATAGAATATATAAAATATTTCAGAGTCTAACTACACAAGAACAATATAAATACAAGTTAAAAAAACACTCTTTTACACAAAAAGACCTCCTGAATAACTGGAGAAATTTTAATTGCTCATGAGTTAGCTAAGCCAACAGTATAATAAATAACAATATATGCTCTATAAACATAAGATATATATTTATATACCACATTGTATAAAGTATTATACATAATAAAAATGAAAATAATCCTAAACTATTTTACTAATTTGAGCCATACCAATCAAAGGATTATTTTACTGAACTACAAAAAATAATTTTTAAAAACTGACTCAAAAGAACAAAAGTCAAGAATTTGAAGGACAATAATTTTTAAAAATGGAAAGGAAGAAAGCCTAACAGTATCAGAGTTCAAACTATACTACAAATCAGCAATCAGCAAAATAATTTTGTTTAAATTATTTTAATAAAATTAAATGATTTTGGTTAAAAAAGAAAAATTGATCAGTGGTACAGATTAGATAAAAAAACATAAAAAAGTAAATTAACATAGTGCCCTAGAGTTCAATAAACCTAAAGACCCTAACTATTGGGGTAAGGACTCACTACACGACAAAAACTGCTGGGATAACTAGACAAAGGGCTGGCAGAAAATAGGTTTAGACCAACACCTCCATCAGATACTAACATAAGCTCCAAATGGCATAAATAAATATAGATATATAGATACACACACACGTATATGTGTATAGATATGTGTGTGAGGGTGTGTGTATGTATATATATTTTTATATATATACATATGTGTATAATATATATATATATATATATAAAAAGTTACAACATCATAAGTAAATTATAGGGACAAGAAAGAAACGGCCTACGGGATCTCCGGACGGGGGAAGAGTTCATAACCAAATAAAAGAGGATCACTGAAGGTAAAATGGACAATTTTGAGTACATAAAATTTAAAAGTTTTGACACACAGAAAATTAATGCAAATAGGATTAGAAGGAGGGGTTTATGGGGAATCTTTGTAGCAAGTTTCTCTGACAAAGGTCTCATTTCTATGCCATATAAGGAACTAATTCAAACGTTAAAGAATAAGACCCTTTTCCCAACCAATAAATGGTCAAAAGATCTGAATAAGCAGTTTTAAGGGAAAAAATCCAAGCCATAAGCAGTCATATAAAAATGCTCCAAATCACCAATAAATCAGAGAAATATAAAACAACTGAGTTTCTAAAGCTGGCAAAAAAACAAAAATGACAAATGCCGGAGAGGCTGTGGGAAATAAAAACATCAATGCACAGTACATAGAGTTGTGAACTAGTCCAGCCATTCTGCCAAGCAATTTGGAATGATGCCCCTTAACCTAATAAACTGTGCATACCCTCAGACCCAGTGATATTGCTACTAGGTCTCTAACACAATGAGATCAAAGAGAACACACTGTATACAAAAATGTTAATAGTAGTTCTGTTTGTGATGGCAAAGAACTACACACTGAGAGGGTGTTTCATCAAAGAAAGAATGAATCGACACATGTACTGTTTGTAAACAGGATACTACTGTACTGTAAGATATCTTAAAGGGGACATTTTCAGAAAAATCTGAGAATAACAACAAGCATTTCTACAGCACTACAGTGTTTATAAAGCACTGTACATATGTTCTCTCATTTGATTTTCACAAGAATCCTGGGAAGTAGGTGCTATTATTACAATTTTACAGATGAAAAAAACTGAGACTGAAAGAGGGTTAAGTGACTTCCCTAGGGTCACACAACTGGCAAGTATCTGGAGCAGAATTTGAATTCAGGTCTCCTAACTCCAAGTATAGCTATCTCCTATGGGCACCACCTAGTTGCCTCACTTGAATTGAGTGTAAACAATACTGCAAAGACAACTTTGAAAAACTTGGGAACTTTGATGAACAAATAGAATTCCAAAGGACCCTGCGTGACCTCCTGACAGAGGGATGGACTCAGGGTGCAGACAGAGATGTTATTTTTTGGATGCAGGCAATGCAGGAATTTGTTTTGCTTTTGACTATGCATATTTCTTATAAAGGTTTTGTTTTTCTTTTAGGGGGATTATGGGTGGGTGTGGGGAATAAGAGAAGAAGGAAAGAAGGTGCATTTTTGTTAAGCAAAAAATTAAAATTTAATTTTAAAAAATGTCACTTGAATTTTTCACCTTTATGCCATGACTAAATGTGAATTCTCAAAGCCCTATAATTATTGTTGCTGACTTTTAATAACAATCTTTGTTGTTATTATAGTTGTTACTAAAACCCTGTAATTACAAGGAGCTTTACAGACTACCATGCACTTTCAAATCTGTCGTCCCATCTCTAAGTCCAAAACAATCTTTGTGAACTAAGCACTATGTAAGCATATTGCTAAGATCATAAATTTTGAGTCGAAAGATCCCTGAGAGGTTGTCCAGACCAGCGGTATCAAACTCAAATAGAAATAGCACCACTAAACTCTACATAAGGATGCCTCCTGCCATATACTGAGCTAGAAAATTACACGTGAACATTTTCTATTTTCTATTGTATTTTTACTTATTTTGTTAAATATTTCCTAATTACATTTTAATCTGGCTCACACAATAATGCGGCTGCTTGACCAACACCTGTGATCTATACCAACCCCCTATTTCTTTCCATTCATTGCACACATGCCCATTTTACAGATGAGAAACTAGAAGTTCAGAGAGAAATCACCTGCCCCAATTCAAATAGTAGACAACAGTAAAGCTATACCTAGACCCCAGGTTTTCTTTTTCCCAGTCCAGTGTTTCATTAACTACATGTTCTTCCACTCTTATAAAACCAACTGAAATGACTGTGTCAGTTTCATTCTTGATAAGGCAACATAAGTAGTTGCAGAAGAGCTAGGTGATAGTACATAGAAAGTAGGACTCAAGAGTTAGGAAGACCTGAGTTTGAATACTGCTTCCAAACCTTTAGCTGTGTGACCCTGGGCAAATCACTTAAACCTCTCTTTGCCTCAGTTTCCTCATCTGTAAAATAGTGATAATAGCACTTACCTCCTAAGGCAGTTGTTAGGTTGAAATGAGACAACAAAAGTGCTATATAAATGCTAGTTAAGAGGAAGAAGAGAAGAAGCAGCAGCAGCAGCAGCAATAGTAGTAATGATCATTTTAAACTGTTATTTCTTTCAGGATCCACAGGACATAAAATTCAATACACAAGAAGAAGCCACAAAAATTCACAGTTCAATTTCTTTCTAAAAGTGATCCCAAAAGCAGAATTAGAATTATTAACACAGTCTAACCTTTCCTTGATTCTTTACCTTATCTTCAAACCTTTCCAGTCTTCTTCCCCTTCTCTGCTCTCTACACCCTCTACAATCCCCATCACTGGGCTACTTGCGGTTTCTGGGGTATATAACACTCCATCTCTATATGCTTTGCACTGGCTGCTCCTTATGCCTGGAATGGTCTTCCCCCACCTCTTATTTGGCCTGAGCTCCCTTCAAATCTCACTTTACGTCCCACCTTATTTAGAAAAACTTTCCTTCCCGACTCCCCTCTTCCTCCATTGCTAATACTGTCTCTGCTCAGACTGTCTTCCACCTACTCAGTGTATACCTAGTTATCTGCTTGTTATTTCCCCATTAGAATGTAAGCTCCTTTAGGATAGGAAATATTTCTACTCTACTTTGCATCCAGTGTCCATAGCACAATTCCTTACACACAGAAAATGTCTAATAAATGCCTGCTGAAAGCATGGCCCTAAAGAAAAGACACGATAAGACATCCTCCTCCCACTCCTCCACACGTAGAGGCAGGAGGTCCCCGAGTGTGGAATACTGCACTTATTTTCATACTTTTTCAATGTACTGGTCAATTTTGTTGATTTTTCCCTTCTTCCTCCTTTTCTTTTTTTTCTATAAAAATATTGTTTGTTATATGAGATTGATGGAGTCTAGCCACTACCCCAGCCCCAGTCTAGCCACTGTCCCCACTCTCAATATCTCAGCTTCCTCACAGGCCTCAAAGCTTCACTAGAACAGCAGGTATGTCAACCACATCCATCAAGTCTCAGACAGGACCTCGATAGCCAGCCAATCATTTTGCCCCAGACAAGACTGCAACAGCCAACCAATCAGAAAGCAGCACCAATAAATAGGACACGGACCAGTATGTTTGACCATTAAATCACAGCCTGAGTGGATTCCTATGCAGTAATAGCAAAGAAGTATCTTAAGGTGAACTTATGACGTAGAGAGGCTTATTATAACATTATAAAAGCCCCTCCAAGGGGGCTTTTCTGTATGCAATCTGTGTAACTGCACGCACAGCTCCACCAAGGCAAGAACCCCTCCCGTATCAATAAACTCCTCCTATATTTAAATATTCATATATTCTATAATGATGTAATTGCATCTTTTGCTCTATAAAAATCCCTGTCTTGCTCTGCTAAGCTGCTGGTTCCTTCTTGAAGCCCAGTCTGCTTCTGAAAGGTGTAATTCTTAATGACTGACCTTGCTTGGGTTGAAAATGGTGTGAGTCTGTGAATTCTTTCAAGATGACCTCCACAACACAACATGAAACCAAAACAAGATGACCTCTGGGAGAGGGGGAAGAAGATATATTCTGGGAGCAATTTTGGTAATGTAAAAACAAAAGATATCAATAAAATTTATTTTTTAAAAATAGGTGATTGTTGACTATGGGAGGACAAATCAAACCACGCAAGGGAGATGATCTATAAGCACTATTTTTAAGGACCAGTGCAATAAGTCTGGGTTAAAGATAAATATCAACTAACATTCATAATGAAAAACGTAAGAGTTACTATTGTTCAAGCAACCTACCTTAAGCAATATTCCTTTAATTCATGAAATGAGAACTGCTATCAATTAAATTAAAAATTATAAGAGTCTAAGATTGAAAATGGTAAAGTACCTAGAGAACATCTAGTCTAATTTCTTCATCATACACATAAGGAAACAAAACCTAGAGGAGCAAAATTATTTGCCTCAAGTCACAAAGTAATAATCCAAAACTCAAAGCTGATTCTCTGACCCCAAATCACTAGCTCACAGGTGCCTCTCAACATGTGCCAAAAGGACAAACTCCTACATAAACATGCTTGTAGGGAATGATATGAGAAAAGAATGGGATGTAACAGTCCATGGCTTCCAAATACATGGCTTCCTTTACCTTTATATATCTTTTCATTATTGCACAAGTGAAGTGTGAAGTAGGTATCAAGGAGTCGGTGGCCATTCCTATTAACAATGTTCCGAGCAGCAATATTCCGGAGATGTCGAAGACGACGCTAAAAAAAAATGGGGAAAAAAAAAGGTCATTTAGTTTTCTCCCTACAGAAAATTTTCTGGAAATCTTATTTTTCATTACCTCTAAGTCTAATAGGTTATGCTGTTTATTCATTTATTTTCAAAGACCATGGGTAAATCATTTTATTTCTTTTTGCTTCAATTCTCTAATTTGTCCAGTAAGATTAATAACACCTCACCCATCTACCTTACAGGATCAGTATGAGAAGGAAATAACATGGATATGAACAAAATTCCAAAAAAGCATAAAGTACTGTAAAAATACAGGGAATTACTATTATTTTCCCCAGCATCTAACACAATGCTTTGCAAATAGCTGGTACTTAATAAATGCCTGCAAAATTAAATTAAATTCCCTAAAAAGTAACACTTCCCCCCCACAAGAAAGTACGCTAAAGAAAATCCATCTGAAATGGAGGAAAGGGGACTGCAGTCATCACATACATCCCACACCGTTTTCAGATGTTTGGAAGCTTCTCTGTGCAATCAGAGATAAGAAAAGAAGAGCCAAAAATAGTAGGAGCTCACAGGCTATTCCATCCAACAATGATTCCAGCTGTTGAGAGAATTCAATGTAAATGGTATTTCACCCACATCCATCCAGTTTCTACAGCCTTGGTCAAACCTCCACCCCCAATCCTGGCTCTCCTCTCCTACAGTGCTTCCAGTGGTGGCTCCAATAGTGGGGCATGTATTGTTTTGAATCACTGATGCTGGCAATTCAAAAGTTATATAAACAGTGATATAAGCGAGTCAATAAGAACGTAAGATAAACTGAAAGAGGAACCAGATAATCTCAAATCAAGCACCTACTATGTGCCAGGTGGTGTGTTAATGCTGGGGATACAAAGAAAAGCAAAACTAACTCGCCCACCAAGGAGCTCACAGTCCAACAGGGAAGACAACATGCAAAAAACTATTTATCAACAAGCTAGGATAAACTGCATAGAAAGGACAAATTGGAGACAATCTCAGAGGGAAGGCACTAGCATTAAGGAGGACTAAGAAAGGTTTCTTTCACAAGGTGGAATTTTAGCTGTATATGAAGGACATCAAGGTAGCCAGGAGCTAGATATGAGGAAGGAAAGCATTCCTGGCATGGGATACAGCCAATGAAAACGCATAGTCAGGAGACAGAGTGTTGGTGGAACAGCAAGAGACCAGTGTCATGGATCACAGAATACATGGAAGAAGTAAGGTCTAAAAAGACTGAAAAGGTACGAAGGGGACCGGTTCTAAAGAGCTAACTCTAAAACCCAGACAATTTTATATCTTACAGATTTTTAAACTCACAGAAAAAGAAACAAATAATGCCAATATTAAAGTTTCCATACCCTTATATACAGGCATGCTAGCCTCACCCTGGCAAGATAAGATTTTTTTTTTTAATGGCAGCTAATTCAGTCATAAGGCCTTGCCTGTAGGAACCAACTGCTCAGCCCTAAAACATGCTCTCTCTTTCTTCAGGCTAACATCTATAAATCTGCTGTGTCAGGAATACTAATAAATGCATATAAATGCAATACAACAAGCATTTATACCTGTAACTACCCAGGAAAACATACTACCTACTTTTTGAACAAAGCCTAGATACTGTGACTACTGTCACAGAATCTTCAGGTTTAACAGGCTTGTACAATCTAAATGGAGAACAAAGTGCTCTCTAAGAAAAAGTTCCCAAGTGCTCACTTTAAAAATGCTTCCATTTCCAGGCTTCCAGACTGTCATTACTATAGCGTGCCCTGGATCACACAAACACTTTCTTCTGAATACATTTCCCACTCACCTCTCTCCGAATTTTAAAGACTAGGCGTCAAAGTTCTGTTTCTGACACATACTATCTGCATGACCACAGGCAAGTCAATAACCACTCCCCGTGCTGTACAATTCTCTAAAATCATAAATGGCAGGCTGCATTTCGTGGAAGGAGTTTCCATACTGGAAACCCCCTATACTGATGAAATGACAGGTCAGAAACAAAATTTAAAATGAACCTACTGTTTATCCAATATATCCACATACAATTCTCATGAAGACTCAACATATCCAGATTGGCCTCCTGATCCACCTGAACCTTACGTGACATTCATCCAACAACCAACTCAATTTTAATGCCAAATTAAATAAAGCAGCAATCTCACTTAGATTGTGTGCGGGTCAGATCACATCTAGAATGCTTTGCTCAGATGACTGGCTCCCCAATGGCAAAGAATATGTCATTGATTTCGTGCTTTGTTGAACACTGTGAAGACGGCACATAATCAATAAATGTTTTTCTTAAGTGACAACAGAATTCCAAATGCCACATTTCAAGCTGAATCTGACAGACTAAAAGGTATTCAGAGGAAAGTGACCATTCTGGTGGAAGTTCTATACCCTATATATCAGGAGGAAGACTAGACAGGAAACTTGATAGCTAGAAGAAGAGCTATCATGTGGACACGGTCCCATGAGCAGAACCATAACAAGCAGGTAAAAGTTGTGGGAAGGCAGATTTCAGTTCAATGCAAAAGAAGGCTTCAACAATCAGAGCCATCTAAATAGAAGATGTTGCCTTATAAGCTAATGATTACTCAGCCACTAGAAGTAATCAAGCTTACAATGACCATTTATCATATGTATCTACAATATCAATTTCTATTTAGTGGGAGCTTATATTAAATCATCTCTAAGGTCCTTTCTAACTATGAAATTATTTAATTTTAATGACTAGAATAACAGAAAGGCTCCAGAAAAATCAGAAATAGGTCAATATCCCAATGCAGCAGGGTAGATTATCAGTGGGTTTTGATGATCCCTATGTATTATAGATAATGGAAAGATAGTACAATGAAGTGGATAAAGTACGAGACCTGGAGTCAGAAAAACTTGGGTTCAAATCCAGTCTCAGACACTTACTAACTATGTGACTCTAGGGAAGAGACTTAACTTCTCTGGGCCTCAGTTTCCTCATCTATAAAATGAGGAGGATGGACTTAATGACTTTTAAGGGCGCTTTCTGGTCTAAATTTATGATCCTATAATTTGACTATCACTAGTTATAGGTACCACTTTATATGGCATTGTAAGACATTTTAAGAGTTGACCATAGGCTCTAGGCAACTCATTCTAACAATATATATTGCAGAGACAGTACTGACTTACATTGGTAAAGAGATTCTGCTCTCCAGGGAGCTCCCTAGGTATGTGAAATCACAGGTCTAGCCCCTACTGCATTCCTCCCATAGGAAATTATACCCCCCAAAAAAAATCATCTATAACCTCCCACAAGAGCAGCTCCACATGGTAGTGCCAGCCATCTGGCCATCATGCTTAGCACACTGCAACCTGGGATTCTACCACTGGAATGCCAAGGACAAATGACTGAACTACTACCCTACCAACTTCACTCCAAACCACGCTCTTCAACCTTCCCAGACTCCTTCCATGTATTATCATCCCCCATTAGAAAGCAAACTCCATCATTATCAATCATGGTCATCATCACTAGCATTTATACGGCACTTTAAGGTTTACAAAGTGCTTTGCATATGTTCTCATTTGACCCTGTGAAGAAGGCACTTATCTATAACTTACCGATAAGAACATTGAAGCTGAAAAAAGGTAAGCGACCTTCCTCCTCATCTGGTGGGGACACGAAAACCTTCTAGTTCCCTCTCTGCCTCAAATCTCTACCTAGGGCCGTCTAGCCTACACACTGCTGCTAAAATTATTTTCCTTAAGGGCAGATCTGACTATATCATTACTCTGCTCAACTGATTCTAGTGGCTTTCCTACTGCCTCTAGGATAAAATATAAACTCCTCTGTCCAGAAGACCTCTGTTAAAGCCCTTCACAACCTGGTCACAGTGTATTTTTCCAGCCTCACTAGACATTTTTCTTCCTTCCCCCCCCATCTGCAATTAAGCCAAATTAACCTTTTTCACTTTGCTTTCTCTTGGATCTCCTCATACCTATGTAACCATACCTTTTCAGTCTCCCTTACAAACTCAGCACATCTGAAACTAACTCATTATCTTCACCTCCCCATCACTCAATCTACCCCTCTTCTAAACTTCCCTATTGCTGTCAAGGATCCCACCATCCTCCCAGATCCACAGAGTCATCCTCAACTCTTCACTCTCACTCACCCTACATATCTGAACAGTTTCCAAATCTTGTTATTTCCTTAACCACTGCATCTTTCAAATGCACTGCCTTTTAACCATTCACACAGCCATTGCCCTGGTCCAGAACTCTATCATTTCTGGCCTCCTAACTGTTCTCCCTGCCTCTGGCTTCTCCCCACTCCATTCCATCCTCCATTCAGCTGCCAAAGTGATTTTCCCAAAACACAAAACTAGTCTACATGAATCTTGTATGTGCCTATTTCTGCATACGATGTCTTCCCCATCAGAATATGAGAGCAGGGATTTCTTCTTTTTGTCTGCATCCCCAGCACCTGGCATACAATAAGTATTTAATAAATATTCAGTGAAGAATTGATCATCATGTATTATAATTACCTATGTTTGTATATTACTAGATTATAAACTCTAGGAGGGAAGGAACTTTATCATATGTAAAATCTGTAACTCAATCAGTTTACAGCAAAATGTAGGCACTTTACTTGAACTGAATTTATGGAATGTTAAGTGCTGGCTTAGATACAAAACAATCTGTTCTAATGGAATTAAGAGTCTAGAATAAATTCAGAATCTAGAACTCATTATTCTCCTCACTGTTACCCCCAAACAACTGTTTATTTTCAAAATGGCATATTTTATGTTAGTCTTCAAATTTGGTAATAACAGAATGAAATAAATTCCTCTGTATTTGTAATCCTCTACTAATGTTCTTCTTCCAGTGCTGCCCAGTGATATACTATAGAGCTGTACTTGGAAGGTCTAAGGTTAAGTTCAAAGAAACTTATCACTAGGTTGCCTGAAGGGTGATGAACTTCCCACCACAGCAACATTCAAAAACTACTAAGTCACCATTGTGATCTGCACATGTGAACAAATGAATGGGAGAAAAAACCATGGAAGGAATATCCACACTCCAAAAATGATGGACCGTTAAAGCACTGAAGTATTAAATGCAATGGAGAAAGGAGCCTATATGTTGAACTGCAACATTTTCAAAGACTAAAAATTGACTCACTTTGGGTCAAATAGACCCAAAACCAGAATTAGTTAATTGAAAAGTATAAATTACAGACTATTTTAGGGAAATGTAGTTTTATTATCTATACAATCAATAGATGCCAGTGAGTATGACTGAGGCCAGGTATTATCTGCAGCAAATATACTGGACTACCAAAATCTCCACTAAAACAAAATTATTCAGACACAAGTTGGGTACCCTCTTCCTTACTGATAAAAGAGATGAACAAAGGGGACTCTGGATTAGCAATCAGAGCAGAATATGACAGGGAGTGGAATGGGGAGTCTCTGCAGAACACGCAACTTCATCTTCCTTATGGATCACAGCTTTGACCTAGACTCAATGGCTAGTCCACTGAGTATGTTATATATACCTTATTAGTGGGCAAACCCTCTTGCCAAAAGGATATATACATTTGACTCTAGAAGAATGAATACAGTATTACCAAAATAAGATCATCTTCCACAGCAGACATACCAAAGATTGAATAGCATTCTGGATATGTTGATACACTCCCCTCTTCAAGAAACTCCAGTGACTCCCTAGATTGCCCCTAGCAGAAAATATAAACTTTTCTGTTTGGCATTTAAAACCCTTCTCATAACAAAAAGAAACTTCATATTGGGGAGTCAATGAAAAGAGCAAGTATTGATAAAAGGAAAACTTAGGAAAACACCAAGAAAACAAAGAATATTTGGATCCTTTGACTCTGGCTGTCATTAAAATGACTGGCATGATATTGCCATTTTTTCAATATGGATTAAACACTAGTATCTTTTTAAAAAAAAAGCAACCCTTTATAATATGCCTCAATACAGCCTACTTTTCCAAGTTCACTGTACAGTGTTGTCATTTACTTATAGTCTAGCCTAACTGGGCTACCTGCTTTTTCACCTATAGGACATTCAACTTCCCATCCCCCTGACTTTTTAAAAAATACATCGTATTTGTTTCAATCAGCAAAAATCCACCTTCTCAACTTCCCATCATGACCTCCCCTATCCCAACTGACAGCAAAAGAAAAGCAAACCTCATTACAAGCATGGATGGTCAATCAAAACAAATTTCCACATTAGTCAAGTATTAAAAATTTTTTGTCAGGGTAGCTAGGTGGCACAATAGATAGAGCTCTGGCCTCGAGGTCAGGAGGACCTGAGTTCAAATCTGGCCTCAGACACTTAACACTTACTAGCTGTGTGACCCTGGACAAGTCACTTAACCCCGACTGCCTCCTCATACTGTACTCTGAGTCCTTCATCTATCAGGAATTGGGTAGTATGTATTATCATTAGTATTCTGAAATCATGGTTTGTCACTATGCTGATGTCAGAGGTCCTAATTCTTTCAAAGTTGTTTCTCTTCACCATTTACATGGCAATGAGAAATGGTCATCTCCAGTCGTCCTGATCCATATCTGGCCACTGGACCCAGTAGGCTCTGGAGGAGAAAGTGAGGCTGGTGACCTTGAACAGCCCTCCCTCACTCAAATCAAAGTCAACTGCAAGTCATGTCATCATCTCCCTGATGTCATGGTCCTCTATGAGAACAAAGGACAAACCACAACCACCATACTGTTGTCATTATACAAACTGTTCTCCTGGTTTTGTTCTCTTCCCTAGGCATTAGTCCATGTCTTCCCACTGAAACCCTTCCCTTCATTCTTTCTTATACCATAACTTATTCAACGACTCCCCCATTGAGAAGTACACTCAAATTCCCATTCTTTGCCACTCATGGTATCACCTACCTGATATTACGGTATTTTTCAAGAATGAAGAACAAAAAACAACAATAATTCAATACAAAACAGTTACAACTGGAAATATTTTGTTTGATGAAGTAAAGGTTCAGACAGTAAGATCCTGAGCTTTTAAAATGAAATTGATACTGCTTTTGCCCCTTGTATGGACCTTCAGTTTCAAATGAGATGATACAGGGGGGCGGAGCCAAGATGGCAGAGTAAAAGCAGTGACTTGCTTGAGCTCTCCCCCAAACCCCTGCAAACACCTATAAAAAATGGCTCTAAACAAATTCTAAAGGAGCAGAATCCACAAAAAGCCAGAGTGAAACAAATTTACAGCCCAAGACAATCTGGATGGTTGATCAGAAAGGTATATCACGCCGGGCTGGGAGAGGAACGCAGTTTGGCATGGCACGCAGGCCGCAGTGAACCTAGAGCAGGCCTCAGACAAGAATTTATAACTCAAGTAATCAGCTGGGATCATGAGCAAACCTCGCAAGAAGTGTCGGACCATAGATCTGTATTTTTTTGGTAACAAAGAAGATCAAAACATACCACCAGAATAAGACAACAAAGTCAAAGCTCCTACATCCAAAGCCTCCAAGAAAAATATGAATCAGTCCCAGGCCCTGGAAGAGTTCAAAAAAGGATTCTGAGAAGCAAGTAAAAGAAGCAGAGGGAAAACTGGGAAGAGAAATGAGAGTGATGCAAGAAAATCATGAAAAACAAGTCAACAGCTTGCTAAAGGAGACCCAAAAAAATACTGAAGAAAATAACACCTTAAAAACCAGCCTAACCCAAATGGCAAAAGAGGTCCAAAAAGCCAATGAGGAGAAGAATGCCCTAAAAAGTTAAAATTGGACAAATGGAAAAGGAAGTCCAAAAGCTTACTGAAGAAAATACTTCCTTAAAAATTAGAATAGAGCAATTGGAAGCTAGTGACTTTATGAGAAATCAAGACACTGTAAAACAAATCCAAAAGAATGAAAAATTAGAAAAAGTGAAATATCTCATTGGAAAAACAACTGACCTGGAAAACAGATCCAGGACAGAGAATTTAAAAATTACTGGACTATTTGAAAGCCATGATCAAAAAAAAGAGCCTAGACATCATCTTTCAAGGAAAACTGCCCTGATATTTTACAACCAGAGGGCAAAATAGAAATTGAAAGAATCCACCGATCTCCCCTGAAAGAGATCCCCAAAGGAAAACTCCTAGGAATATTGTAGCCAAATTCCAGAGTTCCCAGGTCAAGGAGAAAATATTACAAGCTGCCAGAAAGAAACAATTCAAGTATTGTGGAAACACAATCAGGATAACACAAGATTTAGCAACTTCTACATTAAAGGACCACAGGGCATGGAATATAATATTCCAGAGGGCAAAGGAGATAGGATTACAACCAAGAATCACCTACCCAGCAAAACTGAGTATAATCCTTCAGGGGAAAAAAATGGTCATTCAGTGAAATAGAGGACTTTCAAGCATTCTTGATGAAAAGACCAGAGCTGAATAGAAAATTTGACTTTCAAATACAAGACTCAAGTGGAACATGAAGAGGTAAACAGGAAAGAGAAATCATAAGAGACTTATTAAGGTTGAACTGTTTACATTCCTGCATGGAAAGATGATATTTATAACTCATGAGACCTTTGTCAGTATTAGGGTAGTTGAGGGAAAAATTACATGTATGTATAGACAGACAGATAGATAGATAGATAGATAGATAGATAGATAGATAGATAGATAGATAGATAGATAGATAGATAGATAGAGGGCACAGGGTGAGTTGAAGATGAAGGGGTCATATCTGGAGAATAAAATTAAGGGGTAAGAGAGGATTATACTGGAAAAAGGAGAAAGGGAGAGGTAGAATGGGGTAAATTATCTCACAAAAAACAGACAAGAAAAGGTTCTTACAGTGGAGGGCAAACAGGGGAGGGTGAGAGGGAATGAGTGAATCTTATTCTCATAGGATTTGGCTTAAGGAGGGAATAACATACACACTCAATTGGGTATGGAATTCTGTCTTACCCTACAGGAAAATAGGGGCAGAAGGGGACAAGAGAGCAGGGGAATAGAATAGGAGGGGAATGATAGAGAGGAGGGAAGTTTGGGAAAGGGGGTAATCAGAAGCAAACACTTCTGAGGAGAGACAGGGTCAAAAGAAAGAATAGAATAAATGGGGGGAGGACGGGATAGGATTAAGAGAAACAGAGTTAGTTTTTCACAACAGGACTTCTATGGAAGTGTTTTACATAACTGCACATGTATAATCTATATTGAGTTGCTTGACTTTTCAATGAGGGTGGGTAGGGAGGGAGGAAGGGAGAAAATTTGGAACCCAAAGTTTTAAAAACACATGTTTAAAAAAAAAGTTTTCATATGCAACTGGGAAATAAGAAATATAGGAAATGGGGTACAGAAATCTATCCTGCCCTACAGGAAAGTAGAAGGGGAAAGAGATAAGAGAAGGGGAGGAGAGAGAGAAGGGAGGGCAGCCTAGAGGAAGGGATATTCAGAATTTATGCCATCTTGGGGTGGGGGGAGGGGCAAGATGGGGTGAAAATTTGGAACTCAAAATCTTGTGAAAGTAAATGTTGAAAACTAAAAATAAAAAATTTTTTACAAAAATTTTTTTAAAAACTGTACATACCCTTTAACCCAGCAGTATCATTACTAGGTCTGTATCCCAAAGAGACCAAAGAAAAGGAAAAAGGACGTTTATGGACAAAAATATTTATTGCAGCTTTTTTTTGTGGTGGCAAAGAACTGGAAGTGGAGGGAATGCCTATCAATTGGGGAATGGCTGAACAAGAAGTTTTGGTATATGATTGTGATGGAATAATACTGTGCTGTAAGAAATAACGAACAGGGGCAGCTAGGTGACACAGTGGATGGAATGCTGCCCCGAGGTCAGGAGGACCTAAGTTCAGATTCAGCCTCAGACCAAACACTTGACAATGTACTAGCTGTGTGACCCTGGGCAAGTCACTTAACCCCAACTGCCCAAAAAAAAAAAGCCAAGCAGAATTGTTTAAGAAAAACCTGGGAAGACCTATATGAACTGATACAGACTGAAGCGAATAGAACCAGATCATGGTACATAGTAACTGCAATACTATAACAATGACCAACCATGAAAGACATAGCTACTCTGATCAATACGATGATCCAAGACAATTCCAAAGGACTCATGATGAAAAATGCTGTCTATCTCCAGAGAAAGAACTGATGAACTGTAAGTACAAACTGAGTACAAATTTTTTACTCTATTTTTCTTGCTTCTTTTTTTTTTTGCAACATGGCTAGTATATTTACATGAGGTCACATGCATAATTAATACATTGCTTGTTTTTTCAATAGATGAGGGAGGAAAACAATTTGGAACTCAAAACTTTTTTTTAAATGAATATTAAAAATAAATAAGTTAAAATAAAAAAGAAAGAAAATGTAGGTCATTTACCATGAGTTCCCTCTTCTTCTGCTCATCTCAAAACCCACTGATAACAACTCTCACTCTTCTCCTCTAGTCTTTGATAATGACATAGACACATTCTCTCTGCCAAGAACACTTGATCCAATTTCATCTCATCTTGACCTGCCAGTCTCCCACTTCCCCCCCACCTTCAAAGTATTCCTGTCTACCATTGGTCCCTTTCAAACTACCTTCAAGTATGACCAAGTCTCCCCTATTCCTAAAATATCTTCACTATACCCTATCGTCCACTCAACCTATTGTCCTCTCTCTGTCTTCCCTTTCTCAGACATTGAAATACTTAGGGGAAAAAATATGTATACTGCCTTCATTTCTCCTCATTCCTCAATGGTTGGCAATAAAGCATATGAACTTGTCATTCACATGAAACTGCATTCTTAAAAATTAACGTACATATTAATTGCCACATTCAATGATCTTTTCTCAGATTTCATCCTTCTTGACTGCTCTGCATTTGATACTATTTAGCTCCCTTGTCAATTAGTCATGTCAAACTGTGACCCCATTTGATGCTTTTTTGGCAAAGTGGTTTGCCATTTCCTTCTCCAACCTCATTTTACAGATGAGGAAACTGAGGCAAATGCGGGTTAAGTGATTTGCCCAGGGTCACTCTGCCAGTAATGAGGCCGGATTTAAAATCAGGTGCTCCTGACTCCAGGCCTGGCACTCTATCAAACCTCCTCCTAGATACTCTCTTCACTCTGGGTTTTCATGACACTGCTCTCTCTCCTGACTCTCCTCTTACCTGTCTGACCACTCCTCACACCTCTTGCTGGCTCATTATCCACATTATTCCCTCTAACTGTACGTGTATCTTAAGGCAGGCAGTATCCTGGGCCCTCTGCTCACTTGGTGACCTCACAGTTTCAACAGGTTTAATTATCAATCGTATGCAGATAATTCACAGATGTACATACTGTATTCAATCCCAATCTCTCCTCTGGATTTCTATCCTACATCACTGACTACCTATATGTATTTCTAACTGGATGTCCCAGAGACTTTTCAAACTCAACATGTACATAACAGAATTCATTATGTTTGCCCTAAAATCGACCCATCTTCCAAACTCCCTTATTTCTGTCAAGGGCACTACTATTCTTCTAGTTGTCCAGATTCACATACCCAGTGTTCTTGATTCCACTTCCTCTCACACCCCTCATATCCAAGTAGTTGCCACATCTTGCCTTTTCTACCTTCTAACCCAATGGACCCCTAACTAGTCTCTTGGCCTCACATCTCTCCCTAAGTCACACAGTAGCTAAAGTGATTTTCCTCAAGTTCAGTTTAGACCAAATTACTCCCTTACTCAAACGCCAATGGATTTCTGAAGTCTTTCCTAAGTTCCCATCTCCCAGCTTCTACTGCTTACTTGTTTTTCACTCTGGATGTGCTTATGTATATACATGCTGTCCTCTCTACCACCCCCAACAGAATTCATGTTCTTTGAGGATGGGGACTATTTCATTTTTTGTCTTTATATGCCCAGTGCCTAAGCACAGGCCCTGACACATAGTAGTCACTTAACTGCTTGTTGAATCAACAGTGCTTTGTTATTCTATGGTCTCTCATGCATTTATGCAATAAACTGCTTCATTCATTCAGGCTTTCAAATTTATCTTAAACTGCCATTACTGAGCTCACTAAGATTATATGTGCAGCATGAAGCAAAGCAAAGTTAATTCATCCATACAATCAGGGCTCTCCCTAAAAGAGAACAGTAACAAAGGACTCTCCAGAGTATAGGTGCATTAGAGGAAATCTCTCACCCTCTCTCTAGAAAACCATTAACAGCACATGCTGTTAAAAAAAAAAAAAAAGCAAAGGTACTATCTTTACCTATTAAGGACAATTCATTATTAATACTACTGAACAAAAAAGCAATAGTTATGGGCTTTATAACAGCAAGGATAAGGAAGAAGAAAGAAAACAACTCCTGTTCTTACTAGCGGCATACCTCTTGCAGCTCGTAAGGGTCATCAAAGGACAGCCAACTTCAAGTTTCTCACCATATGGCAATACTTAATGAAGTCACATTTTGGGTTTTCTGCCTAAGAATTATGTCTAATTTAATTAAACATCCCACATAACACAGAAATAGTAGATTGGACTAGATAATCTCTCATATTCCTTCCAACTCTAAGATACTATGCTTTTTTAACATTTTACATTTAACAAGAGTTGTTGGTGTTTTAATCAACAGAAATTTATTAAGAATCGTCTATGTGCCAGGCACCATGCAAAAGACTGAAGGTACAAAGAGAAAAACACAATAGTTCCAATCCTCAAATGGTAGAGAGGAAGGAAGGGAGGATTTATTAAACACCTGCTATGTGCCAGGTACCCTAAGAGCTTTACAAATATGATCTGTTTAATTTGATCCTCACAACAACCCTGGGAGGTAGGTGCTATTGTTGGGGATAACAAAAGGGATAACACTTTATAACTGAGAGAGCTAAGGCAGGGGATGGTTAAGTGACCTGCCCAAGTTCCTGAGGCAAGATTGGAACTGAAATCTTCCTGCCCCCTGGCACAGCGTTCTATCCAGTGTCTCCTAGCTGCCTCCACATGACAACATACACAAAATGCATACAAAGTAAATATAAGATAAATTTCAGGAGGGAAACAATAACAACTGGAGGGAATTAGGAAAGGCATTATAGAAGAGGTAGTTCTGGAGCTTAGCTTCAAAGAGAGTCAGGACTCTGAGAGAGAAGTTAGAAGGAGTGCACTAGAGGCATAGGGGACAGCCTGTGCAAAGCAAAGACAAAAAAGATGAAAAGTCACACGTGAGGAACAACAGCAATGTTCCCTTCATGCTGCAGGTCTACCTGTAGTGGCTGAGATGTCCTGCCCACCAAATAGACATTTTGCAGCTACTTTTCTTTTTAAGAACACTGTTGATACATTTGATTTTGCTTTGTTTTCTTTTCCTGACTCTCCACATATTCTAATAGGTTTTCCAACTACCATGAATTGGTCTAGCTCGGACTTGTGATCTTGGCTGGCCAGCAGGCCTCCTTACCACACAGCAGGCACAGCCAAGGCAGCAACTATTTGCTTCAACTAAACCTCCAGCAGCAAAGACCTGTATGAAGGCGATGTCACCATCAAGAAAGGAATGGAAAAACCACCATGTAGAAAGTGACTAACTGTATCGCAGGAGCCACTGGAGTTTTTAGGCCCCAGCCTCTAACAGATTCATTCTTGATCTGGGCAGCCAGAAGGACAGGAAGACAGCTTCTGAGGGGCAAATAAACTTACTTTATTCTAGTCTAGTCTTCTCAAGAAGGTTGCCGATAATGGGAGCTCCAACTCCTACAACATTCCCTAACCATTCTTCTAGCAGGGGTGTATGAGAATAGGGGTACAACTCCTTGTTATCTCCTAAGCCTCAATGGGGGCCACTTGAGGCAAACATACATGCTTTGATCTATGCATGCTCCAAATTCCCTCTCACTGACCAGTGCTCTCTTGATTTATAGAAAAGCACACAAAGAAGGCAATTTGCCAACATTAATTAAGCTCACAGGTTAACTTTAGCAATATCATCATGACCTAGCACAGCATGAGTATAGTAACCATTACCTTATGTCACCCCTATATCTCATTGTGCAGTTGCAGTGGAAACTGTTTACAAACATGATCCTGGGAATTACCATCTATCTTGGCCATGGATCCTGAGACCTATTTTCTAAAAAGGAATAACAAAATCCTCCTTACATTAAAATCCACCTTACTCACACTAATGATGTGAAAATTCTGATAAAATTGTACTAAATTTGATTGTGCCACTCAATAAATCAAATCAAAAGCAGGTAGATTTTCAGTTTTCATTGGAAATATTCATATTATATGGATTAAAAAAAAAAACTTTTGGGGCAGCCAAATGGCACAGTGGATAGAGCACCAGGCCTGGAGTCAGGAGGACCTGAGTTCAAATCTGGCCTCAGACCAGACATTTGACACTTACTAGCCATGTGACCCTGTATAAGTCACTTAACCCCAACTGCCACACACACAAAACTTTTAAAGTGCCACAAAGTCATCAGATTGTATAAAAATTTCTGCCCTGAGCAGAAGCAGGTCCACACAGCTATAAGAAAAAATCAGAAGCAACAGTGAGCAACAGGTAAGCCAGTTTGGCAAGAACACAAAAAAATGTGAAGGGGAATGATGGATATTAAGTCTAGAACAGTAATTTAGGCCATGTTACATGCCAAACAAGAGTTCATAACTGATCCTAAAGGTGATAAAGAGTCACTGGAGGGTTCTGATCAAGAGAGTGATATGGTCAAAGCTGTGCTTTAGGAACATCACTTCTGCCACTCTGCAGAGAATGGACTACAAAGGGAGAGAATGGAGGCAGAGAGACCAACTAAGAGGTTCTTTCAAGAGAGTCCAGGTAAGGGAGAATGAGAGCCTGAACGAAAGGTGATGCCATGTGAGCAGAGAGAAGGAGCCAAATGTTACAGGTGTTGTGGAAGTAGAACTGACAACTAATTGGATATAGTGGTTGGCAAATGAGGAGTGTAAAATGAGACAAAGTTTTGAATCTGGATAACTAGAAGGACAGTGATAAAGCCAGCACAGAAATGAGGAGGTTGGGAGGAAGGGGAGGTTTGCAAGAAAAGGTGAATTCTGTCTTAAGCATATTGAGTTTGAGCCAATAAGAATTTAGTAATACGAAATAAAATCTCAAAAACCCAAGTGGCAATAATAGAAAGGGAAATTCCATTCCAAGTAACAATTAAGTGAATAAAACATCTGGGTTATCAATCTACCTCAAAAGTTTGTATCAACTCAATTACAAAGTGTTCCTTACATAGGAACTTAATATAGCTGAAGAAATATTCACTGCTCATAGCCAGGCTGTGCCCATACAATAAAAATGACAATACTACCAAAATTAATTTATACTTTTAATGCTATACCAATCAAAGTATCATGGGGATATGTTATAGAATTTGATAAAATAATACCAAAACTCATTTGGAAAAACAAAAGATCCAGAATATCAAGGGAAATGATGAAAAGACGTAGGGATGAAGGAGAAATAGCACTTCCATAGTCAAACTATATTATAAAGCAGCAATCATCAAAACCATTCAAGTATTGATTAAAAAATAGAGAGATTAATAGAACAGACTAGAGAAGGGAGGATCAGAAACAATTTGATAAAGCAGAGAATATAAATTACCTAGAAAAAAACTCCTTATAAAAAAAACTGCTGGGAAAAACTGGAAAGCAATCTGGCAGAAATTAGATTTAGACCAGTGGTTTTTTTTCCCTTTAATTTTTTTATTACATTAATAAGTATTTATGGAATAAAACAAACATTTCCATAACATAGTACGATAAAAAAGATGATTGTACATGAAACTGCAAATACAATATGCATAACTTACTATTCCCTCCAAATACACAAAGTTATTGTGTAAATTTTTTTTCCTTTTTTTCTATTTTCCCTCTACCCTGCTGTAGAGATGGCTACCATTAGACACAAATGGGGTGTGTGTGTGTGTGTGTGTGTGTGTGTGTGTGTAAGTAAAATTATTCAATACATACTCACTTATCAATTCTTTCTCTAGATGAAGACAGTGTCTTTCTTCATGTCCTTTACAGTTAATCTGGGTATTTATAATAGTCAAAATAACTTATTCACTCAAAGTTGTTTTTAAAACAACTCAGTGACAAAAAGTCATGTTGTACTTATAATTCTGTACAGAAATGATGAGCTAAATATAAAGTTTTATAAAATAGATATCCACTTGCAAAAAATGTTTGGTTGTAATATGTTACAGTGCAATGTGCAAAATTTTAAAATAAAGAATATTTATTAATATTCATAGTAAAAAAAATTGCAGAAGTCCACAGGTGTTACACATTACACAGGTTTTCCCAATTTTTCAATGTATCAATTCAGTTGCACTGATTTTTTTTCCTTTTTAAAAAATACTATTTGTTATATAGGAAAAAACTCTTGGAGGGGCAGCTAGGTGGCGCAGTGGGTAGAGCACCGACCCTGAAGTCAGAGGACCTGAGTTCAAATGCGACCTCAGATCAAACACTTGACACTCACTAGCTGTGTGACCCTGGGCAAGTCACTTAACCCCAATTGCCTAAAAAAAGAAAGAAAAGAAAAAACTCTTGGGATAGAGAAATAGAGAAATACTTGGGATGATGTAAGAAACAGAAGACATCAATATAACTTCCAAAAAAAGAATTTATTAAGTGCTTACTATCAGGCTATTGATGCAGGACTGGAGCTCAACAGAGACTACAACTGGATATAAAAAAATGGGAGTCATCTGCCAGAGATAAGTGAATCCACAGGAGCTAATGACATCACCCCCACCTCAAAAAAAAAAAGTACAGAACAAGAAGAGGTCCTCTGATATTATCTTGGGATATATCCACAGATGGGGGTGGAACATGGACAGTGAGCCAGGTAAGGAGGCTGAGAAGAAGTGAGACAAAGTGTAAAAGAACTAAGAGCAAACAAATATCTTTAAAACAGAGAGGAAAGAGTAATTCAACCATGTTCTCTCATTTCTTTCTCACAACAATCATGTCAAATAGGTAGAGCATGTATTTTTTTTAGAAAGGTACAACTCAGAGAAGAGACTTATCCATATTAGTAAATGGCAAAACCAGGGCTAGAAAGAACCCAAGTCTTCTGATTCATAAAATTTTAGAGCCTCAAAGGACCTTAGAGATAATCTAGTCCAGCTCCTTCATGTTAAGGATAAGAGAACTAAGGCAGAGAAGAAAGTAGCAGTTACCAGTCAAGTACTTTTTGTGGTACTTTGGCACTTCTGAATGAAAAATCCAACCTGTAGTAGAAATTTTTCCAGCTTGAGAAGATTAGTCAGATCTTGCTCAGCTAATCTATACTTTAAGAACTTAGGAACACATCCAGGACATAAGGAGAAAGAAGTCTAACAACTACTAATGCAAAAATTGGCACCTGTGAGGGTTAGAAAAAAAAAGACAGCCCCTGTCCTCAAAAGGAATGTCATATAACAAGTACACTAAGAACTAGAACATGGGATGAGTTCATAAGAAAAATGCAAGTGCTATAGTGGTTCAGACAGTCACTCTGTAGGAGGCAATTTCCCAAAGTACCATACTGCTTAAAACAGGAAATTTTAACATTCAGTGTCTTTTCAATATGGATATTTTTTCCTAGATTTCACTGGATTTGGTTTGGCCTCAGCTTGTTTAAAATTTAAAAAAGGGGGGGTGATTTTATCTCTACCCCAAAAAGGGCTTTTCAAGGTGAAACAAAGAAGTAAAAGGGAAGAGACTCAACCTGGAGACATCAATGGGAAAGGTTTCACTTCAACAAGCCAGTATTAAGCAATTATTGCATATACCAGATTGGCTCTGAACATAGACTGAAGGGGCAGGGAAGTTGCCAAAAGAAAAAGAAGGTCATACTTATTCACAACCTCTACCCTGCTTAGTCCAAACTCCTTTTTGAATCAGCCAGTTAAACCCAGGATCTGAGTAAATTGTCAGAGTCTAGGTCCCAGGCTAATTTAAATAAAACATTATCTGATAACTGCCAATTGGCAAGTTTTTCCATATTTCCACAGCAGAGCAGAACGCAAAAATGCTGGATTCCTGCATCAAGATGCAAAGTCTTTTTATGTATAGATCTGTTTTTAAGACAACCCCCTCCAATCCACAAATACAATATTCTTCCTCTAACTCAATGTACCTCCAATCACCTTTTTTCCTAACTCTTTTATTTCAACTCTAAGGTTCAACATATAGAGCTTGGATCAGACCCGCACAACTTGGCAGTAGGCAGGGACCAAAATTAAAATAAAATAAACTTTTTTGGGCCACAGATGGGTTTTTAGCAGCTCACTTTCCAAGTAAAGGTATAATTAATGATTAAACTATTTTGCAAATAAGCCATATTTTTAAAAAGGGAAATTTCAATTATTATCAATTAATTATACTTATTACTTAAGATCTTTATTTATCATGAAATTACATTAATGTTAAAAAAAATTACTTTACTAAGCAGTATAAGTTTTAATACATTTTTCAGGTTTTCTTACTGTTTACAGCAGAAAACACAGTGAAAAGATATGACTCTAGCTCCTCTCAGACTACAGACAGACAATGGTTGGTTGCCCTGAGACACATGACAAACAGGAGAGAGTGCACAGTGGCAACCCACCTGCCAAGTTACATGATAGACACAATGGTGACTAGTGGAAGGCAAGTTAATTGGGGCACAGACAAAGCAAAGCCCTCCTTACGTCTTTACTTTCTTTTACATCCTCTACACTTTTTGCGGGCCGCCCAAAATTCTTTAGCAGGCCGCAAGCAGCCTGTGAGCCATATGTTGTACAGGCCTAGCTTAGATGATATGTTACCCTCAGAACTGTCCTTTAGAATATTTAAAGTTGACCCGATAAACCAACATGGGAGGTAGCATTGGTTGCAGACTAACAGCCCTGGAAGCCCTAAGCTCTTATATTATCAAAAATCCCAAAAAAGCCTTTCCTTCACACCTTTACTATTAAAACATATGATACTGGAGATTTCTTTATTACAGAAATTTCAAATACATAAACATATATACATATACATATACATATACACATACATAAAATTATCGTGTTCTACATTCTAAATGTAGATGTACTCCAAGTCCAAAGTTCTACTCAATGCACCACGAAGGAACTAATCATATCTCCCCTAAGTCTTCCCATTGCCAGGCTAAGCATTCCAGACAAGGAGAATGCTATATTCAAAGAAACAGGGACAGCAAGAATGGACAGCTGAATTTGGCTGAAGCTAAGAGTTCGTCTAGAAGACTGGTAAGAAAATGATCTTCCTAAAGCCTAAGTCTGACCATGTCATCCCCCAAATCAATAAACTCTTATGGCTCCCTCTTACCTCCAAGATAAAAGGCAAAACCCTTTTGTTTATCATTTGAAATGCTTCAAAACTTGGTCTTTCCTTTCTTTTCCTGTCTTATTACTCTCTCTTTCCCTCCATGACCTTTACTCTATAGCTCTACTGCCCTACTAGCTCTCCCTCTGAGAAAACGTTACACCTGTTTCTGTGCCTTTGCACTCGTGTATCCTCTCTCCTCACTTCCCCTCCAAGAATCCCTGACATCCTGTAAGAGAGTTCAAAAGTCATCTTCCCCACCTCTACCCCAAACCCCAAACGTTCCCCTTTAAATGTTACTTTCCATCTACTCTGTATGTGTCTATGTATTCTTCGTGTTGTCTCTCTCATTAGAACTTAGGCTACTTAAGAGCAGGGACTGTTCTTTCTTTCTTATATTCCCTGTGCCTGGTAGACAGTTGGTGCTTTAAAAAGTATACTGATGAATTATAAAGTAGCTTGGGTCCTGATTATACAGACTCTTGAATGTGATGCTAAAAAATGCAGATAATCCTTTAGGGAAATGAGAATCACTGAAGATTTCTGAAGAGGGAAGTGACAAGAAAGAAGCAGTGTTGACAGCATGCAGGAGACATTATAAGAAGAATTGAGGCAGAAATGTCAATCAGAAAACTATTTTAACAATCAATCAATATTAAGCACCCAATATGTGGCAGGTACCCTACCAGAAGTTCACAGATCATAGATGCAGAAGTGTAAGGGACCTTGGGGCCATCAAGTCCAATCTCTTCATTTTCCAGAAAAGGAAACTGAGGCTAAGAGAAATTCAATGATTTGCTCAGTCACACAGCTAGTGTGATTTGAACTCAGGTCTTGCTAGCTCCCAGTCAAGTGATCTATCCACTATGCTACCTAGATGGGGATACAAAGAGAGGGGAAAAATCAGTCCCTTCCCCCAAGGAGCTTACATTCTATCAAATACAAAATAAACACAAGATAACTTCATGAAGTGGGGAAAAGCTTGGGTAATCAGGAAAGGCCTTATGTAGAAAGTAGCTAAACTTTCACAGAAACCAGAGATTTATCTAGGTAGAAAAGAAGTAGTTTATTTCAGACTTGTAGGGCAGCCCATTCAAAGGCAGATACAGAAGTAGGGATGGGATCACAGGAGACTGAATTATGAAGATACTAGGTATCCAAAAATAAACCAAGTGAAGGAATAATCAACAATAATTTATTGTTAATTTAATATGTGGACCAAGGGAGGAGAGAGAATAAAATGTAATTCAAAAGTTTTCTCCCTGGGCAACTAAAAGACTAGTACAACACTGGACTAGGAGTAGGAAATCTGGTTTCTATGCCCAACTCTACCACTTAGAAGCCATGTGACCGTGTTCATTAAGTACGTGGCAATGCCAGGACCTGACAGGAAGTCAGAAACATGGTCCTGGAAGGGACTTTAGGGGTCATCAAGTCCAACCTCCTCATAATAGATGGTTAGCAACTACTTTATTGACAGACTGATAATAACAACAGCTGACATTTCTATTGCATTCAACAATCTTGGGAGGTGCATACAAATATTTTATCCCCAATTAAATCAAGCCTTACCTCTCTTTCTCTCTGCTGTCCTCACTTTAAATTCCTGATAATGTCTTTAGCTTAATTTAAACCATATCAAAACTACAAAAATATTGTAAAGGCTAAACCTTGTGGCCTTTCCCAATTAGCACTTGAGTCAGCTGTATACAGTTTCACTGTATACACAGCTCTCCCTTTCATCAACACTCAACAAATCACTTGACTACATGTGACCAGTTTGTAAGCAAAAGCATATATCTGCAGTTAAAACTTTTCATCTGAAATACACTTCTCAAAGTCAACTCATAATAGGACTGAAAAAAAATATTTTGTATACAATTTTGTATTGAAACCAATTACTAATTATTAAGTGTGATCCTCCAAAATCATCCTGTACATTTGCTGCTACCTCACACCCAAGGGAAAAGACTCTCAGCCTTTTGAAAGGCACAAAAAAAAGAAAAAGAAAAAAAAGAAAAAACAAAAAAACAAAAATTTTTTTAAATTTTTTTTAAAAAGCACAAAAAAGTCAGAATTGAAAGTATACTAATAATTCCTTGTCTGGAAAAGTTTCTATTACTCTTGTACATCAGCTCACTTCTAATTCATGCTGGGCAGTAACATTAATACACAGCTACTATGTCCACATTAGATCCTAAAGTTGCTTCATCACATAAATTGTGGTAAGGCTGTCATTCTTTCTTGGATGGAAGAAACTCATAAAAATCACAACTCCCACTTTTACTTATACATTGTTTTCACATTCAGTCTCCCTGGTAGCAACTTTGAGAAGCCTGATAGGGCGAGCCAGAGAGCCCGCCATCCACCAGCTTCACAGACATACAGAAAGTAAATCTATGTCTTAGAAGGCCACTCAGAAAGGAGTAAAACAAACTTCTAGACAGCCTCATGGCCTAAGGAACAAAACGGACTACAGCCATTCTGGGTTTTTATGTATATGTCTCCCTCTTCCCATTTATAATAATTATGCTGTATTGCATAGGATTACTGTAAAGAATAAATGACATTTGCAGGATGATTTAAAGTGTACAAAACACTTCACAAACATCTCATTTGACCCTCACAACAACCACATAAACTCTTACTCTTACTATCACTTCAAATGAAATGAGGTTTTAAAAAGCTAAATGATTTTCCCCAGGTAATACAACTACTAAGTGTAAGAGGTAGAATTTTAAGCCAGACTTCTCTACACCCTGGGTCTACGACTCTTCCCACTATATACAACAAATACTTATTAAGTACCTACTGTGTACTGGGTTCTGCCCTAAGTGAAAAGAAAGAGAATTGTAGATAGTCCCTGCCTTCAGAGAGCTCACAGTCCAGGAGACAACTGACACCAACACAGGTAACTAACTGTAACACACAGTATTACATAAGTCAAAATACTATGTGAGGTCATGAACATGGCAGGGAAAAAAGGAAAGGCTTCCTCAAGGAAATGGCATTTACCATCTGCTTTAGAAGACTGTAGGACTACCAGAGGCGGAGAGAGTATGTAGTCTAGGCACACTATGGAATGATTTATCTAAATGCTGTAGGTATCAATGAAGCCAAGAGGAGGAGGTAAGAGAGAAAGTAAGTCTCCCACACACAGGAAACAGCCAGTAAAAAGGCACAACTGAGTCTGGAGATGTCATGTCAGTATGGCTGGATCAGGGAGGGGAGTAAAGTGTAAGAAGACCGGAAAGATAGGAAGCAGATAGATGAGTTGCTAATGGCTTCAAACACCCCAAAGAAGATTTCATATTTGATCCTGAAGGTAAAAGGGAGCCACTGGAGTTTAATTAGAAGGTAGAAAATCAGTCTGGCAGCTTATTAAAGGAGGGATTGGAGTAAGGGTGAGACTTGGGGCAGGAAAACCAATCAAAAAGCTATTAATAGTCTAGGTAATGAAGCTCTCCACCAAGGTGGTGGTGTGTGAGTAGAGAGAAAAGGACATATATACATACACACACACACACACACACACACACACACACATATACACACACACACACACAAAGTAAATATTTGTTGCAAATGTAGAAATAAGAGGGGCAGCTAGGTGGTGCAGTAGATAGCGCACTGGCCCTGGATTCAGGAGGATATGCATTCAAATCTAGACTCAGACACATAATACTTACTAGCTGTGTGACCCTGGGCAAGTCACTTAACCCCACTGCCTAGGCTCCCCCCCCAAAAAAAATGTAGAAATAAGAGATGACAACAAATTGGATATGTTGAGTGAGAGTAAGGAATAGAGGATAACACCAAAGTTGAAAGCCTGGGTGACTTGGGAGGATGGCAGTGCCCTCAACAGTAACAGCAAAGTTTGGAAGAGGAGAGATTTGGGAGGAAAGAGAATGAGTTCAGTTTTGAACATGTTGAGTTGGTAATGTGTACAAGACATCCATTATAACATGTCCAAAAGGCAAGTGATGCAGAACTGAGGCTCAAAAAAGAAGTTAGGGCTTTAGATATACATCTGGAAATATTCTACATAAAGATGATAGGAGAGATACCCACTCACCAAGAATGACCGATCTATCAAAGGAAACTGAGAAGAAAGGTTAGACAGGGTTAGGAGACCCAAGAGATGATAACAGGCTAACAAAAATCTAGATGAGGATGTATCCAGGAGAAGAGGGTGATAAACAGCTGTAGACAAGTCAAGAAGGATAAAGACTGGGAAAAGGTCATTAGATATGACTAAGAAATAATTGATAACTTTGGAGAGAGAAGCATCAGTTAAATGATGAGGTCAAAGTCACAACTGCAGATGGTTTAGAAGCAAGTGAGAGGAAATGAAATGGAGGCACCTAATATAGACAGATGGCTTTCTCAAGAAATTTTGACAAGAAAGGGAAGAGAGATATAATGGCTCCTAAGGACAGTCAGATCAAGTGAGGGTGGTTTTTTTTAAGAGTGAGATGTTTGTAAGCAAGGAAGGAACCAGGAGATGGAGAGAAATTGAAGATTAGAAACTGAGAATGATAGTGGAGGCAGTATCCTAGAGAAAACAGAAAGGAATGAGAACAAGGGTGCATGATGTGGGGTTTGTTTTATCACGGAGAAGGGCAACCTCTTCATTAAAGACAGGGGTAAAGAAGGAAATAGTGAAGAAGAAGACATCTGAGTAATGTGAGATGAGGAGGAAAGAACTCAACAAATGGCTTCAATTTTTTCAGTGAAGTATGAGGTAAGGTCGTGGAGAGGATAAGGATAGATGTCAAGGGAGGTCTGAAGAGGGATGAAAAAAGTTAGAGTAGCCACTGGTGAGTGGAATTTCATATCAATTAGAGAGGTATAAAAGGACCACCTTGTTGCCATGAAGACCCAGTAAAGATAATTCTTCCAATCAGGTTTGCAACCTAGGAAACATTCTCAACTCTTCACTATCCCTCACACATCAGATCCAGTCAGATATATCAATCCTACCTCCAAAATATCTCTCACGAAAGTCGTCTTCTCACCACTCACACTACAACCACCCTAAATCAGGCACTTTATTACCTCTTTCCTGATCTACTGCAATATCCTCGTAACTGGTACTTCTACCTGTCTGCCTGGTCCTTCTCTGTCTCCCTTTCTGATCTACCTCATGCCCCCTAAACATTGTTGTTCCTCAAGATTTGGTCCCAGGCCCTCTTCTCTTCTCATTCTTGGCAACATCATCCAATTCCTATGGGTTTAACTATCATCTCTATGCAAACGACCCACAATCTCTCACCTGAGATTATGTCCTCCATAGTCAATGACTACTAGAAATTTCAAACTCAATGTGTCCAAAACAAAACTCATTATCTTTCCTTCTCAATCCTCCAGTCTTGCAAACTTCCCTATTTCTATTGAAGGCACCATCTTTCTCCCAAGTTCATAACTTCAATATCATCCTTAACTTCTCACTCTCCCTTACCCCATACATCCAATCAGTTGCTAAATCTTGTTTCTACCTCCACGACGTCTTTTACTTCCAAATCCTTCTTTCCATTTAAACAATTACAATATTAGTTCAGGTTCTCATTACCTCTCACCTAGATTACTACAATATCATCTCAACTGAGTTCCCTGTCTCAAGTTTCTCACCACTCTGGTACACTCCTACCAAAGTAATTTTGCTCAAAAAAAACCATGTAACTCTCTTACTCAACTAACTCTAGTGGCTTCCTATTGCCTCTAAGATTAAAAAAAAAATACTTCTCCGTTTAGTTTTTAAAGCCCTATACCACCTGGCTCCAATTTTTCTTTCATGATCTATTATACTCATGAAATATTACATCCCTTTACATACTCTACAAAGGTCAGAAGAAAATGGTCTTCCCTCTGTTCTCCACATGACACTCCATCTCACATCTCCACACCTTTGCACTGGCCATTCCTCACACCTGGAATTCACTCCCACCTTACTGCCACCTCAGAGACTCCCTCTCTCTTTTTCTTTAAGATACAGTTCAAAAACCATCTTCTGCATGAAGTCTTTTCTGATCCCCTTCCAACTGCTAGTATCTGCCCCCCCAGACTACCCTGTATTTAACTACTTTGTATATATGTATATTTATTCCTTTTATATTTACATTGTATATGTTTTTATGTTTTGTTGTCCTCCCCATTAGAATGCATGCTCATAAAAATAGGGAATAGTGATTGTTTCACTGTTTTGTACTTTATCCGAAAGTATTTCTAATTCACATTTCCATTTATATGCTACTTAAAATAGGAAATCCCTCAGAAATATATCTCATAGTATGGTATCTGACACATTTCAGGTGCTTAAAAATATTGGTTGAGTGATGGTTTCCTAGCATTCCAGCCCTCTCTTCTTTAATCCATCCTCCACATAACTACCAATTTGATATTCTAAAATACAGGTCTGACCATGTCACAGATTTAAAAAAAAAAAAAAAACAGGGGTTCCTCATTGCTCCTGAGATTAAATACAAACTCTCATTCAGAATTTAAAGCTCTTTCCAATCTGGCTCCAGCCTCCCTCTGAAGGCTGGTTAAACATTACTCCTTCATCCACTCTCTAAGTTTCAACTAAAAATGCCTAATTTCTACTCTTTGTAGACATATTCCATCCCCAGTCTCTTGTGTTTTACACAGGCTGTCCCTTGTGACTCCTTACCTCCATTTCTTGGAATTCCAAGGTCTCTCCAAGACTCATTTCAAGTACCACCTCCAAGAGGCCTTTCCTGATCCCCCTAGGTTGTTGGTGAACCATCACCATTCCCCCTAAAATTAGGATCACAGCTGTACAGTTGGAAGGGACCTCAGAAATCATGAATTCTAACCCTCATGTTTTACAGATGAGGAAACTTACTTCTTATTTTTTATATAACATGAAAATGTTCACTCTCCCAGTAAAATGTAAGCTCTGGAGGACAGGAGTGGTCTTTTCATCCCCAGTCTGGCATAGTACTTGACACACAGTAGGTTTTACAAATTTAACTGGATTCTAGTCTAAAACCTACAGAGCTATGGTGTTAAGAAATAAAGTACAGGTATAGATTTAATAAGCTTGTTATAATTATCATATAATAATATATGATACAAGACCAGGAACTGATAGACCAGAGTTACAGTACCAGCTGCACCATTAGTTTGTTACAAGATTTCTGGCAAGTCACTTAGCTATAGCTTACATTTTTTTAACACAATGCAGTTTACAAAAATTATTTTAGATTTGAATCCCAGCTACATTACCATGCCACATTTAGCCTCGGTTTCCCCGTATATAAACAGAGTTGGGCTGAACTAAATAATCAAGTGCAAGGTCTCTTCATTCTAAACATCTATGAAGCTATGCTAATTCATTTGATCTTTACAACAATCCTATATGGTAAGCAAAGAAGAGATCATTAGTAATCAGATTAGATCAGAAGTTCTTAACCTTAATCTATAAACTGTAACCTTAATCTTAATCTGTGAACTTGTTTTATAATATTTTGATAATTACATTTCAATGTAACTTGTGAACTTGCTTATAATATTTTGATAATTAAATTTTAATATAACTGGCTTCTTTTGTAATTCTATATATTTCATCTTATGCATTTTAAAACATTACTCTCAGAAAGGGGCTATAGGCTTCACCCAACAGTCCACGACACAAAAAAAGTTGAAAACCCCTGGATTAGATGATCTCTAAAGTCTTTTGCCATTCTACATTCTTTAACTTAGTGCATACATGTACCCTTCTCAAAAGAAGTTGGAAACAAGGTTATTTGAAACTAGTGCATAAAGGAGTAACGCCGCTATAAGGATGGCTCAATTTCAAGCTTTCAATTTTCTATATGTTCTTCTGTCCCTCCAATATAACATAGCAATGCAATTACTAAACAAAGCAATTTCAAACAAACTTCGTTCACATATTATGGAAGAGGTTTTATACCCTTCCCTTGAAATAACCTAAAATATTTCTAATTAATATCTCAATTTACATGCTACTTAAAATAGGAGGTATCTCAAATATGTTTTTTCTCTTCAGTTCTTTTATAAAAGTAAGAAAAGCATATTTGGAAACCAGTTAAGAAAACTTTTTCGTCTTCCCACATCCTTAAGGTTCAACTGATTCATTTCAACTCTGCACTTGTTCTATTTCAGGCAGTTTCACTTCTTAGTTTCATGCTATATAGTCTGAGTTGTGACCCTGCTAGAGAAAAATGTTAATATATGAACCAAATATCAAGTTATCTTTTCATCTTAAAGAAAAAATGAAAAACGTTTTCACATGAAGTACAATGTTAACTGACCAAAAGACCAAACCTAACTGGTGCCACTATCTGGGACAAACCTGCTTGCCAAGGTAAAATAACGATACTAAGATGCTGGTGTTACCTTTAATTTTCTGAAGGTTCCTAAATGCCTGTATTCACCTTCTTTTGCTTGTTACTAACAAGAGCTAAAGGAACTTAAAGCAGAAACATCTTCATTAGTTAACAGGCATACCAAATAACTTTACCTTGACCATAAAACTGCACAACCATCTCATTAAAACATTAGAAACCAAGTCCAATCTAACATCACTAAACCCTCCCATAACAGTTAAGATTAATCCTTCTGGCAGCACCCAGATCTAGTTTTTTCCTCACTCCTACCTATGCTCAGTCATTACCTTTTCATCATGTATCTTCCATCTCTCTGTCTCCACTAACTAGTGCCTATCTGCCCTAAAACTTATTTAATATTAGCAATACCCTAGCTTAGGATAAGTCTTCCTTTGATCTAACCACACAGAAATGTTTCCATATCTCCCCTCTACTTTTCATATAGTTGTCTTCAGTCAGTCAGTACAATCAATATCTCCTTCCTCAGGACACCCTATTTTAATCCCTTGCGATCTGATTTCCTCCCAACCACCCTACTGAAACTAATCAAAGGCCACCACCAAATTCCTAATACCTAAATGCAACAAACAGGTTTTTTTTTCTCTACCAGTTTTCATCCCCTTTGACCTTTCTAGCACTTCTAACACATTAAATGGTCCCGGACTACAGATCATCTTTCCCCTCTTGGCTTCAGAGACATTATATTCATCCTACTTTTTTACATGGATGCTCCCCAACATTCTATCTTTGGCATTCTTATTTTCTCTCTACACTTTCCCTTAGCAATCTCATTTACTCCTATGGCTTCAACTACCATTTCCATGTACCTTCTCCCTAATCTTTAGCACTAACCCTAACCTAACCTCTCCCTTCTGACAATTCCAATATCATAATCAATAATATCCCATATCAAATTACCTAAAGAACTTGTCCAAAATGATGCTCCATCAGCACCACAAAATGAAAATATCTATATCATCTAATCCGGTCTACACCTACACTCCTTTTGTTAACCTATTTCTCTCTGCAGCACCACTATTCACTGAGTTTTCCATGTACAAAACCTTAACTCTGACTCTTTTCTCACCCTTACCCTCTCATATCCAATTAATCAATCAACACCTTTATTAAGCATCTACTATGCACCATGCCTGCACTGTGGATACAAAGAATGAAACAATCCCTACTGGCAGGAAACATGAAGTCTAATAGGGGAGACAAATACACAAACAAGTACATAACAAATAAATATAAAGGAAATAAATACACAGTAGTGAGGGAGGAAGAGCAGGTCAGGAAAGATATGTAAAAAGTAATGCTTGAGCTATGTCTTGAAGGAAGAGAAATTCTATAAGGCAGAAATAAGATGGGAATGCATTCCAGCCAGCGCAAAGGCATGCTGATTGGGAGATGAAATATCAGGTATGAGAGAGAGAGGAAAAAACTGGTTAAACTAGATCTCAGGATATGGGAAAGGAAGTAGAAATTTTCACTGGAAAAATAATTTAGGGTTAGGTTCTAAAAGGCTTTAAAAAGCTAAATAAGGGTATTGATATGTTTTATTCAAGAGGCAGCAGGGAATTATTGCAGTTTATTGAGTAGCAGAGTAACACTGTCAGACCTACGCTTAAAGAAAATCACTTGGGCAGATGGTTACCAAGTCCTATTAATTATAAACCCACAATCTCTCTCAAATCCCTCTCCTCCTATTTATCCCCACTGCCATCACTAATACAGGCTTTCATTACTATTCACCTATATACAATGACAAAAAAATACCCCAACAACCCTTTCCAACTTCACTCTGTCTTCCACAATCAGGCTGTATCATTCCCTTCCTTTAAAACCTTCAGAAACTCTCTAGGGAGTAAAATCCACATCCTGTTGCCTTGCATTCAGGGTCCTCCACAATTTGGTGACATCCTACTTTTCTGGCCTTACATCACTTTACTATCCTTCATGCGCTCTTAAGCTCCAACCAAAATGGGCTAAGTACCCAAATATGCTTTGTCCTTCCCTACCTCCGTGTCTTGTCTCATGCTTCCTTTTATGCCAGGAACATCCTCTGTCCCACTCTACACCTCCCATTAGAACTATCTAAAGGTGGAAATTATCTGTGTTTGTATCTTATCCCTCTCCATTATACTGTAAGCTTCATGAGCACACACAGAAGTTTTTAATGTTTACTTAGCACATTATTCACACAACTGTCCATTTAGAATAGGACCCTGTAACACTGTTTGACATACCACGTTTTTGCAGAACCAAATAATATTAGGCAGGGTATTATCACATGCTCATAATATATTAAAAGTCATATTATTCCTCGCACTACAGTGGACTTCAGTAGGGAAAGTATAACTAACAAATTATTAACTTAAACGTCTATGGATTAACAAGAAAGACAAAAGCAAAAGCGGTTTGTTATTAGTGAGGTGTCCTCCACCAAAATTGTGCTGGGAAGGGGAGGTGGGGAGGAGGAGACCTTACCTTCCAATCCTAGCTCTGCCACTGACATGCAGTGAGACTGTGATTAAGTCCCTTTCCAGGTCCAAGTCTATCTCTCCAATTGTTTTCTCGGTACCTCCTTATGCAATTATGTATTATAGTTATGAGAATATGGTCAAATCCCCACCCCCACACACACTGTAAGTTCCATAAAAGAAGGGCATTGGTTAACTGAATTACATTGCCTACACTGAAAAAAAGCACTTAAAGTGTTGTACAAATGTAGAATATTCTTTTGTTAATTTGTTTTTGCCTGGATCTGCGAAGCTTCTAGCGGATCTACCAAGGCCTATGGGCACCTTTTCTGCAACTTAGCCTTAGAAAGTTGCCTGGGACACTAACAGGTGGTCACTTAGTGTGTGTCAGGAAGGGGGCTTGAATCAGGGCATCCAGAACTAGCAGACGAGCTCTCTACCTACTATGAACAATGCCTCTAATGTATAGAAAGAAAGAAAAGTTATTTCAAGTCACAAGACCTGGGTTCAATTCCCAGCTCTGCCATTAACTGTGTGACCACTGACAAGTGATTTTAGAGGTTAACTTTCTTTTATTTCACTGTAGAATGGAAACAACAATACTTGGACTAGCTATTTCACATATCTGTAGCAAGGAAAGTGCTTTGTAAAGTGTAAATATCATACAAATGTGAGCTATTATTAGTAGTGACTAAAAGTTAGCTAATTGTTTTGTATTTCTAGTACATGTTTTCATCACTTTCAACTATAACATCCTCAAAGGTAGTTCAAGTATTCACTGAAGCCCACCACTTTACTGCCTGTCAAAAGATATGAGACAGGGAAGCTAGTTGGCGAAGTGGATGGAGCACCGGCTCTGAAGTCAGGAGGACCTGAGTTCAAATCCGGCCTCAGATATATAACACTAGCTGTATGACCTTGAGCAAGTCACTTAACCCCAACTGCCTAGCCAAAAAAAAGATATGAGACTCATCTCTGCTTTTAAGAAATTTAGCTCTTCACCTAGTTCTGCACATAGTGGGTTCTCAAATTTAGTTGGCTGGCATTTTTCTTTCCTGAAGAAAGAGGAAGGAGGTTCAGAGGAAAAGTTCTCAGCTGAGCTTTTAAGAATATGTGAAAAGACACAGAAGTTCATCACTACTACGTTCCCATCTAGAAGGATGTGAAAAACATTATGATATCTTTTATAATATAATAATTTATTAAATCAACATAACTTAAAAAGTTTACAACACTGGTGAATTATAAACCTAACCCAAAAATTTCCAATCTCCACAATTTCAAATCAGGCACTCATACATAATCTGAATATAGGTAAGACCATACCCCACTACAACAAAAGGTGAAGAATGAGTAGTTCCAATACAGAGAAGCACGCAACGTTAGAGCTGAAAGGGACCTTGGAGATTAACCCCTAGGTTTTACACATCTAGGACAATAAAGAGGACAGGACTTGAAGTCAGAAGACCTAATAACTGTGAAGAAACTTAATTCTCCCTCCTCATTATCCAGCATACCTGTAGGCAAGTCACCCAACTTCCAGAAGTCTGATTCTCTCCATGTGAATTTGAACCAAGGAAAAAGCAAGGACTTTTGTAAACTCAAAAGACAGCAAGGAAAATATTACTGACTAAAACACATGTTTAAAACTTAAGCCTTTGTAATGGCTAGAAAAGTTTAAAGATTATTATTGTCTTTTAGTCAGGCATCATTTTAATCTACACATTTTTTAAAAAACGCATATAAACAGGCAGGTTTAAAATCAAGCATCACCTCTTAGGGTATCAAATGCAATATACTTTCTGCCAGCACAAAAAGAATGAGGCCCTGGCTGTCGGTGGGCAGAGAACCAGAAAAGCAATACCTTTTAAAAGGTGTCTCATACCAAGCCTAGAAACCTGAGCATTCCAACCCAGACGGTGAGCCATGTTTGCTTTGCAGCATACTAAGTAAAAGCCAAGAGCAAAGAACTCATGGAGTCTTCACCATAGCCATCCAAAACATTCCAAAAGGATGACACCTATGGAAGATGCTATAGCCATACTTAGCATTTGTATGGCATTCAACACTTTACTAAGATCGCAAGAATTTGATGAATACAAAAAACAGCCAAAAATTACAGAATATCATTTGCAAGAACTTCAGAAACCCTCAAAACTTAGTCTAATTTGTTTGAAGGTCCCTTGCAACACTCCAAAAGTGAAACTTAATAGTTTTCAGGAAGATCTTCTAGGTTGTTAACCAATGCTCTCTTTCCCTTTCTCTCTCCCTTACCTTACCCCAAATCTCAAAGCTCCCCGCCATACCAAACCTTCTTGGCCAGCTTTCTCTAAGTTTCCTTATTATCCTACTCTGAGTTTTCCTTCATTCCCAAACTCCTCACCAGCATAAAAAGCTGACAATTTTCACCAATCCCTTCCCCTAAGGATCTTGAAACTGGAAATGACCTTAGAAATCATTCAGTCCCACACCCCCTCACCTTACAAATGAGAGAATGAAGGCAGACCGAGACTGAATGACTTGCCCAAAGGCCAGAGTGCTAACAAGCCAGCAGAGAGGGGGCTCTCCTGATTTCAAATCCAAATCTCTCTCACTATGCAAAGCAAAGTGCCATCTAACAGCTAAAGATTGCTATTTTACACCAAGCTGCCTTCCTCACATCCTGGAAGTCTTCATCACCTCTTTCATTTCATTCCTTTCTTCCTGCACCCCCTCCTTTTATCTTTATGCTCTTAAGTATCATTTGGAATCCTTAAATAATGGGAATGAGAAGGGAGAGGGGTCACTCTAAGAGGACTGAAACCCAGAGGAGGGAGAATGACCCAGAAGCTGTGAGGAAAACTATGATGAAGTCATATTCAACAGTGGACTCTGAGATAAGGAGGAGGTGACCCTGAATTCTCCACGGGGAGAAGTGGTCTCTAAAGAACATCAACACCACCACCACGACCATCACCATCCCACCATCCCACCACCCTGAAGTATCCAAGGAGAAAGTGTACACACACACACACACACACCCTCCCTCCTACATGGACGAGGCTGGGGGAATAGAGGGAAGGATGTGTATGACTATGAAGCATTAAGGGGGACAGTAAGAGGACAACTGAGACGGAGGGGGGTCCGAAAGAAGGGTGATTACGAAATCTTGAGAAGACAATGCGTGGAGTGGGGGCAACTATGAAGCCTTAAAGAGAGACACTAAGGGGGGTGGGGGAGTGACTATGAAGACCAGAAGGGGGGAGCCAAGAGGGGAAAGGGGGAGGAGAGAGATGACCAGAAATCTAGAAGGGACAGTAGTGACAGAAGCGGGTGACAATAAAGCCCAGGGTGGGGAGGTGGAGGGAGATAACTGTAAAGTTGGGGGGGGGTGACTGAGAGTCCAGAGACGACAGTGGAGGGGTGACGAAGAGCCCAGAAAGGACAGTGGTCGGGAGTCCGGAAGGCTAGGGTGACCCCGGAACCCCAGGGGCCAGAGCCTCCGCGGCCCTTGGGAGGCGCCCGTGCCGCCCTCGGGGAACCCCGGGGGCCCCGTACGGGGAGGTGCCCAGGCAACCCGGGACGGGCGCCCGGTGCGCGGCCGCGCTCACCTGCTGCGACGGTAGCTCCACATGCAGGGCCCGCGAGGAGGCAGCGGAGGCGGGGCCCGGAGCCAGCGGGACCACCCCGGCGCCGGGCAAGGCGACCACGGCGGCGGCGGCGGCTGAGCCGCTCATCGCGAGCTCGGGGCTGCCCCGCGGTGGCGTCCGCGCTTCTCCCGCATCGGCGCCCCGCGCCGTTTCCTCCGCCTCCTCCGCCTCCTCTCCTCCCGCTCTTCCTCTGGCGCGCTGGGTCTCTCGGAACTCCCGGCACCACCGAAGGCGAGCGGACAATCCCTCCGCGGGCCGCCTCTACAGCTCCTCACGGAAGGGTCATATTACCGCAGTGCAAAACCTCTCTCCCGGGCCGGCCGCTGCCGAGACCCAGGGCGCTCATTGGCCCCGCTCCACAGGGGGCGGGACCGTAAGCAGCCTCAACCCGGTGCTATTGGAAAGATGTCCCGTCCATCATTCCCGGGGAGGACCGGGAAGCGGGGCGGGGAAAGGAAGCTGGGGACCCGCTGAGTGGCCTAAATTGCGTCGGTCGAACTGACTGAAGCCGGGGGAGCGGATTTTGACTGGTCTGCGGCCTCCCGCGAGGGCAGAGCCTCGTGACAGAAGCTGTTGGCTTATTGGTCCAAGTCTCCGTCGATCGATGCGAAGGGGAGAGAGAGGCGAGAACTGAAGGGGTCGGAGGAGGAGCGCCCTGGGTCTCCCCTGTCACGTGCAGCTGGCTGTAGCGTCATCTGAGTAATGCCAGTTAGCGTCATCTGAGTAATGCCAGTCTATATTCTGAGCCACTTCCGCCCGGACACAGTTACCATAGTAACGAACTACCTTGGAAGAGGCGAGGGGTTGTGAAAAGTACAAGGCATCTGGGAGCCAAGGGTGCTAGAATTACTATACTTGTGAGAACACGTGGGGCTCCGACAGCAGCATAGGACTGACTTTTAGTTAGCAAACATTTGCTGAGCGCCTTGTACGGCTCCCCATTGCCTGACAAATAATAATAATTAGCAGTCGTGCAATTCAGCAAACATTTAGCTTGGTGCACCGAATAGAGGGGCGGGACTCTTAGGAAGCCCTGGTTTGGAATTCTGCCTTTGACAATTAATAGCTGTAAATCACTTAATTCTCTAAGTCTCAATTATCTCATCGGTAAGATGAGGATAAGACTTGTAGTACTTGGTAGGAGAGCTTACAATCTGACAGAAGAGCTTACAATCTAAGCATAATAAAGATGATAAAAGCTACCTCTCAACAGCTGATTAGCATGCAAGTATTTCTGTCATCCCCCTTTTATAGCTGGAGAAAGAGGGGACCTCTTAACCCAAGATCACGTAGCTACTACGTAGCTAATTGAAGAAGCAGCTTATTATAGTGGAATAAGAACTAAGTTTTGAGTTGGAAGACTTGGTTTAAATCCCAGTCTTGCTACTTACTACTTAGGTGAGAACCTAAGCAAGTCGTTTAATATTTCTTGGATTCCAGTTTCTTCATCTATAAAATGGAATTGAACTAGATGACCTCCAAGGTCCCTGTTAACTCCAAATCCTGTGATAACTGCAAACCCACATCTTCTGACTCTAAACCCAGTGTCAAATATAAAACAAATTCCCCAGCCTGGTATTCAAGGCCTCAGATCTAACTTTCCAGTTTTTTCCCCCCACAGCATCTATTTTAAACTCTCTCCTTCCAAACTTGCCGTTCTTGGAGTAGAAACAATAACCTAACTTAATTGTTGTGCTTGATTCTGTGCTTCAAGCTCCAAAGAGATGCTTAAAACAAGCACTCTTGATAGAAAAACAAAATCTCCCAAGGCACCACCTACCTTCATTGCCCCAGTAGACAACTCCCACTCGGAAGCACCTTGTGTGAGAGGCACTGAAATGATGCAAAAAGTACTGCACTGGGGGGCAGCTAGGTGGCTCAGTGGATAGAGCACTGTCCCTGGATTCAGGAGGACCTGAGTTCAAATCCGGCCTCAGACACATAATGCTACTAGCTGTGTGACCCTGGGCAAGTCACTTAACCCCATTGTCTAGCCAAAAACAAAAGTACTGGATTGGAGAAGACCTAGGTCCAATTCCCAGCCCTGCTACCTGTGTGATCTAGTTAACAACAAATCACTTCTCAGGATTGTTTCCCCATCTGTAAAATAAGGAGATTCAATCAAAGTGGTACAAACAATAAATAACAGAAATAGTCAATGTTAGAAGTCACTACCCTCTTCACATCCTTATCTTCTGACTAAACAAATACTCCAAAAAAGTCAAAAGACGGAAGGAAAGATCTCATATAAAGAAATCAAAAAGAATTTGTGAAGTCCTTGCTATGTATCAAGCAATGTACCTGTACATTGGTACATTGGTACCCTGAAGAAAAAGCAAAAACAGCCCTACCTTTGGGTCTTAAAGAAAGCCAGGGATTCTAAAAGGTGGAAATAAGGAGGAAGGATCTTCCAGGCATGAGGGACAGCCAGGACAGAGAGGAGGAAAGTATTATGTGCGAAGAACAGCCAATATGGGCACTATATAGTGGATAATAAGATGAGAAAGGCAAGAAAGGATCGGACTTTAAATACCAACAGTGATTCTATTTAATTCTAGAGGTAACAGAGAGCCACTGGAATTTATTGAGTGGGAGGAAGGGGGGAGGAAGGAAAGTGACATTGTCAGGCTTATGATTAAAGAAAATTAATTTGGCATCTGTGTGAACTACATTTGTAAAGCTTCCTCAGACAGCCATTTTGCTTTCTTGCTCTTCTTTTTTTCTTTGGAATGTTTTTTGTTGCTTCCTCCTGTATAATATTGCAAACCTCTGTTCATAATTCTTCAGGCACTCTGTCTTCCAGATCTAATCTCTTAAATCTATTCATCATCTTCACTTCATATTCATGTGATAATATTTAAGTCATACCTTTATGGTCTGATGGTGTTCCCTACTTTCTTCAATTTAGGTCTGAATTTTGCAATAAGAAGCTCATGATCTGAGCCACAGTCAGCTCTAAGTCCTGTTTTAACTGACTATATAGAACTTCTCCACCTTTGGCTGCAAAGTATAAGGTAACCAATCTGATTTCTATATTGATCAAGTGGCCTTGGCCACTCAACACATTGGTTGGAAAAAAGTGTTTGTTATGACCAGTGAGGTGTCTTAACAAAACTATTAGTCTCTACCCTGCTTCATTTTGTACTCTAAGGTCAAACTTGCCTATTATTCCAATTAGCTTTTCATTTCCTATTTTAGCATTCCAATCCCCTATGATGAATGTGATATCTTTTTTTTGGTGTTATTTCTAAAAAGTGTTGTAGATCTTCATAGAACTGATCAACTTTGGCATCAGTGACTACAGCACAGACTTTCATTGCTATAATGTTTACCTTGGATCTGAACAGATATCATTTGGTCATTTTTGAGATGATACCTTGCTACTGCTTTTCTTACCCTTTTATTAACTATGAGGGTTACTCCATTTCTTTTAAGGGATTCTTGCCTACAGTAGTATATGTAATGATCACCAGAATTAAATTTGCCCATTCCCATCCATTTAAGTTCACTGACACCCAAGATATCAATGTTTAATCTTTCTATCTCCTATTTGACGATATCCAACTTGGTTCATAGGTCTTATATTCCAGGTTCCTATGCAATATTTACAGCATCAGATTTTCCTTCTGTCATCAGATGCATCTGTAGCTGACCTTCCTTTTGGCTCTGACCCAGTCGCTTCATTAGTACTGGAGCTACTTGTAGTTGTCCTCTGATCTTCCCCAGTAGCATACTGGACACCTTTCAATCTTCCGATGTCATATTTTTTATCATTGTAGTGCTGAACATAGAAATTTTTTGGCAAAGATATGAGTGGTTAGCCATTTCTTTCTCCAATGGATCACCTTTTGTCAGAGGTCTACAATATTGTACCAAAAGCAGCAACAAAAAGCATTCCAAAGAAAAAGAAGGGCAAGAAAGCAAAATGGCTGTCTAGTGAGGCTTTAGAAATAGCTGAGGAAAGAAGGAAAGCAATAGGGAAATAGCAAGGAGAGATAAGAAGTTTTTCTTAAGTGAGCAATGCAAAGAAATAGAAGAAAACAATAGAATGGGAAAGACAAGAGATCTCTTCAAAAAAGGGGAAGTTTCATGCAAAAATGGGTGTACTAAAAGACAAAAATGGTAGGGATTTAACAGAAGCAAAAGAGATTAAGAAAAGGTGGCAAGAATACACAAAATAACTATACAGGAAAGATCTTAACATCACCAATGCTCTAGAGCCAGACATCCTAGAGAATGAAGTTAAGTGGGCTTTAGGAAGCATCGCTAACTTCTTTCCTGAGTTCCATTCTTGTATATCACCAACTACCTTTTAAGGCTATTGGAGGTGATGGAATGCCAGCTGAACTATTTAAAATCCTATAAGATGATGCTGTTAAAGTGCCACATTCAATATGCCAGCAAATCTAGAAAACACAACAGTGGCAATTGGATTGGAAGAGATCAGTTTATGTCCCAATCCTAAAGAAGGGCAACGACAAGGAATGTTCAAATTACCAAACAATTGCATCCATTTCACATGCCAGCAAGGTTATGCTTAAGATTCTACAAGCGAGGCTTCAGCAATATGTGAACCGAGAACTACCAGAAGAGCAGGCTGCTTTTTGAAAAGAGGCAGAGGAACTAGAGACCAAATTGCCAACATTGACTGGATGATGGAGACAGCAAGAGAGTTCCAGAAAAACATCTACTTCTACTTTATTGACCATACTAAAACCTTTGACTGTGTGGCTCACAACAAAACGTGGCAAGTGTTGGAAGAGATGGGAGTACCAGATCATCTTACTTGTCTCCTAAGGAACTAGTATGCAAGCCAAGAAGCAACAGTTATAACTGGACATGGAACAACTGATTGGTTTAAGATTGGGAAAGGAGTATGACAAGGCTGTATGTTGTCACCTTTTTATTTAACTTATATGCAGAGTATATCATGTGAAATGTCAGGCTGAATGAATCAAAATCTGGAAATATCAACAATCTCATATATGCAGATGATATCACTCAGATGGCAGAAAGTGAAAAGGAATTAAGAAGCCTCTCAATGAGGGTGAAAGAAGAGACTGTAAAAGCTGTGTTGAAGCTTAACACAAAAAAAAATATTAAAAAAAAAAAACTAAGATCTTAGCAACTGGTCCTATCATTTCCTGGCAAATAGAGGAAGAAGAAATAGAAGGAGTTTCAGATTTCGTGTTCTTGGGCTCAAAGATCGCTGCAGCAGACTGCAATGCTGCTGTGAAATTAAAAGACGTTCCTTAGAAGGAAAGCTATGATAAATCTGGACAGCATACTAAGAAGCAAAGCTGTCACCTGGCTTACAAAGGTCCATATAGTCAAAGCTATGCTTTTTCCAGTAGCAATGTATGGTTGTAAGAGTCGAACTATAAGGAAAGCTGAGCACTGAAGAATCAACAACACTTTGCAAATGTGGTGCTGGAGAAGACTTTTTTTTGGGGGGGTAGGCAATGGGGTTAAGTGACCTGCCCAGGGTCACACAGCTAGTAAATGTCATGTGTCTGAGGCCAGATTTGAACTCAGGTCCTCCTGAACCCAGGGCTGGTGCTCTATCCACTGTGCCACCAAGCTGCCCCTGGAGAATACTTTTAAAAATCCCTTGGACAGCAAGGAGATCAAATCAGTCAATACTTAAAGAAATTAATTCAGGCTCTTCACTGCAAGGTCAAATACTGAAGATGAAGCTTAAATACTTTGGCCACACAATGAGAAGACAGAACTCAATGGAAAAGACCCTGATTTTGGGAAAGATTGAAGGCAAAAGGAGAAGGGGATGGCAGAGGATGAGATGGATAGATAGTGTCATGGAAACAATGAACATGAACTTGGACAGACTTCAAGAGATAGTGCAGGATAGAAGGGCCTGCCATGCTATGGTGCCATGGGGTCATGCAGCATTGGACACAACTAAACAACTGAATGACAACAGTGGACTATATTAGAGTGGAAAAACACTTAAGGCAGGGAGACAAATCAGAGGTGATGAAGGCCTGAATAGTGGGGCAACTGTGTGAGTAGAGAAAAGTATATATCTGAGAGACAATATGGGGGTGAGGGGGGATGACAAGATTTGGCAGCTGACTATGTAGTGTAATGGACGTGAAGAGTTAAAGGTGATGCCTAAGCTGTGAACATGGGTGATGGTGAGGATAGTGGGAAGTAACAGGGAAGTCTGGAATAGAGGTAAGTTTGAGGAAAAACATATTGAACTTTTTTTTCCAACATGTTGAGTTTAAGATGCCAATCAGATAACCATTTCAAGATATTTAAAAGGTAGTTGGTGATATACAAGACTGGAGCTCAAGAAAGAAGTTAGAGCTGGACGTAAAAATTTGGGAATTATCAGCATAGGTTTAATCCATGGAAACTGATAAAATCCAGGCTGAGGACTTCTGGCTTCCAGCTTTGAGAGAGAAAAATAATGCCAACCTCTCTTGAGGTTGCTGAAGAGAGAGTAAGAATCTAGAAAGAAGCTGACATAAGAGGAGCTGGCAAGTCTCGTGTACCTGTCTACATTTCAACAATCTAGGTTGCTTTAGCATTCTTTGATGATGTTTTTAAGTGTAACTCTGGGATCTTTATCCCATTTGCCTACGACTCTCCTCCTATGTACCTGCAGGAGGAGTAGAGTTGGGAAAAACTTAGGAGAATAAAGATCTTTGTCTTCTGGCTTTGAGTGCAAAGAAATTAGACATGAAATTCTATATTCAACGCCCCCCAATTGCATCTGAGGCTACAACTGTCCCCCATCATTCCAGCACTCCTCAGGGGACAGTGTCACCCACTTTGGGAAGCTATGACTACATGGACAACACATGCACTCACACACTCCCTACATAAGGTATTTCTGAAATCTTTTTCATGCTCTAAGATCTACCAGTACAAAATGAATGCGTTCCTCAATATCCAGCTGAAGGCTCACCTCCTCTAGCAAACTTCCCTTAAAGACTTTAGTCCCTACTGTACTTTTCCACTTTCCAAACATCCTAATTCCATGTCCAGCTCTTTTTATTATTGCATGTTGTCAGTTATCAAACAAGTAAAGAACAGTGTACACAAAGGTATGGAGGCAATGGGGAGCAAAGGGCAGGATGACTCCTTTTACTGGCCCCCTGTGTCAGGACATGAAAGAAGAAACATTCAGGCTTGGTAAAGGTGGCCCAGGATAAAGTGTCTTCTGGAGAGAACAAAGTTTCCCAAAGTACAAGTATTTGGAAAGAGTGAGGAAGGAAGAAATCTAGAATGAAGAGGATTTTGTTAGTGCTTAAAAGAGGCAAGGGAGGCGGGGGGACTCAGAAGGCACACTGAAAGGAAGGGAGGAGACAGAAACTAGAGAGGAATAGGAATGAACTGGATGGGCATGGGAATTCAGAAAATGGTATTATGAGCATGTGGTTTTTGCCTAAATAGGCAAATTAAGGGTTAGGGAAGAAGGAAGGGGAAGTTTGCTAGGGTAGGACAGGGTAATTACAGGGTAATCAGGGACCCCATCCTTTCTAGTTCTAGAAAGAAGTGTCATGAAACTGTAGAAGGCCTTAAATGCTAAGTTAAGCAGTGTGAACTTTATTCATTAAACAATGGGGAACCACTAAAGATTATTGAGCAAAAGCATGGCATAACAAAATCTAGGTATTAGAATGATTATTTTTTCAGTAGTATAAGGGATAGATTAGAAAGTGAACATAGTGGAAGTGTGAAAAGCTGTCAGGAAGCTATTACAACAATCCAGGAAGGTTGTCATGAAGACCCGTACTAGGGTGGTGCCTCTGAGAATAGAGAGGACAGGACAGATGGGAGAGAACTTTTGCTTACAGGTTTTGCTAGAGCCTGTAGAAATCAAGTGGAAGAGCCTACATACAAATTCATTTCCATTGACAAGTATATATTGCCAAATTGTAGTGGGATCCAGGGGAGGGCAGCCAACCTAGAAAACATGATGAGTGTAAGGAATCAAAAAGTTTTGGCTGTTCAAGAGGATGAGACAAGGTTTAACTCGTGGGAAGGCCTTCCCAATCCGCTTTGTGTTCTCTCCCTCTCCTCATGGTCTTATATAAACTTATTTGTTGGCATGTTGCACCCATCAGTAAAATGTAAGCTCCTTGAGGACAGGAATTATATTTTCTTTTTTGTTTTTGTATTCCCAGTACTGAGTGCAATGGCACATTTAACTTAATATGTACTCTTAATATATTTTATATTATATATTTATTTTATATGCCTTTATATTTTTTTAAATATATACACTAAATTTAATATATACTTTTAAGAAAACTGTACATATACATAAAAGAAGTTCAAGAGTTCAAATTTAGTCTTCTCCTTGTTTTGGGCATATTGATATTTTTATTCATTGGTGATTCAGTTCACGATAAAAGAAAATACAGAAAAAAACTGCTCGTTGGGTTAGATTGACAAATAGATGGATGGGTGGGCTAATGGATGTTTGAGTGTGCTTCCCTGGCATGAAAGAAGACACGTCATTTCTCCATGCCTGAGCTACCCCCAGGTGTAGAAAGAGAGGTATTAATAAATCTGTATTCCTTCTCTGAATTAAAGTGAAGTTAGAACAAACAGGGCCTGGCTGAGTTCTTGGAACAATGAGTTATATCAATGTAGAGAATCGCCTGGATTATTCTCATTCCTTGGTGAATTGGCTTTTGTACTGAGGTGACAGTTGAAACACTTTGTTCCACTAGGTTCCCAGGAACTAAAGAATCTAAGCAGAGCAAAGCAAATAGACCTGCCCAAAAGTTATAGGAAGAGCAAAGGGCTGAGAGTTAGGAGACTGGAATTCTATCTTTGCCACTTTGAGCAAATCACTCCACCTCTCTGTGGTCTAGTTTTCTCTACTGTAAAAAGAGGGAGTTCACAGAATCTAGGAGTGGGAAGGGACCTCAGAGAGCATCTTCTCCAAATTGCCCGAACAGCGTTCTCCTTGAAAATACAAATGATCATCCAGCCTCAGCCTGAAGATTTAGTCTAGTGAAAAGGACCTCAGTATACACCTCCAAAAGCCAACCATGCCCTTTGGGACAGCTCTTATAGCAATTATGAAGTTGTTCTTGATAAGCAGCGAGGTGACACAGTGTTGGAGTGTTGGACTTGAAGTCAGGAAGACCTCAGTTTGAGCATGTCTGACCTCAGACAATTTAGATGTATGACCCTGGGCAAATCATTTATCCTCTCTTTCCTTCAGTTTCCTCATCTGTAAAATGGGCTAATAAGAGCACCTACCTTCCAGGGTTGTTGTGAGGATCAAATGAGATAATATTTGTAAAACAGCTTGCAAACCTTAACACATTATATAAATGCTAATTGATGCTATTGTTGTTGTTATATACGAGGAACTTAATTTTTTTCCCTTATATTCTTAGTGGGAGGCTCATCCACTGTATCTCAGATGTGGCAAGGGGAAACAACCCAAAGGATTTTTTTTAGTTAAATTTTATTTTTTTCAATTATTAAGCATTTTTTTTATCTTCCAGCACTGAGGAAAAGAAAAAGAAAATCAAACTCTTATAACCAATAAGCATAGCTAAGCAAAACAAATCAGCATATTTTTCACGTCCAAAAATGTATTCTCATTCTGCATATTAGTCTATCACTTCTCTGACAGAAGGTGTGCAGGACTCTTTATCATCAGTCCTTTGAATCATAATTGAGCATTACATTGACCAGAATTCTTAAGTCTTTCAAAATAGTTTTTTTTACAATGTTGATATTGTAATATAAATTGTTCTGCTGGTTCTGTTCACTTCATACTATATCAGGTCATACAAGTTATCTCAGATTTCTCTGAAATCATCTCTTTCTTCATTTCTTGCAACACAAGAATATTCATTGTGCTATAAGAGATGATGAAGGGGATAGTTTCAGAAAAACCTGGAAAGACTTGTATGAACTGATGTAAAGTGAAATGAGCACAACCTGGAGAACAATTTCTATCACAATATCGACATCATAAAAACAAACAATTTTGAAAGACTTAAGAACTCTAACACAAACATAATTCCAAAGTACTCATAATGAAACATGTTATCTACCTCCAGAGAGAAGTAATAGTCTCAGAGTACAGATCAAAACATTTTCTTTTCTTCCTTCCTTTCTTTCCTTCTTTCTCTTGCTTTTTTTTTTGTTGGGGGGGGAGGGAGTGTGGCTAATGCAGGAACTTGTTTTGCATACTTATACATATAAATACATTTATATATTTGTAATGGGATTTGTTTTTCTTGCGTTCTCAATAAGTTAGGAGGGAGAAAATTTGAAACCAAAAATAAAATAAAATTGAATTTTTAAAAAACAAAAAATATCACAATAGTATTCCATTATATTCTCATGCCATAATTTGTTCAGCCATTCCCTGATAGATGGGCACTCCTTTCATTTCTAAGTCTTTGCCACCATAATAAGATTTGCTATAAATATTCATGCACATATAGGACCTTTTCCTCTTTCTTAGATTTCCTTGAAGTATCAGCCTAGTGGTGGTATTGCTGCATCAAGTGCTACTTGATGTTCACTAACCTTGGGGGTCTAGTTGCAAATTGCTTTCCATAATGGCTATACCAATTGATAGCTCTACAACAGTGCACTCATGTGCCTAATTTTCCCACAACCCCTCCAACAGTCCTCTTTTGTCATCTTTGCCAATCTAATGAGTGTGAAGCAGAACTTCAGAACTGATTTAATTTCCATTTCTCTAATTATAAATGATTTGAAACATTTTGCATATGGATATACCCTGAAAAATTTAAATAAACAACCCACTTGCATTTAAAAGAACTTGGGAAGATTGGAAGAGCACTTCTGTTAAACTTTTAGGCTTTCAGAAGCCCTGCATGGGGAAAAAACATACTGTCTAGGAGCTTGGGAAGAAATTGTCCCAATCAAATTGTCCTTGGGCAGCTAAGTGGCACAGTGGATAGAGCACTGCGCCTGGAGTCAGGAAGACCTGTGCTCAAACCTGACCTCAAACACTTACTCTTTGACCCTGGACAGATCACTTAACTCTGTTTGCCTCCATTTCATCATTTGTAAAATTAGCTGGAGAAGGAAAGGCAAACCACTCCAGTATCTTTGCCAAGAAAACCCCAAATAAGGTCACAAAGAACTGAACAGGACTGAAACGACTGAATAATAATGTCCTTGACAGAGACTGTCTTAGGTCTGAGAAGAGCAGAGTAGTCACTTCAGGGTTTCTCCATTGTTTTGGAAGACATAGGCTTGCTCAGCATTATACTTCAAATGTACTAAAAGGTCAGGCTTTTGTTTTTGTTTTATTTTTTCTTTCTGATGATTTTTCTTGTGGTATGGTTCCTGCTGACAATAAAACAAAAAACTGGCCTCCTGGTATGTTTAAGGTATAATGCAGAGCAAGCCTTTGTCTTCTGAAACAATGGAGAAATCCTGAAGTGACTACTTTGTTGTACTGAGTCAAGAGCCTATGACAGGGGTGGAGAACCTGCGGCCTTGTGGCCACATGTCGCCTTCTAGGTCCTTGGGTGCAGTCTTTTGACTGAGTCCAAGTTTTATAGAACAAATCCTTTTATTAAGAGGATTTGTTCTGTGAAGTTTGGATTCAGTCGAAGGGCCACACTTGAGGACGTAGAGATTCCCCACCCCTGGCCTAAGACATGTTCTCTGGAAAGGGGAGCTGGAGCTTTCAAAAGAAGGAATGCAAATTTCAACAATTATATGAAAGACTTCCCCACTGATAAAAGAAATGCAGTCTTTAAGAACTCTGAGAAATCATGAAAATAGTGAATGTTAGCAGGGCATGAGAAGACAAGTATAGAAATGCATAGTTGAAGTTGTGGATTGGTCCACCCATTCAGGAAAACCATTTGGTACCATACTAGAATAATCACTAAAATGTACTTAACTTTTGACTTAGTGATACTACTACTGGACATATGTCAAACAGTAAGATCAAAGACAGTGGTAAAAGTCCCAAAGATGAAAGAATCTTTCTAGCAGTACTTTGCTGTAGAAAGAACTAGAAGTAAAGTAGGTACCAATTGATTGGGGAATAACTGGACCAGTTGTGGTATATGAATGTAAAGGAACATTGTCATAAGAAATATTAACTATAAAGAATTCAAAGAAACTTGGGAAGACTGATGTGGACTATTTGCAGAGTAAAAGAAGCAGGACCAGCTGAACAATGCGCATGACTGCAGCAATGTAAGGGGAAACAACCCTGAAAGATATCCAACTCAGACAGATTTAAATTGCTGACCTTGATGTCAGAGGACTGGTGGTCAATCACTCCTGACAGAGAAGATGGTGGCCTGAGAATGTGAAAAGAATGAATTAAGCACTTGCTATGTACTCACCACTGTGTTAAGCACCAGGGTACAAATACAAAAGTAAACATGGTCCCTACTCTCAAGAAGCTAGGCACATATAGGCAAATGATAACAAGAGTTTAGAAAGTAAGAGATGTTGAGTATATCTACAGAGGAGTAGATTAACATACCCTTTCCAAGAGCAATGGCTGTTTCAGAACTGGAAAGGAAGGCGAGCAGGGCAGAGGGCACATTTGCTGTGGCAGCTGACATGAAGATAGCCAGGGAGTAGAGAGCAAAATGAAATATGGCTGGAGCCAACCAATTGGAAAAGTAGGGGGCAACAGAGGATGGAGGATCCAACCAATTGGAAAAGTAGGGGGCAACAGAGGATGGAGGATCATTAGATGTAATATTTTAATAATGGCATCAATAAAACATGTTATTTTTTTTTTAAAGAAAGACAAAAAAAGGCTAGCCACAATTTTGGGAGCTTCAGAGAGTAGCCAGTAGGTGCCATGACTGAGTGGTGAGAAGCACCAACTGTTAGGAGCCCTACCTAGTACATGAGTCAAACTGATTAAATTTATACAAGCCTCTGGGGAAAGATTGTTCACTGATAGTTGCTCAGTCATATTTCCTATCAGCTCTAAAAAGAATTCTATTTGCCTCTCCTTTAAACCTTATCAACACCGTGTTTGCATGGAGAGTTGGGTACAATATCTAGGTTGTGTCACACAATGAAGTTTCTAGATCTTCTGATTGAGGGCAATAAAATAGTGAGGTGATAAATCCCCGCAAATACACTGGGGCCCTTTGTGTTATGAGCTATGCTCTAACAGGGTTACATTTTGGGGGTTGTTCAGGATTTTAATGTAAAACATCAACCTTCTATATTTACTATAGCCAAGTCTGGACAGAGTTCTAAGATGTGAACCTAGTAGGCCTTGTAATGTTCCAAGTCGGGGGTAAGCAATGAAAATAGTTGCTGAGTTATTTGAGGATGGGTGAACAAAAATAAAGAGGAACCTTCTGAAATAGTTTGTTTCTTTTGGGAACATCAGTGAATTACGATAAAAGTACCACTGATGAGACCTTACTATCTATCTGCCTTGGACTTTCTGAATGGGGAAGGAAAAAAATTCAGCGTTTATTATGTGCCATTTACTATGTGCCAAGCACTGGGCTAAGTGCTTTACAAATATTATCTCATTTGATCCTTATAACAACCCTGGGATGTAGGTGTTATCATTATCATCCAATTTTTATACAATTATCCAATTATTATACAATTGAGGAAACTGAGGCAGACAGAGGTTAAGCGACTTACAGCTAGTAAATGTCTGAGGCCAGATTTGAACTCAGGTGGGTAAAGAATATTGGGTTATGGAATCAGGACCATAGGCCTAATTCATTGCTGTGCTTCTAGGGCTTGGCATTACTGTAGAGAAATTACTACCACGAAGGTCTGTGAGAAATGATCTGTCCCATGAAAAACTTGACTGCCTCTAGGCAGAACAATGGAAAGGATCTGCCCAGTACACTATAATCACTGTTCCTGTTCAAATGTTAACTTTTTCCCAGAATGTTCCAACTACAAACTGAGTCATTGGGCCATGCTAGCTCAACTCTGTACCATTCTTATTTATCAACCTGTATTCCCCTTGTTTATCCACCTGTATTCCCCTTGTTTATCCTAAGTTTTCTCAATGCAGTGCAAAAAATAAAAATAAAAATGAACAGCATCACTCAGTGTGGTGGAGACCTGGCCGCAGTGCTTTTTATTTTATCTGAGGTATGATTTCCCTTACAGCTATGAGAATAAAGGACAATGTCTTCACTTAACAAGAAAATTTGGAATACTGAATTAATTCTTCAGCAAGGTAAGGTGTTCTGGAGGAAAGACTGCAACTGCTGCTCTACATGAGCTCCATGAAGCCAGGGATACTTCCCAAGTCCTAGAGAGACACTCAGAGATGGGGTAATTCCCTTCCTTAGACTTGAAATCCATTTGTAACCTGAGCTTTACTCTCTAATCACTGATTGAGATCAGTATCATGTGCCTGCATTAGGGGTGGGGTGGAGGTGGGGGAGAAAGAATGAAAGAAAGAAAGAAAGAAAGAAAGAAAGAAAGAAAGAAAGAAAGAAAGAAAGAAAGAAAGAAAGAAAGAAAGAAAGAAAGAAAGAAAGAAAGAAAGAAAGGGAAGGAAGAAAGAATGACAGAAAGAAAAAAAGAAAGAAAAGAAGGAAGAAAAGGAAGAAAGAAAAAATGACAGAAAGAAAGAAAAGGAAGAAAGAATGACAGAAAGGGAGAAAGAAAGAAAGAAAGAAAGAAAGAAAGAAAGAAAGAAAGAAAGAAAGAAAGAAAGAAGAAAGAAAGAAAGAAAGAAAAAGGGAGGGAGGGAGGGAGGGAAGGAAGGAAGGAAGGAAGGAAAGAAAGAAAGGGAAGGAAGAAAGAATGATAGAAAGGGAGAAAGAAAGAAAGAAAGAAAGAAAGAAAGAAAGAAAGAAAGAAAGAAAGAAAGAAAGAAGGGAGGGAGGGAGGGAAGGAAGGAAGGAAGGAAGGAAAGAAAGAAAGGGAAGGAAGAAAGAATGACAGAAAGGGAGAAAGAAAGAAAGAAAGAAAGAAAGAAAGAAAGAAAGAAAGAAAGAAAGAAAGAAAGAATGACAGAAAGGGAGAAAGAAAGAAAGAAAGAAAGAAAGAAAGAAAGAAAGAAAGAAAGAAAGAAAGAAAGAAAGAAAGAAAGAAGAAAGAAAGAAAGAAAGAAAGAAAGAAAGAAAGAAAGAAAGAAAGAAAGAAAGAAAGAAAGAAAGAAAGAAAGAAAGAAAGAAAGAAAGAAAGAAAGAGAAAGAAAAAGCAAGCAAGTTCCTTTGGCTTCTGGCTTTCAGAGAGAAGCTAGATGATGCCAATCTCTCTTCAGGTTGCTGATGGGAGATGAAGACTTTGGGAAGAAGCTGATGTGAAAGGAGTAGGCAGTCTCTGTCAAGTCCCTATCCACAGCTTGTTACATTAAAGACTTCAGGGAATTTCCCCTTTAGGTGATATCTGGGAATCTCTCTTTTGGTTGAGCTGAGATGTCTCACTGCCAAGGAGAGCTCGCTCACTCTTTATTGTCTGGTCTACAGGCTCCTATATATACTTTCACTAATTTTTGTTTTGCTAATGACTTAGATAAAGGGTTTCTTTGCTATTTTCTGTGTTATGTTCATGTGGAACTGGTATTTGGTAGAAAGGAAGTCAAATCTTAGATACAGAGTTTGAGTCTCTTTTTTTTCCTTTTATAAATAGAGATTAGGAGTTTAGATTGAACCTTAAAATTATATCCCCTAGCCTAGAGTAATAATATTTAAAGGAGCAGATAGATATAATTCTAACTTGGTATCCCCTCTTTCAGAGGAATATAGAGGGGCCAGCTTCTAGCCTGAATCTGGTTGGTGGTGGGGAATCCTCTTCCCCTTTCTGCTAGGAATGAAAGTCTCCCTTAGAAAACGGTAAGGGGAGAAGATACTAAAGATGTATCTATTCTGCCTCCCTGGGAGCCACAACACATTGACACCCTTTATTACATTAAAAAGATGAAATCTTTTTTGGCAAGGGGCTCCGCAGGCAGCAATGTGTTTTCTGGCTTTTGGCCCTCTCATATTGGCTCTCTGCTTCCAACTCCACCCCCTATCCTCTCTGTAACCAGGACAGAACAGGCCCCCTTCTTTGCTAAGCACTTCCTGGCTGGTGGTATCACTGCTGCTATCTCCACAATTTTGGTGGCCCCCATCTAAAGGGTCAGACTACTATAGCAAGTGCAGCATGCAAGCAAATAAATTTGCTGCTGATAAGCCGTACAAGGCATAATGGATAGTATAGTCCAAATTCCAGAGGAACAAATGTCAGGTAGCTTAGCAAATGTCATCAGATCTTTCCCCACCCAGGCCCTTAATTTGGCCTTTAAAGATAAATATAAGCAGGGGTTTTGGGGAGGAGTGGACAAGTACACACAGTTTGGGAGGTATTGCTGGTAATCTTGCCTCTGGTGGTGCAGCTGGAACCTCTTCTCTCTGCTCTGTCTCTTCCTTGGATTTTGTGAGAACCTGCTTAGCAGCTGATGTTGGGAAATCTGGCACTGAGAGAGAATTCAAAGGCCTGCGAGACGCCTGGTGAAAATCACCAAGTGTGATGGAATTCTTGGCTAATATCAAGGTTTCCATGTCTCAGTGGAGGGCATTCTTATCTACAGAGCAGCCTACTTTGGAATCTATGACACAGCAGAAGGTAGGCTCCCAGATCCCCGAAACACTCATAATGTGATCAGTTGGATGTTCACACAATCAGTGACTGGCTGTCTCCTATCCTTTTGATGTGGTAAGGCAGCCAATGATGATGCAGCCTGGGCACAAAGGTGCTGTTATTATATATCACTGCTGGAAGAAGATTGCCAAAAATGAGAGTAGCAAAGCTTTCTTCAGGGGCGCCTGGTCCAGTGTTCTTAGAGGCATGGGTGGAGCTTTCCTGTTTGTCCTGTACAACGAATTTAAGAGAGTAATCTAAGTATATCCTAACTAAAAATGGAAACAGTAACTACAGATCATGTAGAATACTTAACCATACCAATCATTTTGGACCACTGACCTTCAAGAAATTCTTCTTGTCTTTTTACCCAAGCCAGATAGAGAAGCCAGGAAAAGCTCTTAGAAAAAGAGATTCATTTATTGTGAACCATTATTCACATAATGGAACTGCTGATGATTCAGTATATTGATTCTATTGATTTTGAGGAACGCAACGGTGTGGATCCAAGCAGGCAGATAAACTTAGACCATCTAGTTTAAATGCTTTTTTGTAGGACCATAAATTTATATTAACATATTTTTTTTAAAAAAAATCATGCCTCCCATTTGTATTTAAGCACTATATATACTGTTCTGCACAGCTGATTATTTGGCAGTTATGATGATCTGCTGTAAAACAATAACTACAAAGAACACTCTAAAAACAATAAAAATAAATTAAATCCTCTCTAGGTAATGAAGGATGGACTATGGAGATTATGGCAGGAATACTCAGGTATAAGACCCTTCCTCTATCTGTCATCAACAAAATGTCCTTGGAAAGCCAGACTAGTCCAGCAAGGCAGGCTCCAAGACAAGCATTATGGCCTCAGGTGGACCACAGCAAAACATTATGGTTATTTTCAGGGAAATGTGATCCATACCATAACAGCCAAGGGCTTTTTGGTTTTACACTAGAGCAGGCAATTTAGAAGGTAAATAAAGGCATGCTTATTCCTCTATCCTTCCCCTCCCCCTACTTTTGGGCTTATCTTACAATACTCTTTCTTCCAAATAGAAACTTCTCCGTGTCCAGGGGTGTACTTCCTTCTTCAACAGCTGTCCCCTTAGCACCATCCACATGTGGCCCTCTAGGTCCTCAAGTGTGTCGCTTTGACTGAATCTAAACTTCACAGAACAAATCCCCTTACTTAAAGGATTTGTTCTGTAAAACTTGGACTCAGTCAAAAACTTGGACTGGCTGCTCAGCACTGAGTAGTGGCAGGACCTTAGACTAGAACTGGAGGAACGCTTACTAGCCATGTGACTTGGGCAAGACCCTTCACCTCTAGTTTCCTTATCTATAGAACAAAGGGAACAGACTAGATAGGGGAATGAATGGAGTCCCTTCACTGAGCTAGATCAAGGTAATGAAGGAAGAAGAGGTGTGAGAGACAAAAGGCTGAATACCATAGATTTATAATCTAAGGACAGGGCCTTAGAGACCATCAAGTCAATTCCCATCACTGTACAGCTCAGGAAACTGAGGCTGAGGAAGTTATGTGAATTGCTCAAAGTTACCCAGGGAGTAAGCTACCCTGTGAGTAAACCCAGGTCCTTTGCCTCTAGAACCAGCATGCCTTCCACTATACCACTCTGGATCCTTAAGGAGATAACAAAGTCAACCAAACTGGTCCATGTTGATGATACAGAAAACCTCTCTGGTTTCTGGTCCTTGCCTTCCTTGGAACTGACTGTTTCTACTCTACATATACACCTTTCTTATGCCTAGCATCCCTTCCCTTGTTCAGCTTATTTTATCCCTGAAAACTTCCATGATAGAAATTTCCACTCCTGATGTTGCCTTGTGTATTGGTGCTCCACCACCAGTGGCATTAGCCAGACCCTGACCCTTCTGCATATATGGAGTGATGGACCCAGGAGATCTACCCATGAATGAGAAGGGAGGGAAGTTAAGGGGATGATGAAAGAGAAGAGGGTAAAAGACCAGATGTACACAGGTGTCACACAGTAGAAGAAACATGCTGTGCTCTGCTTTTCAAAGTTGTTGAAAGATGGCCCTATGACTTTAGGGCCTTGGTGCCCTAGTTATGAATCCCTTCTCTGTATTTCCCATTCTATTTTAGAGATGTCAGCTGCTGCCCTAGTATGAGGGGTGGGTACTATTCTTCTCCTTTGTTCTCCTAGCCTTGTGTAGCTACAGGTAAGCCACACAGCCTTTCTTTCTTCTTGTTGTTGGGTCATTTCAGTCCTGTTGAACTATTTGAGACCCCACCTGAGGTTTTCTTGGCAAAGATACTGGAGTGGTTTTGCCATTTCCTTTTCCAGCTCATTTTACAGATGAGGAAACTGAGGCAAACAGGGTGAAGTGATTTATCCAGGGTCACACAGCTTATAAGTGTCTGAGGCTGGATTTGTACTCAGGAAGATAAGTCTCCCTGACTTCAGGCCTGGTACTCTATCCACCTAGCTGTCTTAAGATGCCTTTCCTAAGATGTGCCAGATAAAAACCTATTGCTCTCAGCATTGAATGGCTCCTCTAATTCTTCTTTGAAGTCCTGTACATGTCTCCAAATTTTAGCATCAAACTGAAACATGAATCCACTGAAGCACTGGCAACCATGACCAACGCCAAGGGAGACCTGAGTAAGTTCTAGCCGAGGCAGTGCCTACCCCTTCCCCTAGGGAAGCTTCCGTTCAGGAGTCAAAGGAGTCAGCTCTGGGAAATGTCTCCCCTTGTTCACTGGGCGATGAGGTAACTGGCTTTCTTCCTGTTCCCCACAGAGGACATCGCATCCTCCATCTCCATGCCTTTGCACTGACTAAGTCCCATGCCTGGAATGCACTCCCTCCCCATTCGACCTCACAGAGTCTTTCTCTTCTGTAAGATATAGCTCAGGCACTATCTTCTGCTTGAAGCCTCTGTTGATCTTCCAACTGCTAGTGCCCTCCCTCTCAAACTACCTTGCATTTAACTACTCTGTTTATTATTATTCCCTTTATGTTCATGCCGTATTTATTTTTATGTGAGCTTATTGAGAGTAGGGGTTGTTTCATTTTTTGTATTTTTAACCCTAGTGCCTATACTTAAATGACTGATAGAAGCCTGCCAAAAATGTAGGGAAAGCATGTCTGGTAAATGTTTAACTGGTTCTCTGGGGGTGGGAAGTACTAAGAAACACTTCTAAGTATAATTTGCATCATTAACACTTTCACCATCACAAAGGCATGCCTTTCCCATTTTTGGCAGGCTTCTATCAATCAGTTGACATAGGCCATGCCCAATCTCAAGACTTAATGATGCTCTCCATTACCCAGCACTTCCAAGTGCATGTAAAACAAATATACATACAAGATATATGCAAACTGAGTGGAAACTAATCTCAGAGGTAAAGTACTAATGGTATATGTGAGGGAGAGGCAAAGGACTCTAGCAGAAGCTGGGATTGGAGATGAGTCTTTGAGTAGGCCAGGAAAGCCAGGAAGTAGAGGGGAGGAGTGAGACAATTCCAGGCATGGAAGACAATGAAAAGGCAGAGTCAGGAGATGGAGTGTTGTGAACAAAGAACAGCAAGAAGGCCAGTGTCACTGGATGGAGGAGAATGGAAGAGAATAAAATATAAGGAGGCTGGAAAGATAGCCTGACAAGGAGCTGTTAAGTTAGTAGAAGAGCCCAGGAGAGAACAATATCATAAAAACTTAGAGAAAATATCCAGGAGAAGAAGGTGATCAGCACTGTCAGAGGCTGCAGAGAAGTGAGAAAGAGTGAGGACTGAGAAAAGTGCATCCTATTTGGTGGTAAAGTTATCATTGGTGACTTTGGGGAGAACAGCTTCAGTTGAATGATGAGGCCAGAAGCCGGTTTGCAGAGGGTTTAGAAGAGAATAAGAGAAGTGGAGATACTGAGTGTAGAAGGTTTTCCCAAGGAGTTTAGCTGAGAAAGAAAGGAGACAGATAGGACCACTGCCAATAGGAACAGTAGGATCTAGGGAAGCCTTTTTAAGTAGCTGGATACTAGGCTTGGAGTCAGAATCACAGAATCACAACATGCAAGAGCTGAAGGGGACCTTAGCAGCCATCTGTTCCAAGTTGTGCTGGAAAAAACAATCCTCACTACCATACACAATACACTCAACCTGTGTCAGCTAGTTTACGATCACCCTGTTCCAACTTCCCTGGGACTACTATATGTAGGAAAGTGTTTAGCCTTTTTTTTTCTTCACGGAAGAAGAAATTTTGAGTGGAAAGTCCCCAGTAATTTCTGTTCTCCTCCCCCCAAAATCTAGTTCTAGTGGCACGGGGCAAGGCATTAAGGATTGAGAACGTGTACGCACACTCAAAAGCTCCAGATTCACAGGTACATTCTGATGTTTTCTCTACATGTAGCCTTCATCCACTCCCTTCTATCTCCTTCAGGACCTTGCTGAATCAATCACTCCCTCTTTTTCATGTATTTGCAATATCTCTCATTCTGCCACTTCATCATAGATCCATGCTCAAGTCATCTCCAGCCTGAAAAAACAACCCAATCATAAACACAACAAAAACATTAAAACTCCCTTTCCTTGTCCCTGCTATTCCTTCAAGCTATCCAACTCCTTTGCTGTCACACTTTTAGACAGTTTTTTTAAGTAGTACTCCCTGGAATAGAAATGAGAAACTGAACCTCCTTCCATTAGGTGAAGAAGTGGGGGACTATGGGTGTGGAGTATTGCATATTGTGTCAGACACTGTTGATGTACTGGTTGGGTTTTTTAATTGTTCTTTTTCTCTTTCTTTTTTATTCTTTGTTACAAGGGATGTCTTGATAGGTAGGGAAATGGAAAGGGATGTATTTGGAAACAGAGTGATATAAAAATGAACGATGCCAATATTTTTAATAACAATAGTCTACACGCCCTGCCCCTACTTCCTCAAAATTTGTTTATTCCTCAGCTATCGGCACTATTTTACTGCAGTACTCTACCAATTGGCTCTTTCCAAGATCAACAATGATGTAATTGAATTGGATTGGCCCTCCTTAAAGCCTGAGGCTCTTTAGAACTCTATGGAAAGAATAATCTGTTTTACTGTTGTAAGAGAAAAGTAAAAGGATCAGGAACTTGAGAGGAAGAATCTTGGGTTCCCAAGAGTCTAATAAACTGACATATATGCCACTTCTGACACTCTCTAGGGCAGGAGGTCTTAACCTGGTGTTAGTGAACTTGTTTTTAAAAAGTTTTGATAACTGTATTTGAATGAATTGGCTTCCTCTGTAATCCTATGTATTTTATGTATTTATTTATCCTGTGTAATTCTGAGATGGGGCCCATAAATTTTATCAGACTGAATGCTAAAGGGATCTGTGACAAAAAAGGATTGAACACTCCTGATCTAGAGGGACTAGAAGACCTTTGCAGTTCCTTTCTACTCAGAGATTCTGAGGTCAGGGCTCAAGTAATTCCCTCTACTCTAGAACTGGTACTATCACCCTCAGCCCTTCCTAGGTCCCAACCCTGGCTTACTCCAATCATCTGACTCCTTTCTATTTATAATGCTGAATGCAGCTGGAAGAAATGCAACCATGATAACTCAAATACTCTAATTTCCCAGTTCCTCAATCTACTCAGTTCCCATCTACACAAAGGGATGATCAAACCTTAAATCTTGATATCACTCATAAATGTTCTACATCTATGTTCTAGAACTTGACATTTCTTTGACATGATCATAATCTATCTTTTCATCTCTCCCTAGACCTTACTCATCCTAAACCTATTCCATCTTCATAGGGACTTACATTCCCTCTGAACTCCAGTAACACTAGGCCATCACCCTTGCCCTAGTTACACTCTTCTTCCTTCCAATCTTAACTTCTTGGTGAAGTGGTTCAACTCCATGTTATACTTTCAAATTCCTGGTTCTTTTGTCCTACAAACCCCAACCCTAGATTACTCCCACCATCCTGCTTCTTCCCTCCTACTCCCTTGATGCTGAATGGAATGGGAAGAAATCACAATGCCATGCTGACTGGATCCACTACAAACTGTATCCTTTCTTCAAGACTCCCAAAGTACTCCTTTCCCCTCTGAACTGAGGTCCTCACCTAATATGTTACAAAAAAATTCAAAGTTATCCAAAAAGAGTCCCCCTTCTCCTCATCTCATAACCCCTCAACATTATTCCCCACTATTTTCTCTTTACTCCAGCCTTTTATGAAAAGTAGACCTTTCTCTTCACCAAGACTAATTCTTCCAAATATACCCTTGACCCCTCCCATTTTCTCCAGATTGCCCTCTCCACATCATCCCCACTCTTTCACTTATTTTCAATCTCTTACTCTCTACTGTTTTCTTCGTTGTGGCCTATGCCTGTTTAGCTCAGCTTTAAAAAATCCTTCCTAAGGATATGAACAGGCAGTTCTCAGATGAAGAAATTAAAGCCATCTATAGTCATATGAAAAAATGCTCTAAATCACAATGGATTAGAGAAATACAAATCAAAACAACTCTGAGGTACCACATCACACCTATTGGATTAGCCAACATGACAGAACAGGAAAATGATAAATGTTGGAGAAGATGTGGGAAAATTGGAACACTAATGCATTGTTGGTGGAGTTGGACCAAAATGGTCTGACCATTTTGGAGAACAATTTGGAACTATGCCCAAAGGGCTACAAAAATGTGCATATCCTTTGACCCAGCAATAGCACTTCTAGGGCTATATCCCAAAGAGATCATACAAATGGGAAAAGGACCCACATGTACAAAAATATTTATAGCAGATCTTTTTGTGGTGGCAAAGAATTTGAAGTTGAGAGGATGCCCATCAATTGGGGAATGGCTGAACAACATGTGGTATATGTAATGGAATACTATTGTGCTGTAAGAAACGATGAGCAGGTAGACTTCAGAAAAACCTGGAAAGACTTGTATGGACTGATGCTAAGTAAAGTGAGCAGAACCAGGAGAACATTGTACACAGTAACAGCCACATTGTGCAATGACTAACTTTGATAGACTTAGCTCTTCACAGCAATACAAGGATCTAAGACATCTCCAAAATTCTCACGATGGAAAATGCTATCCACATCCAGAGAAAGAACTATGGAGTTTGAATGCAGATCAGAGCATACTGTTTGCTTTCTTTCCTTCTGTTTTGTTTCTTCTTTCTTGTGGTTCCTCCTATTGGTTATAATTCTTCCTTACAACATGACTAATGTGAAAATATATTTAATTGGAATCTATATGTGGAGACTATATCAGATTGTATGCCATCTTGGGGAGGGAGGGGGAGAAAATCTAAAACTCAAAAGCTTATGGAGGTGATAAATCAAAAGTGATGAATCAAAATAAATTAATAAAAAATATTTTAAAAATCCTTTCTAGATCCTGTCATCCCTACTATCTATTTGTCCTATGTCTGTCTTCCCTTCCTTACTCCAACTCCTTGAAAAGGCATCTATACTAAGTGACTTCACTTCCTCCTCTCAATCCCTGGATATCAGGCTTCCAAACTAATCCCTCAACTGAAATTGCTGTCCCCAAAGCTAACAATAATTTAAATGCCAAATCTAATGGTTTCTTCTTAATCTTCTATACCCTTGTGTAGCATTTAACATTATTGTTCACTTCCTTCTGGATATTCTACTCTCTCTGCGTTTCTGTAACACTGCTCTTCTCTTGATTCTCTGCCTACCTATCTGATCACTCATCATCATCCCTAGCATGCCCCATAACTGTGCTATGTCCCTCCCGGCCCTCTTCTCTTTTTGTATTCTCTTACTTGGTGAGCTCTCATGGGTTCAGTTACTACCTCTATTCTAATTCATTTCAAATTACTTTTCCTTCTTTCCTTCTTCCCTTCTTTCCTTCCTTCCCTCCTCTCTGTCTCTGTCTCTGTCTCTCTCTCTCTCCTCTCTCTCTCTCTCTCTCTCTCTCTCTCTCTCTCCCCCGCCCCGAGCTCCAGACTCTCATTGTGAACTGCCTATTAGATGTCTTGAATGTGTTGTCCTATGGCTATCTCAAACTCAACACGTCCCAAATAAAGAACATCTACCCCTTCTCTGAACTTCCCTACTATTGCTGAAGGCACCACATTCTTCCAGTCACTAAGGTTCACAACCTTGGTGTCATCCCTGCCTCTTGTTTAGCTGATACAACCAATCAGTTACAAATACTGGTTTTTCTATCTATACATGTCTCACTTGTCCTCTCTAGAACACTTGCTTGGATACCACATGAGGTCAGCTCTCATCACTGCCCATATAGACGATTGCAATGGCCTCCTACTTGACCTCACTCACTTCAGGCTCTCCTTTCTTCAACCTACTCTCCTCCACACAGCCACCAAAGAGATTTTCCTAAAATCATCTGACCATCCCATCCCCTTACTCAATAAGATCCAAGAGCTTCCTATTTCCTTCAAAATCGAATGTAAAATCCTCTGTTTTGGCATTTAAAGCTCCTTCCAACCTGATTCCTTCCTACCTTTTCAGTCTTAGACCTTATTATTCCCCTCTATCTACCCTATGATACTCTTTGAGTATCATACTTCCATCCATGTAAGTTTGCCTTAGCTGTCTCCCATACTTAGAACGCTCTCTCTCCTCTCCCTGGCCTCTTAGAATCCCTCGTTTCCTTTAAGACTTAGCTCAAATACCACCTTACACATAGGTTTTCCTGATCCATAGCCATGCCCCATCCCCTCCAAGATTACCTTATCTTAATTTTATGTTATATATTTATGTGTATATTTCTGTGTTTGCCAAAGCAAATCCTCTTCATGCACCAAGTAAATCCATTCCATTAGATCTTCTCTAACAGATTGTCTCCTCTCTGTCATCCCCACTCTATTGCTTATTTTTAATCTCTGTCTACTGGCTGCTTCCCTACTGCCTACAAACATGCCCACATCTCCTCCATCCTCAAAAAACCCTCACTTGATTTATCCATCCCTGCTAGCTGTCATCCACAGTTTCTTCTTTTTCCAGCTAAACTCCTTGAGAACGCGACCTGTAATCGGTGCTTCCTCTGCCTTTCCTCTGACGCCCTTCTTAACTCTTCAGTCTGGCTTCTGACCTCATTGTTCACCTGCAACTTCTCTCTCCAAAGTTACCAATGATCTCTTAATTGCCAAATCCAGTTACTTTTTCTCAATCCTCATGCTTCTGTATTTCTTGGCAGCCTTTGATACTGTGAATCACCCTCTTCTCCTTGATACTCTCTTTTCTCTTGGTTTTTAGGATGTGGCTCTCTCCTGGATCTCCTCCTACCTGTCTGATCACTCTTTCCCCAGCCTCCATTTCTGGATCTTTGTCCAGGCCATACCCACTAATGGGAGAGTCTCACAGAGTCTGTCCTGGGCTTTCTTCACTTTTCCCTCTACACTATTTAACTTGATGAGCTCATCAGTTACCAGAGATTTAATTATCTTATTCAGATCAAAGTAGCCATCTTATTCAGATGATTCTCAGACTTATTTGTCCATCTTTTTATTTTATTTTATTTTTTTATTTGAAGGCAATTGGGGTTAAGTGACTTGCCCAGGGTCACACAGCTAGTAAGTGTCAAGTGTTTGGTCTGAGTCCAGATTTGAACTCAGGTCCTCCTGACTTCAGGGCCAGTGGTCTATCCACTGCGCCACCTAGCTGCCCCTATCTGTCCATCTTAAACCTCTCTTCTGGTCTCCAGTCTCATATCTTCAACTGGCTATTGGATATCTTGAATTGGATCTCCTTTCCCCTATAAACTCTCCCATCTTTCCAACTTCCCTATTACTGTGGAAGGTAGCACAACCCTCCCAGTCACACAGGCTCAAAACCTAGGAGTCATCCTTGTTTCATCCCACTTACCTCCAATATCCAAGCAGTAGTTGCCAAGTCCTGGCATTTCTATTCTCATAATCAGATAGATAGATACGTGTGTGTCTGCGCATTCCCCCTTCTCCTCTGATGCTGCCACCACTCTGGTAGAGGCCCTCATTATTTCACACCTGGACTTTCACAACAACTTACTGCTTCGTCTCCCTGCCTCAAGTCTCTCCCTACTCCAGTTCAGCCTCCTCTCAGCTATCAAATTGATCTTTCTAAAAGATCAGGCCTAATGTCACCTCCCTATTCAAACTCCGATGGATCTCTTTGCCTCCAGAATCAAATATAAAATTCTCTGCCCTTTCACGCCCTCTATAACCTAGCCCTTTCTTACTTGTCCGTTTTTTTTTTTAATACCTTACACCATCCCCCTGCCCCCAAACACTCTGTGACCCAGTGGCACAGGCCTCCTTGCTGAACTTCGCACAGACACTCCATATCCTGACTCTCAGCATTTTCATTTGCTGTCTCCCATGCCTGGAACAATATCCCTCCTCATCTTTATCTCCTGGCTTCTTTCAAGTCTCAGCTAAAGTCCCACTCTCCACAAGAAGCCTTTCCCAATCGCCCTTAATTCTAGTGCCTTCCTTCTGTGATTATCTCTAACGTATTCAAATACACAGCTCGTTTACACGTTGTTTCCCCCTTCAGGCTGGGACCTCCTTGACAGCATACTTTTTTTTTTCACCTTTCTTTGTATCCTCACCTCTTAGCACAATGCCTGGAACATCTCAGATGCTTAATAAATGCTAGTTGCTTGACATATTGTGTCTACTGCTAATGTACGCTCCCTATGGGGAGGGACTGTTTCCCCCTTGCATTTTTATATCTCCTGAGCTTGGCAGGGTGCCTGGCATATAGTAGACACTTAAGAGAAGCTTGATTAATTGATTGATCCCTGGATCCTTGCCCCCCATCCCCTACGGGACCCTCAACTCCACAAGCACAGAGACGCATATGTGGCACTGGGGAAAACCCTGAATCTTCAAAGTCAGCTGGTCTAGGTTTGAGGGTCATCTCTGATACTTAACTGCTTGTGATCACCAGAGATGTTCCTTTTTCTCTGAGCCTGTGTCTTAATCTGTATAATGACAATAATACTTGCCTTACTTTCCTCTTGGGAAGTTTGTGAGGAAAATGATTTGTAAATATTATTGTACCATTAAAATATCTTCATCCCAGGGCCTGAGCTACCCTTATAGGAAAAGGGACCATTTCTCTCCCTTAAATATAATCTATAGAATCCTGTACAGTGCAAAGACACTTGGTCTGGGAGTCAGGAAATCTGGATGTACCATAAACTTGTTCAGTGACCTTGGGCAAGTCACTTTCATTTTGGGGGCCTTGGCTTCCTCCTCTGTAAAATAAGAGGGTTAGACTAGATGGTCCCTTATCATCCCTTCCAGCTCCGACAGTTCTGGTTAGGACAGCTATTTATTATAAATACGGCACTGGGAGGTTTTTCTGTAGCTTTCTTTTACTAAATCAGGGAAGGCTGCCTAAAAGGCACACGTGGAAAAGGAGAAGAGACAACCATTTATGATGTACTTACTATGTGCCCAGAGCCACGCTAGAAATTTTACAGATGTTATCTCATTTGAGGAGTAGTAGAAGCATTTTGTTCACTTGTTTCAGTCGCATCTGACCTTTCATGACCTGATTTGGGGTTTTCATGGCAAAGATACTGGAGTGGTTTGCCATTTCCTTCTCCAGCTCATTATACAGATGAGGAAACTAAGGCAAACAGGGTTAAGTGACTTGCCCAGGGTCACACAGCTAGTAAGTTATCTGTAACTAGATTTGAACTCAAGATGAGTCTTCCTGACTTCAAGCCTGGCACTCTATTCACTGCGCCCCTTAGCCGCATTTTAAGGCTCTTTAAATGAAGAAGAGCAGTGAGCCATGAGTTTTAACAGCATAAGATACAAGCAGAGGGGCAGCAGAAATATAGGCACATTGCTTCACTTGTAAATTGGTCCAAACATTCTAGAAAGCAATGTGTAACTATGCTAAGAAAGTAACTAAAATACCCATGCCCTCGGACAGAGACATCTTGACAATAAGCGTATTTCTGGGAGGGCAGAGTCAGAGAAGTTCCACATACAGCAAAACAAAAGAGTTTTAAACTGCACTGAGATTTTTGGGACATTCTGAATAGCTGCATTTTTTGGTTGTGGCAAAGAACAAGGAACAAAGTAGATGCCCCTCGATCAGGGAATGGCTGAGCAAACTGTGGCACAAAAAACGTGATGGAATATCACTGTGCCTACACGTAGCAATGCATATGAAGAGCCAGAGAGGCGTCGAAAGACATGAATTGATGCAGAATAAAGCAGAATCCAGAAGGAAGTGTCCACGATTACAGCCAATACGAAAAAAGGGGAAAACAGAAAGCTGTTATTATAGTGATCACATTTGGCCTGAGAGAATGAGAAAATGCATCCCTCTCCCTTTTTACAAAGGTAGGGGAGGTATGGGTGTGGAATATTGCATATGTTATCATATTCTGTTGTTAGTTGTACTGAAGTGCCTCCCCCTCCCTTTCTTTTTCATTCTTTGTTATAGAGGATGACTCACTAGGGAGGGAAGGAACATGGGAAGAGTATTTCTAGAAGTGAAGGGGATGTAAAAACAAAAGACAATATAGTCTTCTCTTGAATCTTGACTGATGTTCATTAGCAGGGCGACCTGCAGCAAATCACTTAAACCACTGGAGCATCAGTTTCTGCTTCTGTGAAAGGGAATCATCATCCCTGTTTCATAGGGTTGTTGTGAGAAAAGCACTTTATGAAGACGAGTTCTCATTATTCTGGCACATCTTTGTTGGGTCATCTTGGTGTTCTACACAGCCCTGTGTAGTGGAGTGGGATATCGCCACTTATTTTGCAGGGAGATGAGGCAGATCTACACTGGAAGGAAAGTGGCGAAGCAGGGGACAGTTTTGCACCTGAGCTCCCCAAACCTCCCCACTTCCTCTGAGATTCAATTCCTGGATGGGGCAAAAAGTTATATTCTGCCCATCCCTCTTTCCAAAGAGGCGGCTTGTCCTACAACTTCCTGGGCACAAGGGGAACACAAATTCTTCCCAACTCCCCCATCCCCACCCTGCCCCACAGCCCCACTTCTCATTATTCATAGATGTTAGTGCTGGAAGGGAAAAGGCAATGGGTATAAGCCCAGAGGATGCAGGTTTAAGTTCCAGCTCCATTACATACTGTATGACAACAGGTAAATCATTGAACTTTTCTGTTCTCATCTTCCCCATCTGTAAAATGAATCTTCATCTGTAAAATGAGGTGGTTAGACTAGACCTCTGAGACACTTTCTCTCTCACTGCTTTGTGTCTATGGCACAGAATGAGAGTTAGAGAGGGCACTACTGATGAATTAGTCCAGCCACCTCATTTTTCAGATGAGGAAACCGGAGCCCAGAGAGGAGGTGACAATCCCAATTTATCTTTTCCTCTACTCCCACTAGACCACAATACCTCCCCTTCTTATGCACTGAAAGACTAAACACATAAGACATTAGTCCCAACCAAAGTTTATTTCTATAAATTTGTACAAAAGTTTTGATATGGCACAATGATTTGAGAAATACGAAGAGAGAACATACACATACAGGCTCATTTTGCCATAAGGTGCTGGGATATGAGAAGGCATCTCTGGTCCCCCTGCTTTGCAAAGGCACGTAGATGAGAGGATCATAGGGACTGATGCTGGAAGACAACTCAGAGGTTAAATAATCCAGAGTCCTCATGATATAGCAGGAAAATGAAGTGCAAGGAAGGGAGGTGACTTGCCCAAGATCACACATATGGCAAATGACACAGACGTGAGGTTTGGGGTCACCCCTGGCACTTGGCCTTCAGGTAAATGGCACCACCTGTTAGTCCCTGAATAGGGGAACACTCTTAGGTCAATTCTTCCTTCAGACACAGAAATAGGAGAGGGGACTATCCCTGTGTAAACTAAGGCATGGCTTGGGCCCAGTGGTTGGTTCTATATGGAGCCTGATCCACATCTTCAACTTCCTTTCAAGACCTTTTCACTAAGGCCACACAGGTTATTCTCCTAACACAGGAGCTGACCTGCATTTCCCTAGCCAAGATGGAGCTCATGAGCTCCAATACTGTATTTCTGTCCCTGTCCTCTGCTTAATCAAGTAGAAATTGAGGCCTAAATCTGTGGAATGACAAGGCCAGGGTCACCCAGGCAGTAAGTTAGGAACATTTCATGCCAAGCCCGGTTTCCTGTGACTTCCAGAATTGAAAGAGAAATATTTAACAAAGGGGAATATGGGATGAGAAGGAGGGGGATATAGCATCAATGGGATATGTTTCACCAATCCATGTGCGAGAGTTGGAGATAGAGGGAACGGTGGGAACTGTGTAAAAAATCTCAAAAAGTAGATGGTAGTTTTTAGGCCCCTTCCAGTCCCACTCCTCCAAACCAACAAAGGGAGATAAAACATCAATAACTTCCTTGTCTACATGTTACCATATCTAGCTTGGCAAGGTAGTTCTCTGTTTAATGAACTCGCACAAAGGTCCACCCAACTTGTTCAACACAGGTCAGGGTCAGTGGCAGCTGAATTGCATTAGAGGGTCATCACTTTGTAGTAGGGACTGTCATGTTGGGGGACAAGTCCACACTAATGGAATCCACTAGGGCTGGGGACAGGACAAAAAGAAAGTGGTGGGATTCAAAAATTGTTTCTCTAGGGTCTCAGGTGAAGCTTTATAGGATTATAAGATCCTCAGGCTAGGAAGGATGCTATATCTTCTCTGGTCTAACCCCTTAATTTAATAGGAAGCTGACTTTAGGCAACTTGGGACTCGCCCAAGATCAGACAGGAAGTATACTGTAGAGCTTGGATTTGAATCCAGCTTCCTCTAACTTCATATGCAGGATGCTTTCAAATACAGTTCTGTGTCTCCTCCTCATAATTAAACAGAAAGGTAGCTTTTTTTGGTTTTTGATGATGGAAGGAAGGATGGATCAGGCTGAGAAATGTAGGAAGAAGCCAGGAAAAAATCAACTCTTCAGAGTGGGACGGACTAGAAGCAAGAGAGTTTAGATACATTCACTTTTTTTCCCTTAAAAAAGATCTAACATAGTAATCTTTTAACAAAATTATTATTTTGTTATTATAATTTTTTTAAATAACCCACAGACACCCATGAAGCTTCCAAATTTACAGAACAAAAAGCACTTGAGAACTTGGTAGAAAAATGATTTCAGGCTGACTCTTCCCCAAAGGGGAGGCTGCTGGCTGCCTGCCACCAACCCAGTCCACTCAGTTCACTTCCAGAACTTCTGTCTCAGGAAGACCAAACTTAGTTTTGTGCTTGTCAAAGAGTTTCACCAGGGACTCCATGTACATGCCATGGTATAAGTCGATGTCCTTCTGGCTTGGGTGCTCAAGTTTGGGGATGGTGATAGGCTCACCCACTGTCAAGAGAAAAATGTTATCAGTTATCTTGTTAGAAGCTTTTCCAGGCCGCCTCAGTGGCCTACAGCTCCTGTGCCCCCAAACTCAACTCTTTTCAAATACCAGCAACCAAAAGAGGGCAGAAAGAGGAAAGAGCTTTGGTTCTGCAATCAGTGGACCCCAGCTTAAGTTTCCAATCCAGTTATATGCCACCTGTGTAACCTCAGACAAAGTCAATTCACATGTTTTCTCAACTGTCAAATGAAGGACTGGACCTGATTACCTATAAGATCCTTTCTAGTGCTAAACTTTTATAATCCAGGTTCAAATCCTGCCCCTAATACTTGTAGCCATGGTACCTCAGAAGTCCCTTTACCTCTCAGCCTTGGTTTCTGCATTGTGAAAAAGGGATAAGCCCTTGTGGCTACCGGGAGGAAAATCTTTTGTATATCTTAAGGCACCAAAGGTATGTGAGCTATTACTTTAACAATGTTTCCTATAGCACTTCCCACATAATAGGCCCATTAAGGTAGGTAGTACAAATATTAGTTGCCATACAAATGACAAAAATGAGGCCTACACAGCTAGAAAAGTGGGCACTAACACTCAAAGCCAGGTATCCTAACTCTTGTCCAATGCTCTTTTTGTTACACAATGTCAGAACTGGAAAGGTTTTGTAGTCTAATGAAAAAGACACTAGTCTTGGAGTTAGAAGATATGAAGCTGAGTCTTGGCTCACCATTTTTTTGATGGAGAAACTAAGGCACAAAAAAGAGGCATGGCATGTCATACACATATTGGGTATGTGACCATGGGCAAGTCACATCCCCTTTTTCTTTGAGATTAAGTGCCCTCCCCAACTACATAAAACAAGGATAACACTTGTACTACCTGGTTTTCACATGGCTGTTATGTGCAAGCTACTCATTTTACAGGTAAGAAAACTGAGGCCCAGAAAGGGCCTTGTGACACAGCAGTATACCACCATGAAAAGTGGCAGTAGACACCAGGACTCCTGACTTTCTAGTAGAGTGTCCTTTCAACTTTATCACCAATCTTTGAAAGAAAAGAATTTCAACAGGCAGAAAAGAGGAGGCAGTAAATTCCAGGCATGGAGGATGGCCAGCATAGATGGCCAGAGGCGGAGTTTTGGGGAAGGTTGGGAGAACAGCTAATGGTCTAGTCTGGCTGGAATACAGAGTGTACAAAGTAGGGTTAAATAAAGGCGAGTTGAAACTAGATTGTGGAGGGCCAATTAAAGGAGCTTGCAGGCATTTAAAAGAGACTGTAAAATGAGGTCAAGAGAAGGTCCCTTCCAATTTGGACAATCTGTGCAGCAATGGACCTTCAGGAGGCCCCAGGTGTAACTGTCTTCTTCTGCCCCCCTAACCTTTCCTCCTTGCTTTCTCCTTGGTGTTACCAGAAACGCTCTACCAGATCCAGCTCCCACAGTCTCTTGGAGGGCCTTTGTCTTCCCAGGGCTTAGCACGATGCCTGATACCAAGTGTAGTAAATGCTTGATAAAAGTTTGTTTACTGATCCACATTCAGCTTCAGGCCCCACTCTGCTCCTTTGTTTTCAAGAAGCTGGGCTGAGAGTCACTGCTTGAGCTTAACCCCAGCTCTCTACTTCAGTCTGATTTTTTTCCTTCACATTACTATCATGGTCTACAAAGAATTTCCTCAACAACTTTGAGAGGTAGGTTGTGCAAAGGCAGCATAGAAGGGACTTTTCTGTCAATTATGCAGATGAGGAAACAGACACAGAAAGGTATAAATGACTTGCCCAAAGTCACACAGGTAGTATTATTGGAGGTGGGGTTTCAACCCAGGTCCTCAGCTCCAGAGTCAGTGTCTTCTCTATGTACCACGAGGTAACTATCTCCATTTTATAGATGAGGAATGGAGGCCTGGACAGATTAAAACGACTTGCTCTAGGCCACCCAGCTAGTAAGTAGCAGAGGCAGGATTTCAACCCAGGACTTCCGGCTACGAATTCAGGGCTCTCTGAGAGTACACTGTACTCCTCCTGCTTTGTGCCTAACTCCTAGGGAAGCCAGCTCTGAGCCCAGCCTTCTCCCACCCCTGACAAAGGGGGTCATGAAATGATTTATTTTGCTGGATCTTCAGGTTCTACTTGAATAGATATCCTCCATCCCCATCCCTGCCCTGTCGTCAACTCCACTTACCAACTGTGGTGATGGGTTTAGAGTATGGCACTAGGCCCCAAGTGTTGGATGAGAAGAAGCCCCGACCATGGAAAAGGCAGGGAGCAAAGCCAATGTATTTTTGGAACTTCTTCTGGACCCATCGGCCCCATGAACCTTCTTCAAAGATTATTTGCTTGTAAACTTCATTCTCCCCAAAGGAATAGATGGGAACCAAGTCAGCCCTAGAGGGGAAGAAATACCGAGGAAACTTTCAAGTCTTTATCACACCTTAAAAATTCATTTCATAATAAAACTAAAAATAACAATGTGTGACTTTGGACATGTCACCCTACCCCCTCTTTGGGCCTAATTTTTTTTCACCTATAAAAGACAGAACAGGTGAATTACATGATCTCTTTGGTATCTTCTAGATCTGACACTCCATGTTCCATGTACTAAGCAAAGCCCTTCCAGCTCTGACATTTCATTGTCTTTCCTAAGGCTTAGTTTCCACATTTGTAATATTGAGATAATCTCTCTCATCTCTACTCAACACAAGGTGGTTGTAGGGACCAAAGGAATCACAGAACATCAGAACTACAGCAGGGCCTTGGGCAATCTAGTCCAAGCTCATAATTTTACACAGGAAAAAAAAGAGGCTGAAAGATGGGAAATGATTTGAATAAGGTCCCACAGCTAAGGAGACCACCTAACTTCCTGGCTAGAGTTCTTTTTAATACTCTACAAATGGGTGCAAAACCTGGCTACTGCCCTCCTTTTCCCAGTCTGCTCACCCATGCCTCAGGGCTAGCTTCACAAAGCCCTTCCGGTTCTTCAGAGTGACTGCATTCTTTCCAGGTGTGGAATTCAGGGACTCGGCTGCACCTCCCACCACAATGATGATAGCATTGCCACTCCCATTCTTGGAAAGCAGATAGTCAATGGTGTCACGGTTGACAGGGCAGATACCTGTGGCAGAAAAGAGTCTTCTATGAGGAAGTCAGCAGTGTCTTGTGTTCTGGTGACCCCGGCAGGGTTGAGGGGCAAGATAGACACAGAACTGGGCGAACTATTCTATTTTTAAACTCCTTTCCTTTGGGCAGCTAGGTGGTGCAATAGATAGAGCACCATCCCTAAAGTCAGGAGGACCTGAGTTCAAATATGGTCTCAGACCAAACACTTGACACTTACTAGCTGTGTGACCCTGGGCAAGTCACCTAACACCAATTGCCTCAAAAAAAAAACAACAAAGCTCCTTTCCTCAGTGAAGTTCTGTAAGGTAAGTGGTACAATATCATCCTCACACTTTTACAGAGAAGCAGAGTCAAAGGGGCAGCAGTGTGCCAGTGGTCAGTGTCACTAAAAGGGTGTCAGTGTAATAAACCTTTTTGGTCTGGACCTGTGATTCCATCAGGGTAATGAACCCTTCATGTGGAAACTCCCTCCCATGGATGCAGATCTTCAATTCATCTGAACTTAAGTTTTAGAGAGCCCTTCAGGATACTGAGAGAATAAATGACTTGTCCATAGTGGGTCACATAGCTACTATGTGCTAAAGGCAGACCTTGAACCCAGGTCTTCCTGATTCCAAAAGTTCTTTGTCACTATACTAAATTTCATCACGTAATAATGGTGATGACAAAAATTGATTTTTCAAGCAGTTTAGCATTTAGAAAGTGCTTTCTTCACTATAACCATGAGGCAGTTTTTAAATATATATATATATATATATATATGTATACATATGTGTATATATGTGTATATATATATAGTATGTATGTACACACACAGAGAAATATATATATTTTGTATATATCTTTGTAATTACATATTATTTATACAGATATAATTATAACTTTTAGCATTTTACAGATGCATCTGCATCATCAATAAATGAGTAGGCCACATTTACATGGCTAGTAAGTGGGAATGACTATATCGAGTTATGTGAGTACATGGTAAACTTGTGGTCTTTAGTGAATTTTGCTGGGGTGAAGGATGGCAGATGAGCTATGGCTTGATCCACTCCCTGGATCTTGTTAACAGGGCTGACTACAGTTTTGGATAAGGAGAAAAGGTTAGTGGCTAGGTACCAACTGTGGGTATGGCTTTCAAAAGTCCATCAGAGGGCAGCATCAGAACAAGAATCATAGAACACAGACACTCATTTGGAATTTAGGGATCTAAAAGGGGCCTTCCATTTCTCCAGCAAATCCAACTTCCTTAAATTTAGATATGAAAACTGAGGCTTGTCCAGGTCATGTCAGAAATAAATCATCAGAGTCAGAATTCAAATCCAGCTCCCTTTACTCCAAATCCAGTGCTCCTTTCATTGTCTAAGAATTCAGAGGAACCTCGGAGGCTGAACAGAAACACCTTTTACTACATCCCCAACCTGGTCATCCAGGCTTCACTCTCCAGTCTCTGGTACCTCCAGATGGGTCTTGATGTTAGAGGAACTGGGACTTGTATCCCAGCTTTGTCACTTATTGGCTGTATGATCTTAGTAAAGCACTACAATGCATTTATTTTGAAAATGTTTTATATGTATGTATGTATGTATGTTTATTCTCTCCACTGAGAGACAGAGAGAATATATATTACTTGAGGGCAAGAGTGGTGTCATTTTTGTCTTTGTAATCTCAGTGCCTGATACTCGGTATTAATAAATTAATAAATGCTTGGTGTACTGACTGAAGTCACTTAATTCTTTGCTTCAATTCAGTTCTAAATTTATTATCCTATGACACTAATCTTTTCAAAGTACTTTCAATGTCCAGGATCTCATCTGAATGTTACAACCACTTATGGTGCAGGCAGGGCAAATATTGGTATTCCCATTTTAGAAAAGAGAAAACCGATGACCAGAGAGGCTGAATGATTTCTCCAGCGTTACAGTGGATCAGTCAAATTTCACTTGTTGTAGAACACAGCGTCACAGAAAGATAGGACCTTGGTTGGCCAGGGTTCAACGGTCCAAATAATGTGAAAAATTCTTTAATAATAGTGCTATTTTTCCCATCTGGAATATGAAATTATATATGTTCCAAAATATGTGACAACATATTTTACTATGACACCTTAAGATTTCAAAAATCTGTGCTTTCCCTGGCACAGGTCCTCTCGCCACTGGCACCGACGGCAATGACATTACAATTAGTATATGGTTTCCTTAAGCGGCTACAGCCGAAAACTTTAACACCCTGTAGCCAGACTGGTTATTAGCCTTTCTGAACTTAGCTGCTAAACTAGGCCTGGAATAAAAGACAGAGTCTGCCACCAGGACCAAAGTGGAGTGAGGCCTTTTTAAAGACTGGCATTATCCACCATAGCTTGAGCTTGGCTGATACAACCTTTGAGAGCCCAGGGTCACCTTCACACTAAGATGAAACAACAGAGGAGGGCATCAGTGAAAAAAAGGCCAAATTTCCACTGTTTTAGTACGAAAGGTCCCTAGTTCCTCTTTATCTTGAGAGTAATTTCAAACCCTCCAAGTCCTCCCTTCACTCTAAATTAGAACTACCGACAGGTTCCAATAATATATTCTATCACCCAAAATGTTCAATGGCCAAACTAGTTTGTCAAATGCTAGGGAAAATCTAGGTAAAGGATGTGCTGGGCTCTTCCAAGGCAAAATGGAGGGGCTATGTGGCAACTGAGGTTGTTTCACCTAGAAATTGTACTAGCCTCCAAGGCCATATCATGGGTCTGTTGGGAAGATTCTCGGACTTTGTACATTGACAATTCTTTGGTCTTTTTTTTTTTTTAACCTTTTTTGCCCCATAAATTCTAGTAATGCCCCTTTAATCACCTCCAAGGACCTCATATAACAATTGGTTTGCCTCTTTCTGGAACACTGTAATTATGTAATAGCGTGGTGTTATTACTACCTGTGTTTGTGTCTTCCTCGAAAGACCAAGTTCCATGAGGGCAAGGACTATATCTTATCTAAATCCAGGGTACCTCTCCCCCCAAGGGTGCACAACAAGCACTTAATAAACACCTGTGTATTGAGCTCCAGCATACTTCCTGATGGCTGTTTTGGTTGAGATAGCCAGAAACTAAGAAAGCACAGGCCTGAATCTCTCAACTAGAGAATGGGATGGAAAGAGGTATCCTGGATGCTTTCCCCAAACATAAGAAACAAGAAGTCCCTGGGAACTGAGATGAGAGGCCCCAAAGGCAAAACACAGACAAGCCAGTCCTTTGAGAAGCAGCTATGCCACTAAATTTTGGAGTTAGGAGACCTGAGGATAAGTTCCAGTTTTAACATATCCTATCCTAAGACACTGGACAAGTCACTTGACCTTTCAGCTTCAGTTTCCTTATCTGTAAAATGGAGATACTTATTACTGTTATTACCTTACTACCACCTCTAGATAAAATGCTATTTCCCACACAGAATTGTTGTCAGTTAAGTACTTTATAAAGCTTAATGCACTACTTAATGTGAGTCATTATTGTTCTTACAATAGGAAGTTAAGTCAATATTAACTAAATGCCAACTTAGTAAATTTTTACTAATTGCCTACTATGTGACAGGCACAATGCTAAGCCCTGATGATGCAAAGAAAGGTAAAAGACAGTCTTGGCTTTTAAGGAACTTCCTGCTTAAGGAGGAAGATAACATGCAAACAACTATGTACAAACAAGTTATATGGGATAAACTGGAAATAATTAACAGAGAAGGATTTTTGTTGGTCTGTGTTCTCCTTTGCAACAAGGCTAATATGGAATTATGTTTTGCATGACTGCACATGTATAATCTATATCAAAGTACTTGCCTTCTTCTCAAGGAGTGGGGAGGGAAGGGAAAGAATTTGGAACTCAAAAATTATAAAAAATGAATGTTAAAAATAGTTTCTAAATTGTGGAAAAAAATGAAAACATTCTTTAAAAATGTAATTAACAGAGAAGGCACTAGAATTAAGGGGGGATCAGGAAAGGCTTCCTATAAAAGGATGGGATTTTAGTTGGGACTTGAAGTCAGAGAAACCAGTAGGCATAGATGAGGAGGAAGATATCATCTATGATCTAGAATGGACCTTAGAGGTCAATGAGTTTAATTTTACAAAACTTTAATTTTACAAATAAAGAAACTGAGGCTTAGAGAGAGGACCTGACTTGTTTAAAGACACAAGTTAGTAAGTGGAAGAGCTGGGATTTGGACCTTGGTCCCTTGACTCCAAATCCCATCCCCTTTCATTGTACAATACTGTTCTTAGGACCCAGGCCCAAGATAAGAATAGCTTGGGACACGGAAAAATCCTAGAAAATGAATTCTTAAATAGAACTTTTAAGAGATGAAAGGATCTCAGAAATCCTCTAGTCCAATTACCTAATTTTATAGATAGGAAAGTGAAGGAACTTGGGCAGCTTAAGGCTTATTCTTGACCTGCAAAGATGGAATCAAGGAACACACTAAGAGTTCCCTGTTTCTAAATAGAACTTGGTGGGTTCCTGCCCAAGCACCAGTTAATGGTTATTTTGGGGGCCCTCCTGGCTCAGAGTGAATGTAAATAGTAACTGTTTCTCTTTCGGGCACCTACCCTGAGGGTCTTCCCCTCCCAACTTGATTTTTTTTTTTATTAAAGGGGCCATCCCTTGACTTACTTCTTAAAGAGATCTATTATTTACTGGATGGGAGTTGCTTCACTCAAACTGAGAACCTGAAAAGACGTTAGCTTAAAAGGGCCAAGGTCTCTCACTGTATCTTGGGCCATCTCCCATCACCTGATCGATATCTGGCCACTGGACCAAGATGGCTCTGGAGGAGAAAGTGAGGCTGGTGACTTGTACAGCCCTCCCTCACTCAAATCAGTCAACTGCAAGTCATGTCATCAACCCCCTGAGGTCACAGTCCTCTTCAAGAATGAGGGACAAACCACAACAGGACTTGCTAGGTATGTATAGAGTAAAAGCAAGGATGAAACTACTTGGGATTCTCTTGCAAGGATGTGGGAAGGATGCATTACCCTTTAATTTTCTTACCTCCAGACATTAAATATTCTCTTAATACAGGGACCCTGAAGTTCCCAGCTAAAGTTGCCAGATAAGGCCGGATCCCAGGAAATTTCTTTCCAACCTCTGTGGCCTCAGTGCTGAAGTTGCAGAAGGCCCCCAGGCCCATGATGCCATGGGGGTGATACCCAAAGATGTAATTCCGAGTTGTCAGCAAGTTGTGGGTCTTCACCAGCTGGAATAAAGAATGTGGGGGGGGGAGAGAAAGATATAATAGAATCTAAGTGCTGGAAAGGACATCTGGAAAGCATTTAGTTCAATCCCTCACACAGTACAGTAATCTCCTTAATAGTATGACACACAGTTGGGATCCATGCTTGAAGATCTCCAGTGATATTAAGCATTACTACGTTTCTAGGGAACCTGTTATGCTGTTTGGACAACTCTTTTTTTTTTTTAACAATCTGGGGATTTATTCCATTAGAGAATGTCCAAGTTACGGTTTATTTGCCCTTTCAGGCTTTGATCTTTCTTAGGTATTACTCAAGCTCTTTGCCTTCCAGCACATAGCCGTCTGCTCGGCCACCCTGGCCTAGCCTCGATGCGATGCAGGCAAGTAGCTTGCCCTGCTGGAACTGTTTCTCCAGAAGTGAGCTGATCTTGGCATTCTTCTTCCGTTCCTCATATTTCTTCTGGATCTTCTTTGACCGCTTTTTATTTAAAATTTCTTCCTCCTCAGGAGTCAGCTTGGCTCCCTTCTTCTGGGTCCAAGGGCAGGGCATAGTGGGACTCATACCACTGGTGGTATGGGGTGCTACCGATAAGCACGATGCAATTCTTCACCAGCGTCTTGGTCTGGACCAGCTCGCTGTTGGATGCATTATAGACCACATCAATAATTCCTGTTTTTAGGTTACAGCACTCGGAGCCCCAGGAGAAGTTGCCCACATCCAGCCTCAGCGCCTGGTACTTTTTGTTGCCACCTCGGACTCGCACAGTGTGGATGCGGCAGGGGCTGATCTTGGTGCTGGTCGGCGGGTGGCCCAGCTCATACTTGCACTTCTTGTGGTAGGGCTTACGCTCGCCCCTGTTCTTGCAGCGCCTATGCCAGTTGTCCTGGGAGATCCCCATGGTCAGTGTGAGCTGCAAAGAGCTGGACAGCTCTTCTGGATGCTAGAAAGCTCTGGCTCCTAATGACTTCAACCCACTCATTCTGATTCTGCCCACAGGGACCACACAGACCCACCACTTATCCTTATGTGGGTTTTATTTACCTTTGTTCTCTTTCTCAGTCGCAGGCTGAGTCTTTGAATATATCAACACCAATAATAACTATTATGAAACTAATAATTTAAAAATTAATAATTGGATAACACTTGTACTTCATTTCTACCCCTTCTCCTCCTCCTTTACCCAACAAAAGCTTAAAAAGCTTTCTTTACAATAACCTTCTAAGATAGGTAGCTGATAAATAGGTTCCCTATTTTACAGATGAAATAGAATCACAGTGACTAAGTGACTTGTTCATGGTCATGTAACTAGTAAGTGTGGAGGTGCGAATCCAAACTTCCCGGTATCCTGACTCCAAGTCACAGGACCATAGATTTTGAGCTGGAAAGGGCCTTAGAGACCTTCTACTTTACCATCCTTTCTATTTTGTGGCCTTTTAAATGAGATAATATATGAAAAGTACTTTTTAAATCTCAAAGTGCTAGATAAGAGATAATATTACTAGAGGCCACAACAAGCCTATAGGGGAGGGAGAAGCCAAGCCCAGCTTCTTGTGCCAGCCCAGACTAGGGAAAACAAAACAGCAGGACCTAGAGCACTCCAGCTGACCTCCCATCCCCCTGCTGTTGAGGACTAGAAACAAGGTTGACCAGGCTACGTCTGAGAACGCTCTGAAGGGAGACACCATCGTTGGCCATTCTGTCATTCCCCATTCCTCCACCCCCAGGATGAGACAGACACTTTGGGGAAAGCCTCATAGCACTGACTGCTTTGTATACCTCATGTGCCCCTTCCAGGACCCATCCCCCAAAGTATCCATTCCCACAGACTGACCTGGGCCCTGCCAGGGACAAAGGCCAGGTTAGTGTTTTATTTTTTAATCACACCAAGGGGTAGGGACAAAGAGTCCCAAAAGTGGACAATGACAACCAATATCAGCCTCTGCCCCTTAGAATCCCAAAGTCCTGTCACTTGCCTGGAGTACAAGGGTAAGGGGAGGGAGAAGTGATGTTTATTTTTAAATTAGTACTTGGCAAAAACAAGGCCCAGAGACTGGGATTTCCTGGATCTTGGCTTGATGTATCCAAGGCAAGGACCTTCTGCTGTTTGGGACGAGTTGAAAATGACAACAAAAAAAGTTTTCACTGAGCTCAGGCGTAAAGGTAGGTACTTAGGTTCTATTTTCTTCTGAAATGACTGAACTCTCAAGATATGCCACATACTGTATCTAGCACTTACAGCAACAAGTACTATACCTTGATACTTTCATCAGACAAAAATACCTCTTCTGAATTTAAAAAAAAAAGGCACGGGTGTGAAAAGTACTCTCCCCATTTGGAAGGAACAAAACATTTTAGAATGTTGGGTGAAATGACATTACTATTGATAGGAAGTCCATGAGGTTAGTGTCCTGTGGGGAGTGTATGAACAATAATAACAAGCTAATTCAGAATCAGTATTGTGGCAGGTGAGCCTAGAGGAGAGAGCAACTTCAGCCAAGCCCCCCAAACCTCAAAGGAAACTGCTTGGGGCGAAGGACAGAACCTCTGTCTCTTCCCTGCCCCAACCCTTCTGACCCGAGGATGAACCTTCTGAACTTCAAAAGGCTGGAAAACACTGGATTTCCTATGAATGTCCCAGTACCATCCCCAGAATATTAGATCATTTACATTGGAAACACTAGAGTACTCCTTGAGGGAGGGACCATTCTGCTTGTTGCATTTGTCTTCCTAACACTTAGCTAAGTGCCCTATATATCCAAGTGTCTGATGTGGGATTTGAACCCAGATCTTCCTAATTCTAGATCATTGCCCCCAATCCACTAGTCCTCTTCTATTCCTAGAGTTATCCATGGCACTGCAGGTAAGTGACTTATCCAAGGTCACACAGTCATGAGGCAGGACCTAAACCCAGGTCTTCTTGAATCTAAAACCAATTCTTCAACCGCCCCACTTCAGTTCTCTATCTAATATACTTCATGGCCTCTCATGGTTAACGTGGCTCTTTTTTTTCAAACTGGATCTGTGATTTCACTGGTATAAGGAACTCTCCCTTGAGTCACACTCTGTACCAAAGGCAAGTTAGCACCTGTTCTGTAACTTATTGTCTTAGAGAACTGCATCTGGGAATGTCAGAGTCAGGAAGTTCATTTGCCACTCCCCACAACCTCAATTCTGACACTTAACTGAATTTTTTTTGCCAACTATTCAGGGACAGACTGGGCTGTTCTCTTTCCTTAGTTTGGGCTTAGGATCATAAGGGACCTTAAATACTGCCTAACTCAATCTCTTCATTTTGTAGGGGAGAAAGAGGGAAAACTGAGGCCAAGGGAGGAGGAGTGTATTATGCAAAGTCACACATAGCAACTCCTGGATTTTGGACTCAAACTCCAAATTCAATGTTCCTTCCATTCCACACAATGCCTGAACTGTACTATCCTTACCAGGGTAGCAGGCCTTCCCTTACCAGCTTCCTGTCAGGCCTGGATGACCTCCCTCATTAATTCCATCTGAATTCTCTCCCACTCTTTACTGCCAAACTCACCCTGAACATTTCTTAGGAAGCTGTCTTTAATCCCCTCTATGGACATCTCAGAGCATCTTAGGCACTTGGTATATACGTTGCTATTAGGAGTATCCCCTACTAGACTGTGAACTCCATGAGAAAACGGATCATCTCTCCCTGGTACCTTGTAGATAAGAGACCTCAATGAACACTAAGGCCCCAAAGAGTCCTCCATTAGTGAAGGCCCTATTAACAGGATAGGATAACAGGGACAGGAAACAGGGATAACAGGATAGGAAAAGTAAATGTTTACTGGATTTAAAGGCACTCACCCGGATGGGAAAATAATCTCGGAAATACCGCCACACAGCCCAATTTCTCACCCACTTTGATCTCCTGCCACCTTCAGGAAGAAGAGGATAACCCATGTTATGAAGTTAAGTGGAGGCATAGAGGACAGATTATGGGACACAGGAGAGGTAGAAAAGGCCCTAGAGACCCTAGAGATATTTCACCTAGCAGTTTTAGGTTCTGACCTGGGCAACACATCTCAGGAAGGATAACAACAAACAGAAGGGTGAGAAGACTAGAGGCTGGGCAATAAGAGGACTGGCTGAACCACTGGGAATGTTTAGCCTTCTAAAGAGGAGAAGACTTGGGGACAGTTGGAACAATGGATGTTTTGAAGCACAACTGGAAATAGGGGAAGTTCTAGAAAGGTTTCAGCTTAAAATAAGGAAAAAGATTTCCTAATAATTTAAGCTGTCCAAAAGTGAAATGGGGTATCTTAAGAAGTAGTGGGCCACCCATCACTAGAAGTGTTCAGACACTAGTCAGGGATCTTTTGAGGGAACTCTTGATCAGGTATAGGCTGGACCAGACATTCTCTGAAGTCCATTCCAACTGTGATTCTATGGCAAATGATTTTCCCTGTATGTGAGGTTCAGTGGGGAAAGCCAGATCCTCAAGCAAACAGCAAGACTGGGGATTAAGTACCTTTCTTTGGGGTGTTCCAGTCAAAAACCAGCCATGTGAAATACAGTACTGAAATCAGCCAACAGTCTGTGCAGAATATGTACATGAAGATGAGGCTGCATGTAATTCCTATGGGAGGGGAAAGAACAAAGAATCAGTGTGACCTTAAAGACTGCAAAAATTCAACCCCTTCATTTACAAAAGGAAATCAAGACCCAGAGAAGGGGAAAAGACACACTAATTTCACAGAGATAGCAAAACCCACCCAGTCCTGCCCCTCCTGTGCATCTCTTGTCCATGTTCCCCCATGATTTTTCTACAATGGATCTTATTCAACATACTAGAAGCCTCTTAATTTCTCCTGATGCTGTGAGTACACCAGTGGGAGCATCCAAGCTATCTGTCACCTCTTCCCACATGGCCAGTCCATCTTGTATAATTTCCTGATGCCACCTTTTATTGCTGTAACTTTACAAAGTTCTTCATTGGCTCTATGTTGCAGCCTGCTCACGTGCACCATGTGCCTATCCATTGCCATCTGTGGGATATCCATTTTCAATTCTCCAAAGACTGCTGTGTTTCATGTCTCACAGCCAAGACCACACACAGACATCTGTTGGAGTGCGCTCTCTCTCTCTCTCTCTCTCTCTCTCTCTCGTTCGCTCTCTCTCGTTTGCTCTCTCTCTCGCTCTCTCTCTCGTTCGCTCTCTCTTTCTCGCTCTCTCTCTCTCTCGTTCTCTCTCTCTCGCTCTCTCTCTCTCTCGCTCTCTCTTGCTCTCTCTCTCGTTCGCTCTCTCTCTCGCTCTCTCGTTCTCTCTCATTCTCTCTCTCTTGCTCTCTCTCTCGCTCTCTCTCTCTCTCTCTCTTGCTCTCTCTCTCTCGTTCTCTCTCTCATTCTCTCGCTCTCGCGCTCTCTCTCTCTTGCTCTCTCTCGCTCTCTGCCAAAAGCAGAGCAGCAGCTTATATAACTTCTTGATTTGTCTTAGTGATAATTCAATCTTGCAAAAGGATGGAGGAACTAAACAAGAGGAAATTCTATTCAGGATCTGGTTTCACTAACAGGGAAGAAATAGTTGCTGGGGTACAAATGATGGGTACTTTTCAGGGAAAGTGACCATTTCCTCCTAAAGGTAAATATGACAAAGGACAAGAAGCTGGATATAGTTAGACAGACAAGCACCCCAGATTTGGAAAAGACGCATCTGAAAGAGTTCAGGAGAAAAAGAGGTGAGGTCTAATGGACTAAAGTTCTATAGGGAGAGACAGTGAGGATAAGACTCTCAACAATGTAACTCTGAAAACCCAAAGGAAGTGGGAATGAAGAGGAAAATGGGGAGTTGTCTTCAGAGACTGCTACAGAACTCACCAATTGAGATGTTTAAAAGCCATGTACAGAAGCTAGAGCAGTTTAATCAGAGTGAATATAAAAAAGCATGACAGTCTAGCATCAGCAGCGCTAAAGTTTAGAGTAAGCTGAGGCTAGTGAAGAAAACGAAGGTAAAAAAAAAGATTTTTAAAAATAAATTTTAAATATTGAGAGGAAAGTAGAGGATCACAAAAAGGATGAGACAACTACTTGAGGTAGACAGGGAGATAACCAGTAAATGACAGAAGGTAGAGCTATTATCTATTTTTTTTCTCTGTTCTCTACCAACAGTGACCTTGGCACTAGAAATGGTAGAAAAATAGCTAATAAGGACTTAATACCCAAGGTAAGGAAGAAGAGTCGTAATATCTAATTGCCCTTGTGAATTCAAGTCATCTGGCCAAGATGAATTACACCCTCTGGTAAGACAGAAGCAGCAGATGTGATTTTCTATATTTCTGACTAATATCAAGTCTTAGCTACAATCTTGTCCTGGAACCTCCCTCAATACTTAAGGCCTCCTCACCTTAGAACATCTAACTGCCATGCTAGCTAGCTTCCTCCTATTGGTAAGTTCCTCCCCATGGTTCCATTTTGGGGAGTGGCCTAGGCTGGGTCCCAGTTGGGCTTCTGACTTGCCAGACTTTAACATTATGCTTCCTTGGGGGTACCTTCTCCTAATCTTTTGTCAATTGTCAGTTTTTTAAAGTGTCGCCTTCCTCATAATTTCATTGAGGACAAAGACTATATTTCTTTTCGCTTATGTGTGTATAAAATCTTTACATACATATTTATAGGCATACATGTGTATGTATGTATCCTCAGTGTTTAGCAAAGTGCTCGGCACAAAGTAAGCACTTATCTTAATAAATATCAGTTGCCTTGCCTAAGCTACTGGAAGTAATATGCAAAAGACCACTGACAGTTACTTCATAACTGAAGAAAGACAAATATCCCACTTTTAAAATAGAGAGGGGGAAAAAGTCCATAAAATATACACTAGTGAACCTGACTCTGATTCTTGGAAAAATTAGATCAATGGATCATTAAAGAGATAGGTAATGATCATCTAGTAAAGGAAGCAACAATGACACATACCCAATATGGTTTAATTGGAGACTAGAGGGACTAAACTGGTAGAGAAAAGGAATATTGCCAATATAGTTTAAGTACATTTTAGCAAAGCATCTGATATAAAGCATCACATGCTATTCTTATGGAAAACATGACAGAATAACGATTAGTAGGTAATACAAAATTAGTGAGTTTTAGAACAGTTTGAACTGAAAGAATGGTTGCTAATGATTCAATGTCAGCTTTTAAGGAGGTCTCCAGGGGAAAAGCCCCTGAGATTTGTGCTTGGCCCCATACTGTTTAAAATTTTTTATCAGTGACATATAGTATATATATATATACATACATGCATACATACATACGTACATACATATATATGTGTGTGTATGTATGTATGTATGTATGTATGCATGTATGTATGTATGTATCTCCTGCCAGGCTAGAGCACTAGGCTGAATCTAGTAAGATGAAATTCAATAAGGACAAGTGTAACATCTTACACTTGAGTTCAGAAAAATCAACTTCACAAGTACAGAACAGGAGAAGAATGGTGATATATAGTAGTTTCTCTGAAAAAAAAACTGGGGTTTTTAGAGAATAGAAGGGAATAAGCAATTATTAAATGCCTACCATGTTCCAGGCACTGTGTCTTACAAATATTTATTTCATTTGATCCTCGCAACAACCCTATGAGGTAGGTGCTGTTGTTATCCCCATTTTACAGTTAAGGAAACCTAAGCAAACAGAAGTTAAATGACTTGCCCACAGTCATATAGCTAATGAGTATCTAAGGCTAGATTTTAATTCAGGTCTTCCTTGCTCCAGGCCCAGCATTCTATCCACTGTGCCATGTTTCAGTTAATTGCAAACTGAATTAGTCCGAAGTATGACTTGGAAGCAAACAAGCTAATGCAATCTTGAGCTACAATGAGAGAAGCACAGCTTCTAGGAAGAAGAAGGTGTGTCAAATTTATACGAATATGAGTCATTTCTCAATTGATAAATGGTCAAGGGATATGAGTTTTCCAATAAAGAAATCAAAACTATATATAATCATGTGAAAAAAATGCTCTAAATCATTATTGATTAGAGAAATTCAAATTAAAACAACTTAGAGATATCTTACTGTCAGACTAGGTATCAGACTGGCTAAAATGATAGATGCCCTTCAATTGGGGATTGACTAAACAAGCTGTGTATATATATACAACTGTGATAGAAGACTACTGTGATATAAGAAATGATGAGTTAGTTTATTTAGGAAAACATGGGAAGACTTGGACCTATGAAGGAAGACGCTACCCACACCTCAAGAGAAAGAACTTTTACAAACAAAAATATACATATATATATATATATATAATATATATATATATATACACATTTGTGTTTAATAATGTTTAATTCATGTTTACTTAATTAATCTCTGGGGTGGGAGGGGGATAAAATTAAAAGTACAGGGCTAAGAACAAAAGAAAACCTAGATGGAAGTACAGAAAAGCCCAGTATCTTTGAAAAAAATGTGTAGTACTTATTACATAGGCTTTCTTGAAATGGGAATTTGTTTTATATTGAATCCTCTCTTGTGTTCTGCTGTGTAAATGGGAAGTTTTTTTTTCTTTTCTCATTTTGTATTTAAGTTTAAAATGATTAATTTTTTAAAGGAGGAAGTGGTGATAACAGCTCCTCAATATTCTGCCCTGGTCAGACTTTATCTGGCCATTGTAGTCAGTTTAGGACATCAAAACTTAAGGACATTGCTAAGCTGGAGAGTGCACAGATGAAGGCAACCAGGACAGGGAAGGTTCTTGAGTTCGTGTCATATAGGGATCATCTGAAGGAAGTGTGGACAATTAGCCTGAAAAGAAAACTCAGGACACATGCTGGTGTGTATCTGAGGAGTGGAGAAGGGATTAGACTTGTGCTGTTGGGACCTAAGGAAACACAATGTGGAAGCTACTTAGGGGACAAAGTGAGGGAAGACAGCAGGGAAAAAACAAAACACCACCACTTCTTCACAGTCAGAGCAGTCCAGAAGTACAGTGGGCTGTCTTAGGAGGTACTGTCTCACAAGAAGATGGATACTCATCAGGTATGCTATCATAGGGATTCCTTGGGGACGGGCAATGATGACCAACTTTAAAAGGCTATAATTATGGGGCAGCTAGGCAGTGCAATGGATAGAGCACCGGCCCTGGAGTCAGGAGAACCTGAGTTCAAATCCAGCCTGAGACACATAACACTTAGTAGCTGTGTGACTCTGTGCAAGACACTTAACCCCAACTGCCAAAAAAAAAAAAGAAAAAAAAGCTATCATTCTGTGAGTCTGTCCTTGAAGACAGATTTAAACAGACAAATGGAGATACGGCGGGAATACATTCCAGGTGTGGGAGATGGCCTGTGCAAATGCACAGGGATAAAAGAGGACAAGTGGAAACTGGTAATAGGCAATAAGAGGCTGTCAAGACAAGGTGGTAAATCTGACCTCACAGGAATCACTGAAACTTGGTGGACTAAACATACGACTAGAGCATGGATTTAACAAACATTATTGAGCATTTATTACACGCACAGAATGGGTAGGCAGTGGGAGAGATGTAACATTTGGATAAGATAAAGTCCTTGTCTTCATGGGGTCTATAGACCAAGACTACGAAATACAAATTGTATGGTGAATGCTAGCAAAAACTGCCTCAGAAAGAAGACCAAAGAGTAATGGGAAAAAGACTGGGTGTGGAAACGGGAGTCCTGTGTTAGACTCTCAGCTAGGACAATTACTAGCTCTGTAGCCACAGCCTCCCATGTACAACTCGACTGTCGTACTTGGCACCATGCACGTCACAGCATTTTTACAGACCTGTTTTACAGAAATGTGACTATTAGGGACAGATAACAGGACTACCAGCTGCCATTTACATAGCCTTTGAAAGTGGCAAAGCACTTTTTTGTACATCTCCATACACATGGCATCCATACTCATTTGATTTCAGAACAGCTCTAAGAGGTGGTTAGTGAGTATTGGCCAAACACTTTACATTTCATTCTAGAAGAGACAGGAAGCTTTTGGAGGTTCTGGATCAAAGGAATGGCAAGATCAGAAGTGTATATTAAAAACAACTGATAGGGGCAGCTAGGTGGTACAGTGGATAGAGTACCAGCCCTGGAGGACCTGAGTTCAAATCTGGCCTCAAACACATGACACTAGCTGTATGACCCAATTGCCTCACCAAAAAACAAAACAAAACAAAACAAAAAACCCAAACCAAAACAACTGACATGAAGATGGGGCTTTATGGCTTGTAAAACACTTTGTACACATTTTCTCATAACTGTCCTATGAGGTACTATTAACCCTATTTTACAGATAAAAAAAATTGAAACTCAGAAAGGTTAATTGATTTGTTAGTAAGTTTCAGAGTTAGGAACTGAACTCAGGTCTTTCCTAATTCCAAGTCTAGCACTCCATTTACTAGACCATATTGTCTCAAAGAAGATTATTCTGATAGCTGCATGAACCAGAATGGTGTTGATGAAAGTATCTGGAGTAAGTACTTATTAAATTGTATGACTAGGGACAAATCCCTTCCCTACTCTGGGCCTCAGTTTCCTCATCTATAAAATGAAAGGACCAGACTAGATACTCTATGATTCCAGTTTAGTTCTGAATCCTATCATCTTATAGAACTCAATATTATTTTACAGATGAGGCATGTTCAACATAAAGACAAACAGAGCTATCACAGAATGGAATGGCTTGATTTAGAAAATGGTGTTTCTTATCACTGATGGTCCTGAAGTAGACATTTTAAGGACCAGTTCTAGGGGATGTCTTAAGAGAGGAGATTTATGCTTCAGGTCTCTAAGGTGTTCTGAGGTCCTTTTCATTCAGTTCTGAGTTTAACAGTTTACAATTCTATGCATTAAGGCTATTTCTTCAGAAAAGGTCTAAGAGGTATGCAGGGCAAGGATTATTATCCTTACCTTGAGAATGAGGAAACAGACTTACAAAAGTGAAATGATTTATATTGAGGGTCACATGTCAAAGCTAAGGTCTGAACCTAGATTCTACTGACTCCATGTCTTTGACCCTTTCAATTAAACAAACACTGATTAAACATCTACAGTGTGTTAGGCACTGGGGACACAATGCCAAACATGGAAAACAGCTCCTTCCTTCAAGCAGTCTACATCTGGGGGTCTGGGGAAGACAGACATAAACACACAGTTAGTCAGAAAGGGTTTCATACAATTCCATCTCCTGGGCCTTACACTGGTCATTCCCTACTCCTGGATCACTCTCCCTCTTCACTTGAGCCTCTTCAGTTTCCCTGACTTGCTTAAGACTCTGTCCAAATTCTACCTTCTGTAGGGGCCTGTTCTGGTCCCCTCAGCAACCAGTTTCTGCCCCTCTGAGACCAAATTCCATTTGCCTTGTATGTATCTTGCACATTCCTAGTGATTTACATGTTGTCTCCTGAATTAGAATGTGAGCTCCTTGAGGACAGGACTGTTTTTGCTTCTCTTTGTATCTGCAGTCGTTAGCACAGTTCCTGGCACACAGTAAGGACCTAAAATAAATGCTTATTGACTGACTGGCTAAGATTGCATAAAATTGAAGACTGAAAAGTGATTTTTGCCCAGGGATCATACAATGAGCAAATAGCAGAACTAGAACCCTGGCCTTTTGATGCCAACTCCAGCAACCTTCCTACTACACTCTACTGTCATTCATGATTCAATCCCTTAGCAATTAGTTGAGTAGAGGTACAGTTGAAGCAGGGCCCTGAGAAACAAATTCAGAGTTAAACCTGAAAGTAGTTTCAACACAAGCCCCTGGTTACAAAACGAGGCACTGCCCCTCTGGGCCAGCTGGTTTGGTTAGAGGGCCAACAGGGGGAGTGATGATGGGCAAGAGGGTTAATTATCATTGGTGTATGGGGCCTCCAGCTTAATGATGAGGTCCTCCTCCCGCCAAGCTTCCCAAACATGCTCATCTTCCCACCCCCTCAGTGTGCTGCAACCACCAAGCCTTTGGCCTGGAGCAGATTTGCCAGCTCTGGGTTTGGTCAGGATCAATCATTAACTTGCAAACTATGAATCCAGCCAAGCAGGAAGGCTCTGATAATCTGAGGCTATACTCAGCCTACTAAAGTCTCCAACCTGATTCCAGGCTTCTGAAAAGAGAGCTTGGAAACAGGGTCACAGAAAGAGAAGAGGAGACCATCTTGGCATATTTTAGGTTCTAGAACAGGACTATTATGGTCTGGCCTAACTAGTTTAGTAGTTAGTAAATAAAGTTAAAGATGAAAGGCTTATTCGCCCTGCCCTGAGACCCAGCCCCAGTCTCAGACTAAGCCCTAATCTTTCTGGGTCCTGGCCAAATTACTCTCCTTCTCTAGATGTAAAAAATGGATATACTACCTCCTACAGTAAGCTTCTCTCCTAGGACTGTTAACAGTAAGGCTTAACTGAGGCAATGGATGATAAAGTGCTAGTATACTAGAGGGATTATTATTGCCAATATAATCACCCTCGCTCAAATTCTCCTCGGATGACTTGGTGTCCCAAGGTTCTATCCTAAATGAGTGTGAACTCTGGCAGGTCTTATGAGCCAGGGAATCCTTAAACACAATTCCAAAAGAGGCCTGCATGTTTATTACTTTAGGATCAACCTAGGAAACAGGTTGGCTAAATATGAATGATGATGAAGTTTTTGCCCATGGCAACTCACTAAGATGGCCTCTGAAGGCATGGAAGTATTGGCTCTGAATCAGAGGAGGGAGTACCCACTCAAATGAAATAACAGATTCTTGAGTACTGAAATAACTACATTATCAAGGCTGTTTTCTCCAAGTCCATGTTTCCCATTGTTCCCTGGCCTCCCAGCTGTCACTTCAATTATTCCAATATTTGCTAGCTATGTGACCTTGAGCAAGTGACTTCCCTCCTCCAAAACTCAGTTTTTCTCATTTGTACAATGAGGAGAATGCTAATTACTTCATCTCCCTACCTCACAGGGTTATTTTGAGGAAATCATTTTATCTACTTTTAAGGCTATAGAAATGGGAGTGTTCAATATTATTTTTTCACTTACCTTTTTTGTTTTTATTTGTCAGGGCACATCTCTAATCATTTTTTCCATTCCAAGCCTAGGTTTTATACCCTGCCCCCAACAGCAACAATAACCATCTTACCCAAGACAAGGAAGGAAAGTACCCATTGTAGCACAGAGATGACCTGAAGCTGTTTCTCAACCTTAGATTTATTTAGCCAGGGGATGGAGAACAGGTCCTGGAGTGCAGAGAGGATGCTAGAGCCAGTGCCTAGATCAGAAAGAAAAAAGAGAGTCAGACTCCAAAATCCTCAGAATCACAGAAACTCAGAGCTAGACGGGACCGCAGAGGGCACTTAGTCCAATCTAGGCCTGAATAAGAATCTCCTGATAAACGATCATTCAGCCTCTGAAAATTTCCACTGATGGGGAACTCACTTTCTCCTGAGGAAGCCCATTCCATACCTGGATAGCATTACAGGATTTTATTTACATTGGACCCAAATCTGCCTCTCTGCAGCTTCTACTCATCGCTCTAAGCTCAACGGTCATGCATAACAAATCTAATCCCTCTTCCCCATGACAGATATCAAGCACTGAAGCCAGCTATCGTGCCCCACCCCTCCCCTTTGGGTTAAATGTCCCCAGCCTCCTTCCACTGACTCTTGTATAGCAAGGCCTACTCCTCTCACCATCTTGCTCACTATCCAGTTTGCCAATGTCGCATATAAAATATCTTTCCAGAACTGAATAGAATATTCTAGATGTGGTTGGGCCAATGTAAAGAACAACAGGATTTTCTGACATTACAGATGACTCATTTACACATTGAAGGCATACAGCCCTATACTCAGTACTGGGGTGGGAGAGGGAAAAGAGGAGGGACAAAGATGAACAAAACTTAGTCCTTGACCTCATAAAGGTCACCTGGCAGGAGTGACATAATGAGCAAAGTGCAGGACTCAGAATCAGAAAGACCTGAACCCAAACACTACCTAAGGGTAGAGTTTAGGGAACACAGATCAAGAGTCTAAGAGGACTCAGAGGCCATAGAGTCCAACCCTCTCATTTTACAGATGGGGAAACTGAGGCCCTGGAGAGGTGCCTTGCCAAAGTCATTCAGAAAGTAAAACTGCACGAGTAGCATTCGAACTTGCCTTCCCACTCCAGAGCCAGTGCTTCTTTTTTGGTTCCCCTCTGGAAAAGGGAGAAGGTTTCAGCTGGCAGGGAGGGTGTGGTGGCATCTAGGGTTTCATATAAGTGGATGGGTGCTTTACAATCACTGTGTGAAATGAACAGCACAAGTACTATTCACCTCCATTTTAGACATAAGGAAATGGAGGTTCAGAGAGGGAATGAGATTCATGCAAAGTCACACAGCCAGTAGTAAAGTGCAGGGCAGGGACTGGAACCCAGTTTTCTGCCTTCAGTCCACTGTGCTGTCTTTACTATATCATACAGCACAGATTAGGCTGAACAAAAAAGTACTGGGAGAGGGAATATGAGCTGTGTTAAAGGGACAAGTTTAGCTGAAGCAAAGAGTACATGAGGAGGAGCAGTGAGACCTAAGACTGGAAAGGCATGCTGGGATTTATTCTGTTCACAATCGTGGCACCAAGGAACATCTGAAGGTTTTTGAGCGGGGAATTGACATGGTTAGAATTGTGCACACCTAGGATAAGACCGGTATCTGTCTACAATATATTGGAGAGGGAAAGACCGCATGTGTGAACACTAGTTTGAAGGTTGTTGCCGAAGTCCACGCACAAAATGATGACTTGAACTAGGGCGTGTGCCATGGGAGTGGAGAGAGGATAGATGCAAGAGAGATTGTGGAGAGAGAACCGAAAAAACTGAATGATTTAACTATATGGAGGATCTCTTTGTAGATTTTCTATTTAAAAATACTTGTATTTATCTTGTTAACAGTAACAATCGCTTCTACCTTATACTTTTAAAGTGCTTTCTAATCTACTATTAGTTCAACATTGTGGTTCAGCTACCAATATGCATTGTATAAGGTAAGAGGATTCAGGGGCTATAAGGGACCTGACAATTTACAATGTTAAAAGTTGGAAGGGAATTTAGATGATCTGGTTCAGCCCCTTCATTTCACAGAGAAGAAAAACTGAGGTTCAGGTCACACAGATAGTCAGCGACAATACTGAGATTTGAACATAGATCCTCTCATCACAAATTCAATGCTCTTTTCTTTATACCACAATGCCTTTCTTCTGCTCCCATGTCAAAGTGTATCTTAGACCTGCACAGCTTTCTGGAAGATTCTTTGCCCAGACACGTAGGCAGAGAGGTACAAATTATTTGGAGAGAGCCAAGGCCAGGAGAAGAGTTCTTAAAGGCTATCCTAGCCTCAAGAGTTACTCCGTTCCTACATTCTTCAGAATCACAGAACTTCAGGAGCTAGAAGGGAACTCAAAAGCAATCTGATCCAATACTTACCTGAAGTAATATCTCTGACAATGGTCACCCTGCTTCTTCCTGGAGGTCATCTCCTCACTACCTCCTAAGGCCGCTCCTTCTACTTTGGAGCGTCTTTAATTATGAGGCAGATCTCTTAGGCATAAAGCCTCAGTCTACCTTTATGCACACCAATCCACTGCTCTAGCTTCTGCACTCTAGTTCCAGGTGCAGTACTGCTCTTCCACAACAGGCTGTCAAGCTCTTGAATACTGATGTTCCGTCTTTACTTCCCACTCCTACAGAAATCTTTAACATCACCCAAGCAATTCCTTGAGCAGATCCTCAAAGGATGCAGACTCTTTTCTTCACAACATTCTAGATATCCTCCTCTGGAAGGACTCAAAATTGTCAAATTTCTCCCTAAAATGTGTTTCCTAGAACTGGACATAGCATTATAGACATGGTTTGACCAGGATGAAAGACCCCCCCCCCCAACTTATTTTAGACAGTAGGAAGAGAAGGAGGAGCTGGGCTTAAGCCTAAGGAGTTATAAGATATGTTTCTAAGACCCCTACTCTAGTTTAGGTCCTCCCCCGAAAGATACTATGTGGCTTCTCCATTGAATTAATCAAACCCAGGCCCAGTGAGATTATTAGGTTTGGTTCTACTATGACTTACTCCCCACCCCTCTCACTTATTCTGGACAGTAGGACAGAGGAGGAGGAACTGCGCTTAAGCCTATTCTCTCATTGGGAAATGAATGGCCTTTAGCCCACAGCTACAGGGTTTTAAGGCTTCAGGGGAAGCTTCAGGACTGGGTTTCTTTAGGTAGTGGGGGAAGGGGGGAGGTCCTTTCAGGCACTCCTGACATCACACCAATCCAGGCCCAAGTAGAAGGCCAGTCTTACCTAAACGTCTTGGTTGGGGGGGGGGGGTACTAGGATCCTATACTTGCGGGGTAGATGAAAAGGAAGGAAAACAACAGAGTAATATTTATGTTTTGGCCAAAGATGAGATCTTTACTAATACTAATTAGTACCTCTGTATAATTAAATTTACAAGGTCTGAAACTGTTATTAGGCTCCTGGGAAGGCAATCTAACTATGTAAAGCAGCATCAAAACAGCTTAACAAGCCAGGATAGGCAAGTGTATTATACGTGACCCAAAATTCAAGCCTGAAACTCTAAACTGATTCGAGGGTAATCTTATCTATCATCCTTCACATACTTAGCCATGAAAAGAAAGTTCAACTATTTTTAAAAACCTGCACAAGAGTTCACATACATTCTTGGTAATGTGTAGTACAGGAGGACTTTAGAATACAAAAGTTCTTACTAATACTAAAGCTAAGTTTCTCCTACTATTGCTTTTTCCCTTGGCAGAAGAGCCTGAGACTTCTCAGACAAACATGAAAGACATGGATTCCTCATGGAATCCTCAAATCTTTGGGGTGGGGAGGGAGACAACATGGCTCTTAACACAGGAAAACCTTAATCTGAGGAAGACAAAAGCCCCATATCTTCAAGGAGCCCCAAATGTGTGCTCTTTCTGGGAGCTCCTAATCTAATGGGATAGGCAAAATGTAGATCCACAGTAGGAGGAAAACGGAAGGCATGAGGAGAACTTGCATGCTCACAAAAACCCCAAAGCAGGGTTTGCCACAGGTCATACAAGTAATAAGTGGCAAGGCCGGGATTCTAGTTCAGGCCTTGGGACAGCTAGGTGGCACAGTGGATAGAACACCAGCCCTGGATTCAGGAGGACCTGAGTTCAAATCCAGCCTCAGACACATAACACTTACTAGCTGTGTGACCCTGAGCAAGTCACTTAACCCCACTGCCTAGCCCCCCCCCAAAAAAAAGATAAATTAAAAAAAAATCAAGTTCAGGCCTTGTAATTCCAAATCCCGGGCTCTTTCCACTACATTAGACGACCTTTCATCTAGTCCAAAATCAAGCATTTTATAGAGGAAGCACCTAGGAACAAGCAGTGACTTGTTCAAGGTCCCAAACCAAGTTACTGACAGGAGTAGGATGAGAATCTAGATCTACTGACTTCCATTCAAGGGATCTTAGTCTATATGTCACTAATGTATTAAAGGCTCTGTGGGTATAGAACAATATCCAGGCCTCTTCTTCATATTACCAAGCCACAGAGGAGATTCGAGGTCAGGATAACAGAGACAAGGGCTTGTTAGGCACTCAATGGTATAGCCAGGGGGCAGAAGTGAGACCTTGAGGTGTCATCGATCCCTGGGCTGGTAGTTAGAAGCTCAGAGGTCTAGTCCTGGCTCTGTCATTGGCTCACTGTATGACCTTAGATAGGTAAGTCTCTCCTCCTCTCAGAGGCTCTTTCTACCTTGTCTAAAATGAGGCTGTTGGACAAAATGACCTCCCAGGTCCCTTCCAACTTAGACATCCTATATTCTAAGTCAGAGATCAATTCCTTCTCCTAAGGAGTCATTGTGCTCCACTAATTCTTTGGGGAGAAAGATCCTGAGTCTCCAGGGACTCTGCCCAGTGGCCTAGTTGTCACAGTAAAGAATGCCCAGGCTATAGTCAGGAAGACATCTTCCTGAGTTCAAATCTAGCCTCAGACACTTACTACCTGTGTGTCCCTGTCTTCTGAAGTCAAAGAGAACGATTCTAATCTCTCTCCCACAGGACAGACCTTCAAATATTTGAAGATGGCTATTATGCTCTCCAACCCCTCCTCCAAGTCATTTTCTTCAGGTTAAACATTCTTAGATCTTTCAAAGAATCCTTATATGGTCTACTCTAGCCTCCACTCTTCTCAACATCCTCACGTCTTCTTCTGCATTAAAATGAATGGAAATCTGTCTGTCTGTAACTGTTACCCTTTGCTCCTGGTTCCACCCTCTGGGGCCCAAGTGGAATAAGTCTGTTTGAACTGGGCATTCCAAACCTGTAATGCTGTGAGAAGGATAGCTATAGATTTTAATGAGACTGTGGGTTTTATGTGCACAAACTGCTTCAAAAGGGACCCAAAAAAGGAGAGGGAGCAAGTATACAGATGTAATTCGGAACAAAACTTCTTTCAGTTCACAAGGACTTAATTTCTGAAACACACTTAATTAAGCCTTTGGCACAGACAAGCACTTTCTCAGGATGCAAACTGAGGTCAATTTTTAAAATGATCCTATTTAACAAGACAGTACAACAACGTAGCAAGGTGCTACTTTTATGACATACAGCGGGGCAGCTAGGTGAAGAAGTACATAGAGCACTGACCCAGCAGTCAGGAGGACCTGAATTCAAATTTGGCCTCAGACACTTACTAGCGGTGTGATCTTGGGCAAGTCACTTAACTCCGATTACCCTCCCTCCCCCTTCCCCCCAAAAGAAAGACATATAGCTACTCTAAATTTGAGGATATGTATTTAAGCCCGTTTAGGCCCTGAAATGTACTTTCTTTAAAAGACCAATAAATCTCATGACTATCTCTGAAGATGTGTTCTATAAACACACCCAGGAACAAAATATTTTTCCAAAGGCCTCTAATTTCCTTTTTAACTTTTTCCTCATGTAAGACTTTTCTATAAAGGAATGCCATTTTCACAGACCTAAGTTAACTCTTTTGTTTCTATACATACTAGCTGCGTAGCTCTGGGCAAGTCATTGAGTCTCTTGGAACCAATCTTCTCATGCTTAAAGAGTTCATCAGACTTGTCTTCCTTGTCTTGAAGAGTCCCTGTAAGGACTGAAGTGCTTTGCCCAAGGTCCCACATCAAGCTGTGGCAGTCTAGAACCCTCCCATACTCCATAGCTCCTCTTTTCTCTTCCTTCCTAACATTTAATTCTAACTTCTTTCTACTGCAGAACTCATGTGCTTGTGTGTATTTTCAGAGTGTTTGTGATTTAAAAGAAAAAATGACATGAGTCTTCTGTGGAAAAGTGAGCGGTTGAAAGTGTAAGGGCTGCTCCTTCTCATTCTTCAAGACACAATCTGATCATTCCTGAGGTTGGCTGGGATGAAGCTAAGGTTAACCAAGCTTCCCTTTGAACCAGAAAGTCTGGTCCTGATGTACTTTACAAAGAGCCTAGTTCTAGGAGTTGGGTAGATTTAAAACGAGTAGGAGAAAAGAAGCTTAAGAAAGATATTACTTCTAGGTGAAGGCGCTGATATCCAATTGGCACTCATCTACCCTACTACCCAACCCTACCCTGGGGAGGGAAACAAATTGGGAGGAGGGCAGTGACCCATTTTACAGGACAAAACTGAGCCTTGAGAAACTTGTGAGTAGAGGTGAACTCTACTGAGGCACAGGACTTGGGCTCCAACCTCCTACTTTGCATGAGGGTTGAGAATGAGAGGAGTCTGAGAGAGAACCCTAAATCAGGGTAGAGGATGGGAGGAGCATAGGAAAGGAGGCCAACTGACTGCTTGTAGGTGATTTGACAGGATGTCAGTCAACAAGTAGTTATTAACTGCTTTCAGGTCAAGCACAGTGTTAAATGCTGGGAATAAAAATTAAGGTAAAAACAAGCCTTGCCCTCAAAAAGCTCACAGTATAATGGGGGAGACAAAGGGCAAACAACTGTACAAACAAGCCACAGGAAGTGTAAATTGGAGGTGATCTCAGAGAGAAGGCCCTAGTATTATGAGCCTTCTTGTAGAAGGTAGGACTTTAGCTGATTCTTAAAGGAAGCCCAGAAAACTATGAAGTGGAGGTGGACAGGGAGAGCATTTCAGGTGTGGCACACAACCGATGTAAACACAGAGAGTTGGGAGATGGAATTTTGTGTGTGAGGAAAAGCAAAACTAGTAGTGTACCTGGACCATGAAGTTTGTGGAATGGAGTAAAGTATAGGAAGAATGGAAAAAAGAGGGTCAGGTTGTGAAAAGGACTTGACATTTGATCCTAGAGATAATATGGAACCGCTGGAGTTTACTGAGTAGAAGGGGAATGTGATTTGACCTACTGAGGGCTCTGACATCTCTCCTGACTCAGATTGTGTAGGAATGAGTTTCCAATCAGAAGACAGCAGTTTTAGTGCCCCATCCAGCTTTAACATGTATGGTGTTTTCTTCACAACATCCCTATGAGATGAATGGTGAAGGTCTTATTATCCCCATCTACAAGGGAAAAGAGTCTAGAACAACAACAAAAACCATTCACATATATGTAGTTTACAAAGTGCTTTCTTCACAACCACCAGTGGCAAGTCTTGTTACCCCTATCTGATGGTTGAAGACACTGAGTCTAAGAGAAAGGAAATTATTTTGCATGTTGACAGATCTAAAAGTACCCTTCAGAGTCTAAATTCAATCCTGACTTCAAGACCCTTAATTTTATTCATTCATTTGTTATCTATTTATTATTCTTTATTTTTTATTTTCCCTCCAATACCATAATTCCTCTCATGAGGCACATGGAAGTGGTTCTAGTACGGAGCTTGGGCATAAACGGTTTCTCAATCACAGCCCAGAGAACAGAGATTCCCTGTGGGGTGTGGAATTTAAGGGAGACAAAAGGCTTCTCCTGCAAACAAACATCAGAGAGCCTACAATTCTTGGGTTCACTGGAAAAATCAAGAGGGAAAATGATCTGGTCCTTTCGGTCTGAAATCCCTTTTCAACTAGCTTGTGCTGAGGTGGAGCAGAGGAAGCAGAATGAAAATAAGAATCAGGATTGGGCTGACTTATTGGCTTGACACACGGCCAAACACTAATGGTGAGGGAGAAGCCTTCATCTCTCTTCCATCTTACCACTAATTTATAAGACTGAGTTGGAAGGGACCTTAAATATCATTCCTCAATGCACATGTGGGAAAACCAAAACTAACTGAGAGTGAAAGATTATCCAGGACACACAGCAGCTAAGCAAGGACCTGAACCCACATCCTCTAACTCCAGTCCAGTGTTCTTTTCATTACAATACAATATAGAACTAGAAGTAAACACTGAAACAGACTATCAGAACTAAAAGGAACCTTAGAAGTCATGGAGTCCAAGACCTTCACTTTAACAAACAAAGAAACTGGGGCCCAGAGAGCTGCACTGATTTGCCCAGTCATTATAGGTACACAGCTGGGATCTAAATTCAAGTATTTTTAACTCCTAATTTATTATTCTTTCAACTATATCATGTGGCCTCTCAGTATTATCTGACACTTAAGTAAGAACTTTTTTTGTTTAAAAAAAATCCCTATAGCTCTTTCGGTATTAGATAATCCAGACCCATTAAACTAGGTCAATCCTGTGGGATAGGAGCTCAGTCACCAAAACTCAGCCTTGATATATATTAAAAAAAAAAAAAAGACTTGCAGATGAGGTGCCTCTCTCTCCTTTAAACCTGCCCAGTTGGCTGGGGCTGCCAAAAAGACTTTAGTTTTTATTTTCCCTCCTCCAGATTCGGGTGTGGCCTGTCCTACATGCCTGGAATGGCTTGCCTCCTCCCATCTCTTATGCTTGAAACCCCAGCTTTAGACTCACCTCCTCCAGGATGCCTTCAGTGATTAGTATGAGCTTGATACCACTTAACACTCTGCTTACTAGGAAAAAAAATGTATACATATATGTGTGGCTATATTTATATGTATGCATATACATATACATGTCTAGCCATATATATACACACATATACATATATATGTACACAGCCCTATATGATGATCTTACGATAACCACTCCTTTCCAAGGTTGTTTCATCAACTTTACAGTTGATAATAATCCTGACACTATGTACCCTAAGAGGGTTGTTGTGGGGAAAGTACTCTGTAACATCAGTTTAAATATCAGTTATTATTATATTCATAGAATTATAGCCTTTTTAGACTAAAAAGATACCTTAGAGATCAAAATTTCTCAGATAAACTGAGGTCCACATCAGGGAAGTGACTTGCCCAGGGTCACATAGTAAAAGAAAGCCAAAGCCAAGACTCTCCTGACTGTTAAGCTCAAGGCTTTTTTCTGAGTACATTAACCTGCCTTGCTGTGGGGGTCTCATCTGTCTCCTTAAGAAGAAGAGCCAGGTGTTTATCAACCATTCCAGAATGACTATAACACAGCTAACCTGCCAAAGTACACAATACATGAATTTTTTTAAATATAAATTTATTTATTTTTAGTTTTCAATATTCACTTCCACAAGTTTTTGAGTTCCAAATTTCTCACCCCTCCCCCCACCCCAAGATGGCATGCATTCTGAATACCCCTTCCCCTGGTCTGCCTTCTCTTCTATCTCTCCCCCCTCCCTTCTCTTATCCCCTTCCCCTTCTATTTTCCTGTAGAGCAGGATAGACTTCTATACCCCATTTCCTGTATTTCTTATTTCCCAGTTGCATGTGAAAACATTTTTTTAAAACAATACATGAATTTTTAAGGTGACAACTGTATACAGAGCGCCATCCAATCCCATCCTTACTTTCAAGGTCCATCCTAAGTCCTCTTCTGTGGGGCATGGTGAAAAGAGCTTTAGACTGGTAGTCACAAGAATTGGACTTTAATCCTGGCACTGCCATTATTAACTCAATACACGACCTTTGACAAGTCACTTCTCACCTTTGGAACTATGATAGAAATAAGGGGGTGGGTGGTTTGGACCAGACAAGCCCAAAGAAATCTTCCAGATCTAACATTCTATGTCTGCCATGCTCCCGTAAGGATTTCGGTTTAGTTCATGGAACCTGGGGTTTCTGCTCAGAAGAGTAACTAGACCCAGAAGAAACTGCATACGGCAAACATGAAGCCAAAAAAACTCATGAGCTGGCAATTCTCTTTTCCTGTTCCCTCCACCCCCACCCAACACACACAAGTCCATATACATTTTTTTTTATTCTGAAAGTAAATGCTGAGAGCTAAGCTAGCTCCTTATTTACCCTCCAACATCAGGTTGCTGAGGAAAATCATCTAGGGTACAGCTGTTTTTGATGCTGACACTGAAATCACAGGTGAGAAAAAGCCTTAGAAGGCTATTATTCTCTCAATAGGTTGGATGAGATTGGTCTAATAATCCAGAGAAGACAAATGGACAAAAAAGTCTTTTGTCCAGATTACAATATGCAACTAGACGTCCAATCCGTTGAAATGGTACATCTGTACATTTAAAAAGTTTGCATATTGCATATAGAAAAATTAGCCAACAATTGAATGAAGGGAAGAGTGCAGGTTGGATGGCATTTGCAAAATGGCAGTGCTTTTAAAGGGTCCCAAGCCACCTGGATCCATCTCGTCAATACAAATGTTCTCCAAGCCACAGTATCCAAGAAATTCAAATTATGGATGACTCAAAAAGAAGAGCTAAGATACATAATGGGCATAAGTTAAGTGGCATCATATTTACAAATATAAACTATGTTCAAGATGTGGAATAAATACTATCACTAAGGACACATATGATCAGACCTTAAAGACATGTGCTAGTCACAAGGCCTGAGTAGACAAATAACCCTAACATGTAAAATAACCCAGAGTAGGACGTCCAGCATGTTGGGTGGATCTTCTGTGGAGGAAGAACATAGATGAGAATTACCTAGGACCTCGAGGGTCGATGGATTGCAATCTGCACTGACAGAGCAAATATTCACATCCCCCAGATCCTCTGAAGTACTGAAATAATTCTGTAACAACAAATCTCTCTATACGTTTGCAGGTCTTCTCCTCCTTCTTACACATACCTGGAGGCAGTAACGGTGCTAGACGCGGGTGATGGAATCAGACAAAGTCAGCTTGTCTATTAGTTTTCTGTGGCAAGCACAGAGTAATTCAAAAACAACAGGTATACTCTGTCACAAGGAAAATTCAAAGTCACCAACATGGGCCTTGGACATATCAGCTTTTGTGTGTAGTATGGACTTAACTATATATGCTTGACTAAATTCAGGAGTGACAGGTCACATTGCAAACTGATTCGTTACAGGGTTTTTTTAAATAGTGGATTTTCTTGCACATAAACGTTTGTTTATACAGATCACTGAAGAGGTGAAAGCCTTTCAAAAGGTTAGAGTCCTCTCCAGGGCTTAGGTTTCTTTTGTTTGGTCCAAGATGAAAAAATAGGAGTAAAGAGGAGGGGGGAAGGGTTGTAGAGATAGATTTCAGCTTTAATAAGCTTAAAATTGCACTGACTTCTGGGACACCAAGTATTTGGGAAAACTTCCTAACCATCAGAGCTATACAAAAGCAAAATGAGTGCCTCCAGAGGTATTTAATTCTTGTTTAATGCAACTACTGGTTTACTATTGCTGGGCTGGGGTATCGTAAAGAATATACCTGCTCAGTTATGGTATAGACTAGGTGACCTCTGAGATTCTTCCAATTCTGAAATTCTGTGATTTTAAGTAGAATCTTTAGAGCAAGAGGGTATTAGAAATCATTTATTTCAATCCGATATTTTTAGGATAAGGAAACTGAACCCTAAGGAGAAGAAATGACGCAGCTAGTCACACACAGGGTGTCCCAAAACAGTTTTCAGCTTTAATAACTTAAAAATTTGTGACCTGATAGATGCTAGGAAAGAGGAAAGGCAGAAGAATAAAGTAAACTTCTTAAAATCAGTCACAAAAGAAGACAGTATCTCTAAAGTCAGCAGGACAATACATTTTAGTAAATAAAAACTGAATTCACACCCCCTTTTTTTGGGGGGAATACAACTACTGAGCTAACGAAGACCTCCCTGAAACAGCAATTTAACAATAATAATAATATAACCAGTCAGTGTCAGAGCTAGTTTTTGAATCCCTGTACCTACTGACTTCAAGTCTAAAACTTTCTCCATACTGCCTCTTAATTTAACTGAGGCTGGGTGGCCTCATTTCCCATGGCCACTCTGGTCTACATGACTTAAAGATATTGGTCTCAAGAAAGCAGACTGTTGTACAGGAAAGATCAATTGACTGAGAATCAGCAGACCAAGGTTCTAGTCCTGGCTTTGACACTACCTTACTTTATGATTTTTGGCTAATCACTTGACCTTTGGGTTTCCTTCTTTGTAAAATTAGGGGGTTAGACTTAAGTCTCTTCTGGTGCTAAAATTCTAACTTTTAAAATCCGTGCCAACACCAACATTCCCTGTTCTATGTTCCTCCCTGGAAATCAAATTCTTGCTTCAAGTATTAATTCCTAGAAGAAAAGAAACAGGATAAAAGGATCTCTGTCCTAAAGTGGTTTGGGAGGTTTCAGTGACTGATCAATTCCTTCCCTACCCCTTCCTTTCCCCATCTCCCCATAGTCTATATCCATTCTTAGCAAACATCTGATAAGGGTTAACAATGTGAGACACTCAGCTCCCTCCTTTCCCCCTTCCTTGTCAAATACCCTTATCAGAAAACCGACAAACTCCCTCTGCTTTAAATTGAAAAGGTCTGAGCCATCTAATTGCTCTATGACCAAACCCCTTTTTCTACCATCCTGCCAATTCAATTCAATCATCATTTACAGAGTTCCAACTGTCTATTTGGAAGAGGTGGCTTTAGAAGGAAGGAAAGTTCCTCATCACTTGGGGATACTACGAAAGGAATCCTAGAACGGGCTGAAATTAGAAGGCTTCCAAGGCCCTTTCCAGTGATGGTTTTACTCATTGATCACCCAGGTCATGAGAAAATGAATCATAACCACAAGTTCTTCAAAGCTATATAGTTTGGAGCAAGTTATGTGGAGTATGACATTAACTTCTTTTGTGTGGACATTAACATGCTAAGACAGAACAGTTCAATGGAAAACACACTGGAGTTCTGAGTCAGAAGACTTGACTTTGAATCTAAGCATTACTTCTTAACACTCAGTCAAATCATTACCCTTCAGTTTCCTTCTGTATAAAATGGAGGCAATAATCCCTGTTTATTTCTCTCAGAGTTGTTGTTAGGAAAGCATTTTGTAACTGTAAAGCACTTATATTAAGTATTAATTTATTATTATTATCAAAGGCACAGTCTCTACCCTCCCTAGAGGAACTTAGGAGAGCAAGATACAATAAAAAATAAAACAACTCACACATATAGTCATATAAAGTTTACAAAGCCATTTTCTCCTAAGTCTATGATGTCAGCTACAGATGTTAAGTGACTTGCCAGGACTATATACCTAGTGCTTGAACTGGGATTCAAATCAAGATCTTCCAACAAATCCAGTTTTCTTTCCATCATATTCAATGCCTTCTCCTAAGCAAGCAGTGACCAAATAAAAAGATAGCAAGATTAACTGAGGGAAACTCTAGGTGCCAAGTAACTCAGAAAAAGGACAAATTGGTACTTAGTTTTGTAAAAGTTCCTAGAAGAGATGGTACCTGAAATGGGCCCTAAAGGATAAGAAGTATGTGGAAAGGAAAAGAGAATGGATTTTAGGCAACAGGGAATGGTACCTATGAGGCAGAATGCTATACAAGACCCTTTGGCCCCGAATTGGAGGGGAAGGATTCAATATTAGTACACACAGGAAATAAAATAGCATGCATGGCACACTGGAAAGAACACTACCCTCGGTGTTAGTAAATCTGGTTCAAATGCTGGCTCTGATGCTTACAACCAAATCACTTTAACTTTCAGCCTCTTGTTTCCTCATCTGCAAAATGGGGATAATACTACCTGCACTATCTACCTCATAAAGGTGCTATAGGGAAAGTATTTCATTATTTTTTTATTCTTATTAACTTATTTATTTTTAGTTTTCAACATTCACTTTCACAAGATCTTGAGCTCCAAATTTTCTCCCCATCTCATCCCTCCCCCCACTCTAAGATGGTCTGCATTCTGAATACCCCTTCCCCTAATCTGCCCTCCCTTCTATCTCCCCCCCACCTTCTCCCTATAGGGTAGGATAGATTTCTATACTCCATTGCCTGTATATCTTATTTCCCAGTTGCATGTGAAAACAATTTTTAACATTTGTTTTTAAAACTTTGGGTCCCAAATTTTCTCCCTTCCTCCCTCCTCACACCCACCCTCACTGAGAAGGCAAGCAACTTGATACAGGTTATATATGTGTAGTCAGGCAAAACACTTTCCTAGTAGTCATGCTGTGAAAAACTATATTTCCCTTCATACTATCCTGCCCCCCCCCCTTTATTCTATTCTCTCTTTTGACCCTGTCCCTCCTCAGAAATGTTTGCTTCTGATTACCTCCTCCCTCAATCTGCACTTCCCTCTATCATCCCCTTGCTCTCTTATTCCCTTCCCCCCTATTTTCCTGTAGGGTAAGATAGATTTCCATACTCAATTGAGTATGTATGTTATTCCTTCCTTAAGCCAAATCCGATGAGAATAAGATTTCACTCATTCCCTCTCAAATTTCCCCATTTCCTCTCCACTGTAAAAGCTTTTTCTTCCCTCTTTTATGTGAGATAATTTACCCCACTCTACCTCTCCCTTTCTCCTTCTCCCAGTATAATCCTCTCTCACCTCTTAATTTTATTCTCCAGATATCACCCCTTCACCTTCAACTCACCCTATGCCATCTATCTATCTATCTATCTACATACACACATATAATTTTTTTCCCTCCAACTACCCTAATACTAACAAAGGTCTCATGAGTTACAAATACCATGTTTCCATGCAGGAATGTAAACAGTTCAACCTTAATAAGTCCCTTATGATTTCTCTTTCCTGTTTACTTCTTTATGCTTCTCTTGAGTCTTGTATTTGAAAGTCAAATTTTCTATTCAGCTCTGGTCTTTTCATCAAGAATGCTTGAAAGTCCTCTATTTCACTGAATGTCTATTTTTGCCCTGAAGGATTACATTCAGTTTTGCTGGGTAGGTGATTCTTGGTTGTAATCCTATCTCCTTTGACTTCCGGAATATTATATTCCAAGCCCTCTAGTGCCTTAATGTAGTAGAAACTGCTAAATTTTGTGTTATCCTGATTGTGTTTCCACAATACTTGAATTGTTTCTCTCTGGCTGCTTGCAATATTTTCTCCTTGACCTGGGAACTCTGAAATTTGGCTACAATATTCCTAGGAGTTTTCCTTGGGGAAAGTATTTTATAAACCTTAGTCCTATTGAAATTTGAATTACTATTAACAATCAAAATGAAGTTCAGAACATAGTTGGCACAGGAGGCCAGAAAAAAAAAGCAGCTTAAGGTAGATAACTCATTGTCCTCAGTCTTAATCATATCAAATCTGGAATATTATGTTTAATTCTGGGTGCTACAATTAGGAAGGAATTAAGAATGTCAAGCTTTGAGAAGATCTGGGACTGGGGAGAGATAAGAAATTATGACACAATGGCTTTCATAATGTATTTGAAAGACTGGGATATGGAAGAGGGGTTAGACAGGTTTTGCTTGACCTGAAGAACAGGATTGGAGCAATGGGTAGAAGCTGCAGGAAGGCAAATTTTGGCTCAAAGGCATGGGAAAACTTCCTAATAATCAGAGCTATCTCATCTAATCTCCTGGAGGACAAAGTCTTTTTTTTTTTTGGTCACTGAAGTAGCAATGCCTAGTGTGGTACCTTGCAACATAGTGGGTTCTTTATAAATGTCTGATGAACTGAGACATGTCAGGCTCCTTGGCATAGAATAACACTTGCTCCACCTATTTCGAAAGGTTGTTGAGGATGAAATAATATGTGTAAAGTGTTCTGTAAATGTAAAAGGCCATATTTAGAGAAAATTCAGCATAGTAGCTAGAGAGTGGGCCTTGGGGCATGCTGGAAGATCTGAATTCAAGTCTTGCCTCAGGCCCATACAGCCTATATGACTCTGGGCAAGTCATTTATAACCTCTTAGTGTTATCACCCTCAGGAGAGTGATATCCTCATCCTGGAGCTCCATATAAGAATGAAATGAAATCTCCCTTCCCTATCCCTCTTACTGTTAGCTTTGTGATGTTGGGCAAGTCACTTTCATGTCTGAGGCTCAGCTTCTTAAAGCATAAAACAGGAACAACAATCCTATCTCATTAGGCTAGCTAAAGAAAGTGCTTCGTAAATAATAACTGGCCTTTGTTGTCAGTTAATACAGTTGCAAAGTACTTTATATACATTAACTCATTTGAGTCTCAAATGAACCCCATGAATTAAGTACAACTATTACTCCTACTTAACAGATGAGGAAACAGAACACAAAGGTGAAGTATCTTGTCCATGGTTACTCAGCTAATCAGTGTCTAAGGCAAAACTTGAGCCCAGGTCTCTCCTAACTCCAAAGCTAATGCCCTGCCTTCTATGTTACCATCACAGAAGTAGAAGCTATTCTGTACCTCAGGCTGTTAAAAGAGTTGGGAAGGATCTCAGAGGTCATCTAGTTCAAGCCCCTCATTTTACAGCATTAGCCCCCTTCTTCTCCATCAAGGTTGGTTTCCTCCCCACCTCTTTATTTCTATTAAAGCCTCATTTCCTCTAAGAAATTATCCCAGACTAGCACCACCCACTCTCAGAGTTTATCCTAATGCATAGCTCTGGTACTACAGCAGTAGGTATGTGCTTTTATATCATATTAATTTACATGGGTGTGTGCATCTATGGGGAATGATTAGGGGATGGGGTGGAGAAGGCTTGGCCTAAATAAATGATCTTACCAAACAACAGATATTGGAGGAGGCAATATGGTAAGCCCTAAGAGTTAATAATGCTCATATGTGAATCAGTGTATAATTCCACATTACATTTTGTGGTGCAGGTTTCAAGTGCTATATGGGTCAAATAAGGGCAAAATCAATGATGGCTAAATTAGCCAGGAAAAGCTTCCTGGAGAATGTAAAGACAGTTTTGGCTTGAAGAATGAGAAGCACTGGAAAAGATGGAAAACAGCACAAGCAAAGGCCAAGTCTGTCTCTTGAACTAGGAAGCCCCAAAGGTGGAAAGGGCTACATCTCTCCAAAGACAGAAGACCCTATCTCTCCTTTCACATCAATAATTCCTTGGGAGCAGGAGTAATAACTTCCTCTTAGATGGGGAGTTCTCTAAGGGTGGGTTATGTGCCCAAACCAGAGTTTGGTACCCAGTGAATGTTATTTTCCATGATAAATGATTTGAACTATCTTCATTTGGAAAAGTGTTACACTCTTAATTTCCACTGGTAGTACTTTAATGGGTATGTTTTCCTACAGCCCTTCCAACATTATGCTCTGTCTTCCAAACAACTGGCTAAGTGTGCACCTGATAGCAGATGCATCTGATTTTAGGCTATCTTCCCCAAAAGTGATATGTAAATTGAATTTATAAGTCAGACCTGATTTTTTCTTCTGAACTTCCATGATCATATCACAAATATGGTCCCTCTCCATCTGAGTGATATCAAAGCTTAGCTTTAAGTCATTCTATTTCCTTTAACAGATCCATAAACATAGGCTTAACTATACCAGAGTGACGAGCTCTTGAAAGGAATCATATCCTTGAGGAAGTCGCTTAACTTCCCTGGACCTGAATTTCCTCATATAAAATGGAAATGATTGTGGAGACAGTGTGTTAATCTGGAAAGAACACTGGCTTGGGGATAAAGTAGCTTCTCATGGAATCTTTGAAGAAAATCCTTCTAGAATAAGATTAGTTGCCCTCCAATTTTTTCCTGTTTTGCAAATTAGATTTCCTTAAAGCTGCATCTACCTGAAGAAATAGACAACAAAAGCAACTCAAATGATCTACAAACCAACACTGAGGTACATCAAGGGAAGTGTAAATACTTCAGTAGCCCAGCAATAACCTTTTTTTTTTTTAAAGCACAGGGCTAGTCAGTATTCAATAAGTATTTTTCATGAATAAAAGTTAGATGGTTCATCTGTTAGATTTCCTAAAGTCAGGCCTACTTAGCTATGTAAAGTTGGTATCCTTCCCCAGGTCCTGTTTCTTCACATATAAAATTAAGAGATTAAACTAAGTGGTATTTTGGATCTCCTTCCAGCTTCAACATTCTGTGAGTCTAGATTTACAGCAGAGACAGTGCAAATTGGTTGCAAATACACTGAGCAATGTCTGCTTTGAGCACAAAAGGCTAGGAGTTCTCGTATAGTCTGGGAAACGTCCACACTTTTAACTCTACTACCCTATGCCACACATACTTTCTAGGGGTATCTAATGATAACAATAATAATTATTATTATTATTATTCTAGGGGCATATATCTGGCCACTGAGGGGCCCTCACCTTTAATCCGAGTACAGAACCAAGTAGCCAGTGGCAGATCCCCACACTACTTGACTGCGAATTTTAAATAAGCTGCAGAGTGGGAGGTAGCTGAGGTTGCTTAGTGATAATGCCAGACTCAGAGTATGTCTGAGTTACAGTCACCATCAAATTCCCCAAATGGATTGCAGGCACGGTGCAGGGACATGTGGAAAGTAGAAATTGGTTCTTCTGGATACACCCTGAGTCCCAGGTGCCCTGAATGGCTTTAGTCATGGACTTCTGTATTTGTAGTGTGGCATAATTCAAAGAACATTAAATTTGTTATCAAAACATCAGAGTTCAAGTCCCATTTCTATCATTTACTAGCTGTGTGACTTCAGGAAAATTCAAGTCATTTCACCACCCTGAGCCTGCTCTGTCACCTGTAAAGGGGGGGTGATAAAAGGCATATATGAAGAGAGCCTTTTGCAAAACACAAAGCTGATCATTCTTATCTGCCCCTGGTCTCCTAGTGGTATCACTTATTCCTATTTTATATTTCCATAATACAAAAGATGAGGTGCTCTTTCCACATATGCAGCTCATTCTTGAGGATTATAATGGCTGAAATAATTCTCACCTGCCGGCAAGCCTCTTTAAACTTGGCTAGACTGGTCCTCGAACAGATACACAACAGGCCTAAATAAGAAGCCTTTCCAGTTAGGTACCAAAGTCTGCACTCCAGTGTCACAGCCTTAAAGAAACCAGGGTCAGCTCCATACCCTGAAGATGAAATTTAATGGAGGAACTCCATTTTACAGTAGAAAAGAGTAAAGCATAGAAACAGAAGAGTGGTAGAGGGTATGTAAGTCAGAAGTAGAAACCAAACCCTGGCCCCTCATACAAATTCTTTTAATATCAAATGAATAATAACATATAACATTTTGCAGACTCATAGAATTTCAAGAACCTCTTATAGAAGCTACCTGAGCAGGAATGCCTCCAACAACATACTGGATCAAAAATTTATTGCTGAAAAGGATTTATTATCAATTATTATCAATTGATCAATCAATTTTCAATCCAGGGTCTGCTTAAAGATCTCTACTGACAAAAAACTCACTACCTCTACTAAGACAAACTGTCCCATCACTGGTCAGCGTTAACAGTTAGGAAGTTTAACCTTGCATCCTGCTGAAATCTGTCTCTGCAACTTCTTCCCAGGGCTGCTAGTTCTTCCCTCCAAGGTTGAGTAGAACAAGTATAAGTAACGAAGAAGGCTCTAAGCTTTTCAAAAGTCTTCCGAGATCTGTGATTTCTTGAAGGTCAGTCAATCCACAAAAATTAATTTAGGATTTCCTATGTTCCAGGCACAGTACTTTTTTGTCTGTCTCACTTGACTACATAATCTCTTCAAGGGCAGAGATCATATCTTATACTTAGTACTGGACGAATAAATTAAATAGCATACTTTTTATTCCCTGTTAATACATAGGCCTGGGCTAGATACATACTAGGTATTTAAGACAGATTTCATTTAAGGACCTCTTTCCCAGGCTGCTACTATGATGAGGAAGGAATTAAGAGGATTAACTGGTCCCTGCTGGCCTGCCCCGCCCCCAAAGAGCAAGTGACTATTTGTGAGGACTTGCCAATAACATAGCAGTTTGCCCACCCTTGTTCCTCAGATAAAGGAAATGTGCCCACAGATAAAGAAAATTTTTTACTTCTTCCTATATAGGCCCTTCTTCTACAAGCCTTAGTCTCTGACAGATTTCCTCAAAGTTAACTTAACTCTACTCTCTAGAGGTAATATAGATAATGCTGAAAAAGAGATTCCTGTTCATGTTCAAACCGGATTAGATGGTTTGGATTTGGAGTCTGAGGACTTGGGTTCAAGTCCTGCCTGGCTCGGCAATTTACTAGTTTTGTGACCCTGGCATGTCCCTTCTCCCTCTCTGGGCCTCAAAATGATGGGATTGGACTAGGTAATCTCTAAGGTAGATCCCTTCCAACTCTGTAATTCTATAATTTAAGAAGGGAGAGGGGCTTGCAATCCTCTTCAACTATTTCATTACCTTCTCTGATCTTGCCTAGGCCTCAGGTGAGCTAGCTGCCCCTGGGACCAGGCCAAGTCCAACTCGCCAAGGGCAGGCCTTGAGGGAGAAGCTATGGGCCACTGTTTTGATACAGCTGGCACCTTGGCCGGGTTCTTATCTTCAATTTTCACTTGATCAGTATAAACAGGGGCTCCAGAACTGCTGACCCCAGACTGAGAAAGATCCGTGAAGCCTGATAGCTAGTCATTTTCACTCTGCCCTCTGCTGCTCCTAACCGAACCTGGAGCTATAGGGGTTAATATTAGCCTGGCAGGCTTCGTTCAAGTGGCCCTTGGTGACCTATATGGTAGGAAGTGGTAGGCTGTTTCAAATAAAGTGGGGCAGGATGGAGAAGGCTAATGACTTATGGCCAAGGGGAGGGACTGACTCTTGTCCAAGACTAGACACCTAAAAACCTAGCCCCAGTCTCACCCCCTATCACAGGGCTACAAGGAAAGCACTTTGTAAATGTGTTACATGGGATTGGAGAGAGGGAGAAGGGAGAGAGAAATATCTGAAAGCCCAAAAGCCCACCTAAGCCTAGCCACTCAGATCTTAGATGAACTTTAAGATGCTATCCAGCCATAAATTCCATAAGTGATCTTCTCTATCATATTCCATGATCTTCCCTTCTCACGCTTTTTTCTGACCCTTTCCCCTATGGTAGAAAAACTATTAAACTGAGAATCAGGGGGCTTATGTTTTACTCTCTCCTCTAACATGAATTTCCTACGTGACTCTGGGCAAGTCATTCTGTCATTCTGGGCTTGTTTTTCTGCTCTGTAACATGAGGTAGCTGGAACACAGGAGTTCAAAAACAAAACCCAAGAAGCTCACATCTCTAATATTAGATGATGCTTATATAATCACTTTAATGTCTTTACATACATTCTCATTTGATCCAACAACCTTATGAAATAGGTAGTACAAGTATTGGCTCCATTTTACAGAGGAATAGAAGAAGAAACTGAGTCTGAAGTTGACTTGTGAGTTTGTTGTTGTTCAGTTGTTTTTTTAGCAATGTCTGACTCAGTGACCCCATTTGGGATTTTGTTGGAAAAAGATACTGGAGTGGTTTGCCATCTCCTTCTCCAGCTCATTTTACAGATGAGGAAACTGAGGTAAACAGGGTTAACTGATTTGCTCAGGGTCATACAGCTAGTAAGTGTCTGAGGACACATCTGAACTCAAGTCTTACTGACTCCAGGCCTGAGCCACCTAGCTGCCTGCCCTAAGTTACTTAGTTTAATAAATGTCAAAGTTGGGGCTAGAACCCAAGTCTTCTAATTTCAAGACCATTATCCACTAGGCCACATTGGGTTTTCAGAAATCTACTACAGAGTAGAGGGAAGATTCCACCTTTCCCCTTCAAGAAGATTAGAGTTAGCCTCCTTTGTTGATGTTGATAGAAGGCATGCACAGATATTCAAAAAGATAATCCCAAATGTTCTGGTTGTTGCTGTTTTGCAGGGGAGGAAGGAAAGGTGTCATAGATCCTAAATCATGCTGGGTGTCAAAAGGTTATCATTCAAGTATTTTATTTACATGATTTTTCATTGCTTATGGATACTCCACCAGGCTGATCTGCTTGGGGACACTCAGGCAAGCTTACTTCACACTAGCCCCCTTCAGATATTCAGTGCTCTAGCCAAATGGCCTATTAGGGCATTGCTCCCCAGATCTCTCCTCCCGCCTTTTCCCACCTCCACACATTCAAGGCCAATACTCCCTGCCTCCCCACCAATGGCTGGAACACAGTCCCTTCACATCTCTGTCCAGTGAAATTCTTATTTTCCTTCAAGAACCAGCTCACATCACCACTTTGCCATGAAGCTTCATTTCCTTATTTCCCATCTTCCACCTCTCTGCTCCCAGTCTTCTTTCCCTTCTCATATTTTCATGGAGCATTTTGTCTGGATCTCTTCTTTGTCCCTGCAATGGCCCTGTTAAATCCCTGCGGTAGGATGTAAACTCCTTCAGTGCAGAGACTCACTGCATCTTTGTACCCTCAATGCTGAGTGTCCGGCTTTGTGCATCTGTAAGTGACTGTACTTGAAAAGGGGATGTAGCATGCAGAGGCAGTATGGTATAATGGAAAGAGTACTAAACTTGGAGTCTGGCTCCCATCCTTACAAACTCTGTGACCATGAACACATCACAATCTCTCTGTGCCTCAATTTCTGCACCTGTAAAGTGGGGATGATGATCTAACATTTATTTAGAACCTGAAGCATCACAGGTGGCACAACAGTACATAATGTGCCAGATTTGGAATCTAACCTCAGACACTTACTGTGTGACACTGGGCAAGTCATTTAACCTCTCTGTGCCTCAGTTTCCTTATCTGTAAAACAGGGATAATAATAGCACCTATCTCCTAGGGTTGTGTGAAGATCAAATGAGAAAACATACCAATGTTATCTTCATAACATCTTTCACATATGCCACCTTCTTTCCTCTGACACTGTCACCACCCTGATGCAGGCCTTTATCTTCTCATACCTGGACTATTGCAATAACCTGCTGGTTGATCTGCCTGCCTCAAGTATTTCTCCCCCACTCCAGTTTATCCACCACTCAGCTGCCAAAGTGATCTTCTTAAGGAGCAGTTCTAACCATATCACACCCATATTTAATAAACTCCAGTAGCCCTTTATCACCTCTAAGATCAAATATAATTCTGTTTGGCAATCAAAGCCCTTCATAACCCGTCCTGTGCACACACACAAACATACACACACACACACACACACCACCTTTACAGTCTTCTTACACTTATACCACTTTCCTATCCTCTCCCTCTGCCCCTCCTGTATTCTTTGATCCAGTAACACTAACCTTGCTATTTTCCTCAACCCTCATCATTTTCAATAGCTGTCTCCCACACTTGGAACAATCTCCTTCCTCATTTCCACCTACTGGCTTCTCTCAGGTCCCACCTAAAATAACGCTTTCAAAGGAAGCCTAGTCTTTTTTCTCTTAATTCTAGTGCCTTCCCTGGGGTGATTATTTCCAGTTTATCCTATATACAGCTTTTTTGTACATAGATGTTTGCATGTTCTCTCCTCCATTCGACCATAAGCTTCTTGAAAACAAAGACTGTCTTTCGTATTTCTTGGTATCCCCAGAATTTAGCACTGTACGTACCACACACTAAGTACTTAATAAAAGTTGACTGATCAATACACTTGAAGTGTTTTGCAAATCTTAAAACACTACATAAATGCTAGCTATTATTATTGCTAGGTAGCAGAATGATTAGTGCTTTGCTTAGAGTCAGGAAGCCCCGAGTTTAACCCAGCCTCAGACACAGACTAGATGGATAACCCTGAGCAAGTCACTGTCAGACTGTTTCCTCATTTGTAAAATGGGGGAAACAACAGCATCTACTTCTCAGAGTTGTTGTGAAGATAACCTGAGATAACATTTGTAAAGTACTCTGCAAACCTTAAATGCCATACAAATGCTAGTTATTTCACTATTATTATTACAAAGCACTTTACATGTATTATTTCAACTGGTTACAATCTTTGTAATACCTACTTCACATGGTTGCTGGAAAGAAAATATTCTCTAACCCAGAGTGAGCTAGGTATGTGTGAGCTATTAATTCAATTAAATAAATTTAACATTTATTAAGTCACTGCCACCTTTGCACATGCCCTTCCCCCAGCTGAATCTTACAGGGCCCAGTTCAAGCTTCCTCTTCCAGGAAGCCTTCTCTGACTACTCCAGCACACAGTGATCTTCTTCTTCTCTGAATTCTAGATTTACTGAATAGTGCCCTTTCCCAACACTTGACTGTGTTATATACAATGACCTGTACTGTTCACGACTAGTAAAGACTCCATTTTCATAATGCTTTAATGTTTACAAACTGCTTTCTTCATGTAACCTTGTAAAAATAGTACTAGTATTATCTCCATTTTACAGATAAGAAAATTGAGGCTCATAAAGGTGAAAAGACTCATTTATGGTCACACATCTAAGTAAGTGACTTGTATAAGTTTTCTGTGTTATCTCAGACCTGATGTAAACCCTCTAACTTTAAATTTTTTGTTATAGGATTTAGTTCAAGGGTTAACCCGGAGTCCGTGAACACTTAAAAAATTTTTTTTGATAACTGTATTACATTTAAAAACATTTTTTCTGAGAAGGACTCAGGCTATAACAGATCGCCACAAGAGACCAGGACACACAAAGGGTTAAAAATCCCTACTTCAGTCTAACCCTTTTATTTTACAGAGAAGAAAAGTGAGGCCTAGAGAGGTCTGTTGAAATGAATAAAGCAAGTTGCCCAAAGTTACCAGCAAGTAGCTTTGTATAACAGAGCCGGCATTTCAAATGAGGCTGTCTCTCCACTGCCATGCTGCCTCTCATCAGAGTAGCTCATGACTGGTTGGAACAGAGAAAATTGAACTTGCTCCACTGCCTGGTTTGAGTACCACCCCCTAACCCCCATCCATTTTTATTGTGCTGTTCAATCACTTTTCAGTTATGTCAGATTCTCCATTGACCCTATTTGGGGTTTTCTTGGCAAAGTTACCTGAGTGGTTTGCCATTTCCCTCTCCAGGTCATTTTACAGATGAGGAAACTGAGACAAACAGGGCTAAGTGACTTGCCCAGGGTCACACAGCTAGGAAGTGTCTGAGGTCAGATTCGAACTGAGGAAGATGAGTCTTCCTGACTCCAGGCCTGGCACTCCACTCATTGTACCCCTAGTTCCCCAGCAGCAAATCTCCCAAAGAATAGATCAGTAGAAGAAAAATAAGGGACCAGAATGAGAATAGGATTCACAAAAGGAATAAGCAGCACTTGAACAATAGAGTTGACTGTCTAAGGGATCCCGAAGACAGTGAAGGAATATTTCAGTAACTATGTTTTCTAGTAAACATGTGATCTCTAATCCTAAATATTTTCCCTGTGATGTTAAACTAGGGAGGCACAGTTTCAGCTGCAACCTCTGGCCAAACTTGACCAGCCCAAGGATTCAACTAGCCCTATCATTAGCTTCTCTGATTCCATTCTGAAAGACAGCAACAAGCCAATAATTTCTTCCCTTTATTACCTGATCTGCCTTAGTATTACCTAATTACAGAAGCACAGATTTGGAAAGGATCTCAAGAGCTTATTTCTTCCAACCCTTACATCAGAACACAGAATACATTTCAAAGACTTAGATACCATTTAATCCAATCACTTTACAAGTGAGGAGACTGAGGCCCAGAGGGGGAAATTATGGATGAGTGAATGACAAAAATCACTTCTCTCCCCAAATCACCTCGGCCCCAAGGTCCCTATAGTTGAGATTTCTATCTCTAGGCTGATGTGGGGGAGGCTATTGTCTTTCATGTTGCCAATATCAAAAGGTTCAGATGTGTCTTCAAATATTCAGGATCGAGCACAGCTCAGTGAAAGGCAGAATGGTGTTTAGTGAATCCTAGCCCTGATTTCCTAGCTGGGTTGCCTGGGTACAAATTACTCAACTCTGACAACCAGTCTACCTACAGGCACACAAACAGACAAGAGAAGCCACCTATTAGCAAGCAATACGACTTGCAGCAGTATCCTCGACAAAGTCATCTAGCTTCCCAGTGATGGGGAGCTCACCACTTACTGAGCCATGTCATATTCCACTATTGGCACCTCATTGTTAAGAAATTTCTGGGGCAGCTAGGTGGCGCAGTGGATAGAGCACTGGCCCTGGATTCGGGAGGACCAGAGTTCAAATCCGGCCTCAGACACATAACACTTATTAGCTGTGTGACCCTAGGCAAATCACTTAACCACTTAATCCCATTGCCTAACCAAAAAAAAAAATTTCTTCTGTTCTGTAATCTCATTTCTAGAAATCACAGGGATTCTAGATTCCCCAGGAAATTAGGAAAGGAGGCCGAAGTCGCCAACCACCCCACTTTGTTCAGTGACTCCCCGATTGGGTCTATGGGATTTAACCTTCACCAATACAGGGATTACTAAAGAAAGCACATCATCCTCCCCACCCTTACCCTAACCCAGTCAAGAGGGGCCTAGGATCCCTTCAGTGTATACTATTAGCTACAAGCTGGGGGAGGGGTGAGATGGCAGACCAACATTATAGGTAGAAGGAAAGGAAATGGAGGATGAACTGGAATTTGTTTAAGAACTAACAAAACCTGCTCCTTCCCCAACCTTCCTCACACCCTTTCTTCTGCCCCTCAGCCTAGAAGAGGAGAGAGTAAATAGAAAGCCAAGTCCATTCAGCATCACTTTTTCCTTCTCCTTTACAGAATCTTCTTTTCAGGGACTTCACACACCTTGGGAGACCAAGAAGGACTTATACGCCTCACTCCTGTCTTCACTTCTAAATGCCCCAAACTTAACCTTCTTAGATCTTTCACCCAGCCAAGGCTACAAAACTCTTATCACCATTAGAGCAAGCATTTCCTTCCTCCACTCCTCACACACAAAGCTAATTGCTCCCTCTTCCCCAGCTCTTCCTTATGTAGCTACTTCTGCTGTATTACAAAACCTGAGGATCCCGTTCCTCTCACTTTATTCCCCTCCCCAACCCTCCCCCCACCCTAATCATAACAATACCTGAGGGTGATTCTCTCGCTTGGACCACACTGCCCTGCCCCTATTATAACGTCTGAGATGGGGCTCCCCCTCAACACACCTCCCAGACATTCCCCATCAATACCTCTCTCAGGGCGCCTCTTCACCTCCAAGAGCAACCCCTCACCTCCCACTGGTCACTATCATTTCTCTGACCCCCCCATAACGAGATCTCTCAAGCGCTTTCTCATCCCCATTTTAACACCCTCCCCCCAAATCCCTTCAACAATCTTTATCATGAAATCTGAGGCCTTCCCCCAGCTCTATTTTAGCATGAGAGGAGCTCCCCTCACCTCAGCTCCCTGACACCCCATATTGTAAGATCTGAGGGGCCTCTCGTCACCAAATTTTAAGACCTGAGAGGGGTTCCCCTCACCTCATCCCCTGGACAGTCCCATCCTGAGCTCTCGAGGCACTCCCTTTTGGCACCTGAGAGGGGCTCCCCCTCACCTCACTACCCTGAAACCCCTTATCCCGAGCTCTCCCAGGAGGCCCCCCTCAGTCCCTTTTGGCACCTGAGAGGGGTCCCCCCCCGGACACCCCCGCGCTCAGTTCCCTGAGGAGATTCCCCTCCTCGCTGGTGATGGGGAGGGGGTCCTCCCGCTACCCCCACCGCTCTAATGGCATCCCAAGGCGGGGTTCCCGGTGTGCCTCCCGCCCGGCCCTCACCTCGCAGGACCCCAGAATAGGCGGCGATGAGGGTCTTCATGGCGGCTCAGTGGCCCGCGGGAAGCAGCCACCTCCTCCCCGCGCGCCCCAGCTCCATCCCCCGGTCCGCAGGGCCCGGGCTTCCCCGGAGAGGGGCGGGGTGAGGGGCCGCAGCACCGCCTGCCCTGCGGGACGGCAGAGGCGGACGAGGCGGCGGAGATGGAGAAGTAGGAGGTGGCAGGAAGAAGAGGAGGGAGCGACAACCCGCGCTGGTGGCAGCAGCTACACCGGCACCGACGACGGGGACGTGGAGGGGGCGTCCCGCGCGCCGCGTGCGCCCGCTCCGGAGCCGGCTCGCTCTGCAGCCGCCCGCCACGGCACTGCCTCGATTTATTAACCTCACAGAAGGGTCACGCCCACCTCCGCGGGGTGTGAGGCTGGGTGCGCGAGAGAGCCCGCCTTCTCACTCCAAGACTCCACCCCGGAGCATACCAAAGCTGCCCGCGGGGGGGCCCCACACCGACTTTCATCATTTCCTCTCTTCAGCAGTGTATGTGCAAACATTTGGGGAGCTAGCAAGAAGGGACTCGTCACAGTTCTGCCTGTTATCCGAAATGGGAGAATGTTCTGTTTGGGGCGACTTCTATACCCACAACCTTTCCAAAAATATCCCCCCTTCCTCTTCCAGATGGACCAGTTGTTATGGCCCGGCTGGTGGGGGTGGGGGTGGGAGGTCTAGAACGTGGAATGGGGAAAGAGACCACATGCCAGGGCACTTAGAAGAACGAAGGTGGTTGTTCAGTGATAAAGTGATAGGCTTCTGAGCTGATGAAGAGCTTAGTTCTGCTCTAACGCCCCAGTTTTTCAGAACAGGAAACTCAGATCCAGGAATATAGCATGAGTTCCCTGACTTTGTAAAAGTAGCATAGTTGGAATTTGAACTTTCCCCCCACCTTTAAAAGATTTATATATTTTTTTAAACCCCAACAAGCTTCTCCCATCCCCAATCTCATCTATTCTCTTGGAAAATGAAAACCCTTGTAATAAATGTGAATTGTCAAGCAAAATACATTCTCACATGATTCCATGTCTAAAAATGAAAGGGATGGTTTCAAAGAAACCTCAGAAGACTTGTACATACCAATGAAAAGTGAAATGAGGTCCTCTTAGAGCAAATGACCCAGCTCTTCCTACACCTTGTGGAATGTCAGTGATTACTGGGGGTGATGGGGGTGGTAATAGATTGATTTTGTGTCCTTTATTAAAATTATGTGTCAACCTGCTAGACTGGGAGTTTCAAGAGGGCAAGAATTGTGTCTTATTTGAACTTTGTCCTTCTCCAAAAGCCAAGCACAGACCTCTTCACAAATAGGTCTGAATGAATATTTGTTAACCATAACTAGGTCCTGATTAGTGAATAATAAATGCTTTGAAGTGCTCTAAATTATTTAAATTTGAACTGCAAATTTCCATTGGACTGGAACTAATCACCATATTTTATGTAATTATAACTTCTTTAATTTCAAAAAGGATCACTCCAGGGGATTTGTTATGAATACTAATCAAGACTAAATTATAGTTACATAGTCTCTCTCATTTTACCAGATGAAGAAATTCATCCCTAGATAAAGTAGCTAACATTTATGTAGTGCCTACTGTGTGCCCGGCACTTCACAAATAATATCTCCTTTGATCCTCACAAAAATCATGGGAGGTAGATACCATTATTACCCCCATTTTGCTGATAAGAAAACTGAGGCAAACAGAGGTTAAGTGACTTGCCCAGGGTCACACAGTGTCTGAGAAGGGATTGAACTCAGGTCTTTCTAACTCCAGACCTAGCAAACTATTCACTGTGCCACCTAGGGCCTTACTCAAAAATCACATGGAGTTTATGACAAAAACAGGATTGTAGACAGGGCTGGGAAGTGGGAAGACGACTGTTTCCTGATACTTTTTCTGTTACTTCTAGCTATGGGGACCCCATTTTTTCAGATGAGACAATGAATATAAAATAATTTTCAAACCTTAAGCTATTACATAGATATGAGTTATTTATTTAACTCTTCTCCCTATTCCCTGCTAAAGGTGATGACAGGTGGTGATAGACAGGCTGCACTGGAGTTTCGGAGGGCACGTGTATCCTGACCATTAAGGAGTTGCCAAAGCAATTTTCCTAAAGCACAAATTGGGTCCCTGTCACCTCTATGCTCAAACACAAAATGCTCTGTTTACCATTCAAAGCCCTTCATAACCTAGTTCCCTCCTACCTTTCCAACCCTCTTACACTTTCACAAGTCCCTCACAAGTACTATTCAGTCTAATGACACTGGCCTCCAGGCTGTTCCATGAACAAGCCACTCCATCTTGGCTCCTGGCATTTCCACTGTCTGGAATGCCTCTCCCTACTCACCTCTGCAATTGGCTTCCCTGGCTTCCTTCATGTCCCAACTAAAATCTCATCTTCTACAGAAAGCCTTTCCCAACCCCTCTTAATTTTAGTGCTGTTTCTCTGTTACTTATTTCCTATTTATCCTGTATATAACTTATTCATGGGGGACATCTCCAGTTGTCCTGATCTACATATCTGTCCACCTGAACCAGATGGCTCCAGAGGAGAAAATGAGGCTGATGACTTTGCACAGCCCTGCCTCACTTAAATCCAATTCACTTGCATGTCATGGCATCACCTTCCTGAGGTCACAGTTGTCTTTGAAAAGGAAGGACAAACAACAGCTTATTCATACGTATTTGTTTGCTTGTCACTTTCCCATTCGACTGTGAGCTCCTTGAGTTCAGGGACTGTCTATTGCCTTTCTTTGTAACGCCAATACTTCGTAGAATGCCTGGCACTTCATAGGAATTTAAGAAATGTTAATGGATTGACAGGTTGATTGACAGCAGCCCCATCCAAAGGGAGTCCATTCAATCATGGGAAAAGTGTTTTAATAAGGCTTTGCTATTTTTGAAGCTCTGTGCAGAATATGGATCGAGTTATGTTTTTGGAATCTCAGAGCTAGTAGTGACTTCATGCCATCTCAAGTCCAATCTCCCACCTGAGGAAGGAGTTCCCTTAACAGCACCACTTCACTTCAAGAACCACTTAGATTATTCTGCTTGTGGACCTTGCTGATTACCATGAATTTTTTTCTGAAAGTGATCTCAATCTCAAATTTTTCATAGTATTTGCCTGGCTCTTCATCTGTGCTTAGGAAATTCTTCCATGTATCATTATTATAGTTATATACCTGTTATCTCCTCCAATCCCCACTTCTACCAGATAGTAAGCTCCTGAGAGCAGGAACTGTGTTTTTAACCCCAGTGACAAAACACAGGGACTAGCACTCCAGGGGTATATTTCCCCAAGTCACCTCTTCTTCATCTAAACATCCCAAGATCCATCAACCAATCTTCTAACCCCATTTTCATCCTGGTTGCTAACCTGAGTGATATTCAGAACTGACTCTCCAAGTAGTTTAAAGTCTGAGCTATAACTAGGGTGAGGTAGGCTGGGGCCTTCACCCCATAACAACACACAAGGTGGAGGGGGGCATTTATACTTCCCCCAGCAGTCCTCTCATCTACTCTTGATGAGGACCAAGGCATATAGTGCAAGTACAACTCCCTCACCTGGTCTTAGTCTTCTCCTCTAGTCTCTAGAGCAACAGTACCCGCCTCCTTAATGGTGGCAGGGAAGGGAAAGGAACAAGAATTTATTAAGCACTTATTATGTTCCAGCAAGGTGGTAAGTGCTTTACAAATGTTATCTCATTTGATCCTCATAACAACCCTGGAAGGTTGGTGTTGTTCAGATGTGCCCAACTCTTCGGTGACCTCATTTGGAGGTTTGCCATTTCATTCTGCAGCTTATTTTACAGATGAAGAACTGAGGCAAGCAGGGTTAAGTGACTTGCCCAGGGTCACACACCTAGTAAGTGTCTGAGGCCAGATTTGAATTCAGGTCTTCCTGACTCCAGGCCCAGTGATCTACCCACTGTACCACCTAACTGCCTTTTGTCTATCACATTTCCCACCCCATCCCCACGACCTCTACCTTTCTTGGAAGGCTAGAGAGGTCAGGGACCATCAGCTGGATAGAAGAGTCCTTGGCCCACAGTCTTTTGAGGGTGAGCTACCCCTTTTCCTGAAGCAATTCTGTTTAGGTTGGGCTGTCCACCATGTTGAATAATTATATCTCCTCCCCATCTTCCAATCAACTGAATTCACCCCGGATTCAAGAAATCCTAGCTACAGTTCTGACCATCTCGAGATCTGCCATCTCCTCTCATTGAGAATACAATGCTTCTATTAATTCAACCTAATATCAGAGAATCTGGGCAGTATGTGCCAGTTCACCCTGGGGCAAGCACTAACATTGACCTTCAGGAAAAGAGCTAAATAGTCACCCCAGGGTATGTTAACATTTCCTCCCCCATACACATATCAGAGTTTCTATACAGGCCTGTGGAGGTTACATTAACATTTTTTTTAGCTCCCACATCACATTGTCGATTCATACTGAGCTGGAGATCCACTTCATGATTGAGCAGCCAAGCCAATATAGCCATATCTTCCCCCATCCTGTCTTTGGGTGATGGATCCTTCTGAATTGAAGTACAGGACTTTACATTGATCTATATTCATTCTAATCTTGTTAGATTTGGTCTGCTGTTTCAGCATGTCAGGAGACTTATTAAAGCCCTGACAATTGTCCGGTGTGTTAGATATCTATCCCTCTTAACTTTGGGTCATCTGCTAATTTGATGCATAAACCATCTAAGCCTTAATCCAAATTACTGACAAAAATGTTGCTCAGCACAGGGCCTACAGTATCTATGGTCCTTCACTTGATATCTCTTCCCAGGTAACAGCAAACACCTTTAGAGTACACCTGATTTCAAATCTACCTCACCATACTATCATACATGATTTTGTCTTTTTGATTGCTTATCAATATTATCTATCTATCTATCTATCTATCATTTATCTATCTATCATCTATCTAGAACCCTGGCCTCTCCCTCTTGCCCTGGCTGGAACTACATCAGCCACTCAAGGGCCTTATTCCAATACTTTTTGGCAGAGAAAATTTAACCTGTTCCATTCTTCTGACCCAGATCTGTTCACCTTGCCTTAAACATGCTGGTGGACCCTCTGCTCCCAGGAGTTCACAATATTGGTGCAGGACTTTAGTCCTACTGAAGCTGGGAAGTCCCAAATTCAAGTGATCCACCAACCTCAGCCTCTTCCAGTAGAAGGCATTATAGACCTATATCACCACACCAGCTTATACTATCATTTAACCTACACATCTTATCCATAAGGATAATATGACTTTGTCAAATGCCTTGCTGAAATACAGCTATGCTATCTCTATGGCATTCCCCCTTACTTACCTACTGTTTCAAAGAAGGGGATTAGTGAGATCCCTGTCCTCAAGGAGACTTATGTCTGGGAAATCAGATATACATGTTGTATATACATAAAAATAATTAACAGTATGTGATAACTATCAAATAAGCAGTACTGATAACGCTTCACATTTGCATTAATAATGATAATAATGTTGTTATTTTTTATATTTTTGTTATTTATGCCATGGACAGCTAGGTGGTACAGTACACAGAGTACTGGGCCTGGAGTCAGGAAGACCTGAGTTCAAATGCGACTTCAGAAACTTACTAGCTGTGTGACCCTGGGAAAGTCACTTAACCTCTGTTTGCCTGAGTTTCCTCAACTGTAAAACAGGGATAATAATAGCACCTACCTCCCAAGGTTGTGGTAAGGATCAAATGTGATAATAATTATAAAAACTCACTCAGCACAGTGTTTGCCATAGAGTAAGCACTATATAAAAGTAGCTATTTATTATTTTAGCTAACATTTATATAGTGCTTTAAAATTTAAAAAAGTACTTTACACATACTATATTCTACATACTTACAGAAAGTCTTTCCTAACCTCTCGATTCTAATGATATCCCTCTGCTAATTATTTCCTATTTATCCTGTTTATAACTTGTTTGTATATATTTGTTTGTTTTCTCCCATTAGATTATAAGCTCCTTGAGGGCAAGAGCTGTCTTTTGCATCTTTGTATTCCCAGTGCTCAGCACAGTGCCTAGCTTGCAGTAGGCACTTAACAAATGTTGATTGATTATCTCATTTGATTCTCCCTGTGAGATTATTCCTCAAAAAGAAGGATATAGATGGGGAAACTGTAGTAGACAAGTAATAAACAAGGCTAAATGACTTGCCCAAAGTCTCATGGCTTATAAGTATCTGAGGCAGAATTTAAACTTGGGTCTTCCTGACTTCAAGTTCAGCAATTTATTGTTTACAAAGCACCTTCATATACATTATTTCATTTGATTTTTAGACTATCCCTATGATAGAGACAGGTGAAGCCATTATCCTGAATAGTGAAATGATTGCTCCAAGGTTATAAAGCTAGTCAATGGCATAGGGAGAACTAAAACCCAGACTGCAGTCCTACTAACAGGCAGCTAGGTAGCACAGTGGATAGCCTGCTGAGCCTGGAGTCTGGAAAACCCGAGTTCAAATCCAACCTCATACACTTACTAGCTGTGTGATCCTGGACAAGTCACTTAACCCAGTTTGCTTCAGTTCGTCATTTATAAAATGAACTGAAGAAGAAAATGACAAACCACTGTAGTATCTGTTCCAACGAAAACCCCCCAAATGGGGTCATGAAGAGTTGGACATGACTGAAACAACTGAAAAACAACAACATCAGAACCCTACTATCATTTTTCCTCTGTATGAGAGGTTCTTAACCAGGGGTCCACAGACCCCTTCTTTGGATAGACTTCTATGGGTCCATGAACTTGGATGTGGAAAAACATTAGAGTTTATTTTCATTAATCTCTAACTGAGATTTAGTGTTTTATTCCACTACAATTTTTGGGGAAAAAAACATTATTCAGAGGTGCCCATAGACACCAAGTTGTGCCAAGGGCATCTGAAACATCAACCAAAAACTGAAGAATCCCTGCTCTACCTGATGCTGTTATGAAAATTTTTGAACTAAGAAGAAAACAAAATGGGTTGGTCTTTTGGGATGAGGCATAGAAGGCCTCTCTTAAAATACATTTCCAGGAGGATAAAAACATTGACTTTTCAGGAGTGATTTATACTTTAATTGAAATTAGCTGATTCAGTTGGTCAGCATCAGGGAATAAAGGCCCTAGGTAGAGTAAGACATAGAACAGGTGCAGGCGGATTATGGAAGGAGGAGGAGAGGGAGTGCTCTGAGCATGGGATGCCGTCCTAGAGGATCTGGGGTATTGGGCTGCAGGGACGACCATAACCATCTTAACCTACTACTTGGCAGGCTGTGGTAACAAAGGCATCAGGCTAGAAACCAAGAGAATGGAATCTCGGTCTTGGTTCTGCCACTGAATAGCTAGCTGTGTGACATAGGCATGTCAAAGTCCCTGTCTGGACCTCAGTTTCCCCTTCTGTAAAATGAGGTAGTTACACGAGATTATCTCTAAGATGCCTTCCAGGACTGACGTCCCATAGTCTGTGTTCTAAGGAGCCTAGGGGGCACCATAGTGCACAGAGTACTGGACCGATCAGGAAGATCTTAGTTAGTTAGAATGTGACCATGGCTGATACTGAGTGAAGTGAGCAGAACCAGGAGAACATTATACACAATAACAGCCACGTTGTGTGATGACTAATATTGATAAACTTAACCTTTCTCAGCAATACAAGGATCTAAGACATCTCCAAAGGCCTCATGATGAAAAATGCTATCCACAAAGAAGAAAGAACTATGGAGTTTGAATGCAGATCAAAGTATACTATTTGCTATTTTTTTCTTCTGTTGTGTTTTGTTTCCTCTTTCTGGGGGTTCCTCCTATTGGTTCTAATTCTTACCTACAGCATCACTAATGTGAAAATATGTTTAATAGGAATATATATATATATGTGTATATATATATATACATATATGTGTGTGTGTGTGTGTGTATATATATGTGTAGTCTATATCAGATTGCGTGCCATCTTGGGGAGGGAGGTGGGGAAGGAGGGGGAGAAAAATTTAAAACTCAAAAGCTTATGGAAGTGATTGTTGATAATTCAAAATAAATTAATTAAAAATTTTAAAAAAAGAAAGTTGTGTGGGTTGGATAGGACAATAATAACAAAGAAAAGGGAGATTTTGTGAGACAGAGGATTGTTTCTGGAGTGAGAGAGTCTGGTTTTTTATCCTAGACTGTGCTAGTAAATATTTAACAACCAGCTCTCCCCACCCAAAAAATGTTCTCCCTATGTACTTTTAAATTCAATCTACATTATTAAAACTATATACATCACTTTCTTAAGTGTGGACAATCAACAACACAAAACAAAAAAATAAAAAATAAATAAAATGTGACCACGGACACTGGCTGTGTGACCTTGGACAAGTCACTTAACCTCCGGCTGTCCCAGTTTCTTCATGTGTAAAGTGGGGGTAATAACAGCACCCCTTTTCTAAAGTTGTTGCCAGAATCAAATGAGGTAATAATCACAAAGTGCTTAGCACAGTGCCTGGCACGTGGTAAGCACTATATAAATGCTAGTTATTATTATCCTATATGGTGTGTTCTAAGGTAGGTAAATGGTACAGCACATTGATAGAGCACTGGGCCTGGAGTTAGAAAGACCCAAGTTCAAATCTGACCTCAGACACTTGCCAGCTGGGTCACCCTGGGCAAGTCACTTTGCCTCAGTTTCCTCATTTATAAAATAAGCTGGAGAAGGAAGTGGCAAACCACTCTAGGATCTTTGCCAAGAAAACCCCAGATGGGGTCACGGGGAGTCTGATGGGAGAGGCCCTTATTACCTCACAGTTGGACTGTTGCAATAGCCTGATGGTTGATCTCCCTCCCTCAAATTTCTCTCCACTTCAATCCATTCTCCGCTTACCTGTCAAATAGGTCTTCCTAAAGCACAGATCTTTTTATTTTTTTTTGGGTGGGGCAATAGGGTTAAGTGACTTGTCCAGGGTCACACAGCTAGTAAGTGTCAAGTGTTTGGTCTGAGGCTGCATTTGAACTCAGGTCCTCTTGACTCCAAGGCCGGTGCTCTATCCGCTGCACCAACTAGCTGTCCCATAAAGCACAGATCTGACAATGTCACCCGTCTATTCAATAAACTCCAGTGGCTCCTTGCTGCCCGCAGGTTCAAACATAAAATCTGCTGCTTGGTTTTTAAAGCCCTTGGTAACCTGGCCCTTCCTCCCTCTCCATGTATTCTGCCGTCCATAAACACTGGCCTTCTTGCTATGCCTTGCACAGGATGCTTCATCTCCTGACTCACATAATTTCACTGACTGCCTCCCTTGACTAGAATTCTTCCTCCTCATCTTTGCCTTGTGGGGGAGCTATGAACTGGTCCTGCCATTCTATAAAGCAATTTGGAGCTAGCTATGCTCCAAAAGCTATTAAACTCTACATACCCTCGACCCAGTTCTGCTAGCTCTATACTCCAAAGAGGTGAAAGACAAATGAAAAGGATCTTTATGTACAAAAATACTTAATAATAATTCTATTTGTGGTGGCAATGAATTGGAAACTGAGGGACTACCCATCAATTGTGCAATGGCTGAACAAATTAAGATACATGATAAAATATGTTGTAAGAAATAATGAAGAACATGGTTTCAGAGAAACCTGGAAAGATTTGCATTAACTGGTGCTTTCTTTATGTCTCAGCTAAAATCTCATTTTCTGAAAGAAGCCTTTCCTAGTTCCCAGTCTTCCCTCTGAGACTACTCCCATTTTATCCTGTATGTATCTTTTTTTTTTTTTAGTTAAGCAATGGGGTTAAGTGACTTGCCTGGGGTCACACAGCTAGTAAGTGTTATGTGTCTAAAGCTGGATTTGAACTTAGGTCCTCCTGACTCCAGGGCCAGTGCTCAATCCATTGCACCACCTAGCTGCCCCCTATATATCTTATTTGTCAACATAAGTAGTTATCTATATATTGTTTCCCCTATAGACTGTGAGCGCCTGGAGAGCAGGACTTTTTGTGGTTTTGGTTTTTGTTTCTCTGTTTTTTGCCTTTCTTTGTGTTCTCAATGGTTAACTCAGTGCCTGGCACATTTTTGGCATTTAATAAATGCTAGCTGAATTGACTTGATCCTTAAACATTTTCAAACTAGTTTTGACTACAAGAATAATTTTTCTTACACAAGCTTAAAGTCTGCTAGGTGGCACAATGGACAGAATGGCCCACCTGGAGTCAAAAGGACCTGAGTTCAAATGTGGCCTCAGACACTTACTAGCTATGTGACCCTGGGCAAGTCACTTAACTCTGTTTGCCTCGGTTTCCTCATCTGTAAAATGAACCAGAGAAGGAAATGGTAAACCACTCCAGTATCTTTGCCAAGAAAACACAGTCACGAGATCTGGACACAACTGAAAACAACTGAACAACAACACAAGATCATCTTAGTTCGGTTCAGTTCCTCTTCCTTTCTACATTTTCTGCCTCTTTTTACAGCACTTTGGGTAGTGAGATGTTAGAGTCTAGAAGAGGACTTGTCAATGAGAGGGCCAGATGAGTACAAATCTGTTCCATTTTTCACCTATTTGTTTTTCTCCTTCTAGTTCAATCTATAAATGCTCTTGGGGTGGTCTGGCTAAAAGGTTATCTCAAGATTTCTACTGACTCATTTTCCTCACCATAACTCTTTGGCATTTTTTGAGGCAATTACTCATAATCTTTCACTATCCTCTTCTATAGTTCCTAACACCATGCTAGTAGGCTTTGCGAAACTTTGTATCCTAAAGGGTGTTGCTCTGGGTTTCCGTGTCTCTGCGATTGGCAAGATCAAAGTATTTGCTCCCTTGAGTAGTTTCTGGGCTTCTTTGTTGTTTTAATTTTAGAGACTGCTTTAGCTTAAACAGTGATAATCACAGCCATTGTATTTTCCTTAATTTCTTTCCCATTGGGGGTGTAAATAGCTTGTTAACAAGTCAAGCTGAAGCTATTGCAATTGTAAACCATTTCTTCTATTAATTTTTAGCTGTATTTCTAAATTGGTGTTTTGACTTTTGCTTGAACTAGTGAGTGTTTTGCACACAGAAAGATTTAGAAATGACTTTTACTTTAGTTTTTTACATTGTTTTCTCAAACAAAGATCTGCCTTTTCTCCTTCCCACCTTTTCCCCGGATCCCCATCATTGAAAAAAGCAAGAAAAACAAAATTTCCTGTTATAAACATGTATAGTTGAGCAAAACAAATTTTCACATTGGCTGGGTCCAAAAAAAAATGTCTCAGTCTAGATTCTGATTACCATGCTTTCAAAAGGTGGATAGTCTGATTTGTCAAGAGTCTCTGAAATCATGTTTGGGCACTGTGTTAATCAGAGTTTCTAAGACTTAAAAGTTAGTTGTCTTTACAATATTATTGTTATTATATATAAACTGTTCTCCTGGTTCTGCTCACTTCACTGTGCACCAATTAATGCAAATCTTTCCAGGTTTCTCTGAAACCATGTCCTTCATTATTTCTTACAACATATTTTATCATGTATCTTAATTTGTTCAGCCATTGCACAATTGATGGGCAGTCCCTCAGTTTCCAATTCATTGCCACCACAAATAGAATTATTATTAAGTATTTTTGTACATAAAGATCCTTTTCATTTGTCTTTCACCTCTTTGGAGTATAGAGCTAGCAGAACTGGGTCGAGGGTATGTAGAGTTTAATAGCTTTTGGAGCATAGCTAGCTCCAAATTGCTTTATAGAATGGCAGGACCAGTTCACAGCTCCCCCAACAGTGATAATATATTGTTTTTCTACAGGCTTCCTAACACGTGTCATTTTCTTTTTCTTTTTGTCAATTTTGCCAATCTGATGGATGTGAGATGGTACATCAGAGCTGTTTAATTTGCATTTCTCTAATTATTAGTCATTTAAAGCATTTTTTTTCATATGGCCATTGATAGCTTGTATTTATTCCTCTGAAAATTGCTTATTCATATCCTTTGTCATTTTATCAGCTGGGGAATGACTCATTGTTATAAATTTGAATCAGTTCCCTATATATGTTAGTAATGAGATATTTATCAGAGAAACTCACTGCAAAGATTTTTTTCTTCATTTGCCTGTTTCTCTTATAATCTTAGTTGCATTGGTTTTGTTTGTGTTAATTAAATTTTTTTTAATGTAATCACACTTCCCCATTTGACTTTCTCTGATCCCCATCTATCTTTTTTTGGTCATGAACTTTTCTTTATTCTTAGGTATGACAGGTAATTTCTTTCTTGGTCTTCAATTTATCTGTGATGTCATAATTTATGTCTAAATCATATACCCATTTGGAGCTAATCTTGGTATGAGATATTGACATGTTGGTCTATGCTTAGTTTCTACTAGACTACTTTTCAGTTTCCCCAACAGGTTTTATTAAATAGTGAGTTCTTTCCCCAAAAGAAGGGATCTTAGGGTTTATCAAACACTTCCGTGCTGTATCTAATCTGTTTTACTCTTACTATTTCTTTAATATGTAATAATATTTAATAATGATTTAATCTCACTATTTCTTAATCAGTACCAAATTATTTTAGTGATTACTAATTTGTACTACAGTTAATGATTTAGTACTACTAGTTTCCTTCCTTTCCACTTTTTTTTCATTAATTCCATCAATTAATTCTGGATCTTTTGTTCTTCCAGATAACAATAAGTTTTGTTATTTTTTCCAGCTCTATAAAGTAATCTTTTGGTATTTTGATTTGCATGGAAATGAATAAGTAAATTAGTTTAGATAGCATTCTCATTTTTATTACCTCTATTTTTTATCACCTCTGCCTACCCATGAGCAACTAATCTCCAGTTATTTAGAATTGCCTTTGTGTAAAAAGTGTTATGTACTTGTATTTATATAGGTCTCACATGTGCCTTGGCAGATAGACTTTCAAGTATTTTATATTTTGTGTAGTTACTTAAGTGGAATTTATCTTTCACTTCCTGCTGGAATTTAGTGGTGATATACAGAAATGCTGATTATTTACATGTCTGTTTTACATCCTGCAATTTTGCTGAAGTTGTTAATTATTTCGATTAGTTTTTTAGTTGATTCTATAGAGTTCTTTAAGTAAACTATCGTATCACCTACAAAAAGTAATAATTTTGTTTCTTCTTTTCCTACACTTATTCCTTCAATTTGTCTTTCTTGTCTTATTGCTGTAGCTAGCATTCTTAGCACTGTATGGAATACCAACAATAATAATGGGCATCCTTGCTTTACTCCTGATCTTACTGGAAAAACCTATAGTTTATCCCCATTACAGATAATTGTGCTTCTTAATTTTAGACAGATGCTTATTGTTTATTGTCTAACTATTCATGATTTCATTTGGGGCTTTCTTGGCAAAGATACTAGAGTTGTTTGCCATTTCCTTCTTCAGCTAGTTTTATACATGAGGAAACTGAGGCGAACAGGATTAGGTGACTTGTCCAGGTAATAAGTATCTGAGGTTAGATTTGAACTCAAGTCTTCTTGATTCCAGGCCCAGCATATTATCTACTGTGCCACCTAGCTGCCCCTATTTAGATACTTTTTTTTTTTTGGTGAGGCAGTTGGGGTTAAGTGACTTGCCCAGAGTCACACAGCTAGTGAATGTTATGTGTCTGAGGCCAGATTTGAACTCAGGTCCTCCTGACTCCAGGGCCAGTGCTCTATCCACTATGCCACCTAGCTGCCCCTAGATACTTCTTATCAAAGGCATATTAACATTATTATTATTTGTAATAATAATAATAGCTAGTATTTACATAGCACTTTAAAGTTTTCAAAGCACATTATAAAGATTATCACATTTGATTCTCATAATAACCTATAGGAAATAGGTACCATTATTATCCCCATTTCATAGATAAGGAAACTGAGGCAGACAGAGATTAAATGATTTGCTCAGGGTCACACAGCTAGGAAGTATCTGAGGGCAGAGCTGTACTGGGTCTTTCTGACTCCATGGCCACTGCTCTATCTATTGCACCACTGAGTTTATTCCTATGCTTCCTAGTGGTTTTTTTTTAAATAAAAACAGGAATGCGTATTTTTCTTGCCAAAACCTTTTTCAGCATCTAATGATATAGTCATGTGATTTTGTTGCTCTTGATATTAATATGGTCAGTTAAGTCGATAGCTTTCCTAATGTTGAACCAGAAATGCATTCTTGGTATAGATTCAACCCTGTCATAGTGTATCATTTTTGTAATATGTTTCTATAGTCTCTTTGCTAAAATTTTATTTAAAATTTTTATATCAATATTCATGAGAGATATTGGTTTATAGTTTTTTCTCTGTTTTAACTCTCCCTGGTTAAAGTATCGAGAGCATATTTGTATCATAGAAGGAATTTGGTAGGATCTTTTAATTTCCCATTTGTCAAAGAGTTTATATTATATTGGAATTAATTGGTTTTTAATTTTTTTTATAGAATACGTTTGTGAATTCATCTGGTGGTGCTTTTTTTCTTTCTTTCTTTCATTCATGTGTTATTCAACTTCTTTTTCTAAGACTGGGTTATTTAAGTATTGCATTTCTTATTTTATTGACATGGGCTTTTAATGTTTTTATAAATATTCATCCATTTCATTTAGATTATCAGATTTATTGGACTATAATTAGACAAAGTAATTCCTAACAATTTATTTTATTTCCTCTTCATTGGTTGTGAATTGACCTTTCTCATTTTGGGAGGGGGTTGTTTTTTGTCTTTTGCAAGGCAATGGGGTTAAGTGACTTGCCTAGGGTCACACAGCTAGTAAGTGTCAAGTGTCTGCGGTTGGATTTGAACTCAGATCCTCCTGACTCCAGGGCCAGTGCTCTATCTACTGCACCACCTAGCTGCCCCCAACCTTTCTCATTTTTAATGATGGTAATTTAATTTTCTTCTTTCTTTTTTTCAGTCAAGTTAGCTAATGATTTATCTAATTTCTAAACTCTAGCTGCTAGTTTTAGGTATTATTTCAATGACCCCCCCCCCCCCGTTTTGTTAATCTATTCTTTGTTTTCAGGATTTCCATTTTGGTGTTTAATGGGGAGTTTTAATTTGTTGGTTTTCCAGGTTTTTTTAGCTGCATTCACAATTTGTCGGTCAGAACACATTTATTAAGCTTCTACTGTGTGCCAGGCACTGTGTTAAGCACTAGAGATACAAAAAGAGGCAAAATACACTCCCTGGCCTTTAGGAGCTAACAGTCTAATGGAGGAGACAAGCAAAGAAATCTATGTACTGAATAAACAGGAAATAATGAAGAGAAGAGAGGCACTAGGAGGTGGAATTTTAGTTGGGTTTTAAAGGAAGCCAGGGAGGCTAGTAGGCAGCTCTGAGAAGGGAATACATTCTAGGCATGGAGGACAGCCAAAGAAAATGCCCAGGGTGGAGAGATGGAGTGTCTTGTCACTGGATCAGAGTATGTGTTGGAGAGTAAGGTGTAATAAAACTAGAATGGGGGGGGTCCAGATTATGAAGGGCTTTGAATGCCAAATAGAGCATTTGGTTTTGGACCTACTGGAGTTTATTGAATAAGGAGGTAGCATGGTTAGACCCATGCTTTAGCAAAATCACTTTGGTGACTGCTTGAGGATGGATTGGATTGGGAAGAGACTTGAGGCAGGCAGACCCACCAGCTGGCTATTTCAATAATCTAGTTTTAAGGTCATGAGGACCTGCATCAGAATGGCGGTAGTGTCAGAGGAGAGTAGGGGGGTGTATTTGGGAGATATTGCAAAGGTGAAATCAACAAGTCTTGGCAACAGATTATATATATATATATATATATATATATTATATATATATATATATATATATATATATATATATATAGGGGATGAGAGATAGAGAGAAATCAGGGATGACGCCTAGATTCCAAGCTTGAATAACTAAAATTAAGAGGAGTTCGGAAAAGCTTCCTTGGAGGAGTTGCCCTCTACAATTTGGAGGACAGGGGGAGAGTTTAGGGGGAAAAATAATGAGTTCAGTTTTGGATATGATGAATTTAAGATGTCTACTGGACAACCAGTTGGAGATGTCTGAAAGACAGTTGGAGATATGAGTTTGGAGGTCAGCAGGGAAACTTGAGACCAGACAGGTAGATTTGAGAAGCATCAGCAAAGATGTGGTAATTAAATCCATGGGAGCTGATGGGATCACCAACTGAAGTAGTGTAGAGGGAGAAAAAAAGAGGGCCCAGCCTCATTTCTAAAATATATAGAGAACTAAGTCAAATTTATAAGAATACAAGTCATTCTCCAACTGCTAGATGGTCAAAGGGTATGAACAGGCAATTTTCAGGTGAAGAAATTAAAGCTATCTATAGTCATATGAAAAAAATGTCCTAAATCACTATTGATTAGAGAAATGCAAATAAAAACAACTCTAAGGTACCACATCATACCTATCAGACTGGTTAACATGACAAAACAGGAAAATTATAAATGTTGGAGAATATGTGGGAAAATTGGAACACTAATGCATTATTTTTTTTAAGTGAGGCAATTGGGGTTAAATGACTTGCCCAGGGTCACACAGCTAGTACACGTTAAGTGTCTGAGGCTGGATTTGAACTCAGGTCCTCCTGACTCCAAGGCCAGAGCTCTATTCACTGTGCCATCTAGCTGCCCCAACACTAATGCATTATGGAGTTGTGAATTGATGCAACCATTGTGGAAAGCAATTTGGAACCACACTCAAAAGGCTGTAAAATTGTGCATACCCTTTGATCTAGCAATAGCACTTCTAGGACTGTATCCCAAAGAGATCATACAAATGGGAAAAGGACCCACATGTACAAAAATATTTATAGCAGCTCTTTTTGTGGTGGCAAAGAATTGGAAATTGAGGGGTTGCCCATCAACTGGGCAATGACTGAATAAGTTGTGGTATATGAATGTGATGGAATACTATTGTGCTATAAGAAATGATGAGCAGGCAGACTTCAGAAAAACCTGGAAAGACCTCTATGGATTGATGCTGCGTGAAGTGAACAGAATCAGGAGAACACTGTGCACAGTACCAGCCACATTCTGTGATGACTAACTTTGATGTGCTTAGCTCTTCTCAGCAATGCAAGGATCTAGCATCTAAGTCTTATGATGGAAAATGCTATCCACATCTAGAGAAAGAACTACGTAGTTTGAATGCAAATCGAAGCATACTATTTGCTCTTTTTTTTCCTTCTGTTTTGTTTTGTTTCTTCTTTCTTGTGGTTCCTCCTATTGGTTCTAATTCTTCTTCACAACATGACTAACGTGAAAACTTATTTAATAGGGATGTATATGTAGAGCCTATATCAGATTGCATGCCATCTTGGGGAGGGAGAGAGAGAAAATTTCAAACTCAAAAGCTTGTGGAAGTGAATGTTAAAAACTAAAAATAAATTAATTAATTAAAAAAGGAAAAGAAAAAAAGAAAAAAAATTAAAAGAGGGCCCAGGACAGAGCCTTCTGAGATGCCTACAGTTAGAAGATGTGGTCTGAAAGATGATCCAGCAAAAGAGACTGAAGAGCAGTTAGATTGGTAGGAAGAAAATCAGGAGAAAATGGTGTCCCAAAAACCTAGAAAGAAGAGAGTATCAAGGAGGAAAGGGTGATCCATAGCGTCAAAGGCTGAAGAGAAGTCAAGGAGAGTGAGGCCATTAGATTTGGCAAATAAGAGATCAACAGGAACTGGAGAGAGCAGTTTCAGTGAAATGATAAGGTTGGAAACCAGATTGTAAGGGATTGAGAAGAGAGTGAGAGGAGAGAAAATGGAGAAACCTATTGTAGACATTGGTTTCTAGGAGTTTAGTTACGAAGGGCAGAAGAGATATAGGATGACAGTTATCTGGGATAGAAAGATCAAGTGAGAATTTTTCCAGGACTGGGAAGACATGAATGTGTTTGTAGGCAGTAGGGAATGAGCCAATAGACAGGGAGAGATTGAAAGTAAGTGGCAGAGTGTGGATGACAAAAGGGTCAATCCATTGGAGGACATGCAATATAAAGGGATCACTTGTACAGGAAGAAGAATTAGTCTTAGTAAGGAGTAAGTTCACTTCATTATGTGAAACAGAAGTGAAGGAAGAATGGTGGCAGATGGCATCTGAGTGATATGAGATGAGGAAGAGGGGAAAAGAGGGAGCTCCTGGATAACAGTCTCAAATTTTTTTCTGTAAAATATAAGATAAAATTCTCAGCTGAGAGGGTGGAGGAGGAGGGGCATGGGAGGTTTGAGGAGGGATGAAAAGGCTTGAAGAAACCACTATGAAGAATTGGATAGTGACATGATGAGAGAGAAATATCCTAGAGAGCCCAGTTGAGGTTTTGTAACGTAAATTTGCAGTAGACTAAATCATAATGATTGCATGATTTTCTGCATCTTCATTCATCAGCATATGTGAAGGAGTGAAGCTGATGGAAGGTGGGAGTGATCCAAAGCTTGGCAGGGCACAATTGGTGAAATGCTAAGGGGGCTGGGGACTCAAGAGTAGAAAGAAGTGTAACAAGTTCAATTGGCTCACCAAGATGTCAAAATGGAGAAAAAAAGAGGGAATAGCTGTTACAGGGGAGATGACCTGGGAAAGAATTGAGGGCCTAAGAGATTGGAATTTACAATGTGGACAAAGAGTAGGTAGGCAGAAGAAGAGATGAAAAGCTAACAGTTTATGGTTAGATAAGGTCAGAATTCTTAAATGTAGGGGGTGATACATTTGTGGGTGATAGCAAGATTGAGGGTATGACCATCTTTGTGTGTAGCTCATGGGAAGTGAGCAGGATGAGTAACTGAGTGTTTAGAGTGTTTGAGTAGGACAGAAAAATCATGAGCCATGTACCAAACTCACTGAGGAAGTAGATTGACCTGGGGGAGGGGGGGTCTATAGACAATAGCTACCATGATTTTGATGTGCAGTAAATATAAATAGCATGAACAGCTTATAGGACACCTTAAATATCAAAGTGAAGAGTCTGGATTTATTCTGCAGACAATGAGAAACCATGGAAAGTTTTCTACTAGGGAAGTGATATACTGGTAAGATTGGAAGGGAGAGAAGCTGGAGGCCAGGAGACAGACCCATTTATAAAGGCAAATGTACACAGTACGCAGGGCCAACAAGGTCATGAACCTGTGGCAGTGAAAAGGGTTTGGGGACACATTCAATATAAGATTCTCAGGAAAATGCCATGAGAGCAAATGACTGATTGGATGTAGAAGGAAAGATAGGAGTAACCAATTACTCCAAGGATTGGAACCAGGACCTAGGAGTCCTGACTCATAGGATCATGGAATTTAGAGCTAGAAGTGACATAGAAATAATCTGCACTGATCCTCGCATTTCATAAAAAAGAAAACTGAGTCCCAGAGAAGCTAAATGTTTTGTCCCGCTTCACACTGACAGTAAGTGGCCAAGTCAGGTTTCAAACTTAAGTCCTCTGATTATAAACCATGTGTTTTTTCTATTTTATTTCTCTATCTTCTTAGTGGACTTTTCCATCATCAAGTAGCCAGCTACTGTGTGGAGGGAGGGCCCAGCAGAAGTGGGAGGAAGGGGAAAGGGAACTTGAGGTCCGGAACAGTTTTCAGGAACCGCTATGACAGCATCCTTCCTAATATAGAGAGGAGATTGAAAGTGTGTATCCTCAATGCCCTGTTGCAATTTATCTAGAATTCTCAAGTTGCCAAATTTCATATAAAGGCTTCTTACCCAACTATTCTTGGACAAAATGATCAAGGGCTAGGGGTGGAGAAAATACAACAAATAGTCAGTCTTCATGGTGAAACAGGTGTTCCTGGGGTTCCAGGAAAGACTCCAAACAATCTCTGGCCTGGGAATCAGGAAACCTAGGTGCTTGTCCTGATTTTGCCACTGGACTTGCTATGTGACCAAGTTGCTTCACCTCTCTGGCCCAGTTTTGAGGACATAAAGTGCTTTGCAAAAGCATAGAACTATGAAAATGGCAGTCATATAAGTGAAAGGTTTTTTGAAAAGTTGTTATAAAAGTGGTGGGAAGACTTCTCAAGAGGGTAAAAAGTCAGGCTTATTTCTTCTTTTTCTCCAACATAGGCTTCCAGTGGGTCTGAAGAAACGGTAGGAAATTTAAGGTATGACTTGGCTAATGGCATCTTGGCCTTTGCTGTTTATAAATTCTTATGGTAGCCTGCCAGGGGACAACTAGGTGGCACGGTGGATAGAGTACCAGGCCTGGAGTCAGAAACTTCGTAAGTTCAAATCTGGCCTCAGACACTAGCTATGTGACCCTGTGCAAGTCATTTAACCCTGTTTGCCTCAGTTTCCCCATATGTAAAATGAGCTGGAGAAGGAAATGGTAAACCATTCCAGCATCTTTGCCAAGAAAACCCCAAATGGGGTTACAGAGAGTCAGACACGACTGAAAAATGGCTAGACAACAACAAGCCTGCCAGGAGACCATAAGTGCATGGTGGTCAAAGACTATAAGTGTGGTTGACCTAAATTCATTGGTGAAGGCCAACAAGACCGAGGTTTCTGGGTTCAATAATTCTATTGGCCTACTTAGCATGAAGAAAAGGTCTGATACTTAGCTTCTGCTCCACACTAGGCCCTGACCCTAGACTGTTCTTTGATCCTAACTTCACAAAGAACTCTGATACCAGCCCCAGACCTTGGTGAAATCATTGGTCACAAAAGACACTGAGAGAGGCATTGTAAAAGAACACTCTGCTCAGGAGGCTGAATTGAATTTCATCTGACCTGATTGTATAGACGACTTTCTGCTACTTACATCTCTAGGTCTCAGTTTCCTTATCTATAAAATGAAGGGTTTGGACTAGACAACCTCCAAGGTCTTTCCAGCTCTAGATCTATGATTCTATGAAAGACTGTCCCAGGCTCATATGCCCTCATGGCCATTTCCTAGAAGACACGCAAAACTCAGCTCAAGTGCCCTCTCTGCCAGGAAGCCTTCCCTAACAATCTCCAGCCTGTCAAGGGGTCAGCTATGAGCAAGGTTATGGAGGCAGAGCAGATATTATTATCCCTCTCATTTCACAAAAGGTGAACTGAGGTCCAGAGACCTCATAGGACCCTAACTCAAGGTGAAAAACCTTGTCCAAAGCTTCTCTAAATCTGAAAATTGTGTTTTCTCTTTTGCCCTTTATCCTACATTATCCTATGTGATTCTGTCCCATTCACGATTTATTCCCAAACAGCTGGTAAGCTCTCTGAGGGCAGGAACAAGGTCTACTCCTTCTCTTGAAGAGCACAGTGGTAGTCATGGGGCCAGAAAAGGAAGGTGGAGCATTGGGAAGGACCTGTGGTGTGTATGTGATAACGGAAGAGCAAGACTGTTGTTGTTTTTGTTTTAACATGGAGCTCATGAAAACCAGCCTCAGTACTTTAATGGTGCCCAATGTACTGTGTTTACTAGACTCTAGTGAACTAAAGCTAATTAACTATCAGAAGCTTCCACAGCCTCCCTTTCGTGAGCATGGCTCATTGGGAAGGAGAGAGAGGAACAAATCCTGCCCTTGTCTTCCTATAAAAATTATAGCTCATATTTTACATAGACCCTTCTGAAAGTTCCTTCTATTTTATCCAATAAATTCAATTCAACAGTATCTATTAAGTGCCTACTATGTGCAAGGCACTGACAGGCTCAGGGGGTATAAAGTTGAAAAATTATTTCCCGACCCCAAAAAGTTAATATTCTAAAAGGTATGGGAGAGAAGGATATGGTATGTACACAGTTAAATCAGCACACGATAAGGGCAAAGAAATCCAGACAAAGTACTCTCAGAAAATCTAAAGAGGAAGACAACAGTTTTAGTTGGAGATAAGGTCAATTAGTCAATCAATCAATAAACATTTATTAAACACCTACTATATGCCAGGCACTGTACTATGCTAAATGCTGAGGATACAAAAAGAGGCAAAAGACAATACCTGCCCTCAAGGAGATTACAATCTAATGAGGGAGACAACATGCCAACAAATATATACAAAGCAAGCTATAGACAGGTTAAACAGAAAATAATTAACAGAGGAAAGGCAGTAAAATTAAGATAGGTTGGGGAAGGCTTCCTGTAGAAAGGGGTATTTTAGGTGGGGCTTAAAGGAAGCCAGGGAGGTTAATAGTCAGAGCAGAGGATAGAGAATATTCCAGGCATCTGGGACAGCTAAAGAGAATGCTCAGAGCCGAGAAATGGAGTGTCTTGTTGGTGGAACAGCCAGGAGGCCAGCGTCACTGGATCAAAGAATATGCAGTGGGGAACAAAGTATAAGAAGGCTGGAAAGGTAGGATGGGTCTAGATTATGAAGGGCTTTGAATGCCAAACAAAGAATTTTGTATTTTTGTCCTGGAGCCACTGGAGTTTATTGAGTAGGTGGGTGACATGGTTGGACCTATATTGTAGGAAAATAATTTTAGTGGCTGAATGGAAAATATAGAGAGACTTGGGGCAGGTAGACTTACCAGCAGACTTTTGCAATAATCAAGGCATGAGGTGATGAAGGCCTGCACTAGAGTGGTGGTACTGTCAGAGGAGAGAAGGCGGCATACTTGAGAGATGATGCATAGGTGAAACAGCAGGCCTTGGCCATATCTTGAATATGGTATATGTGTGTGGGTAAGACATAGTGTGAGGAGCCTGGGATGACTCCTAGGTTATAAACCTGAAGGACTAGGAGGATTGGTATTGCCCTCTATAATAATAGAGAAGGTAAGAGCATGGAGTAGGGTTTAGGGGGAAAGAAAATGAGTACTGTTTTTGAATATACTGAGTTTCAGATGTCTACTGAACATCCAATTTAAGATATCTGAAAGATAGTTGGAAATACTAGATTGGAGGACAGCAGAGTGATTGGGGTAGGACAGGTAGATTTGAGAATCATCAGCATAAAGATGGTAACTAAATTCATAAGAGCTGATGAGATCACCAAGTGAAGTAGTGTAGTATGAAGGGACCCAGGATAGAACCCTGAGGGACACTCATGGTTAGAGGGCATGATCTTGTGAGGAATCCAGCAAAGGAAACAGAGAAGGAGCAGTCAGATAGGAAGAGGAAAGCCAGGAGCGAGTGGTATCCCAAAAACTTATAGAAAAGAGAGTATCAAGGAAGAGACAGTGCTCAACAACTTCAGTGACTACAGAAAGGTTAAGAGGAATGAGGATCAAAAAAAGGTTGTTGGATTTGGCATCTAAGAGATCATAAGGTGAGGTGGGAGAATTAAATTCACTTCAACTATCAGATATTTGAGCTGGGTCTTGAAAGATTTCAATAGGTGGAGATGAGCAGGGAATATTTCCAGGCATGGGAGTTGACCAACACAAGTACATAGATAAGAGAAACAGAAAGACAAACTTGAGAACATTACTTTATAGAGCAAACGCAGACCCTAAAGATCAGCTAGCCCATTTCTTTAATTTTATAGATGAGAAAACTAAAACATAGAGTGGTAAAAATAATTTGACCAAGGTCATATAGACAGTATCACAATTAAGATTAAAACCCTGATCTTTTAACTCTTTATCCAGAATTTCCCTTACCAAACCAGCAAATAATCTGGTTTGGCTATGAAGGAAAGCGTATGGAGATGAGTATTGTGAAATAAAGCTGGAAAGATGAATCAGATTGAAATCAGATTGTAGGGGACCTTGAATGCTAAGCTGAATTATCTGTATTTTCTTTTGGAGCTGATAAGGAACTACTGAAATATTTTGAGCTGGAGAGCTATATAATGGGCATTAGGAAGATTATTCTGGGAGTTATATGAAGGCTGATTTAGAAACTAGAAGCTAACTAGACCAGTTAAAAGGCTATTGGGATTGTCTAGGTGAGGTATAATGATGTCCTAACCCAGAGCATGTGTGAAGTGAAGATGAGTGTCACAGAAGAATGAGTATAGAGATGGTACAAGGTTCAGGGCAGAGCCTTGAGATAGATAGATAGATAGATAGATAGATAGATAGATAGATAGATAGATAGATAGACATGCATCTATAGATATCCATCTCTCTATCTACAGAGAAAGAGGGAGAGGAGGAGGGAGGAAGGGAAGTAGGAAGGGGGAGAGAGAGAGAGAGAGAGAGAGAGAGAGAGAGAGAGAGAGAGAGAGAGAGAGAGAATATGTGAGTAATCTGAACAGAAGTAATCAGAAGGGAATAGATAAGCCTTGCAAAGGAAAGAGCATAGAGATGATTTGGAAGACCCAGGTGGACATCAACACTTAGAACATGGGAGAAGATGAGCAAGAAAAAGAGACTGGGCAGTAGGAGGGGAACCAGGAAAAAATGTCCAGGGGGTCCAAGGAAGAGGGAGTATCAGAATGGGGCTTGTCAACAGTGGCAAGAGTTGGAGAGAGGGCAAGGAAGAAAATATTAAGAAAAATCATTGGATTTAGCAATTAATAGATCATTGGTATGTGACCAACAAGACAATGGACTAGACATTTTCTTCATTTTTTTCTAGCTCTCAATCCTCCCCTATCCAAAGAGTAATCATACGTTAGATATGGAGCAATTAAAGCTGAATACATGGGACTAAAACAAAAAATAGAGATGCCTGTCAAGATAAAATCTTTATGAATTAACACTAGAGAAAGTTAATCCTTAAAGCAGTCATTCAGCACTCCTCCCCCACCAGCCTCCATATTCCTAGAAGGGACCCAGAAATATAAATATGGGCTTGAGCCTGGGACCCATCTTGGAATACCCTCCTGCTATAAACTTTGCCGGTGCACCTCACTCACTGCCCACTTCCCACCCTAAAAATGTGGCAGACTGATTCTTCCCAGTCATATGAGGAGAATTAGGGAGAGCAACTCTGCCTAGAGTTATTTCCAGGTTAGGGACCTCCAAGGCTGCAGAAACTCTGTCCAGAATAACCTCCCCTAACCCTGAAAAAGCCAGCAAATGTTCATTTAGCTCAGCCAGAGAAGAAAATGAGCAGAGATAAGGGAGAAACTGGGTCAGAGAGCTGGCATGAGTAGTTACAGCAGGCCTGAATTAAAGGAGATTGAAACCAAGCTGAAGCTAGTTCTGTTCCTCCCACCCCCAGGGGCTACCTAGGGCAGGGAGCAAGGTTAGCAAAACATAAATCTGTCCAAGTGACTGGAAGCTCAGGCAGCTTTGTAACGCATCTTAGGGATGTAACCACTAGTGAAGGGGTAGAAGCCATAAAGTAATTGATAAGAGAATATAAGAGAGAAAAGGCTAGAATTTGAAACATTTCAAGAGGAAGAAAGTGAAATAAAAACCTTAAGCAGAAGCAGATAAATCACCAACGAGGATCCTAAACTAGAAGGAAGGTGAGTACTAAATCTTCAAAGAGATTTCAAAGTTCTCTTAACAAATATTACAAAACAAAAGAAAATGAACCAGTGCTGGATTTAGTATAGAATACTGTGGGATCCTAAGAAATCATGGAATATCAATAAAAAATTCCAGAATGGCTCAAATGAGAAATGAAATCCATAGAAAGAGAAATTAGGAGCTAATATATCAAAAGTTATAGCTCTCAATGCAGTAATTAAAAAAAAAACCCACCTCAATTGACAGAGTAGAAAAATTGAACCCACAGAGTAAGATTTCTTCAAAGAAGCAAAAAAAAAAAGATGATTGGAATAAAAAAAATGTTGAAGTGAAGGAAAATCTAACAAAAGAAGCAAAAAGTGATGGCATTAAAAAGAACACAATTTCAATACAAGTCAATGTCATTGCCTTCAGAGACAAGATAGGGAGAGATAATTTAGGTATAATAGGTCTCCCAGAAGAACATGGCACATTTTTAATAAAAAAGGAGCACCTCAAAACAGGAGATGATAGAGCAAAGGTACCCTAAAATTCTCAGTATAGAAAACACAGCATGAAACAAAAGAATACACAGATCACCTATAAGGGGGAAAAATCATTCTTTAAACTCCAAGACACATAGTGGTTAAATCAATGACAAACAACCAATTCTTTGAACAGCCAGGAGAAAGGCCCAAAGTTTAAAGGAAAGGAAATTTGAATACAAGATGATTCTATACTTATTAGAAACTGAAGAAGGAAAGAGAACAAATATATTCTTAAAAACAAAGATGCTAAAGTTACAACCCAAAATGATATATATAGTCTGCAAATTTCAGCTTAATCATCAATGAAAAAAATGAACATTCTACGAAAGTGAAGTATAGGAAGCATTCTTAGAAAACGAACAGTAAGATAGCTATGAACAGAATATTTACCTGGTAAACAAACCAAACAATAAAAACACAAGAAAAGTAAATTGATACAATTACCAAGTAAAGAATAAGTAATAAAATAAATTAATCCGTGGTTGGAGGTTATTTTTTTTTAAACAGAAAAAAGAATGACCTGAAAGATAAAAAAGAGGTAACATCAAGAGGTTAAAAAAAATACTGAGAGATAAATATACAAACAGAATTTTTAATAATAAGAAAAATAAAGGTAGAGAGTAAGAACTGAAACACCACAAACTGAATCCCACAAATCCCTACAGGTGAATCCATTTTTTTAAGGGACAACAATGAATAGTGGGAGAATGTATGGATAGGAAGATGGGAGGTAAAGAACAGAGGGGAATGTGTTACATAGCCTTATTAGGTTCACTAGGTGAATAAAAAAGATGGCATCTCCATCTAAGTGGAGGGATTTCAAAAAAAAAAAAAAACACTTCCATGTTAGAAGATATGTATTCTATCAGTGGGAGTTGAGGACCTTTTCATGGAAGGAATTGATGCATTGAGAACACTATGAGAGTGTTATACTTCCATGGACAACATCTAGACCCCAGGAGAAAGAACATGGGACCTCCTAGGAACACATGGCACCAGAACTAAAAGGATATGGACCCAGAGATGAGATGACTCAGTCAATAGGAAGGAGAATAATTATGGGGAAGATGGAGTGGAGGATGGATGGGAAAGGTAGAACTGGGCCACACAATTAGAGATACAGGGTAATATTTTCCATGGTGTACTGTTTTTATTTACCTTTTTCCCCTAATGAATTGATACTTCTAAGAACATAATAGAAAAGAAAAGGAACGAGGTCTATAAAAGCAATAATAGAGAACTTTTTTAGAAGAGAGAGCTTAAATTAAGTTATGAAGAATTCATGCAGAATTCAAAGAGGTTAAATAAGGATAAAGACTATGTGTCAGAGAATAAAATCTCAAAATAGACAAAAAAGAAGAAAATGAAGAGAAGAATGCAAATAAATTCTTATTAGGAAAAGATACAGAAATAACATAAACAAAATAAATTGGAGGGGAAGAGAGATGGGGGAGGGGACTTTGAACTAATCACTTAGAAGGGAGAAAAGAAGAGGAAGAAATAAATAAAAGAAAACAAAATAAATTAATACAATTATTGACTAAGTGTGATGGCCAATGAGGGCCCACATTTGCCCTTTCTGATGTAACCCATGCAATATGCTTTGCCAGGTTCAAACCTGATAAATGGAGGCTTGGTGAGCCTACTTCAGTCATGAATGACTGAAGGGCTGGTACTGTGGTGATGAAGTCTTCCCTTTGTGTGGGGAGATGGAAATGACAAGGCACACAAAAAGTTTGAGTGGATGATGTCTCAATTTCTTCCCTATTAGCTCTTGAGTGAGGAAGACTGTGGTGAACTCCAGGTTTTGAGGAGGGACAGCAGCAGATGGCATCTGCTCTCCCCACCCCAGCGTGGCTGTAGCAGTACTAGAGACACAAATGGAGGAAAACATAAACCTAACTCTCCTTTTAAATGCAAGTGGACTAAACAATGCAATTCATGAAACAGAAGGGCAGAATCGATAAGAAAACAAATCTCTAAAATGTGTTATTCACAAGAAATGCAATTGAAAAGCAAAGACTTTTCAGTCAAAATGATAGGCTGAACAAAATTTATTGTGTATCAGGTGAATCAAAAAAAATCAGTTGCAGTTATGTTACCAGCTAAAGCAAAAATAAAAATACACATCATCACTACAGATAAATGAGGAAATTATATTATGATTAAAGGAACCACAGAGAGTGAACCAATATCGATATAAAACTGTGACCATACAGACTTTTCCCCTAATACCTTTTAGTGCAGGACACTTTGAAAAGATATTCAAAAAGGGAGTGCAGAATCTTCCCAAATCATTAAAAATGTATCAAAGATTTTTTTTACTATGGATTTTTACCCCAGTAAATTTTCTGGGGACAGCAGATATCATAACTGGTATTGGGAAAGGGAGGGATAAAATGTAAGGGTGGGGCACCATTGATTGAGTCAATCAAATCAGTTCTCATTTAAAAGAAGTGATACTGAGAGGGGGAAGAATATGTCTTAATCAATCAAAGATTATAGTAAGTGTGGAAAGTCCTCAATCAAGTGGATTGAGATTGCATATGTTCTAATTGTCCAAGAAAGCTTAGTCATACTTTAGGAAACATCTATAAAACATCAGGTCTGAGGGATTAGATCAAGTAAGAGCCAGGAGATAACATTTCAGCAAAACTTTGGAAAAGGAAATACTGAAGGGGAGGGAAGATGGGAGGAGGAGACATAGAAGAGAATATAATCTTTTTAAACAAAAGATAATAATTTTTTTAAAAAGAGCTCATTAGTGACCTCAGAGCCATTTCTGTGGAGTGGTGCATGTTAGCTTAATGAGCAGGCCAATCAGATTTAAAGTCACAGGAAGAGGAAGAATAAACATTACAAATATTATCTTGTTTGAAGAAGAAACTACCTGGGAAGGTCATAGAAGGAGATGAGGTTTATGGGGACACGGAGGAGCAAGTGCTGACCTTAGCAGTGCATAGAGTTCACTAAAGGCCCTAGACCAACATCCCAAGCAGTTGTGTATTGACCCAGTGCCAAGATTTCTGCTTACTGAGAACCTGGCGGGCCCTGTTGGGTCTTGTCAATAAACTACTGGGAATATATGTGGGGCAATCAGAACCAGTGGAGGGAAATGACTTGTTTCTCTCTGCTGCCCACACTTCTGAAGGTCTTACTGGAGGAAGAATTTTCTGTGATGGAAGCAACAGCTAGTCTGACTCACTTCTTGGAGTGGCAAAGGCTTGATCCCCAAGGGATTCCTGTTGCTCAGTTCATGGTCTTGTGTTAACTCCACGTGAGGCCAATGTCTAACACATGCCTTTACTCCTTTGCCAAAAAGAGGGGGAGGGGCAGTGATGAGCTCCTTCCTTTCTTTTTTCTGAGCTGTCAGGTAGGCAAGTACATAAATCACATAAATATAAATAAAATAACAGGAACTACATGCCTATTATTATTTATTTATTTTATTATATTTATGTTATTTATTTATTATTATTATTACTATTATATGGTCAGCTAGATGGCACAGTGGATAGAGTGCCAGGCCTGAAGTCTGGAAGATCTGAGTTCAAATCTGGTCTCAGACACTTACTAGCTGGGCAAATCACTTCATCTTGTTTGCCTCAGTTTCCCCATCTGCAAAATAAGCTAGAGAAGGAAATGGCAGACCACTCTAGTATCTTTGCCAAGAAAACCCCAAAGGGGGTCATGAAAGAGTGGGACATAACTTAAAACAACTAAACAACAACATTTATAATGTACATATACATATATTAATTCCTGTATTTAGACTATCTCTCTGTATGTGTAATACCCCTCCCCTTATCTCAATAAACAATCAGTTTGCCAAGCCCTGTCTATTCTACTTCTACAATAACTTTCACACCTCTCTCCTCCTCTCTTTTGTTGTTTTTATGAATAATTTATTGTTTCTTTTATTCAGTTTTTTAGCCATGAGTAATTTGTAATACCGTTTGGAATGTTGGCCTTCAAGAATTTTTCACTCTGAAAGAGAACAGCAGGCTTCTCTCATTAGACCTCCAGTTACACCTGTTCAGCTTGGCTAGGGATTGTTCCACCTTTCCAACTCTACTTTCCAAATCTACTTTCTACGCATAGCAATTCAAGCAAAAGGGTTACTGTTAAAAAGAAAAGTCTGTCTCCCCTCTTCTCTCCAGACTCATACTACTGCCACTCTAGTTTATGAGATAAATAATGTACAATACATACACACTCACACATATCAGATTCTAGGGGTGATGCAGCTGGTAGCTATCCTTTTAACACTGGAACCCCTACTAGTGTGCTTCCCTTTAACAATCTGCTGGTAGACTCAATTATTTCTTAGCAGGGGCTTAATGAGAACTTATTCAAATATAATTCAAATGTCATGGTGTTAGATTTGAAATGTATCTACATTAAAATTCCAATTTATCAAATTTAGTCCAATGTTCTATCCTGTCAAGATCTTTCTGGATCTGCAGCCTATCATCTGACATGTTAACTGAAACTCCTAACTTTCTGTCACTTGCAAATTTGAATAAAAATATCATCTATACCTTTATCCAAGTCATTGGTAAAAATGAGCATTAATCAAAGATTGCCTTGTAGTGGTGAGGGCCAAATTGTGATTAGTTAACATGTTTCCCTAGTCACCTAGTCTGCTTGATTTCATGCCTTCCTGTAGATTTCAGTGTCTCAGAATGGTAGCAGAAACAAGAGTGAGTGGAGGTGAGGCTCAGTTGAGGATTAGCAGGGCCTGAACACTAAAAGTACAAGCGAGGAAAGGATGCAGCGGAGAACAGTTCATAGTTATTTATCTGGTTAGCTGTAGATAGCGTCAAGACTGTGGAAGGAGGAAAGGAAGGCAAAACATAAAGAACTGGAAAAAAAAGAGGGATAGAGGCAGAAGGACTGAGGGACCAAGATCCTCCCTAACAATGAAAAATAGCTTTAGGAGGAGGAGGCAATGGGATAAGTAAAAGGATAGGAGTTTGTAATTGCGAGGGAAATTTCAGAGTTCAAGATCCTGGACATGGAATTGTTTGGAGCGATTGAAGACTAAGGTGTGACCACTCCATTGAGTGACTAAGGTAGAGGAGAGAAGGAGGCCATGGTCATTGAGGAGGCCAATGACCCTTTGATGACTTTTGTCAGGACTCTCTCTGGAATCCTTCCTTCCCCAGGCCTGCCCCATTGCAACCCTATGAAATCTCTGCCCTAGGGCCCTCTTTTCTTTACAGGTGATTCTTTGTCTGGCACCACCATTTCGGGAAGGACACCAGCCATGCTTTGCCTCACTCATGCCTCTGTTTTTTCTGAAATTACTATTTTCACTTCCCAGATTGTTCCCCTTACACCTTCTCTACTTCCTCCTCCTCCTTTATGTATTGACTCTCTCTCTCTCTCTCTCTCTCTCTCTCTCTCTCTCTCTCTCTCTCTCTAATATATGTATATATATATATATATACATATATATATATATATATATATATATATATATATATATATGTATATACATATGTATGCCCACACATATATATGTATTGAAATTGGACTATAAACTCTTTGGGGGCAGTGACTATATTATTTGCTTGTATTCGTGTCCTCAGGCTTAGCACAGTGCCTGGAATATAGTTAAGTGCTTACTTAATCTCTCCTCTCCTCTTTTCCGGAGAAAAGGATAATCTGCCTCCCTGCCCCCATTTCATACTTTCACTCCATAGGGTGCCTTCCCTCCTTATCCCTCTTTCGAATCCTAGGGATACTGTGCTCTCCCCTTTCCCCCAGCTAGGGATGAGATCATATCATAAGAAAATACAGGAAAAGGTCAGCTCAGGCCTTAGTTCTACAAACCTGCATGTTGGCAGCCTGGGAAGCATGAGCTCCTCCTGGCAGACCTTCTTGGCCTTTCTGGCCCTGCCAGTGTCCCTGACCTGGAGGGAGAGGGAATGAAGCAATCACTCATCTGGCCTATGGTTTGACCATGTACCTTCATCTCCACCTCCAGCTGCCCCAGCCAAAAGAGCAGGAGGTGTGTGACAGCTTAAAGGCCCTCCAGAATTTTAGAGTAATGGAATAGTGGGCTCATAAAACGAAAGAGTTAAATAATCTTATTCTCAAAGAATCAGAGAATTATAGAATCTTAGACTCACGGACTCCAGTTCACAGAAAGAGCAACTGTTAAAATCGTGGAACCAGTCTTGGAAGCACAGAGTTTTATTAAACTCATAGAATCATAGAATCCTATGATCTAAGATGAAAGGAACTCAAAAATCACATCTGCTCTAGTCACTCAGTGTTGGAGTCCTTTCTACAGTGCTCCTGAAAAATGCCTGTCCAGTCTCTGCTGGAACAATTCCACTAGAAGAGAGTTCACTAATATAATAATGATGATGATAGCTGACATTTATATAGAGCTCTTGGGTTTGCAAAGGCTTTTATATCCATTATCCCATTTAAGTCCCATAACAGCCCTAAAGGCAGGCGCTATTATTATGCCAAAACGTAGGTGTCATCCTTGGCTCCTCACTCTCTCTCACCCTCCACCCACATCCAATCAATTGCCATATCTTACTGTTTTCTACCTTCATAACATCTCCTGCTTTTGCCTCTTTCTCTTCTCTGCTCCTGCAACTGCTCTGGTGCATGCCCTCATCACCTCACACCTGGACCACTGCACCAGCTTTTTGGGTGGTGGCCCCACCTCAAGTCTCTCCCCACTCCAGTCCGTCCCCCACTCTGCTGTTAAATTGATCTTCCTAAAGCTCCATTCCGCCCGTGTCACCTCCTCATTCAATAAAACTCCCGTGGCTCCCTGTGGCCTCCAGCATCACACATAAAATCTTATTTGGCTTTTGAAGCCCTTGGTAACCTAACCCCTTCCTACCTTTCCAGCCTTCTTATTACACCTTTCTTCCCACTCCCCTCCACTACTCTGCCATCCATTGACACTGGCCTCCTTTTTAGTCCCTGAACACCATGTGACTTTTATCATTTTCTCTAGCTGTCCCCCATGCCTGGAACCCTCTCGCTCCTTATCTCCGCCTCCTGACATCCCTGGCTAAAGCCCCATCTTCTGCAAGAACCTTTCCCAGTCCTCCTTCACCTCAGTGCCTTCCCTCTGTAGTGATCTGCAGTCATTCCATCTATATCTTACTTGTGCATAGCTACTTGCATGTTGTTTTCTATATTAGACTGTGAGCTCTGTGAGAGCTCTATGTGAGAGACTGGTTTGGGGTTTCTTTGGGGAGGGGGTTTGGCTTTTTTGGGAGGTTCCCCAGAGCTTAGCACAGTGCCTGGCATGTAGTTGGCACTGCCTATTCTCCCTATAGTTGTTCAATGTCACACTGCTCTCTATAGTCTGAGGTGGGATTCAAAACCCGGTCTTCCGGAGTCCAAGATCTTCACAGTATCCAGTATACTATACTATCTCGGGAAGACCTGGGTTCAAATTCCACCTGTAACACATGGGATGTACTACCTTGGACTAGTCACTTCACTCCTGGCCTCAGGAGGCTATTGTGAAACTCGAGATATAAATACAAAACAATATGTGAAATTCATAATCTTAGAGAGTCACCTGGTAGCACTAAGAGGTTAAGTGATTTGCCCAGGGTCTCACAGCCTTCTATGCAACAGAATCATGGGGGCTCTTCCTGGTATAGCAAGCAATACACATTAGAGATAATATTTGAACTCAGGTCTTTCTGACTCCTACATTACCTCTCATTTAAAAAAAATATTTTTTCCTAATTACATGTAAAGACAATTTTAAACATTCATTTTAAAATGTTTTAATTCCAATTTTTCTCCTTCCCCTTCCTTCTCCCTAAGACAGCAAGCAATTTGATATAGATTACATATGTGCAATCATGTAAAACACCTTTCCATATTAGTCACATTGTGAAAGAAGAAACAAACAAAAAAAACCATGAAAAAAATAAAGAAACTAAAAAATGGTATGCTTAGATCTGCATTAAGCTTCCATAAGGTCTTTCTCTGACTCCCCCACTACCTTTCAAAGCCCTAAGTACCAAGTTAGTTAATTCTGCTTCAGGTCGATTCTAATTGTTTTTCCTTAAACTGACCTGAAGCTCTAGCTCCCTGTAACTTCTAATTATTGATCCTAGTTGTAATAATATACATTTGCACCTTCTTACAGTTTGCCAAGAATTTCTACATGTTTTATATGTTGTAGCAACCCTGTGAGGGAGCCAGGATGGAGATTCTTGACCTATCTTATAAATAAAGAGACTGAGACTGAAAGAGGTAACTTCCTTCAAACTCAGACAAGAATCTTTCTACTTGTACCTGCTGCCTTCTCACTCAGGAGATGGGGAAGACTCTGTCACCCACATTTCATTCTTCTGCCTCTTTTTCTTCAAAAAATGCTTCTAGCTGGAAATGAAATCCTAACCTTCAGTTGAAACACATACAAAAAAATATGTACAAAAATTTCTGCAAAGATGATTCCACTCCCCATCAGTACATGGAATGTGCATACACTTATAGACAATACAAAATGCAGTATACCTGAGAGATGAATAGCTCTTGTTGCAAGAGAACTCAGCAGGTATCATGTCCAAATAGCAGCCCTGAGTGAAACAAGGCTGGCAGAAGAAGGACAGCTTACCTAAGTCAGAGCTGGATATATATTTTTCTGGAGTGGCCACAGTGAAAGGGAGCGCCCTGAAGCTGGTGTGGGTTTTGTAATCAAAACTAATATAGTCAACAAGCTTGTATGCCTACCAAAAGGACAGGCTCATGACAATGCAATTGCTACTTGCAGGAAAATGCCATGCCACCATCATCAGTCCCTATGCTCCCACGTGTCTAACCCTGAAGAGGTAAAAGAAAAAATTTATGAAAACCTGGAGACCCTTATTGTCAATGTGCCAAAAGAGGACAATCTTATAATTCTGAGTGACTTTAATGCTAGAGTAGGTTTAGACTGCCAGACATGGTAGGGATTCTTTGGGAGGAATGCAGTTGGAAATAGCAACAGCAATGGTCACTTACTACTGAAGACTTGTGTGTCTCATAACCTTCTCATCACCAACACTGTCTTCCATTTACCTAATTGCAATAAGACTTTGTGGATGCACCCTTGCAGCAAACATTGGCATTTAATAGACTATGTGATTGTAAGGAGAGGAGACAGACAGGATGTGAGAGTGACAAAGGCAACGTGTGGCATAGAGTGCTAGACTAATCATAGACTTATCCTCTCCAAGCTAAATATCTGCATTCAACAAAAGTGATGGCCCCAAGGCAAAATGACTACCAGAAGAATTAATGTCAACACATTAAAGCACTTCTCTGAGCTGGAAGCTTGTTGCTAATCTGGGGGGAAAGTTTAGCCGACACACAGTTGGCAACAGTGGAGCAGAAAAGGAGTAGGCAGCTTTCAGAGATTTGGTGTACAGCACTGCTCATCTGGGTCAGAACACTTGCAAACATCAAGACTGATTTGACGAAAATGATGGGGACACTCAGAAGCTGCTAAATGAAAAATGAGAACTCCACAGGGTTTACCAGCAGGATAGTTCATCCATCTCTAAAAAGGCAGCATTTAATTCTATTAAAAGTTAAGTACAAGAGAAGCTTAGAGAGATGCAAGATTCTTGGCTCAGTAAGAAGGTAGATGAAATTCAGTTTTATGCTGATAGTAACAATCCAAAGCACTTTCATGATGCCCTGAAGACTATTTATGGGCCAAAGATCTATGGTGCATCTGAACTATTCAGTGCTGATGGAGACACATTGATTAGTGATAAGGACATGATCCTGTGGAGAGGGCTAATCACTTCCCTAGTGCTCTCAACAGACCATCATCAATCAGCGCTGAGGCCATTGACCATTTACCTCAGGTTGAAGTCAATCCCTCCCTAGCTGAAGTTCCAAATGTAGAAGTTTTAAATGCCATTAGGCTCCTTTCATGTGGCAAATCATCTGGTGCTGATTCTATTCCAGTTGAGATCTACAAGGCAGGGGCCCGTTGCTCATATAAAAGTTGCCTTTTATATGGCAAGAAGAGGTTGTCCCCCAGGAGTTCAAAGATGCTTCCATTGTCCATCTCTATAAAGGTAAAGGAAATAGACTGTCCTGTGACGGTCACAGGCAGTCTCTCTCTTAGTTCTTGCTGACAAGATTTTGGCCAGATTCCTCCTTAATAGGCTGATCCTTGACTTGGTTACCTATCCGGGAGCCAGTGGCCAAGGAACGGTTGATATGGTGTCGGCTGCCCAACAACTCCAGGAAAAATGCCAGGAGCAGAACAGAGATCTGTACACAACATTTGTAGGCCTTTGATACTCAGTCATGAGGGCTTATGGAAAATTATGTCAAAATTTGGTTGTCCAGAGAAATTCATCAGTATTGTATGTCAATTTCATGGTGGCATGCTTGCCCAGGTTCTGGATAATGGACGATGCTCTTGCACTTTCCCAGTACAGCCCTTTGACTGAATCCAAACTTCACAGAACAAATCCCCTTAATAAAGGATTTGTTCTGTGAAGTTTAGATTCAGTAAGGGCTGCACTTCAGGACTTAGAGGGCCACATGTAGCCTTGAGGCTGCACGTTTCCCCACCCCTGTATTAGTCTGACTAACAAACTGAAGGTCTACAGAGCCATTGTGCTGACTTCATTATTGTATGCTTGTGAACGTTGGACAGTCCACCAGTGCCATGCCAGCATACTGAATCTCTTCCATTTGAATAGTCTTAGGAAGATTCTGAAGATCACTTGGCAGGATAAGACACCAGACACTGAGGTCCTTTCTTGAACTAAACCGCCTAGCATTCAAACTCTACTGCAGAGAGTGCAACTCTGATGGGCTGGCCATGTTGTTTGAATGCCAAATATACCCTTGCCAAAAAGACTATTTGAAGGAGAACTCACAGAGGGCAAGAGCTCAAATGGTGGTCAGAAAAAGCAATACAAGGATATCCATCCTCAAGGTCTCTCTTAAGAACTTTGGGGTTGATTGTGTGACATGGGAGATGCTGGCATAGGACTGCTAAGCATGGCGTGCCTTCATCAGAGGGCCCTAGTTACGTCATACCTTGTATTATGGTGTCAAAATAAACACAAGATGCATGAATTTAGAGAATCCACCCCAAATGTTCATGTAGACTGTTTTTTCCCAAACTGTAGCAAAACATTCTGAGCTCATATTGGTCTGATCAGCCACAGTCGGAAACACTATAACTGGACTCTAACACAGGGGTGTCATTTTGGTCCTCTTAGAGAATGAAAGACAACAACCACCCAACCAAGCTGTCAATAATCCAGGTAGTGGGAAACAGGGCTCCCGGAATTGGCACTATCGGCTGGATGAATCAGGAAAAGCCTTTACTGTATATGAGATCCTTGAACTTGGTCTGCTGCTCCCTCCTGTCTGTATATTCACGTAGTTGGGGCACTTCTACCTGCTAAATTCCTCCTTTTCCTTCAAGGCCTGAGTCAAGCAGGCCATCCTTAAGGAAATCATTCTCGCTTGCTTTCTCTGACCCTTACCCCGCTTTAAATTTTCCTAGAGGATTCTGGATCTCTCCTTTGCCCTAGTTACGTCATACCTTGTATTATGGTGTCTACATTTTATTCCACCCAATAGAGAATAAGCTCCTTGAAGTCAGGGGACTGTTTTGATTTTTCCTCGTGTCTTTAGGACTTATTACAGGGCCTGCCATATTGAGTCAGCCCTTGGTAAATGTTTGCTGAACAGACTTGAATTGAATTGGAAATAAGAGGAAGGCATTTTGGGGGAGGCAGAAAATTGCCTCCCTTTAAACAACCAATGCTCTGTGTGGAGGGACTACTGGGCTTGGTTGAAATGTTAGGACTTTTAGGAGGGAGACCCATTGGGCTGAGGATTTCCAAATCCCTAATTGGGCAATTTCCTTCATTGTGTCAACTACTGTTATCAGTTATTATGCATATGATATTTAGAAAGAAGCTGAGATAAGGGTGGGAGGGGTGGAGAGGAAGGGAATTTGAACCAAGGTCAGTAGTCTGGCAACAGCGTGGATTTTGCCAACAGAATCCAGGGCCTGGGCTGGCCTTGGGATTTGTTTGTGCTGTCTGTGAGTCTGAGAAGTAGAACTGGGGAAGTGGGGCTACAGTTCTGGGATCAAGAGCACAAATATAGGGATCATTTATGTGTGCGTATGTGTATATGTGTGCATCAGTATATTCACAAACGTACACGTGTAGTGTATACATATGTATGCATATAGATGCACAATTTATATATGCATATTCACAACTGTAACATTTTAAGACAGGGTCTCCTTGTCTTACCCAGGTGGGAAGTGGAGTGGCCACTCATGGGCTTGATACCACTACTGATCTTTTAAGTTACTCCCACCCCTCTTTAGGCAGCCTGGTGGTCCCTTGGTCCCTCAGAGTTGACCATACTGTTGCTGGATTTTATCTGGATACCCAATCACCTTAGCCCACTGCATCTCAGACCTCCTGATCTTAAGAGAGACACCAACCTCAGTGGCACAGGTAACAGGAATTATATATTAATTTTTAAATTAAATTTCTTTTACCTGAGTTCAAATCCGGCCTCAGACCAAACACTTGACACTTACTAGCTGTGTGATCCTGGGCAAGTCACTTAACCCCAACTGCCTAAAAAAAAAAATTCCTTTTTCAATAAACAAAAATCTATTGTCTCTCCCTCCTACTTCTCTTCCCATTTGGGGAAAAAAAGTAAAGCAATAACTTTGGAACAAATATGCATTGTCAAGCAAAACAAACTCTGGATATGCACACACACATTCACACACATATATATGTGTGTTTCCTTCTGCACCTTAAGTCTATCCCCTCTCTCTCAACAAGGTGGGCAGCACGCTTTCTCATCACAGGTCCCTTGGAATCATGGTTGGCCATCTCATTGATCAAAGTTCTTAAGGCTTTCAAAATTGTTGTCATTGCACAGAGAGATCTCCTTCTTCTGCTCACTTCACTCTGTATCAGTTCATATAATTTTCCTAGGTTCCATTGAAACTGTGATAGGGATCCTTTGGCATAGGAAAGCATTGTTGCACAGTGGATAAATAGCACGTTAGTTGTATAGCCAGGAAGAGCTGTGTTCAAATCCTAGCTCAGGTGTATAGTCCCTGTGACTGTTGGCAGGTTACTTAGCATCTCCACATCTTGGTTCCTTCTACTCTGAAACAGGGATAACGATAATGATAACCTGTTTTACAGGGTTACTGTTAGTCTCTGATGGAATAACATATGTGAAGCACTTTGCAAACCTGCAAGCAGTTAGATAGGTGTGAGCTTTCTGTTTGAATAAATTTATTTATTTTATTTATTTCAAGCTTTGTACTTGAATAAATTACAGAATATCTGAAGTCTCTGATATGATGCAGAATCTCAGAGTGGAGAGGCCATCTGATCCAACCCTTAATTGAACAGGAATCTCTTTGACCATATTTCTGACAGATCCATCCTCCCCTTGAAGACAGGTCCCAGTGCCTCTCCTGGCAGCTCATCCTGCTCCTGGACAGCTCCGTATGCGACAAAGATTATCCTGATATCAAGCTGAAATCTACTTCTTTGCAACTTCTGCTCACTGGGTCTTGTTCTGCCCTGCCTAAGGCCGAGCAGAACAAGTCTGTCATCTCTCCCAAATGGTAGCCCTTTAAATCCTTGAAGATTGCCTTCATATCCTTCCTAGGTTCTCTTGATGATTTTCTATCTGGTTTTTTTTTTTATATGATAAGATCCTGAGGCTTTCACTGTCCTCCTTGTTCTCCTCTGGACACTTTATCAGCCACATCTCTGAAGGGCTTTTAGTTTATTTTTCTTTTCTTTTTTTTTTAAAAAAGGTTTGGTTTTTTCAATTGACAAAAATGTAATTTGTCTTCCTTCCTTATCCTCCCCACCCTGCCCGACACATTGGACAAAAAAGTAAAATAAAATTCTTGTAACAAATATGCATAGTCAAGCAGTCATTCAGTCAACTAGCATTTAATAAGTGCTTTCTATATGCCAAGCACTGAGAATACAAATACAAATAGATAAAAAGACAGTCTCTGCCCTTATGTGACATGGCTGGCCTTGGAAGCCTTCTTGGGAGGAGTCATGCAATCAGAGCGGGGGCGGGGGGGTTTCCCATATATAGATTCTAGGGCTGGAGTGAGGCTTCAAGATGCTATAGGAAGTCAGGAGGGAAGTGTAAAGAGGAAAAAAGCAAATTAAGTTCTTGCAGTAGCCATGCCCAAAAGAATGTCATTCTGCACTGTAAATCCTTCATCAGAAGGCGGGGTAGCGTTCTTCATCCATCATCAGCCCTTTGGAGTGGTGGTTGGATATTGCGTGAGTCAGAGTTCTCATGATTTTCAAAGTTGTTTTATCTTTATGATGTTGCTTTCATTGTACGAATTGTTCTCCTGGTTTTGCTCACTTCACTCTCTACCAGTTCACACAAGTCTTCCTAGATTTTTCTGAAATCATTCCTTCCTTTTTAAAGTGAAAACTTAAAAAAATTTTTTTTCCAATTACATGTAAAAAAAAAAGTATGTTTCAATCTGCACTTAGACTCCATCAGTTCTTTCTGTGGAGATGGACAGCATTTTTCAACATAAGTCCTTCGGGAATTTTCTTGGATCATTATATTGATTAGAGTAGCTAAGTCATTCACAGTTGATCATAGTACAATACTGCTGTTAACTGTGTACAATATTCTCCGATGTAGCTGTGTGACCCTGGGCAAATCACTGAACCCTTTTTGCCTCAGTTTCCTCATCTGTAAAATGATAAAACACTCCCGGACCTTTTTTTTTTTTCCTTTTGTTGAGGCAATCAAGGTTAAGTGACTTGCCCGGGATCATACAGCTAGTAAATGTCAAGGGTCTAAGGCCAGATGTGAACTCAGATCCTCCTGACTCCAAGGCCGGAGTTCTATCCCACTGCACCACCCAGCTGCCTTCCTGTATCTTTAACAATAAAATCCCAAGTGGGTCATGAAGAGTCGGACACAACTGAAAAATGACTGAACCACAACTCCCATGTCAGAACTAAGTGCCTTGAGGGCAGGGACTGTTTCGCCTTTGTCTTTGTGTACACAGGTGGCCGGCACCTAGGAAGCATTTATGATGCTTTTGATTGATTGCACTGTTTAATTCCTTTGGAGTCCACACAGCAGGAACATCTGTTGGGACTAATCAAACCTAGTGGATGAAATATTCATTTCCCAGAAATCCTGGGTTCAGAGCGTCCTGTATCTTCCTTGGAAACCCGCCGGGGCACACAGCGGAGCAACAGGTGTTTTATCATGTAGTGTTCTACTGCCTTGTCTTAACTGTTTTTATTGATTCTAAGCAGAGTGAGACGCTTTACAGCAAAGCATTTTCTGCCTGTAAATCTTAAAATAGTTTGTTGTTTGGTCATTTCAGTCATGTCCAATGACTCCTCATGACCCTATTTGGGGTTTTCTTGGCAAAGATATTGGAGTGGTTTGCCATCTCCTCATTTTACAGATGAGAAAACTGAGGTAAACAGGGTTCAGTGACTTGCCCAGGGTTGCACAGCTAATAAGTGTCTGCGGTTGGATTTGAACTCAGGTCTTCCTGACTCAGCCCAGAACTCCATCCACTGAGCTACCTACCTGCCCTTAAAGTATTATAGAAAAGTTAACTGCTGTACACTCTGCTCTATGTTTAGCCATCTGGCTTGATCCCAAATGAGAGGAGGATAGAGAGGAGATAGGAACCTCTCCAGGTTTGACCATCTATTCTTTGGTTCAATTCCCTTTCCTCCTCAACCCAAAACAATCCCAAACCACAGTGAAACCCAGCCTCACCAGGTGCAGACCATAATCTCCCGTCATTAAACGCCTAACTTGTTCTTCATTTTTGACACAGCCTTCTCCCCATAACTCCCTGTTCTAGCTGCCCATCGTTCCTGTTCTGGCCTCATTTTCCTCCTTCACAGTATCGACCTTGTAGCTGATCAATGTAAACTCAACTCGACATTGCCTTCCACACGTGACTCCATCATCCCTTGATCCTGATGTCATTTACATCCTGCTAATTCTTAGTCCTCAATCGGGTCCATCGTCCACCATTTCTACTCTTACTCCTGTGCTGTAATTCATGTTGCCAAATACTTTTGGAATTGGTCCACTACAAATTGTCTACTGTCTCTATGTTACCTAATCTCACCTGCAACCTCAATGCTTCTCTGTCTGGTTCTCTATCCAAATCCTCTCAGGCATTGCTGCAAACCTCTTCTCCTCTGTTCCCCAGATTTACCCAATACTCTTGGTCTCCAACAGTGACCTCTTCTCATACTTTATTGAGAAAAATGGAGGCCAACTGTGTGAGGTCCCTGGTCTTTACTATACTCCACTCTCCACCTTAACATCTTTACATCTCCAGTTTTTAATGAAGAGGTGGCCCTTCCCTTCACGAAGGCAAACTCTTCTAATTTTACTCTTCATTCCTTCTCCTCTCATCTCTACCAGCAGATTGACACCACAATCATCACCTTCTCTAATCTTCAATCTCTTCTTACTTATTGATTCCTTTATTGTTGTCTACAAATATACCGAGGTCACCCCTGTTCACTTGATCCTACCATCCTCTCAAGCTGTGATGCTCTATTCTCCTTTTCACAGCCAAATTCTAAGAAAAGTTGTTTATATGCCATCATCTCCCCACTCTTTCTCATCTTACTTCTCACTAATCTGTCTTCCAACCTGGTTTCTCAAGTGAAATTTCTGTCTCCACAGTTACCAATGACCTCTTAGTTACCATATCCAGTGGCTTTTTTCTCAGTTCTCTTTCTGACCTCTGGGTGCTGCACATAACCCTGTTGACTCTCTCCTCCTCCTATATTTTTTCTCTTTCGGGGATTTTTGTGGCACTGACAACCCCACTCTCAGTCTTCTTTACTGGACCATCATTGTAATCGTGGGTAAACCCTAAAGCTCTGTCCTGGACTCCCACCTCCCTTTCTTAGTCTTCCCTGCATTCCTTCAAGACTTAGCTCACTTGTACAAGAGAGGACATTTCCAGATGCTAATTCCTTCCCCTTTTGGATTACCTTCATTTATTTTAAGTATGTCTTGTAGGTAGCTAGCTATGCCTGTGTTGGCTTCTCCATTAGAATTTATGTTCTGAGAGGGCAGGAACTATTTTTGCCTTTCTTTGTATCCCTGTTCCTGGCACACAGGCTTCATAAATGCTTGTTGACTGACTTCCTCTCTTCCCTTCTTCCCTCTCTATACCAGGAGTTAAACCGGGGTTGTTTGTGTTTTAATATTTCAATAATTATATTTCAACATAATAGGTTTCCTTTGTAATCTTACGTATTTATTTTGTGCATTTAAACACGTTATTGAGAAGGGATCCATAAGCTCCCTTAAATTGTTGGAGTCCATGACACAGAAAAAGTTAAAGAACCCTGTTCTATGCTCACTTTCTTAGTGGCCTCATTAGTTGCACTGCATTTGAGTATTGCAGATGCTGCATACACACACACACATATATGTACATATATGCATATACATGTATGTATATGTGCACACATGTATAGAAGTACACACAGATACCTGATAATACCTATATGATGTGTATACATGTGTGTATTACAGCTACCTATATATACACATACACGTATACACACATATGTATATCCCCAGCCCTCTAGTCTCTATCCTGACCTGCAGTTCTATATCACCAACGATCTATTGGGCACTTTGTATTGGATACCACTTATGAGTCTCAAACTCAACATGTCCAAAACAGAACTCATTCTCTCTTTCACCTCCAAACCCATTCATTTTTGGAACTTATCTATTTCTCTTAAAAACACCACTATTCTTCCAATCACCAAGGTTCTCCTTATAGTCATTCTCTATTTCTCACTCTCTCTCATCCCATATAGCCAACCAGTTGCCAAGTCTTGTGGATTTTACTTCCACGTCATTTCCATCCATCATCTTTCCTCCCTCACTTGGCCATCATTCTAATGCAGACCCTCCTAACTGCTTCTTTTTTTAACCTTTTGAAATTCCTTTTTTTTTAAAGGTGAAACACATTTTGTTGATATTTTTCTTGGTTTTGTATTGTATCTATTTCACAATATATCCCTCCCCCTTCCAGAGAACCATCCCTTATAGCAAAGAATGGGGAAAAAAAAGACAGAGAAAGGGAAAAGTTCATCAAGTCTAAACAACATATAACCAAGTCTAAAATTATGTGCAGTATTCCACACCCACAGTCCTCCATCACTGCAAAGAAGGGGGGATGTACATTTTCGTTCTTTGAAGTCAAGCTTGGTCATTATTATATAGTATTTGTATTTTTGCTGTTGTTCTTTCCAGTTCTATTGTTGGAGTCGTTGTACATATTCTTTTCCTGGTTCTATTTACTTCCTTCTGCATTAGTTCACTTTCATCTTCCCATATTTCCCCAATGGCTTCATATTCATGGCTTCTTATGATGCAGCAACATTCCATTATATTCACACAGCACCATTTGTTTAGTTAGTCCACATTTGATGGGCATTTACTATTTTCCCCATATTTTTTCACAAAAAAGGCTACTGTAAATATTTTGATGCGCATGAGATGCTTCCTTATGTTTCCTCTAAAAGGATGTAAGCTCCTTGAAAGTCAAGGTTTTTTCATTTTTTTCTTTATATCTACAGTGCCTAGAAAATAGTAGTTTCTTAAAAGATGCTTATACATTGTTTTAGTGATTGTCTTTGACCACCTTTGGATATATGTGTAGCAATGGGATCACAAGTTTCAAAAAGAATGGAAATAACTTTGTGTGTGTGGAGGGGGTGGTATTTTAGTAATTTTGGTTTTTTGAATTTTTAGTTTGTTTGTTTTCTTTTTTTAGGCAATTGGGGTTAAGTGACTTGCCCAGGGTCACATAGCTAGTAAGTGTCAAGTATTTGGTCTGAGGCCAGATTTGAACTCAGGTCCTCCTGACTTCAGGACCAGTGCCTTATCCACTGTGCCACCTAGCTGCCCCAGTTTTTTGAGGGTTTTTTTTTTAGCATAATGGCAAACTGCTTTCCAAAATGGTTGGATTAATTAATAACTCCCCCAGATGTATTACTGTACCTGTCATCTTGCAGTCTCATTCCCATTGACTACTCCCATCTTTTGTTATCCTTGCCAGTTTACTAGGATGAAACCTCAGAGTTGTTTTAATTCATTTAATTTTTCTTACTATGTTCTTTTTTTGCATCAATTTTTCATGTGATTTAATAGTTAGAACGGTTTGTTTATATCGACAGTGGTTCCTATTCATATTTATTTGTGTTAGCTCCCTGTGTATTTTGAAAATCATGCTCTTGGCAGTAGAATTTGATGCCAACATCTTGTTCCCAATTGATAGCTTCCCTTATTTGTGCAAAACTTTTCATTTGAGGAGAGCATTTTGTATATTTTTAAATTCAATGTAAATTAGGTCTGTTATTATTAAAATGAAAGATTTTTTCCGCTATGTAAAAGTATAGCTCTAACATTCCAATGCATTATTATAATTATTAATTTTAATAATTAATATGCTCTACCACTTACTAGCTTTTTTACCTAAGTCCAGTTTCCACATTTGTACTATTGAGATAATAATCTTTGCAATCCTTGTAAAATGGGGATAATAAGCCCATTGCCAAAGCAGACATCGAGAAGTTGTTCCATCACAACTGATAAAGTAATCTTTGCCTTACCAACTCTCTCAGGAAGGAAACTGAGGACCAGAAAGGGGAGGAAACTTGCCTAATGTCATGCAGAATGAGGCTCAAATATCTTCCTGTCCATGTGACATATGCCTTCTCAGGGAGTCTTAATCTGATGGAAAGTCACCTTAGAGAAAGAATTTTTGTTCCTGTGGTTCTCTGGTGGGAAGTGAGGGAAGGGGGTGGGCTTGTTAATGTGTGTGTGTGTGTGTGTGTGTGTGTGTGTGTGTGTGTATATGAGCGTGCACACATGCCCCAGGAGAGCCTTCTCACTCTCCTCCAATGATACCATCATGGTGTCTGGCTATACTGCCCGAGGACCAGATATGAACATATGATCTGTTTCCCTTTCCTCTCCCAGCTCTAATTCCTGACCCATTCCCCCCATTCATTTTAGGACAGTTGCCCACTTCCAGAAGGGTCACAGGCATAAAAGGGCCCTCCCTCAGCCTTGCAGAGGAGCTCACACCCGGCCTGGGCAGACATCATCCTCCCTCCCCTGCAGCCATCCATGTGGAGCCTGTCATGGGATACTTCAACAGCCTGGGCCCCAGGTCAGGAGGTCACTGCTTTCACTCCTTGAGGACTTAGAACTTGGAACACGGGGCCATTATCAAAATAATAAAAGGTCCTATTTCTAGAGTCCTTTAGAGTTTGCAAAGTACTTTTCCCACCACAACAGCACTAAGAGGAAAGTGCAAGAATGATTATCTTCTGTTTACAAAGGTAGAAACCTGGGCAAAGGGAAAGTAACTTCTCCAAAGTTCCACAGCTTCTAAGGAGGAGAGCCCGGACTTGAACCCAGGTCTTCTCAATCCAAGCCCAGTGCTCTAGATACTTAATAGGCACCTTAGTGACCTTCCACCCCAATTCGTTATGATAATCACTTGCATTTATACAGTTTTATGGTTTGCAAAGCACTTGATACCCATCGTCTCATTGGTGATAGGCTTCTAGACTCTCTCTGCTCATTGAATCCTCAAAACAAGCTGAAGTAAATAGTTCAGTTTAATTTTTCATTTTTAATGCCACTGTAGAAATGGAATTAAGCACCTACTTTTGTCAGGCACTGTGCTGTTTTGGGAAAATAAAGACAAAAAATGAAAATAGTCTCTGTAGGGGCAAATAACTTTATCCTATTTTACACATGAAGAAACCGAGGTCCAGAGTTGTAAAGGTGAATTGAGTGCCACACCATCTGACTCTGAGTCTAGTGCTTTATCCAAGGGAAGTCTGTTTTCTCCTGGCTGCAGCAGAAACTAGGTGGTACCATAGTACACAGAGCCCTGGGCCTAGAATCAGGAAGATCTGAGTTCAAATCTGACCTTGGACGCTTGCTAGCTATGTGACCCTGGGCAAGTCACTTAACCTCTGCCTGCCTCAGATCCTTCATCAGCAAAAATGGGAATAGTAATAGTACCTACTTCCCAGGGTTGTTGTGAGGATCAAATGAAGTAATTACACTTTATGAATGCTAGCTAGCCATTTTTCTCCTTCTTTGCTGTACCTTTGGTCCTAATTTGAGCCTGATTTCTCAGCTGCTTGGGGCTGAGAAATCAGGTCCTCCTAGCCTGCTGGCTCTCCTTACTCATACGTTTCCCATTCCACTGTGAAGCAGCTGCAGTTGTTAGGAAATCTCTCCTTTCATCAAGACAAACTGCTTCCTCCCTGTAACTCACTTCCATTTTTCTTACTGCTAGAACCAAGCCAAACCACTTTAATCCGTCTTCCACATCCCAGCCCTACAAAGGCTGGAGACTGATCATGTCCTTGAATTTCCTCCTCTCCAGGCAAAGGCATCCTTGTTCCCCTTGGCTGCTCTTATGTGGCCTAGTTTCCAGAGCTCATAACCATGAAAGTCTGAACTAGGCTGGTGGTAGCTGTGTATATGGAGTGGCCATCTGATCAACCAATTAAACGATGGAAACGTGGGTTGTAGCCCACCTTTCCTCATGAAAGTCAACCAGCTGGGAAGCTTATCTCACCCACTCTTTTTTTTTTTTTAGGCAATTGGGTTTAAGTGACTTGCCCACAGTCACACAGCTAGTAAGTGTCAAGTGTTTGGTCTGAGGCCGGATTTGAACTCAACAGGGCTGGTGCTCTATCCTTTACGCCACCTAGCTGCCTCTCACCCACTCTTAACCCCCAATACTTTCCTACTTCACCCCCTCCCTCTGGTGTGTAACCTCCCCTTCCCTTCCCTTCCCTCCCCTCCCCTCTTCTCCCCTCCCCTCCCCTTCCCTCCCCTCCCTTTCCCTTCCCAATATTTCCTCATTTGATAGCCTCTAGGATCTCTTTCCCGGATTCATATCTCAGATGAGCCCAAATTGATAATTAGGTCGTGCAGTGGGTGGAGTGCCAGACTCAGAGTCAAGAAGACCTGAATTCAAATCTAGCCTCAGATACTTACTAGCTGTGTGACCCTAGGCAAGTCACTTAACTCTGTTTGCCTCAGTTTCCTGATCTGGAGAAAGAAATGGCAAGCCACTCCAGTGTCTTTGCCAAGAAAACCCCAAATGGGGACACGGGGAGTCAGTCACGACTAAAACAACTGAACAACAACAACAAAACCAAAAGCGTCTCTTTCCAAACTTAACAATGATACCCCTGACAGCCTGAACTTTCCTGACTCCATACCATTGCTCTTACCAAACTGTTCTCATGCCTTGAATGTTTGCTCCACCTGCCCCTGTAACGGATCCTCGCCTCACCTCAGCCTCGGTTTCCTAGGGTCATATTCATTATTTAATGTTCAACTCAAATGCCACCTCCCCCAGGAAGCTTTCCCTGATCTCTCCCCTCCTTTCCAGTTACTTCCCTAGGACCACATAAAACCCTTTGCTTTCACCTAATGTATTTGCCATGGGCTGTTGTACATGACGTTTGTCAGTGGTTGTGTCTTTTCCCCTATAGGACTGGGAGTTCCATGAGGGTAGGGACTGTCTTGATTAAACTTTGCATTCCCCCTTCCTCTGATCCCAGTTCCTAGCACAGGGTCTTATAAATGCTTGAGTAATAGTTATTTATAACTGGATTGGATTATTCCAAGCTTACTGATCTGCACGTTGTCTCCTCTATTAGACTGTGAGTTCTTTCAGAGCAGGAGCTCTCTGCCACCTTTCTTGGTATCCCCAGAGCTTAGCACAGTGCCTGGCACATAGTAGGCACTTAAAAAATGATTATTGACTGACTGGTTGGGAACCAGAGCAAATAAAACCTTAAAATTATTCACTCAAACTCCTTCAGCCTTAGAGCTGGAAGGAACATCATGCCCGCCTCCCTTCTTAGTGCACGAATGTCCTCTTCAACATCTCCAATAGGCTGCCATCTATCCTCTGGCCAAAGACCTCCAGTGACAGGGAGCTCACTACTTCCTGAAGTAGCCTGCCGTGCTCTTGCAAGGTTTGAATTTTAGGAGGCCTTTTCTGTGTCATTGACTGAAACCAATCATAGACAGGAGGGGAAATATGAGTAGCTGGATGGGGGAAGGGAGAAGAATCTTCTGTCCAGACGGAGTGAGCCCCTTATCAGACTGGGCAGGAATCAGGGCTCTGGAGGGTAGCATGATATGGGCTATCTAGGCCAAAGGTTGTCTGTGTCGCTAATCACTGGGCCAGAGACAGGAGCACACTGGCTCTTGTCTGATGCAGTGGGGGAGGGAGTGCCTGACTTTGTAGGGGAAGCTACAAGCCTCTGGGCATTAGATTTAAAGACAAGAATTCTGGTATCTTCAAGCTAAAATGGACTCTCAAAGGTCACATCCAGCCTCGTCTCCCTGAGCATGCAAGAACCTACTTTGCAAAAAAAAAAAAAATCCACTTTACAGACTCTGCAATGTCTGGGAGGCAGAGATTGCCAAGAGAAGCTGAGGTTGCAGAGGGGTCAGTCCAGCCTCTATTTTTGCCTCTAGGAAAATCTTTACTGAACAGCTAAGGTTGAGCCCCAGAAACTTTACCCTGTGGTCTCTCCTAAACAATTCAAGTAATAACACAGCTTTCTCATTTCAAGTCTGGTTGATTCAAGATCATAACCATATATTAAGTGCACACTATGCCCAGTCTGAGAAGGGGCTCACCTTTACTTGTTCATCTCCAGCAATGGGGAGCTCACTGCCTCTTAATGCAAAGTTCTGAACCCAGGATTTCTAGGAAATGCATATTTCACCCAGTAGGTTTTGACCCTGTCCCTCCTCAGAAGTGCTTGTTTATGATTACCCCCTCCCCCAATCTGCCCTCCCCTCTATCATCTCCCTGCTGTCTTGTCCCTTGCAAAGTTATGACCCATAATAGGACATTTTCCACTTGTTTGAAAGTTCTTTTTTATATTGAATCAAATTTTGCCTCCCAGTAACTGGCCCCACTCTTCCTATCCACAGGCTAGGCACAGCAGGCAGGGCCATGCCCCAGGTTTCTCCTCGCTGCACCCTTCCTTGCCCACCCCTACCGCTCCCTCCCTCAGCATATCCAGGGCCCCAGAATCTAATCAGATGCTCAGGACCCCATGCCTTTCACTACCGCCTCCTCCCCACCTGTCATGCCCCAGAGTTCCTCTTACAGGATACTGGCCTCCCTGCTCTTCTTTGACCTCAGTATTCCATCTCTTGACCACACATTTTCTGAGGCTCTCCCTAACACCTCAAATGCTCTCCCTCCTCACCTCTGCCTCCTGGTTTCCTTTAAGACTTAACATTTTGGGCTTTCACAGTCCTCCCCATTACTAGTGTTTTTCCCTTTGAAGTTACCTTCCGTTTATATTGTACATATCTGTTTGCATGTTGTTTCTCCCATTAGAATATAAGTTCTTTGAGGGCAGAGACCACGCTTTTGTTTTTGTCTTTTGTGTCCCTAGCCTTAGCCCAGTGCCTGGCATACAACAACTCCTTAAGAAATGCTTCTGCGCTGATTGTTCTGAGAAAAGTCTCTGACGTTAGTTCTCAAATCTTCAGCATGACAGCCACTCTCTGAGTGCTCTCTCTCTCTCTCTCTCTCTCTCTCTCTCTCTCTCTCTCCCTCCCTCTCTCTCTCTGGGAAGAAAGAAAATTGTGTCCATTGGGGGAAGGTTTGGAAGGCCCAGGGAATAGGTGGGGGAGGCATAAAGGGACCAGGGTGACACCATAACCTGTAGTTGACTCTATATAATAGTAGTCTTGCCCCAGCAGAAGCTGAGGATTCATAACATCTTGAATCTTAAATTCATTGAATCTTACATCTTATGTAACCCAGGCTTGTCTGGGAATACCTAGACCTCCCAACATGGAGGCACCTTTAGGGACCTTTGGAGCATGTCCAGATTGCCTAACATGGAGACTGCTGTGTCCACTACTATGTGGGTAGCCTCAGACACTTACTAGCTATGTGACCCTGGGCAAGTCATTTGACCTCTGTTTGCCTTAATTTCCTATCTCTAAAATGAGGATGGGGCAGCTAGGTGGCTCAGTGGATAAAGTGCCATGCTTGGAGTCAGAAAGACTCCTTTTCCTGCAATTGAAAGCTAGTGACTTCCCAAGACACTGTAAAACAAATCCGGAAGAATGAAAAAATAGAAAACAATGTGAAATATCTCATTGGAAAAACAACTGACCTGGAAAATAGATCCAGGAGAGAGAATTTAAAAATTATTGGACTATCTAAAAGCCATGATCAAAAAAAGAGCCTAGACATCATTTTTCAAGAAATTATCAAGGAAAACTGCTCCGATATTTTAGAACCAGAGGGCAAAATAGAAATTGAAAGAATGCATCAATTACCTCCTGAAAGAGATCCCCAAAGGAAAACTCTTAGGAATATTGTAGAACAAATTCCAGAGTTCCCAGATCAAGGAGAAAACATTTTCAAGGAGCCAGAAAGAAACAATTCAAGTATTGTGGAAACACTATCAGAATAACACAAGATTTAGCAGCTTCTACATTAAGGGACTGGAGGGCTTGGAATATAATATTCCGGAGGCCAAAGGAGTATAATCCTTCAGGGGAAAAAAAGGATATTCAGTGAAATAGAAGACTTTCAAGCATCCTTGATGAAAAGACCGGAGCTAAATAGAAAATTTCAAACACAAGACTTAAGAGAAACATGAAGAGGTAAACAGGAAAGAGAAATCATAAGGGACTTATTAAGGTTGAACTGTTTACATTCCTGCATGGAAAGATGATATTTATAACTCATGAGACCTTCGTCAGTATTAGGGTAGTTGGAGGGAAAAATTATATGTATGTATATAGATAGATTAGATAGATAGATAGATAGATAGATAGATAGATAGATAGATAGATAGATAGATAGATAGATAGATAGATGGCACAGGGTGAGTTGAAGATGAAGGGGTGATATCTGGAGAATAAAATTAAAGGGTGAGAGAGGATTATACTGGGAGAAGGAGAAAGGGAGAGGTAGAATGGGGCAAGAAAATGCTTTTACAATGGAGGGGAAGAGGGGGAAGGTGAGAGGGAATGAGTGAAATCTTATTCTCACAGGATTTGGCATAAGGAGGGAATAACATACACACTCAACTGGGTATGGAAATCTATCTTACCCTACAAGAAAAAAGGGGGGAAAAGGGACAAGAGAGCAGGGGGATGATAGAGGGGAGGGAAGATTGGGGGAGGGGGCAATCAGAAACAAAAACTTCTGAAGAGGGACAGGGTCAAAAGAGAGAATAGAATAAAGGGGGGGGCAGGAAATATACTTAGTTTTTCACAACATGATTACTATGAAAGTGTTTCACATGACTACACATGTATAACCTATATCAAGTTGTTTGCCTTCTCAATGAGGGTGGGTGCGGAGGGAGGAAGGGAGAAAATTTGGAACCCCAAATTTTAAAAACAAATGTTAAATTGTTTTCACATGCAACCGAGAAAAAAGACGTACAGGAAATGGGGTATTGAAATCTATCCTGTGCTACAGGAAAATTGAAGGGGAAGGAGGAAAGAGAAGGTGGGGGAGATAGAAGGGAGGGCAGATTAAGGGAAGGAGTATTCAGAATGCATGCCATCTTGGGGTAGGGGTGAGATGGGGAGAAAATTTGGAACTCAAAATCTTGTGGAAGTGAATGTTGAAAACTAAAAATAAATAATAAAAAAAGGAAAAAAGAAAATTATGAAAAGAGAATTGACAGCTTGGCAAAAGACACACACATACACACACACACACACACACAAATACTGAAGAAAATGACACCTTAAAAAACAGAGTTGGCCAAATTTAAAGAAGGCACAAAATATCAGTAAAAAAAAAATTCTTAAAAATTACAATTGTGCAAGTGGAAGCTTATGACTCCATGAGACATCAAGAAACAACAAAACAAAGTCAATTTTTTTAAAAATAGAAGAATATGACATATCTCATCAGAAAAACAACTGACTTGGAAAATAGATTAAGGAGAGATAATTTAAAAATTATTAGACTACCTGAAAGCCATATCAAAGAAAGAGGCTAGACATCATGTTTCAAGAAATTATCAAGGAAAATTGCCCTGATATCTTAGATCCAAAGGGTAAAGTAGAAATTGAAGAAAAAATCTACAAATCACCTCCTGAAAGAGATCCCCAAATGAAAACTCCAAGGATTATAACCCAATTCCAGAGCACCCAGGACAAGGAGAAAATATTGCAAGCAGCCGGAAAGAAACAAACAAACTGACTGTGGAACCACAGTCAGAAGATTTAGCAACTTCCACCTTAAAGGAGCAGAAAACTTAGAATATGATATTCTGGAAAGCAAAGGAGCTAGGGTTATAACCAAGAGTCACCTACCTACCCAACAAAACTGAGTATAATCCTTTCAGGGGGAAAATGGATATTTAATGAAACAAAGGACTTCTAAACATTCCTGATGAAAAGACCAGAGCTGAATATAAAATGTGACATCCGAACACAAGACTCAAGAGAAGTATAAAAAGATAGACATGAAAGAGCTGTCATGAAAGTCTCCATAAAGTTAAACTGTTTACATTCCTATATGGGAAGATGATACATTTAACTCCTAAGAAGTTTAGCATTAGTAGGAGATTTTAAAGAAAAGTTTACATAAACAGAGAGTATGGATATGAGTTGATTATGTTGAAATGATCTCCAAAACTACCGAAGGGGTGAGAAAGAGGGATGCACTGGAAGAAGGGGGAAGGAACAGGTACAATTGGTAAAATGTTCTCACATAAAAGAGGTTTGCAAAGAAGAACTTTTATAGTGGAGAAGGAAATGGGGGGTAGTGGTAAACAATGTTTGAACCTCACTCTCATTGGAATTGGTTTAAAAAGGAAGTATACACACACACACACACACACACACACACACACACTTAGTTGTGTATAGAAATGTAACTTACCCAATAAAGAAATAGGAGAGGAGGGGGATAAGAGAAAGAGGGGGGAGTAATAAAAGGGAAAGTGGATAAAAGGAGGCAATAGTTAGAAGCAAAATAGATTTTTGAGGAGGGTTGGGATAAAAGGAAAGAGAAGAAGAAATGGAAGAAAATGGGCTAGAGAGAAATACATAATCAGTAATCATAATTGTGAATGGGATAAGTTCACCCACAAAACAGAAACAGATAAGCAGAATAGATTGGAAATCAGAATCCAACAATATGTTGTTTACAAGAGACACACTTGAAACAGAAAGACATACAGAGTTAAAATAAATGGCTAGAGCAGAATCTAAAGTGCTTCAGCTGAACTAAAAAAACAGCAGGAATAGCAATCATGATCTCAACAAAGCAAAAGCAAAACCAGACCTAATTAAAAGAGATAATCAGGAAAACTACATTTTGCTAAAAAGCACCATAGACAATGAAGCAATAAAAAAAAAAACCCTTTACAGCAAATTTCTCTCATAAAGGCCTCATTTCTCAAGTATACACTGAGTATAGAAGTGATTCAAATTTATAAAAGTAAGAGCCATTCCTCAATTACAAATGGTCAAAGGATATAAACAGGCAGTTTTCAGAAGAAGAAATCAAAAGTATCTTACAGGCATGTGAAAAAATGTTCTGAATCACTACTGTTAAGAGAAAGGAAAAGTTAAACAACTCTGAGGTACCACCTCATATGTATCAGAAATGACAAATGCTAGAGGGGTGAAGGAAAAACAGATACACTAATGAACTAATGGTAGCACAGTGAACTGGTCCAACCATTTTGGAGAACAATTTGGGACTAGGCCCAAAGGGTTGTAAAGCTGATCTTTGGAGCAGAAGACCCAATTTTGGCCTTTGTCAAGTCATTTCCCTTCCTCTTAGCCCTAATTTCCTCATCTGTGAAATGAAAAAAAAAAGAATCTAACCAGACCTCTTAATGTCTTTTCTAGCTTTAAATCCTGTGTAATTAAAATAAATGAAACCCCATTTCTTGATAAATACATATAGATGAGATATCTTAGTGATCACAACATTGTTTCTCTAGTTAATATAAATGGAGAAGATTTTCTAGGCCCATCATGAACCCACTTCTCCTTGGGCTTAGGAGAGAGTTAGGAATCCTTTTGTGTGCTGAAAAATTATATCCTAGAACACACAGTCACCTCCCCCTTCTCTTTTCCAATTGTACCTCCCCCCTTACCCTGCTCCCTACCTCCCCCTGACTCCTTATTCTCCCCTCAGCCTCAGGCTTGGTGGCTGCAGACTGCATTAGCCCTCAAGATCGGCCCAATTGATACTGGGACCAAGGCGGCTCCTCTGCCCTGAGACAGACAGACAAAGGCTCCAGAGGGTGGGTCCAGCACAGGCCCTTTGCCCAGGAGAATGATGGCAGTGGATTACTCCTGGGCTCAAAGGGCACGCTGATTTATTTCTTGGACAGACACATTCTGCAGAGGCCCCACACCTTCTTTCTGCTTCACCTTCAGCACAGAGAGCAATGCATGTAAATGTGTCTGTTGGTACAGTGGGAGGGAGAGATGTGACAATTCCCACGGGAGGGCTGCAACAGTAATCCTTTCCCTCCCTGCTCTTTGCTTTCCTCCTGTCCTTTTATAGCCATTGGGCATTTTATCTTTAGTGAGGCAGACAGGGAAGAGATCAGAGAAACTAAGGGCTAGAAAGAACCCAAGCTAGTCTAGATCAGACTGTGATTGAAAGAATTCCCTCTGTGGGACTGGGGCCGTGGACTTGGAATCAATATAATTAGGTCTTGGGTTTCTGGCTCAGAAAGTCAATTCCCCCAGCTCTCTTCCCTTTCTGAGAACAATTCCAATGATAATGATAATACTAACAATAACAGTACCATGACATCATAAAAACTCATATATAGCTTTTGAGGTTTTGTAAACATTCTGTGAGGAAGGTAGTATAAGAATTATTATCTATTTTACAGATGAGGAAACTGATGGACAGAAAGGTTTAGTGATTCACGTAAGGTAATACCACTATTGAATGTTGGAGCTTGGATTAATAATAATGATGATGATGATGATGACGATGATGATGATAAAATGGTAGAGACAATTAGGTGGTAAAATAGACAGAGTACTGGATGTGAAGTTAGGAAAACATGAGTTCAAATCCAGACTCAGACATTTACCAGCTGTGTGACCCTGAATAAGTCACTCAACTTTTCTCAGTCTCAGTTTCCTCAACTGTAAAATTGGGGTTAATAATAGCACCTACCTCCCAGGGCTGTTGTGAGGCTCATTGTAAAATGCTTCACAAATCTTAAAGTGCATTATAAATATTAGGAAACATAATGATGATGATGATGATGAAGACGATAGTAATTTGGCAGAGCCACCCAAAATGGGAGACTGTGAATATAATTCAAGAATTGAGGATAAGTTTAATGGAATATGGAGAGGCTTATCCCCAAAGGGTTGCCTCATGGGGTGATAATTTTTTGTAATGTTACAACTCATGAAACATCCCACTATGACTTAGAAGGTCTGTGACAAATATTTGTAAAGGGAGCACCCATACCTATACATAGAGATAGAGTTGTCTCTATCTATCTATCTATCTATCTATCTATCTATCTATCTATCTATCTATCTATCTATCTATCGAACTATATTTCTATCTCAACAGCAACAGTAACAACCACCTTTGCCATTTGTATAACCTCCTTTTCCAGAATTCGGTCTTACAGCAAACAGAAACAACCAAGGACCTGGTATGGAGCAAACAAAACCTTCGAGTAGCCAAAAGGGGTTGTCATAAATAGCGCCCATGCACTGAAGATCATGATCGCAGTGACTCATCTCCCCAACAATGTCTTTTCATTCTTATTTTACTCTTAATTTTGACAAAGCTTTACAAAATTCAGTGCGTAGTGACAAGAGCATAATGCATTTTAAGTGAGAGGACTTGATAATGATCTTGGCTTTCCTACTCACTATTCCGGTGACCAGGGCTGTGGTTTCTCATTAGTAAAGTGAGGGAGTTGGGGCAGTTTATCTCTAAGGTCCCTTTTAACCCCTGGTATTCCATGTTCTAAATTCCCAGGTAGGTGTGAAATCCTACATTCCTAATTCCAATGCCTTCCCTCTGTTAGTTATTTCCTATTTCTCTTGTGTGTAGCTTCCTTTGTTTGTTTGCATGCTGTCTGCCTCCTTAGACTGTAAGCTCCTTGAGAGCAGGAACTATCTTCCATCTCTTTTTGTACCCCCAGTACTTAGCACCATAGCACAGTGCCTAGCACATTGTTGCTGTTGGCCCGTCCAACTCTCTGTGACCCCATTTGGGGTTTTCATGGCAAAGATACTGGAGTGGTTTGCCACTTCCTTCTCTGGCTCATTTGACTGATGAGGAAACTGAGGCAAACAGGATTAAATGACTTGCTCAGGGTCACATAGCTACTAAGTGTCTGAGGCTAGATTTGAAGTCAGGAAGGTGCATCTTCCTGACTCCAGGCCTGATGCTCTATCCACTTGCCCTGCTTAGCATATAGTAAGTGCTTAATAAATGTTTACTTATTGATTGACTGATTACGTGGTCTCTCACACCACTAATATTTCATCAACTAGTTGGCATTTGTAAAGCACTTTAAACACATGGTAGATATAGATGTAAAAACAGAAGAGACCTCAGAGGTCACTGAGATTTATAAAGCATTTTATATAGATAGCATTTCATTTGATTCTCTCGACAACTCTGTGAGGTAGATTGGCACAGATGTAACTATTCCCATTTTACAGTTGGGGAAACTGAAGCCCAGAGAGGTTGAGTGATTTGACCGTGGTCATATGGCCAGTAGATGTCAAAGGTAAGATTCAAACTCACGCTTACTTGATTCTAAATCCAGGACTATCTCCACTATGTGACATTGCTTTATAGTCAATGGACCAAGATCCCTTCTGCCTCTAAATCCTGTAGTTCATAGCCCAGTTCCCTTGCTTACAAAAGGTGTGACCCTGAGCAAATTACACAACTGCTTTGAGCCTCAGTTTCCTTGTCTGTAAAATGGGCACAGTAATGCTACACAACATACCTTAGATGATGATTATGAAGGAAATTTTAAAGCTTGATAGCACTTTTTCTAACTACAATCCCATGACATAGATAGTATGAGTATTATTATCCCCAGTTTACAAAGGAGGAAACAAGCCTTTGAGCGGTAAAGTGATCACCCAGATAGAAAGCATCTGTGGCTAGATTTGAACCCAGGACTTTTGACTTCAAGTCTAGGGCCTTTTCCAACATGCCATGTTGCTGAAGAAAAGGGAATAGCTATTATCTTTGTTTGTTATCTGATTCCTCAGTTTACAACAGATTAGAAAAGTAGATTAAAAGAGTTTAGTGGATGGCATCATGGTCAGCACGCACTAGAAGTGAAGTCAGCATAAGATTAAAAAAACACAAAACCTTACAAAGAGCAGAGAGGGATTCATAAAGGCCTGGAGCCTGGGACCATTCGTTGTAGGGTCAACCAGCCTCACATACCTCATTAGGACATTACTGGCTTTCCACCTGGTGCACCAATTGATTTTTTTCTTGATAATTAATTAATTTATTTTTAATTTTCAATGTTCACTTCCATAATATTTTAAGTTTTACATTTTCTCCCCTTCTCACTCTTCTCCCCCTCCCAAGACAGCATGCAATCTAATACAGGCTCTACTTATACTTCATATTAAGCATATTTTCCCATTAGTCATGATGTAAAAAACAATTAGAACTAATGGGAGGAACCACAAGAAAGAAGCAATAAAATGAAATAACAAAGGAAAAGGAGAGCAAATAGTATGCTTCCATCTTCATTCAGACTCCATGATTCTATTCTGGATGTGGAAAGCAATTTCCATTGTAATTTTTTGGAATTGTCTTAGATTCTTGAATTGCTGTGAAGAGCCAAGTCCATTAAGGTTAGTCATCCCACAATGTGGTTGTTACTATGTACAATATTCTCCTGGTTCTATTCATTTCACTCTGTATCAATTCATGTAAGTCTTTCCAGGTTGTTTTGAAGCCTGCCTGCTCATCATTTCTTATAGCACAATAGTATTCCATTACATTCATATACCACAACTTGTTCAGCCATTCCCCAGTTGATGGGCATCCCCTCAACTTCAATTTTTTTGCCACCACAGAAAGTGCTGCTATAAATATTTTTGCACATGTGGGCCCTTTCCCCATTTTTATGATCTCTTTGGGATACAAATCTAGAAATAGTACTGCTGGGTCAAAGGGTATGCACAATTTTATAGCCCTTTGGGTATAGTTCCAAATTGCTCTCCAAAATGGTTGGATCATTTCACAACTCCACCAATTGATGTTTATAATGATAATAGTGACATGGTTAATGATAGATTACTAATAGCTCACATTTACATAGTTTATGGAGCATATTATCTTACTGGATTCAATATCTTATTGGATTCCATTCATTTATAAGCACTGTCCTAGGTGCTGGTGAAAGACAAAGAAGAAAAAGAAAGTTTCTGCCCTCAAAGAGCTCACATTGTAAGGGGTGAGAGGAGGGTTTTGCTGAAAATAATATGAATATATATATAAATAAAAATAAAATTTGTATGAATAAAAAGTGCTTCCTATGAATATTAAGTGCTTCCTATGTGCCAAGCACTGAGGATACAAATACAAAAACCAAAAATACTTTCAAGGAGTTTATGTTCTAATGGAGGAGACACCCTTCAAAGCAGAGTGACCAGGGACAAGTATTTTGGCTAGAAAGTCATGGGGATTGTGAGTGTGATCGTGGGGGAGTAGACTGATGATTGACACACTCCGTCCAGGAACTATGATGACAGTTGATGGAACCATAACTGGGAGTGTGGGGAAGGGGAAGATAGAGAAGTAGACAGGAAAGGAAGATTGCAGAAGAGGAAGAAGGTTGCTGTCAAGGAGGAAGAAGACCAGGGCATTGAGAGAGAGTAAATATTGTGTAGGAGGAGAGCACTAGTTACTGGAGGACTCAGGATATGCCTCATATCATGTAGGAAGTGATGCTTCAGGTGAGTCATACAGGAAGTGATGCTTCAGCTGAGTCTTGAGAAAAGCTGGGGATTCTATAAGACAGAAGTGATGAGGAAGGGCATTTTAGGCATGGAAGGCAGCCTCCTATTCAAAGGCACAAATTGGTGAAATATGTTATGTGCTGAACATAACAAGTAGGCCATTTTGGCTGGAATATAGAGTGTGTGCAACAGTCCAGGAAAGGCAGGCCAGAGCCCTGTTCTGAAGAAATTTAAATACCAAGTAGAAGAATTTGTATTTTATCTTAGAAGTAGTTGGATGCCACTGGAACTTCTTCAAGGGGAAGTAGTGACTACTTGTCAAGGAGTCTGTCAGAGGAGTGACACGCTTAGACTTGTATGTTAGGAATATAAATATGGTGGCTATGTGGAGAAGGGACTGGAGAGGGCAGAGACTTGAGGCAGAGTGAACAATTAGGAGGCAATTATCATAGTCCAGATGAGAGAGGATGAGGGCCTTTATGAGTACACAAAAGGCAACAGATAAGAGACATGTAGAGACAGAATTGATGAGACTTAGCAACTGATTGTATGTGGAGAGTAAGAGACTTGAGGATGAATCTAACGTTGCAAGCTCGGGTTACTAAGCAGCTGGAGCCCTCAACAGAAATAGAGAAGTTAGGGAGATGTGGAGGTTTGGGGAAATGCCAGTGCATTATGTTTTGGATATGTTGAGTTCAAGACAGCTACTTAGAGAATCTGCAGTTAGAAATGTTCAAGGGGCATTTGGTGAGCGGGATGAAAACTTAGGAAAGAGACTAGGCTTGGATATATAGACTTGGCAGTCATTTGCAGAGAGATAATAGTTAAATGTATTGGAGTTGATGAGATCACTGAGAGAAGATGTAGAGAAAGGAGAAGCTTGGATAGAGACAGTCCTTGAATATACCCACACATAAGGAATGGGACAAGGATGATGATCATATCAAAGAAAACTAAGAAGGGATGGGAAGGCTGATGGGAGAACCAGGAGACAGCAGTCTCAGAAAAAAAAAAACAAAGAAGAGAGAGTACCTAGGGAGTAGGGAGTAGCCAGCAGTGCTGAATGCTGAAGAGTGGTCAAGAAGGCAGAAGATTGAGAACATGAGCTTGGAGAGAGTACTTCAACTGAATTATGAAATTCCAAGTTGAGTTGCAAGGTTTGGAGAAGTGAGAGGAAAGGAAATGGTAGTAATTATTTTTTGGGAGTTTGGCTGAGAAAAGAAGGAGAAATGTATGTTGATAGCTTGAGAGAATGATAGGGTCAAATGGAGTTTTTTTTGTTTGTCTGTTTTTAATGATAAGGTAGATGGCACACACTTGGTAGCCGTTAGAAAGCTGACCAGAAGGTCCTTAAAATAACTCTATGAGCTAGGTAGGGAAGATATCACCCTCATTTTATGGATGGGGAAACTGAGGCTCAGAGAGTATAAGTGACCTTCTCATGATAACCCAGCTAGTGAGTGTCTGAGGTGGGATTTAACCCCGTGCTACATGATTCTAAATCTTTTGCTCTTCCTTCTACATCACAGGGCCTCATATGATAATAATAACTAATATTTATATAGTGCTTACTGTGTGCCAGGTACAAAGCTAAATGCTTTATAATTATTATCTCATTTGGTCCTTATAACAACCCTGGGAGGGAAGTGCCATTATTATTCCCAATTTACAGATGAGGTAACTAAGGTGCACAGAGGGTCACACAACTAAGTAAATGTTTGAGATTGGATCTGAACTAAGGTCTTCTTGACACTAGGCCTAGGACTCTATCTACTGTGCCACCCGGGTACCATAGTCATGGCACTGAGGGCCAAGAAAAGGCAAGTCTGCTAGCCTCTTTTTAAGAAGGCTATATGTTATGTTTTTTAAAATAAGTTTTATTGATATCTTTTATTTTTCCATTGCCTAAAATTCCCCCTGTAGCCCTTTCCCTCTCTGAGAGAGCCATCTTATATAACAAAGATTTTTTTTAAGAAAAAGAGGAATAAAAGAAAAAAAATCAGCAAAACCAAGCAATATTTAAGAAATCTAACAACATAAGCTATGTTCCACATCCACGGACCTCCACCTTTGCAAAGGAGTAGGAAGGAGATGTTTTCTTATATCTTTTCTTTGGAGGCTGTACCTGTTCTTCATAATTTCACGATGTTCATCATCCATTGTCGTCTGTGATTTCTTTTTGTGGGAGATCTCCATCCCAAATGATTAAAATTTGCTTTAAAAGAGAATTAAGGGGCAAACTTTGGTTACGTGGGAATTCATCCATTTGGAAATACCTTATACTGTGACAGAGGCAGATAACGCAGCCTTCGTTCCTGGACTTAGCCATTTTCACTAAATCTGAGTTAGAAGGGAGGCCATCCCATCCCAACTGTCCTTGGACATCAATCCCCTCTACAACTTCCCAACAATGGCCACCTAGCCTTTCCCCTCTAGTGAGGGGAAGCCCACCACCTCCCGAGGTAGACTGCTCCCCTTAGGACAGCTCCAGTTACTAGGAAGTTGCTCCTTTCTTCAATTCCCACCCCTTGCTCCTGGTTCTGCCCTGTGGGGCCAAGCAGAACAAGTCTAATCCTCCTTCAAAGCATTTCCGTTGACATTACCTCCACTGCTCCTTCTAATAGAGCAAGGAGCAAGGTTTTATTGGTCCCATTATACAGATGGGAACTTCCACTGGGTCCTCCAATGCCTCATCACCAGATGGAAGCAAACCTGGAGTCTGGAAAGTGCTGCCAACAGAGTAGAAGTTCTAGCAGATCCTGCCAAGCTGGAAAGCCTTCAAGCACAGACCAGATGCCTGTCATCCCAGAGCCAGCTGTTGGAAATTCCAAAGGTTCTCATCACTAGAGGTCTGGTGACCAAGGATGAAACTTTTTTTTCAGCTACAGCAACTCATGAAACCAAAATGCATTTAAGCCATCATCTACTTTGATACTGGGAAGGAATCACACTGATGAAAAGTTGGATCTTTTGGATTTCTTAAGGGCACAAGGGAGCAAATATAAACTTCTTGAGTGTAGAGGCTGTAGTTTGTGAATCCCTTCGTTTCCTGCTGCTTATAGAGGGACTTTCATATAGTAGGTACTCAATAAACCTCTGCCGGAGGACAGATCAAATAGGTATTTTTGGGGTAAGGATGATGATGAAATGGAGGCCTCAAAATGCAAAGTACCCTACCCAAGATCACAGAGTGACTTAGTTGCAGAGCTGAGACTGGAACCCAGGTCTTCTCTGACTACTTCTGTATGCTGCCTTTTATTGCCTACTGACCTTTCTTAGGTGATTAGGGATATAAAATCAAGACCAGTGCATGCTGGACCGATGGGAGAGTGGACTGGGCTGGGAGAAATCCTTGAGCTGGCTTCTCCTCTCTGCCTTCTTGGTTGTCCATCCTCCTTGCCTGGGCTATAACAAACCACATCACCTCCTTGATTAAGAACTCACTTCCTCCAAGAAGTCTTCTCAGGTTTAATGGCCCTTCCCCCTTCTCACTTCCATGCTGTGGATTAAAAGCAAGTAAGACTTTTTTCTTCCCAAGAACCAAAGGCTCACCTAGACTGACTGTAAGTTCTCTGGTGGTAAGGACAACCTCATACCTTTTTGTATCCCCCAGTGCTCAGTTAAATGTCTTGCACAGAGCACATGCTCAGTCAATGTCTGTGGGTTAATTTGAATGACTAGAAGCATCCCTGCCCTTAAACTAGAATCTAGTGTCTGGCATCTTCAGCTTCTGAGCTCTGGAGCTAGACAAGATTGAAGGAATTGTTTAAGGGGCTTCAAACACAGACTTAGGTTATTACTGAGCACTCTCAAAGTCTGCATGTGAACCTAGTGAATAGGGTACTGGGCCTGGAGTCAGGAAGATCTAAGTTCAAATCTAGCCTCAGACTTTTTAAAAAAATGTTTTTATCAATTAATTTATTTTTTGTTTTCAACAATCACTTCCACAAGCTTTTGAGTTTTAAATTTTCTCTCCCTTTTTCCCCACCTCGCTCTCCAAGATGGTGTGCAATCTGCTATAGGCTCTACATATACATTCCTATTAAACATATTTTCACATTAGTCATGTTGTAAAGAAGAATTAGAACCAATAGGAAGAAACAAAACAAAACAGAAGGAAAAAAAGAAGAGCAAATAGTGTGCTTCAATCTGCATTCAAACTAACCTCAGACTCTTACTAGCTGTGTGACTCTGGACAAGGCAGTTAAATTCTGTCTGTCTCTGCTTCCTCAGCTGTAAAATGGGGTTAATAGTAGTACTTACCTTACCAGGTTTTTGTGAGGACCAGATGAAATAATATGTGTAAAATGCTTAGCACAGTGCCAGGCACATTAGGTGCTTAATAAATGCTTGTTCCCTTCCCTTTCTCCTTTCATAGAAAAAAATCTTACACGTGCCTAAAGAGAAGAGAATTTAGCAAGACAAATGAGGCACATTATGCCTGTCTATTTTTCCCCTTCTGCTTATAGGAGAACCTCCTGGTGTAGGTTCAGGCTGGACCTAAAGATATGAGCCTAGATTTTGGAGTCCTTATGAAGTGACTCTGTACCTGCAATCCCAGGACTTACATTGCCCTTTGGCCTTTTCCTAGTTCAGAGAACCCTCCAGGTTGACTTGAGGCTAGTGTCCATTCCCAGCCAGACATTCGAGCCTGTCCGAGAAGAGGCCTAAATGCTTGAGGCATCTCCAAAGTAACCCTTTGTCCTGTATTTTCTCTAACTTGGAGTAACTGGGGATTTGGTTGCATGGTGGAAGGAACTTTATGGACTTACGTGTACTCAACTCAGCTCCCCCCAGGGTTGCCTGAACCTCAGTGATATACCAGCATCAATCAGCCTACTGGAGAAGGGAAATGGGAGCATTTACCTCCTGGATTTCTCTCCTGTGACTGATTCCCAAATAGCTAAGGGGCTGGTTGTAGAGGTAGCTCAACTGGTCTTTCTCTGCCCTCTAACAGCTGAAATGGGCTCTCAAAGCCAGAGCCCAGTTGATTCTGGATAGTTTCATGTAATGTAATTATATTCTACATAATGTTCCATATAAGTTCCATCACTGGCTATTTTTATTCTTCTGGATTTTAGTATCTGGACAGAGTTGTGTGTAAACACCAAGGAGAAGTCTGTAGGATAAACCAGAGTTAATGGTTAGATTTTCTGTTCTCTACGTCCTCCAGACCTCGGATGAATCTCTACAACTTTATTCTTGAGGCCTTAGAAATGAATAAGGTCTAGTCAGGGGTGGGGAACCAGTGGCCTCAAGGCCACATGTGGCCTTCCAGGTCCTTGGTTGTGGCCTTTTGACTAAGTCCAAGTTTTACAGAAAAAAATCTTTTTATTAAGGGGATTTGTTCTGTGAAGTTTGGATTCATTCAAAGGGCTGCACTTAAGGATGTAGAGGGCCATACGTGGCCTTGAGACCACAGGTTCCCCATTCCTGGTCTAGGTCTAGAGGTAATAGCTTAGTCTCTGGAGGCTCCATTGTATCCCTTAAATTAGAACTTGGAGTAGTGGAAAAGCTCTACTCAAAGTTTTTGTTTGGTTAATTTCATTATTGTCCTTTCACAAGTTTTGTAATAGCACTGATATTACAAATGCACTTAACAAGGTTTTTTTTTTTTAATGTATAATAGTAAAATTGATTCTTTATTAGGTAACCAGAAATTGCTGAAATAGATGAGAAACCATCTACATTTTATCAAATCCTCCATAAGTTTTCGGCCTACTGAGTTGACTAGTCACTCAAGTATTTCTTAGGGTGACAATGAAATGTGCTATCTTATTCTTCCTTTGCATTGTCAACCCTGCTCCCCATAGATTTATAGCATTGTAAGAATAGTGACTCCATATCATGTCAATTTCTATTAAATCAGTAAATAAATTTGGAGCAACCCACTAAACTGAATCTAGGTGCAGTAGAGAATGGATTGCAGCATTGTTTGGAAAAAAAATAAATACATTTTCATAGATGCATGCATTGTTTCAAGTACACACATACCTTAGGGGTTCAGGTGGCAGCACATTTTAGAGAGGATTATCTGAGGCGGAGATGTCAAACTCAAGAGTCACATGCTAGGCTAGTAACACTCCAGAGTACTTCCAGAATCAGATTAAAATGTAGTTGGGAAATATTTAACAAGATAAATAAAAATACAATAAAAATAAATAATGTAAGGGGATAAGGTACTAGTATGATTTTACATGTAAATTATATAATTCTTTAAAAAAACTTTTTGTGTTTTCCACCTTAATACTTGTTCCTTTTTTTAAAAATTGTCAGCCATAATGAATGACCCCCTAAATTCTCTCCTTGCCCCTAACATAGATATGAATGAAGACTTTACAATATCCCTTCAAGTTTTATGAGACTGGTTCTAGTACTTGGGGGAGGGGAGGGAGCTTTACCTGTACACTGACTTAAGATCAGTTCAAATAAAAGTGCACACATAAAAGAAAAAAAATAGGTAATGTAAATTTATGGTTTTCTAAGTCAATATGTGACTACATGGATCCATTTCTATTTGAATTTGACAACATTGCTCTAAAGGACCATCTCAGTAAAATTCATGAAAAGGTTCATTAAAGAGCATATGTTAAGTGAAGACATCAATTCAGTTGATTTTGGGGCTTTGAATGCTGAGCCTTTAGCATTTGGGAATTACCTTTTTTTATTTTATAGAGGATAAAGAAAATGGTTGTCAGAGAAAAGTTAATTCTTGCTTTGCCATTAGAGTTTATTACCCCATTACTAATTATTTAGGCCACCATTTATCCTAGTCCTTTATCCAACTTTTCTTGTAAGCTAATACTTATATCGCTTCTATAAAAAACAAAAACCAATCCATAGTAAAATATGTCTAGAAATTTTTTTTGTCTTAGATTCCTCTCTTAATTGGCTTTTGTATTAATGATAATTGCACTTTTATCTTTCAAAACTGTTATTTCCCCTTAAAGGATCTTACTTCACCACCAAATATCTCATAATAAGTTTAAAAGAATAGGGGAATGAGGAGGGGAGGCAGCTAGGTGGTACAGTGGTTAAAGCACCAGCCCTGGGGTCAGGAGGACCTGAGTTCAATTCTGGCCTTAGGCACTTCACACTTACTAGCTATGTGACCCTAGGCAAGTTGTTTAACCCTATTGCCTAACCAAAAAAAAAAAAAAGAAGAAGAATAGGGAAATAGGAAACCTTGAATATTCCCAAAACGTGATTGAATCTACCCAAAGTAACTATAGCTTATATCAGCAATAGAAATGATCTGGGTTGGATCCCCCCATAATCTAATTCCAGGAGAGAAATCTTTATTTTAATACTTATTTAAACCAGCATTAAAGTAATTTCTAACAGTGGTTTTGTGGGGACATTTAAATGAATATACTTTTGAATGAATGTCATCAAATGATAGTATCTTGTTCCATAAATCAAAATGAACCCTGGCCATGTCACTTGCTTTTCTGTATTTGTATGGTTTCCTTAAGCAAGGATGCTTAGTAGAGACACCTCAAAACAAGGAAATCAACTGTGCTTTTAAAGGGACATATTGGCAAGTGGCTTTGGTTATCTAGAGTTCAAAGGAAGAAAATTTACATGTCATTTGATTTAGGCCTTTTCCTCTCTTAAGCTTGAAATTACAAGGAAGTGGAATGGTGTCCACTCCTAACACTCATAAAGGTAGTGTGCTTTCCATTGTCTGGTCAACCACAGTGATTATTGATCTAAGACTCCAAAAGAAAAAAACAACAACCTTGCATCAACTGTAAGGTGTTAAATGATAATGATGTTTTTTCTTGGTAGTAACCTTTTAAAATAGAAACACATAGTATAGTGGCTATGTTTAACTAGGAATCACAAGAAAGTATGGTACAGTACATAAATAATCATTACTTATCATGAATATTGTACTTTAAAATGATGACAGTTGTTTTAAACTAAACAAAAGGTTTTCATCTTGAAAGAATTCTTTTTATCTCTATGTTCATGGGAGAGTTTCACATGATCTTAATATTTTATTACTTGTAGAAAAATGCATCTATTTGTCCTGACATGTTTTTATATAGTAATAAAATCTATTTTTTGAAAAAAAAATTAAGTAAAAATCGCACAGTGTAGTGGGAAGAATCCTGGATTTGGAGTCAGAAGACCTGGATTCAAATTCTAGATCTTCCAATTACTACTTCTATGTGTGATCTGGGCAATTCCTAGTCATTTCCTTTTTCTGGGACTCAGTATTACCATCTATAAAGCAAAGAGGTTAGAATGGATGACCATTGAGATCAACACAAGCTGTAAATCCAATGATCCTATGGTGACAGAGCCATACTAGTCCAAATCAGTTCAATCTAATGGTTACCTATTATATGCAAGATGCTAGGCTGGGCGTTAGGGATATAAGCATCCTCTGCCAGCTTCCCTGGATAAACAATCTTACAAGCTGTCAGGGGAGTTTGGTGATTGTTAGTGGTCACTCTGGGACCCATTGTAGGGGTTGATATTGGGTAACAGGATTCCTGAGGTCCATCCAAAACCAAGCCCATCTCCTCCTGAATCTCTAAAACTTATCCACAGAGGTGATGGACCAGTGATAGAGGAACTTCTCAAAGTTGTACTGAAAGTTATAACTATATAGCTAACTCTAACCCTAATTCTAACCCTAACCCTAAATCCTAATCCTAAACCCTACCTAATCCATGGAAGAATGGGAAGAAAAAGTCCAGTGACCTTCTTCAGTAATTCTTGGGTTCTGCATAGCCAGAAGCCATGGAGGCTTCCCATTCATCTGAAGAGTACTTCCTCCCTAAAGGAGATTATCAGCATTAGAAATACCTTGAGGAGACAGGGGGGAGAGATAAGAACATGAGATGCCCCCAATCTGGGTAGTTTGGGGGTAGGAAGGACAGGTATATGAAAGACAGCTCATCACCAAAGACTTGGAGTTCTGGTCATTGATCATTGAAAGGTAGTTTGGGAGAAACCAGGTCCACCCTTCATAATGCCAACCTCACAGGAGTACCAGTCCAATTTAATTCAATTCAACAAATATTTATCAAGCTCTGGAAGACTTATACCTAAAACAGAGTACAATATTAATATTTTTGCATCTACATTAAGTGGTGCTATGACTCACATGGCCATATCTAATAAAAACCAGCATTGGGCTCATCTTCAAAAGGCTACCATGGCATCTAAACAGAGGCGAGGAACCTCTTAAATACTTAGAGTGAGTTTTTTTTCAGAGAAGAGCTGCCTGGTCTAGTCTTACTGACTTATGAGTCGGCTCATGGAATCAGAGTGTGAAAGACCAATGAAATCTTTCAGTCATATAATGTGAGGAATTTGTGCACATCTCTCCCTGTATGTATTGTAGCCACCTTATGTATGATATATGGCAGGCTTTCTTTACCCTTTTCTTAGCATTGGGTAGCAGATCTGTACAGCAGATGCCTAGAACTAGTGATATAGTTCATAAGCAGGAACTTACTTGCTCCCAGCCCTGTTTGGAACTCTACAACCCTGTGGCTTTCCATCCAGAGATTTCCAACTGGCAAAACATGGTTATTTCCATTATTGTCTGTTGGTGACTTGCTTAGGTGTCTATCAGTCTGTTTTGTATTTAGGGATGTAAGGCTTAAAAAGTGACTAATCTTAAAATTGGTAGATCCTCTACAGTATAGGGGTACGTGACTACAAATTCACAAGGATCTCTTCCCAGGAATGCTTGACCTCTTGCTCAAGAAATCCTTCTGATCATTTTGGAATGTTTGACCAAAACTGGTCAATGGGTCCCCTGCCTGAGTGACTGATATCAAGATAAATGGATCTTCAATAATATGAAATAAGACTGGAGAGGCCTCTGTGCCCAGAAAAAAACACCACAAAACAAAACAAAACAGTCTCCCTGTTATAGGATGAAGCTAGAACCAATGAGTTGAGGATAGATCCTTCCCTATTCAGGTAAGGTCAATGCTGAGTGTCCAATTTGGGGGAATCTTAGAATAGGGAACAGAGCGTGTAAAATATTTCTGTCCCTGGAAAAGCTGGCTTGAAAATGTGTGAATTCTTGCACAAAATGATTTGGCTAAAGCTTTTCGAAAGGATCCATTAATCTTTAAATTATGAGTGCACTCAACATATTTCTAGTTGTGTGAATGAATACAGTTAGCAATGGAAATGTTTGTGTTTCCTGTTCAGAAAAAAAAATGCATTCATTACTTAACAAGACTAAAGGTATTTTCAAACTTTCTTGCCAGTGACTCCAAAAGTGGAGGGAAAATATGTGGTTTTGCATGTTGATGTTTGTAAATTAAACTTTATCTGGTACTTAAGAGCCATACGTTACAGGTTCTGTTCTCTAAATTTTCTCCTCTCCAGTTTGGAAAGAAGAAAGTCTTGGCCTTGAGCAGAGGAGTTTCTTTTAAAAAGGCAAGTAAAGTACTTTTTAAAAAAGAGTAAGTAATTTAGGCAAAAAGGCAAAATTTGATTTTAAGAGTGGTTTACCCTATCACTAAGCTTCTGAGTGATTTGGCAGAATTTAGTTATCTAGCAAATTAGAAGCAAGCCCACCTAAAAGGAATTAGAATAGACAACGTATTTACAAGTTCGTAAGCAAGAAACCGAATTGGAAATACTTTACATGGAAAAATGAGAAACTGTCAGTAAACCCAGAAGCTTCAGTTCTAACAATCTAAAAGGAAAATTTTGCAATAAATTAGAGATGCATAAGAAAATCACACTAATTTGCGAGAGATTCAATGAAGAAATGGAAAATAAATAGGAAAACAATTTGAAACATGATTTGAAAGCAAGGAAGTATAAGGTTAAGAAGTTAACAGCATTAGGTAGCACTTAACATACAGAGAAGTGCAATGTGGTGATTCACAAGGATTTGCAAGGCTAGAACTAATGATTTTTCACTCAGAAAGGGACAAGACAAGGTCCTCATTTTTGCCAGCTACCAGGATCTGTAGCTTGAGACAAAAGAAAAGCCTAGGCCTTTAGAATGTGTCAATGCCACTTTAAGGAAGGTTTTAGAGTTCATTGGCCAACTGGAGAATAAGGCGATTGATACACCCATAAAGATATTACTGCCACTTGGAGAAATGCTTACTTCTTCTTCTGGGAGGTGATTTAGTTTTGAGATTTTAATACTTTCTCAGCTTAATTCCATAGATTCTGAAACTTTTGAGGATGTGGAAAAGTAGTTGGAATCATGTATCAAGCTTTAAAACTCATCAATTAAAATTTTTTATTTATATTGGGTTTGACAAATTAATTGGGGACCATTATTATTCACAGCATGGTTGATCTGGGCTCTGAATGGTAACAGATGGTGTTACTATACCTTTGTAACTTTGAGAACAGAAATGATAATTAGTCTACACTGCTTTCTCCATGGAGCCATAATAGAATGCCAAAATTGTAGATGAATGGAGTGGCTTTTTCCTATAGCTGATTTGTATTTGCATTCAATTAGATTAATGTCATGTTTTAAATTCGTGTTATTATTATATGTTATTATTTATGGTTTTGTTTGTTTTTACATTGTAATTTTAGAAGTCATTATATAGAAGAGCTCTCAGTTTTTGGAATGATACCTGTAGTGTGGAGCAATTGTATCATGAGAAGGATAGATCCTTTTTAATCTGAATTTAATTATTTAGTAGAGACTTTTGTCTGGAAGGTAGAGTCTTCTTCTGGTTAAGGGCCATTTTAAATGTTCAAATGGGCATATTCTGGCTTTTCAATGAGTTAATTTGGGTTTGGTCAATAGTACAGCGGACATTGGAAGTTGGAAATGTTATAAGGCACATTTTGAAAAGAAGTCAAATTCTGCAAAGATTAGGAATATTTGGAAGTAATCAATATGTGAAATAGACATATTTATTTTGTATTATATGATTAATTTGGTCATTGATCTGTAGAAATCCAAACCATGTGGCTATAGCTTATTCAAATGACCTTTGAGATTGTTAAACTTCTATCAGCTAATTTTCATGATTAGGCAGAATATAGCCCCAGAAAATTAATTGCCTGCAGATCCCTTCTCATTGATACAAAACTTTTCAATATAGGAAATTCCTGAGTAAATGAAAACCTATTCACAGATTCTATTTCAGGAAGAAAAAAAATTAAATGGAAAACTCAGGCCATAAACACACTTGGGCATCTTTGTTTTACAGAGTACATGAAGCCCATGCAGAGGGATTTTTCAGAAGTATAACCTAAGGCCATCCTAAGAATGGCCAGGCAATTCAGGAAAAGGAGATTTTGGCTGGCTCCATAGCCAAGATCTGTAGACTTTTTCTTACCTCTCAGGCAGAATAATTATGACTTAATCTTACTTCTTCTTTAGCTTTATTAATCAGTCCAGAAACATTTGTTTTTCTGTAAGGTTTTTTTTTAATCTAAAAGTGATACCTATCTTGTTTCAGAGCTTCACATAATGTGCTTAAGCAAAAAGAGTTAGTGTTAATGGGTATTATTAATTAATTGGTTGCCAAAGAAGAAAATTTTGGTTGAAAATTTTTCTAATAGCCCAACATTTGTCAAGTGCATAAAATTAGTAAACTAGATCATTACAAAGAGGCAACTAGGTGCTGCAGTGGATGGAACATTGGACTTGGAGTCAGGAAGACTGAGTTTAAATTCTGCTATGGGAAATTAGTAGCTGTATGATTCTAGGCAAGTCACTTAACCTTTTACCTCAGTTTCCTCATCTGAAAAATGTGGATAATAATACATCTACTTCACAAAATCATTATGAGGATAAAGTAAGGTGATTATATATATATGTGTATATGTACACATATGTGTGTGTAAAAGTGATATATAAATACTACCTATTAAGGCAAAGAGTAGAATATATGGTGGGTCTTTTTCTTTTTGTTATCATTTGTTGTTTGTTTAGTCATTTTTCATTTATGTCTGACTCTTCATGACCCCTTTTAGGGTTTTTCTTGCTATTATACATTTGTTCAAATGGCCAGATAATCAATATATTATTGTTATAGTCTATATGGTTTTAGGATGAATTGGGGTTTATCCCCTTGCTAAAGTCCACCTCAAAGACATGTAATCAGATTGCTATTAACCACCAATGGTCTACTGAAAGCCAGGATCTTCAATCCTGAGTTCACATATTCTACCGTAAAAGGACTTTTGTTTCTATGGTATTTGAGGGCTAAAGAACAGGGTGATTGTGCTAATATCCTCTCTTCTGTCCAAAGAAGAAGACATGCTATTGAAGTGCAAAATGGCTGTGACATGTAACTGTGTATCAATCATCTCTAGGACAAAAAAATATATACATTAAATTCTCATTACTGTCTTTTGGAAGGAATTATGAAAGATTTAACTAGGAATGTGAGATATATTGCATGGAAAAAACTAGGGATGAGATAGACTCCCTCTCTAATATGACCAGCTCTAGTAGAAGTGGTGGTAGGAGTGAAGATATTTCACATTGTCTTGGACAATGGTGAAACCCACACACATATGGATTTAGCCCTTATTATCCCCAGAAGGTAGTGCTTGCAAAGAAAGGGTCGGACATCTCCCAGGTTGGGTCCAGCCAGCTTAGGGGAGAACATCTCATTTAAAGAGAGAATATATGGAATGTCTTCAAATGAGAACATATGAGATTCTGATGTCCTCTCCATGCTCTAAAGGTCACCAGTGTATAGTAGAAAGATAATTTGATTTGGAGTCAAGAGACCTGGGTTTGAGCCCCACTTCTGATGTGCAAGTCTGATCATGTGACCCCCTATTTAAAAAAAACTCCAGTGGTTCCCCATTATCTCTTGGATCAAATATAAAATCCTCTACTTGGCTTTCAAAGCCCTTTATCATCTGACCCCGTCCTTTCTTAACTCCTCACTCCACAGTCTAGTGACTCTGGTTTCCTTGCTTTTTCTTTTTTTTAGGCAATTGAGATTAAGTGACTTGCTCAGGGCCACACAACTAGTAAGTGTCAAGTGTTTGGTCTGAGGCTGGATTTGAACTCAGGTCCTCCTCACTTCAGGACCAGTGCTCTACCCACTGTGCCACCTAGCTGCCCCTCGTTGCTTTTTCTTGAACAAGATATTTCATCCCCCATCTCTGAAGATTTTCACTGGCTGTCTCCCATACCTGGAATGCTCTATCTCCTCATCTATGCCTCCTGGCTTCATTTAAGTCCCAGCTAAAATCTCACCTTCTACAGAAAGTCTTTCTGGATCCTTTTTAATGCTAGCATCTTATTGCTATTATCTCCAATTTATTTTGTATATAGCTTATATGTACCTAGTTCTTTATGTTTCATCTCTCCCATTAGACTACAGGATCCTTAATGGCAGGGATTGCTTTTTGATTTTCTGTGTATCCCCCAACGCTCAGCACAGTGTGCCTAGCACACAAAAACTTAAATATTTGATTGATTTTTTTGAAGAAAAAAAAGAATTAATTGCTATTCTCCTTTTAATCTGAGAGCATATATTAAGCACCTGTTATGTTTCTGGCATTGTGCTGAGCATTGAGGATCAAAAAAAAGGCAAAAGATAGTCCCACGTTCTCAAGGAGCTCACAGTCTAATGGGGGAGACAATGCGCAAATCACTATGTACACACTCTTTGTCCACCTGGCCACATCAGGGAACATTGTCACTGGGGACACAGACATCTCCCCACCTCCAAAATCAGCTGTAGGTGAGAATGAGTAATGGGGAGGGAGAGGCTGTGGGAGTTTTATACCTAGACTCAGGATAAAATCCCTGAAGAAGGGTATACAAATCCCCCAGGGTCACCATCAGATCCTGGAAAACAAAAGAATGAAGGTTGGTGGCTTCAGTGCAAAAGTTTGTGAAGACTCCAAAAGACAGAATGCCATGAGAGTAGAGGCTGGACGTATAGTTTTGGGTTGAATCCAATTCAGCTCTTCTGCTGAACCAGAGATGCCTGTCCTTAGAGAAATAAACACTACCTTCATCTTCCTCCCCTCTCAACTCCAGAGATTTCAGAAACCTTCCAATAGAGATCCCAACAAAGTGATAGAAGTCATGGAAGAAAAATGGAAGGAATAATACCTGGTGAGTTCCACTTTAAGAAAACCTGATTTACGAGACTCTGAACTCAGGAAACATCAGTGAAGAAGTTTTTTATCTATAGGGATAATAGTAAGAACAGCATTATTAGTTTTTATTTGTTCATCTTTTTTGAGACTGAATCTTCCTATCTCACCCAGGCCAGAAGTACATTAGCTACTCACAAACCCAGTCCCAATACCTATAGGCATGGAAGTTTTCACCTGCTCTGTTTTCAACCTGAATCAGTTCATCTCTCCTTAGGTAGCCTGGTGGTCCTCCACTCCCAGGGCCTTACCATATTTCTGCCTGACTTATGCAGATACTCCATCAGGTATGCATCTTAGAACTCTGGAATTCAAGTGACTCACCAGCTGCTGCCTCCCTCGGTAACAGGGATTATAGATAGGCATCACCACACCCTGCTACACATTTATATAGTCTCAAAGGTTCTACTTTGCTTTTGATTATCTCAAAATTCTCTCTGACACAACAGCCCATCTCTTAGGATATTATCCAATAAATGTTTGATTAAAAAGAAGATGGGTGGGTCATGTGGCAAGAATGAAAGATAACTTTTGGATTATTTATGAATTTTCATGATATCCTTTTTTCAAAAATTAAAAAAGTTCAATTAGTAAACATTTGTTTTCTCTCACTTTTACCTCCCCCCCCATTTTAAGAAAAAGAAAAACAAAATCCTTGTATAATCCCTGTGATTGGAGGATGTTGAGCTCCAAGATCTCTGTTAAAGGGAGGGCTCACCATAGTCTTCTCCCTATTTCCCATCAGCTACAGTGCTTTTGGACTTCTTTGGACCTCTCCATCATGGCCCCACACTGTATATGCCCTTCTCCACTTTTCAGCTTTCCTTTGGATATTGTCTTCCCCCATTAGATTATAAACTCCTTGAGGACTATCTTTGTTTTATTTTGTATTTGTATCTCCAATGCTTAGCAGAATGCCTGGCACATTATTAGGTGCTTAATAATTGCTTAGTGGCTATTTATCACATGACAAATGTGTCTAGTCAAGCAAACCCACATTATTCAGGTCCAAGAATATATATTTCATCTCTCACCTTGAATCCACTACCTTTCTGTCAGGAAGCAGGTGCCATGCTTCACCAATATCCTCTAGAATCCGAGTTGGTCATTGTATTGATCAAAGGTCTTAAGTCTTTCTATGTTGTTTGTCTTCACGATGTTGTTGCTATTAAGTTAATAGTTTTCCTAGTTCTCCTCATTTCATTCTACATCAGTTCCCAGATTTCTCTGAGACCATCCCTCTGTGTATCCTCTTACACTCAAGAGAAAGTAAGGAAGGCTTGTTAAATGGACTCCCCTCTGAGGAATTTGTGGGAAGGTACAGGCAAGAGCAGAGTAGAATGGGTAGGCATGGGTAGGTTATGATCTACCTCATGGAAGGTAATATCCATATTGATAAGGTCACAGATCTATTTGAGGAATCTCCTCATGATGCTGTGTGGATATAGATCATGAAATGCTATGTCATCAGAAACAGTACAATTGCAGGTGACTCAAAGGGTAATGGGATTGTCTACATATGTTGTGGCATTGGGTCAACAGCAACTTAAAAGTGAGAAGTGATATAAAAAAAATTAACAAGGACACATGTGACTAAAAAAGATGGGAGAGTGAAAGATGGGCAGATGGACAGGGAGAGTTCTGTATTCTATGAAATATTAAATGAATTTTGGCTTGTTGGGTAGATCCTTAAGGGCTGAGGTTCTTAATCTGTTTTTGTGTGTGTTTTATGGACCCCTTTGGAAATCAAATCCAATCTAATCCGATAAACATTTATTAAACACCTACTATGTGCTGCATACTGTGCTAAGTTCTGGGGGATGGATGGTTGGTTGGTTATTGTCCTTTGCTCTTGAAGAGAACTAAGATGATATCAATATGTCGGAGTCAAAGTACAGTGTATCCAGTTGTGACTGATCAGACCAATACAAGCTTGGAAGGTTCTATCACAGGTCAGGCATAAGTAGTCCACACGAACACTAAGTGGAGAGGTCTCTAAATTTGCACATCTCACATTTCTTTTGAGCTACTGTAATTTTGCTTTGTTCATAGAGCACAGAGCCTTCTTTGATCTAGGCACACCATGCTAGGTGGTCCAGTGCCAGTGTCTCCCATATCATACAATCAATTCCAAAGTTTTTCAAAGAGATCTTGAGAATGTCTTTGTTTCATTTCTTCTGACCTCCATGTGAGCACTTGCCTTTTTGTAAGTTCTCTGCGAAATAGTCTTTTAGACAAATGTACACGTGGCTAGTCCACCAGGGTTTTGGGGGATACAGTTAATAAAAAGAAAGATAATCCTTGTCCTCAAGGAGCTTAAAATCAAAAGGGGGAGACAGCACACAAAAAAGAGGCAGAAAGTCATGAGGTGAGGGGGGAACCCCAGAGGTAGCCAGCATGGGCAACTTGTTTTGTGGATTTGAAATTAGGTAGGGTAGGAGACAAAAAGTGGAGTGAACTACAAATACAAGTTTCTGCTCTCTATAAAGGAAGGCATTGGGAGGAATTTCTTCCTCTGTCCTCCAGCCTTCCAATCACAGGGGAGAGGAGACTGAGGGAGATGGTGTTCATCAAGGTTTGGGTTAGCAGTGTGATGGTGAATTAAAAAGTCATGAGCTTATCCTGGGAGGGGCATCTTGTTCCACCAGGCAAAGCAGCAAATGCAAAGTAGAGAGAGCTGAGAGCCTAGTTTCTATGAACTTCCCAGAATCATGTTTTTAAAGGCACAAAATAAAGTACATAGGATTATAAAGGAAACCAATTATATTAAAATATATTTATTTTATATATATTATACATATATGTATATGTATGTATGTGTGTATGTATATATGGGGAAGCCCTAGTTAAATGCATAGAAAGTAAAGATAATAGATTTTCTTTTTAAAATGCAGCCTTATTAATATTGCATTTTTGTGCTTCTGTTATGTCTAGCAATACAGTGAAACTCATTTTATCATCCCCAAATGACTGGCTGAATCTGGGCATAGAGAGGCATTACAAATAGGGATTGAAGGGTGGAAGACTGAAGGATTTGGAATTAGTGGGTTAAGCTGGATACGTTCTAAGGTTTTTTTTAGGAAAGAGAGAAATAAACATTTATATAGCACCTACTATGTGTCCAGCACTGTACTAAGCCCTTTCTACAAATACTACCTCATTTGACTTTACCTGGGATTGCGCAGCTAATAAGGAATCTGAGGCTGCATTTGAACTCAAGTCTTCCTGACTCCTCTATCCCCTGAGCAACTGAGCTGCCTTGATAGGCAAAAAGTTTCTTTTAGCTCTGAGTCTTCCATCTTGAAGCAAAGGGTTTTGCTTACCCGTATGCCAATTGGGAAGGGGGTACATCTGCATAAAAAGAGGCGTGCCCACCTATTTTGTCAAAATCTGTGTCCTCAATTCCCTAATGCAGCCTATTGCCTGAGTCCTTTCAGTCTTGCCTAAATATTTTCTGGCCTCATCACTTTTGTTCTCATGGTCTACAGCTGCTTTTGGGGGCCACTAAGGCCCCTGATGCACAGAACAGGACTACTTTCTCCAGTTTCTTTGGGGGATGAGAGGCATGTTTAAGGACATGTGATTCCAGCGGGAAGTTCTGAATTTGAGCCAGAGAAAGTGTTGAAAGCTGTTCTCTAGAGGTCTGATAAGCTCTGCTTTTGTTTCTAGCCAGACTGACTGGATTTGACTGACAAGATTCTTAAAGGGCTAGCTTGGCCTAAACTTCTCGAGGCTAACTAACTGAGGGAGCATAGCCTGGTAAGAGGAAACAGAATGTCAGTTCTGGAAGGACTCTTAGGGGTCAGCTAATCCAACCCTGTCATTTTACATATGAGGAAACTGCGGCTCAGAGAGGGAAACTACATTGTTTAATGCCACACAGGTAAGTAAAGAAGACAGTTGGGATCCAGACTCAGGTATTCTCAAATCAAGTACAATTCTTTCTGCTTTGTACAGTGCTGCTTCAGTCTAGAAGATTATCATTTAGTACTTGGCTAATCCATGCAAACCAGTATGTACATGTGTGTATGTGTGTGTGTGTGCTTGTATGTGAGAGTGTGTGTGTGTGTGTGTACGTGAGTGCGTATGCTCAAGTGTGTATGTGTGTGTGTGTGTGTGTGTATGTGAGTGCGTATGCTCAAGTGTGTATGTGGGTGTGGGTGGATGGGTGTGGGAGGAAGTAATGTCAGTAGTTAGGAGGAGTGCCTTTTATGAATGCATGGAAAGCCAAGCTCACTTATTTCCTTTTTAAAATTTAGTTTTATTAATATCGCTTTTTTTTGTTTTTGCATTCTATTGCCTACCAATAAGAATGATATTTTAGGTCTAGGCTCGGGCAGCAGTCATCCTAGAGTGGCCATGATGAATCCGGGTATAACTAAGCGATGAATTGTAGTAGGCATCCTACTGACTGGGTGGGCTGGCCAGCTCTGAACTGCTCTTGAGAGCCTACTGTTGAATGCTCAGTGCTAGCATTTACACTTAGGATATTAATAAATGCTACAAATACGACTTTGCTTTGTTGTTCTGTTGATTATCTAGACTTACAAAGGCAATGGAAAGAATGGGAATAAAAGTGGCTCTCATGAACATGTTTTGGATTTACCAGCCCATCATTGCTTAAAGGCAGGAGTTCTATCTCCACTTAGCTCCCTGTGCAATTCAATTCAATTCACGTCAGTTCAACTTCATCGAACAAACATTTTAAAAGTGTCTATAGTGTCCAGAGCCCTGGGCTAGAGGATATACAAAGTTGAGATCAGCAGGCTTCTGCCGAGCTTATAGGTTAGTAAGGGTTGAGACAGCACAGTTAACTATGATACACAATGTTGTTGTTTTGTCATTCATTCTCTAAGAGGACCAGTGGCATCATGGGGTCACGTCTTGAGCATGAATTGTATTTAAATGAGGCAGAATTGCACAAAGTCATCAGCCTCACTCTTTCAGAGTCATTGAAGTCCAGTGACAGGTCAAAAGTCAAGATAACTGGTGATGATTCAGGATGCAGTGAATGATCTTGGAGTCTTCAATGTCTGACCAAGCTGTAAGTGCTCTGTAGTGCCTGCTTCAGCTGCTTTCGTAGCACCCAGAACAAATTATTCTCATCCACCTATTATACCAGGGAAAGTCTTCCCATGCTTGGAATACACATTCCCCTAACTCACTGATGGGTATGAGGTCCCTTGGTTACCCTCTACCTGGTTTAGGCTGTCTGCCGAGATGGCTTTACTGGGGTGTGGCCACTGTGCATGCTATAGCTTCACTCTCATAATATATGACATAACATAATAAATACATATAAAAGGTGCAGGGGTGGGGGGGGAAGAGGAGTACGAAGGGAGAAAGAACTTTATTGACTGAGAAGATTAAAGATTCATGGAGAAAAAGGCATTCCCCTCCCCTGGCACAAAGCAGGGTATATAATGGGTCAATAGATGAGGATTGTTAATTAAATCAATCAACAAACAGTCATTAGGCATCTTCCACATGCCAGGCTTCTACACTGTGGTGGGTATGGGGGAGACAAATATGATATCAAAGGAGCACCTGACCTCATAAAGGGCATTCTTGATAGTCAGCACAGTACAATAAAAAGAATACTGGGTCTGGATTTTGAATTCTGTCTTTGCCACTTGCTGCCTGTGTGACCTTGGGCAACTCATTTAACTCTGAACCTCCGTTGCACCACCTATAAGATGAGAGGGTGGGATCGGATGAACTCTAAGGTCACTTTCTACTTTGGGTTCACCCTCTACCATGTTCTACTACTAAAACTGTTTGCTCCCCCTCTCCAGGGCCTTTCAGGCCCCCTGAGAGAACTCCCCTCTGAGGCCCTCTTAGTGTTTAGTGAGTCCTGGGGCTACCATGTCAAGAGAAGGCCCACTTATATTGCTTATTCTCCTCTTTCGGATTCCTATCTGGCTTTTCCAACACCGTAACCATTTGCTCTGTACTGGTAGCCTAAGCTCCATTTGGGTGCCCTTCTTCCCTCTCTCCCCTTCATTCCAGTTCTCTTTTATATTTTGCCTTCCCTTATTGGCCAAGTGTCACAGTGGATAAAGTGCAGGGTTCAGAGTCAGGAAGACTCATCTTCCTGAGTTCAAATCTGGCCTCAGACACTTATTAGCTGTGTGACCCTGGGCAAGTCACTTAAACCTGTTTGCCTCAGTTTCTCAGCTGTGAACATGAGCTAGAGAAGGAAATGACAAACCATTTCAGTATCTTTGCCAAGAAAACTCCCAAAAGGTAGTCGTGAAGAGTCAAACACAACTGAAAACAATTGAACAACAACAATTGGAATGTCAGCTCTTTGAGAGTGGGGTCATATTGTTTTCTTGTTTCTGTAATCCTAGCATTTTGCACTGTGCCTGGCACCTAGATGTTTAATAAATGCTCCCTCCCCTCTATCTTTCCCTCCTCTTCTTTCTCTTCCTCTTCCCTTTCTCCCCCCTCCTCCTATCTATCAATCTATTGATCTCTCAGTTGATCAATCTATCTATCTACCTATCTATCTATCTATCTATCTATCTATCTATCTATCTATCTATCTATCTATCTATCTATCTTTCTATCTACCTCTAAGGTCCCAGGTCTTCTGACTTCAAGTTCAATGTTCTTTCTGGCCTTGCACTACCACTGACTTGCTATGTGCCCTTGGTTCTAGATCTGTGATCCTAGGACACTACTGATCTTCATAACCATTGGTGTTAGCATGAGGGATTGTGCTCAGTCTCACAGTACTATTGTAATGGAAGGGCAAGGAGACGTTCTTTTCCTCAGAGTCAGTCCTAGTCAAACACACCAGGTTGGGACTGAGCATACCCACAACTGTATCAGACAAACCCTAATTTCTTCAAATCAGTGCTTCTGGTAGCATAAGCCTTCTCATGAGAGACAAAATTCCCAGGCTTGGGGCTTGTGCATCGCACCCACTGTGTTCCTTCCATGTCAGCCCACTCAACTTTAACACCCTCAAGAAAGACTGATTCTTGGTGGGCGTGCTGGACTTGGAGTCACATGATAACTCATGTTCAGATCTTACCTCTAACACTAGCTGTGTGACTGTGAGGGGAGAAATTTTTCTCTGAATACCAGTTTTCTCATCTTTAAAATTGGGAAAATGATAAAGACACCTATAGTATGTCTTTCAGAGGTCTGATGGGAGGATCAACGAGTTAATATATTTAAAGCATTTTACACTCTTTAAAGAGCTACATAAATGCTAGTTGCTACTACTACTACTACCACTGCTGCTGCTACTACTATACTATTGCTGCTGCTACTACTACTACTACTATTACTACTACTGCTGCTGCTGCTGCTACTATTACTGCTGCTGCTTCAATTACTATTGCTACTACTGCTATTACTGCTGCTGCTGCTACTACTACTACTACTACTACTGCTGTTGCTACTACTACTACTGCTGCCACTACTACTACCACTGTTGCTACTACTACTATTACTGCTGCTGCTACAATTACTATACAAATTAGTTTCTGTAGCATGTTCCTGGTTGTTTAGGGACCCGACTGAAACAGCTTCCAAGAGGGGTCAGGAATGGAATTGAGTTTTCTGGACCACCATTTAAAATATCAGGATGAATGCTTGCCCATGAAAATAGGGCCTCTATGAAATCAGCATGTCATAGTGACTAGAGAAGATGAATTGGAGCTGGAGGAAGGTAGACCAATTAGGAGGCTACTGAAAGACTCCAGGGAAGAGGAGGTAAGGGCCTGATCTAGGGTGATGGTTGTATGAGTGGAGAAAAGGGGACAGATATATATATATGGAAGATATGGAGATAGAGACTATAAAAATATGGCAACTGATTAGACATATGGGATGAGTGAGAGTCAGTGAGGAAATGAGGATGAAACCGAGGTTGTAAAAGGGGGTGACTGGAAGGATGACAGTACCCTTGACAAGAACAGGGAAGTTTGGAAAATGAATGAGTTGAGTGGGAGATGGGGAGAGAATAATGAGTTCTGTTTGGGACACATTTGAGCTCGAGATGCCTGGAGAACACAGTTGGAAATGTCTAATATGTAGCTGGTGATGAGGGATGGAGCTCAGGAGGGAGACTAGGGCTAGATACGTGCACCTGGAAGTCATCAGTATTGAGATGGCCAGCATGTGAGTTGATAAAATCACCAAGAAAGAGTAAAGCAAGAGGAAGGAAGGAAAGAAATATGCATTTATTAAGAACCTACTATATGTCAGGCAATGTACTGAGCCTTCACAAACAATATCTCATTTGGTCCTCAACAGCTCTGTGAGTTAGGTGTGTCAAACTATTTTGAAGATAGCCTGTTTCCCAGAATTAAGGCCCAGCAAGCAAGCTGTGTCCTGAGCTTGGCATAACAATGATCCTTTGAGCTCTGGACGCTATTACCCTCAGACAAAGTGTGTTGGTTGGACCAGCACCAGGTGTTCACTGAGGGATTTAGCTCCCCCTATTCCACAGGGCCATCCATCAACTATTCATAATCCCTGTTCCTTTTCACTGACAGATACTGTGTTCCTGTTCCCATCACAGAACTCCGATTCTGTGCCCCGAAGGGTGGTCATGACCCCCAGGACTTGAGACAATACTGTTCCCACAGGACCCATGGAAACAGTAACCCAAGACCTAAAAATGATTATATCATGGTCCAGCCCAGTATGTACATAAGACCTGCCTTTAGTCCAGTATATTAAGCCCTCTTTCAGAGGGGCGCTTCTGTATGCATCTGTTATTTTCTTCGCTCTAAAATTAATTAAACTTCTGTTTTGTGTCCTGACTCTCTTGTTTCTAGCTTGCTCTGTTTGCTTGGCTCAGGCCACCCACAGGTTAGAGGCCAGTTCCAGTCTGGTTGGCAGGTGCTATAATTATCCTTATATTACAGATAAGGAAACTGAGGCAGATAGAAGTTAAATGTCTTGCCTAGGGTCATACACTACTACTAGGTGTCTGAGGCTGGATTTTAACTCGGGTCTTCCTGATTCTAGGCCCAGCATTCTATCCACTGCATCGCCTAGCTACCTAGTTGAGTAGAAAAACAAAGTTCCCAGGACAGAATTTTGGCATGTCTCTGCATTCAAAAGATATGATAAGGATGATGGACAGCAAAGGAGAATGAGAAAGAATGGTCAACTAGGTAGAAGGCCAGTATCAAGAAAACCCAGCGAAGAAAGAGTATCCAGGAAAACTGGGTGCCCAACAGTGTCAAATGCTGCAGAGAGGTCAAGGATGTGGATTAAGAAAAGGATATTGAATAATAGAGTCAGAAGCCAGAGTGCAAAGGGTTGAGAAATGAGTGAGAAAACAGGAAGTCGAGGTGATGAATGTAAACAGCTTTACTAGCTCAGCTGAGAAATGGAGGTCAATATAGAATGATAACTTGAAGGGATGGTAGTCTCTAGTGAGGATTCTTTTTAAGGTAAGGGAGACCTGGGCATGTTTATAGCCATCTGGGAAGCACCCAGTAAATATGGAGAAATGGGGGAGAGTGCTGGTGGTAAGGTTGTGGAGTAATCTGCTAGAGAAGATAGGCTCAAGGGTATGTATGGGGAGAAGGGTTGCCTCTTCATCACAGATGAAATAAAAGAAGATATAAGGAAAGAGAAAGGCTCATTTTGCCTTAAAATAGGTCCCTTCCATATCTAATATTCTGTAATAGCTGACATGTATGTAGTGCCAGGATCTCCCCCTGAATAGTCTTTAAAGCACTATGTACATGTCAGCCATTACAGAATGTTAGATTTGGAAGGGACCTTATAAAACAGAGCTCATAAATGTCAGCTTTTATTACTAAGGTTATCTTTTTAGGGCAAAATTTTATTTATATGGAGACAAATATAAAAGAAGTCCTGAAAACTGGATGGTAAATAGATACAATTGAAAATAAAAAGACTAGAATTGACTTTTATAAAGAACTAGGACCCCTAAGAAGAGATATGAGAGGATACCTCCTCCAATTCTTTTGCAGAGGTTGAGGGGCCATGAGTGTGGAACATTGCATATATTATCAGATTTTTTAAAAGTATCTATTGATTCTTCCTTTTTTCTACAAAAAAATTTCTTTATTACATGAGAAGATTCCCTGTGAGGGGAAGAGGGAATAAAAAGGAGGGGCAGAATTTAGACAATGTAAACTCAGAAGATATAAATAAAATTACTTTTTAAATACTGAATAAAAAAGAACTAAGAACTACTTAAAAAAAGAAAAAACAACACATCATAAGCTAACTTGGTAAAATTCTGTTTCCTGCAGACTAGCAAAGTGTGTGCTATGCAGCAGGGATTTAATAACCATTCACTGAATGAAATTTTATTGGAAGGGGACCCAGGCAGATGCTCTGTCCTCCAGCATCTCTTGTGATCTCTGAGGACTGACTCTCTGTCCTTCTGCTTCAGTTCCATTAGAGGTACTGAGGTAGGTGGAGGATAGCTAGGGGCAGAAGGAGGGAAGCCTGAATAACACAAGTTTGACTGTTAACAGGCAGCTAGGTGACACAATGGATAGACCACTGTGCTTAAAATCAGGAAGGGTCATCTTCATGAGTTCAAATCCAGCCTCAGACACTTACTAGCTGTGTAAGCCTGGGCAAGTCGCATCACCCTATTTACCTCAATTTTCTCACCTGTAAAATGAGCTGGAGAAGGAAATGGCAAACCACCCCATTATCTCTGCCAAGAAAACCCCAAATGGGGTCATGAAGAGTCAGACATGACTGAAAAATGACTAAACTGAAAGACTGTCAATAGTAAGAAATTGTCTTCTCTGACAAAGAGTCCGACCTAGTGTGGCAGGAGGGCTAGGAGCATGAACGGACTAATGCACTGTCCTCCACTGACCAGGGGCTGAACCCTGAAGATTTCACTTATCTCTTGAGATGGGAGGAGCTGAGGTTAAGAAATGAAACCAGTTGGCTCCAACGATTAAAGCAGCTGCTATTCTTGTCCCCGTCCCATATCTCTTAGAGAGAACATAACGCTGGGCAAAGAGTAATTACTAGACTAAAAGTGAAAAGACTGAGGTTTCATGGAATTAGAGCTGGACAGGCTCTCAGAGCTCATCTAGTCCAGCACCTCACTTTACAGAGGAGGCAATTAAGGCTCAGATAGGGAAGGGATTTACTCAGAACCACACAGCTAATAAGGAGAGCAGGAACTCAAACCTAAGTCTTCTGAATTCAAGTGCATTGTTGATGCTTGACTTGGTTCTACCATTGACTTGCTAAGTGACCTTGGGCAAGTCATTCTCACTTCTGGGCCTTAGTAAATAGACCTCATGCAACTTAAAGTGTAAGATCATAGATCTAGATCTGGAAGGGACCTTAGAGACCACTAGTCCAAATTTCTTATTTTACAGATGAGGAAAATGAGTCCCTGGAAGGTAAGTAAATTTCCCAAGGTCACACAAGCAGTAAGCATCAAAAGGACCTCATTTGAACTGAGGTCCTTTGTCACTAGTGGTGGTACTAAGATAATGTTAATCAGCCAGTCAGTAAGCACTTATTAAGCACCTACTGTATGCTAGGTACTTTGCTAAGCACTGGGAATATGAATAGGAAAAAGAAAGAAAGATAATCCTTGCCATGAAGAGCTTATCATTGAATGGGGAAGACAATATACAAAAAGAAACTAAAATGTGGGGAGAGGGGAGGGAGCGAAGACATCGGATGAAGGACAATGATAGACAAGTAGAAAGGAGTGCGGCCTGGGGGGAATGCACCCTTCTGAAATGGAGGTTTGGAGAGGAGCTCTCTCCTCCAACCCCCAATCAGAGGGGCAGAAAGAAGGTACTGAAGAGGTCCACGCGACCTTGCAGGATGATGAGGCTCCTGGTGTCATGATGGAGGTGTTTAAAGGAGAGCAGCTGGGTAGGAAGAAATCAGTTTCTAACCTCAGAAGTGTTATGTGTAATAATGCATGCATTTAGCAAAGATGAGAGAATGGCACCATCGCTGTCTCCAAGTATTTTAAGGGTGTCACATGTTGTTTAGTCATTTCAATCGTGTCTGACTTGTTGTGACCTCTTTTGGCGTTTTCTTGGCAAAGATAGTGCAGTGGTTTGCTATTTTCTTTTCCAGCTCATTTTACAGAGGAGGAAACTGAGGCAAATAGGGTTAAGTGACATGTCCAGGGTCATATAGCTAGTAAGTGTCTGAGGCCATATTTGATCTTAGGTCTTCCTGACTTCAGGCCCAGCACTCAATCCACTGTACCACCCAGGTGCCTTGGAAGTGGGATTGTTACTACTACTAATTAATAGCAAGTGCTGTAAGATTTGCAATGTGCAAATGTACAAAGAGCTGTACAAAGACCTATCTTCCCGAGTTCAAATCTGGCCTCGGATACTTACTAGCAGTGTGACCCTAGGCAAGTCACTTAACCCTGTTTGCCTCTGTTTCCTTATCTGTAAAATGAGCTGGAGAAGGCATTGGCAAACCACTCCAGCATCTTTGCCAAGAAAACCTCAAATGGTGTCACAGAGTCAAACATGACTGAAAAAAAGACTGAACAACTGTACATAGGTGATTTCATTGGGTTAATTCTGCTCAGCTCCTCATTTGAGTACAGAACTAGGGTGAATGGTTGTTTGCTACAGAGGCTGATTTTGCCTCAATATTGAGCAAACTTCTTGACAAACACCACTGTCCAAAAGACGCATAGGCTGCCTTGGGAGGTAGTGAGAACTCTATCTCTGAAGGGTTTTGGTAAACATGGTTTTTAACTTAAACCCATTTCTCTTTCCAGAGCCTCTTTCCCTACAAATGGTACCCTCACGATTTGCCCTGGCTTCCCAGAGTCTGTGTAATAAGATTGGGTGAAAAGAGCCCAGAAGTAGGAACCAGAAGACCTGAGCTCTAGTCTTAACCCTGCTACTAACTCACTGTGTGACCCTGAGCAAGTCACCCTCATTGATCCTCAGCCCTACATCTCTTAAATGTAAGGGTTTGGACTGGATCAGGGGTTCTTAACCTGGAATCCATAGAGACCCAAGGGGACCATGGATAGATTTCAAGATGGCTGTGAATTTGGATAGGAGAAATTATATTTTATTTCAATATAATTGGCTTCCTTTGTAATCTAGTGTGTTTTATGTATTTAAAAACAATTCTTAGAAGGGGTCTCTAGGCTTCACTGCATGGCTGACAAAGGGTTCCATGATACACAAAAGGGTTAAAAATTCCTGGTATAGTTAATCATGTAAGATCCTTTCCAGCCCTAATATCCTCTAAGAGAAATCCTGGTATTATGGAAAGAACACTGCATTTGGAATCATTAGACCTAAGCCTGAGGCCCAGCTTTGCTGCTTCCTAATTGTGTGACTTTAGGCAAGGCATTTCCACTTTTGTGAACCTCATCTCTACAATGAAGATGTTGGACGAGATGATTGCTATTTATCTATCATACCAACTCCTTGCCTCCACCTTCTCTAGGCATACCCTGGCTCCCACAGATTTCTACTCCTCCATCTATTATTTAACCCTGCCCGATGCTCAAACACCCTATCCTAAAAGACAATTGTCCTCCCAGTCTTGGGGGAGATTTTAGGTAGGGGGCATCTCCAGTCATCCTAATCTAGATATTGACACTGGACCCAGATGGCTCTAGGGGAGAAAGTAAGGCTGATGACTTTGCACAGCCCTCTCTCACTTAAATCCAATTCACTTCCAAGTCATAGCATCATCTTCCTGATGTCATGGTCTTCTTCAAGAAGGAAGGACAAACAACAACAGATTTTATGAAATGACAGTTTGACTCCATAAAGGAAGTACCACCTAATTATCTGAGCTGCCATATGAAGAAATAGGATGAGGTAATGAGATCCCCATGACTAAAAGTATTCAAACAGGTGCTGGGTATTAGTCCCCTGTAGAGTTGCATGAGTGGGGAGAATCTTTTCCTGGGGGAAAGGCATCAGAGATCCCTTCCAGCTGAGGGTTGGGGGTTGGGGGAGCGGAAAAGCACTTAAGATTCCATGAATCTCCAGGGGAAACTCATTTTCTTGAGAGGGATCCTAGGCTTTAGAGCTAGAAGGCACCATCAAGTCTCCCCTTCCCCCATTTTACAGATAAGAGAGCAGAAGTGACTTGTCTTAAATTAGGTTTTAAACCCAGATCTTTTGATATCAAATCTAGCACTCTCTTCACTACATCAAAGGCCTAGACAGGGAATGAATCCAGGATCCAGAATGGGTTAGAGAAAGTCCTGGATGGCACATCTCTGACAAGCCACCAAGAGAAGCTCAGAGCACTGGGGGTCCACCTTTGCCCTTTAAAGACTGTCAGATTACTAGGAAAGTGGTATTGGTAGGCAAAGAGCTCAGAGGTGAGAAGAGGTTAGAAGCAGAGAGTCAACCTTAGAAAGGATTCCTTCATTGGATGGGAGGTTGTAGTAGTCAACCTCTGAGATCCCTTCCCATTCTGAGACCCTAATAATTTTTTTTTAAAGTTCATATTTCTACGGTGCTTTAAGGTTTGTAAAATGTTTTCGAGAGTAAACCATTCATCACCTTAGTAGATATGTTCTCCCTTTTGCTTAAAGTTACAGCATGTTTAACAAGTGACTTCCCCCCAAAAGGACACAAGACAATTTTAAACTGAATCTACATCATTAACAGTTTCTCTCTCACTTTTTAAGGTTGAGACAATGAAGAAAAAACAAATCAAGACCTCTTTGTAGTAGTTACTTGTTTCAGAGTTGTAAAAGCTCACATTGAACATTTAACTACTGACTCTCACTAGAACCATCAATTACAGCCAAAATCTGATACACAAGCCTCTGCATTGTTCTACCGTGTTCTGACACTGATTCTACAGATAAAGAAGCTGAGGCCCAGAGAGGGAAGTAGCTTGCTTAAAATTACAGAGCTATTAAGTTATTAAGAATGCATTTGAACCCAGGTCTCTCAAGGCAGTTAGTGGTACAGTGGATAGAGTACCAGGCCTGAAGTCAGGAAGACTTATTTTCCTGAGTTCAAATCCACCCACAGACATTTATTAGCTATGTGAACTTGGTCAAGTCACTTAACTCTGCCTCAGTTTCCTCACCTGTAAAATAAGCTGGAGAAGGAAATGGCAAACCACTTCAGTTTCTTTGCCAAGAAAACTCCAAATGGAGTCACAAAGAATCAGATATGACTGAAAATTACCTGAACAACAACTCCTGAGTGGGTCAGTCCCTTGTTTTTCCCTATTTTATCAAGCTGTCTCTAAGATTTTTGTACTTCTCAGTGTCCTCATGGAGGGGGAATGCATTCTTGTAGAGGGATTTGAGGTTAGGAATAGGGAAAAGTTTGGAGAGATTTCTAAAAGTCCTTGAGGGTAGCTCAGGGAATCCTCTTCCCTTGAGAGGATGGCATTATAGACCCAGGTCATCCATGACCCTGGAAGTGAAGGGTCATAAGACTTTTACAGTTAGAAAGGGGCCTTGGAAATAACCTTGTTTCCCCTCTCATTTCACAGATGAAGAAATTGAGACCCACCAGTGATAAAACCAGAGCTCTGACCTCAAATCCAATGCTTTTTTCCATTGTACAAAACTACCTCACCCCTGGGAACTCCATCAGAGCCAAAGTACTGACCTGGAGCAGGGAGCAGTGGCAGGAGCAGAGGGAAGGGGACATTTCAAGGCAAACCCTGGGTTTTGCAGGATCCTACCCTGGGCATTCTTTTTTGTAGCCCAAGATAACCTCTCCCATCTAAGCCACCCTCTTTGGGTTGAGGCTTCTGGACTTTGAAGTCCTTGTTTGTTCAAGAGATTGTGAAATTTTCAGGAGTCCAGTGCAAGTGGAGGGACTCCCTAGAGAGCTCACAAAATGGGGTCGAGCAGGTGGCTGTGCTTTCCATGATTGGACTTCAGTGAAGTAGGTGGCAACCCATAAGATATGCTATGAGGTTCACTTGGGAAATCGCCCTCTACTCTCAGACATTTTCCTCTGTCCTATCATGGTATGTGACTAGTTACTGTTCATAAGTGATATAATCTCTTCTCCCCAAGGTTTATTGTATTTCTAGAAGTACTGTATAATAAATAGAGTATAATAATCCATTAAGATTTGAAAAGTACTTTTCCTAATAACAATCATAAGAAGTAACTAGTTTAAGTACTGTTATCTTAATTTTACAGATGAGTAAACCGAGGCATAAAAAGGTTTAATGACTTGTTCTTGGTCACCCATTTTGTGATCACTGGAGCTAGCCCTTGAACCTCGCCCTTCTAATTAAAAAGCTAGTGCTCTTTTCATGATATCATATTGATCCATATTTCAGAGCAAATTATAAACTCTCAGAGTTGAGTGAGACCTTGATAGTAATCAATGCCAACCATCTCCACTAATCCAGCCTGTATCTGAAGGAAGGTCTCTATCTCTGGAAGTGGATGGACCATTTCTGGGTAGGACAGCTTTGATTGGCCTGAAGTTTGTCCTCACATTGAGCCCAAATCAACTTCTTTGCAGCTTCCCCTCTAAAATTGAACTTAATCTGTCCTCCTACCTTCCCCCTCCCCCAAGTTCTGCCCCCTTTGACCAAGCAAAACAAATCTATCTTTGGCTACTGAGGACTAACCCTGGCCCCAGATGGAAATCTCTGTTCGCTGTCCCCAGCTCAGAGCCCTGGTCCAAATCCCAGGCTGAACCGTACTCCACCCCCTGACACACCCACCTGCAGCTGAACCCAGACCAGGAACTATTTTGAAATGCCCAACGTAACACTTTATTGCACATTGTCTCGCTGGGAAGAAACCACAGAAAAATCTTTCCGATACACTTAATCATGCTAATTCGTATTGACGTTATTTACGCCTCACTTAACTATCTGTTGAAACTATCTGTTTTGTGCATTGCAGGTGTTTATGTTTCCCACTCCCTCCTACTACACAGTGACTACAGGGATTTTGTTTCATCACAACTTTTTGTTTTCCTTGGACCCTACCATAGGGCTCTGCACACAGTAAACACTTCATAAAAGTTTGTACCATTGAATCAGAACATGTGATTTTTTCCATATGTGTGGGTCTTGTCTTCCTAGGCAGCCCGTGAACTCCTGGAGGTCACAGCCTGCGAGTACTCTCCCTGCAGTCTCCCCACCCTCTCCATCTCCAGCTCCATGTAAAAGATGGCATTTATATAGAGCTTCTAGGCTGGCAAAGTGTTTTACAAATTTTATCTTATTGATCCTCACAACAACCCTGACAGGTAGATACTATTATTATTTCCATTTTATAGTCAAGGAAACTGAGTAAGACAGCAGTTAAGTGACTTGGCTAGAGATAGAGCTAGTAAGTGCCTTAGGCCAGATTTTAACTAAGGTCTTCCTGCCTCCAGATCCAGTTCTCTATCCATTGGATAACTGAAAACAGGATAGTCAGCATCTACTGAGTAAAATGTCAGACCATTGTAACTGGCAACCAGAATTCTCTGTGCTGAATTCTCAGGAGAAGGAGCCAAATAGCTGGGGGGGGGGGGACTGGTAGGAAAGTTTGTTTGTCATCCCTAATAGTGTGTGTAGGATTGGAGAATGTCAGAACTGAGAGGGACCTCAGCCATCATCTGGGTCAGATGAGGAAGCTGAAGTTCAGGCAAGGTGATTACAGGCATCCTAGCTTGTTACTTTGGGGAGGCAAGCAGTGTGCTACAGTGGAAATAATACTAGCTGTGATGTCAAAGGATCTCACCTCTGATATTCACTATGCGTGTGACCTTGGACAAGTCGCTTAAACTTTCTGGGTCTGTTTTCTTATCTGTAAAATAAAGGGTTTGGACTCAGTGGCCTCAGAGGTTGTCTTCCAGATCCAAATCTTTGATCCTGCCTCTGATACTACTGTACAACCATGGGCAAGTTACCTCTACTCTCTGAGCCTCAGATTCCTCCTCTATAAAATGAGAATAGTAATGGTTGTAGTACCTATCTCTTGGGGTGGTTGTGAGATCTTGTGTGTAAAATGCTTTGTAAACTTTAGCCTGGGGTAGAGCCAGCCCTAGAGTCAAGGAAGAATTATGTTGCTGAGTTCAAATCTGGCCTCAGATAGTTACTAGCTGTGTGACCCTAGGCAAGTCACTTCACCTGTTTGCCTCAGTTTCCTCATCTGTAAAATGAGCTGGAGAAGGAAATGACAAACCACTCCAGTATCTCTGCCAAGAAAACCCCAAATGGGGTTATGAAGAATAGGACACAACTGAATAACAACAACAAAACTTTAATCTGCTCTGAGGATTAGAACCCAGATCTGGTGGCTCTTAGGCCAGTGTTACTGTTCAGTTTCACTGTTACTGGACTATCTCTGGGACAGTGACAAGAACATTGGTTCTGGAGTCAGAAGAGCTGGTTTAAGTTCTGCCTTTGATACAATGCCTGTAACCTTGGACAAGTCACAGGTTAGACTACATGGCCACTGGAGCCAATTATGATTCCAACTCTAGGATCATATGCTCCTTTGGAAGCAGAGTATGTAATGGTGTGTGTGCTAGATTGGAATCAGAGACTTGAGTTCAAATCCCAGCTCTTTACTCTTTATTACCACTGTGACTTTAGGCAAATCATTTAACCATCAGGGGCCTCAATTTTCCTTATCTATAAAATGAGAGAAGTTGTTAGGGATCTATAAGGATGTAGAGGGCCACAGGCTGTTCATGAGGTCTCACTGATGGGTGAAGGCCCCTCTCTGGTGCTGATCTTTCAGCAAAGGTCGCCCGGTTCAGTGCTCCATTGTATGGATCTGTAACAATCTTTAACTCCCCTAGTTATTGTATGGTCATTAGCAGTCTATTCTGGGATCGGAGTCAGATAAGTGCACAGGACATGCATGCACTGTCCTTGAGCACAGCATGGTCTATACGTCATTGTAACTTGAGAAAGAGTTCCTGTTATTTTACTATATAAGTAAGCGCTTTGGTAAAAATAAACGGAGTTGCTTCCATCTTGTCTCCCGCCTCATCAATGCGCATTCGAGATAGAAAATCAAGCTGGTCTTGATTCATCAGGTGATTGGGAAATCCTAGGCCCTAGGTAGGCTCTATAGCCAAGTGAACTAGTTGTGCACAACAAACTGGCGCCCAACGTGGGGCTGCACTGCTGCCGTGAAGAAGATACGGAGAGTAAGACAGCTGCATGAAACAGTCGGGAAACGTCTGGACCAAGAAGACGCGACACCCACATCAAGACACCGAGGTCTGTTGGAGCCAGGCAGCCTCCTTGTGAGAGGTCTCCGAATCGTATCCGTGGCACAAAACTACGGAGAGGTAAGATAAAGTCTTATCATGAGGCAAAATCTAGGTAAACTCTCAGATAAGGAACAGAATGTTAGAGTAATATATAAAGTGATTGAGGAACAGGGGTGCTCGGTAACTCCTAAGAAAATAAGAGAGTTTCTAGATATTATTGATATAAAATCTCCATGGCACCCCAGAGAAGGGAACTTAGATTTAGAACAATGGAAAACAGTGGGAGAACAATCGACAGAATTTTATAACACCAAAGGCCCAAAATCAGTTCCTCTGGGTACTTTCACTATCTATAATCTTATAAAAATGGGCTTGTAGGAGCTGTGAGAACAAAGGAAGCTCCCGCCATGTGCCACGAGGAATTTCAAAAATCCCGCGGTGAGGAATTTCAAAAATCCCCAAGGGGAAGTAGAAAAGAAACGTATAGTCACAGCACTGTATTGTGGACATTGTGGAGCATTACAAAGTGAAAAGGTTTCCTTTTATAAAAACCAAAACCTTAAGAAAGAGTTTGCCTGGTTTTAGAATACCATGAAAAGAAAGATAAAATAAAATAAAATAGTATTATTTCATTTGTGTAGGGAATTTCTGACAAGTTTCTCGCTTTTGGATTCTCCCTGTCATTTTGTTCTATGTTTGTCTGTGTCTGTGTGAATGATGGTCTGTGCTGAAATGCTGTTAGTGACTTTCTTCCCTTTACCCTCCCTAACACCAGCCGCATTTCCCGGGGGCGGGTGGATGAGGGAGAGAATGGGAGAAAAAGTACTTCATTATTTAGGTTATATAATTTGATAAAAGGCAAGAAAGTTTAAGCATACAGGAATAAGAAACGTATGGATAGAAAGAATAATATAATCTGTTTGCATGAATAGCAGGAATAGATGATATGAGAGTAAAAGATCTGGAAACTTTTGGAGAAAAAATTCTCTTTCTTTTTTGCATTCTAAAGCTCTGGCCAAAGCTTTGGGTGTAAGATTGAAAGATTATGTTGAAAAATATTCTCTTCCTTTCTCTCGAATTCCAACCCTGGCCAGGTTGGGGTGGGGAGAAAGAAGGAGGAGAAAGGAGTTTTCCTCTTCAAATCAAAAAGAAAAGTTTTTAAGTATTGGAACACAATCTAAAGATAATTTAGTTCATTCACATTAGTAATATGCATGTTTCAAGTTTTAAAAATCTAGTCTCATTACAAATTGGTACACTTTTATGTGTTATATCAAGCAATTTTTAATAATTTAAATGTTATTAAAATGTGAACTAAAAGAAACTGAAAGGTAGTGAGATAACTGTGTAAATCCAGCTAAATTATTTTATCAAGTCCAGTTAATCTTGTTCTATGATGTTTTATAACTATCATTTAGAAAATCAGGTATTTCTATCTTTACCTATGATTAAAAGAACAGCTTAGAGCTAAAATAATTTAACTATCACTCATGAAAATTACCAAAATTGTTAACTAAGTTATTTGAAGTTACTGTTTTAAAGCTAAGACCTAGAATTCTTAATTACTTCTGAGTGAAAAGGAGGGACACAAGGCAATTCCCTTAACTTTGTAAGCTTGCCAAAAGCTCCTACCAACTGTGTCAAGTCGTGTGTCTGAGAGAAGAATTTGTTTATGTATTGAGTTCCTAAACAATTCATTTAGCTTACTGAGAAATTGCAACTTTATATAAATGATTTCTAATAATTGGCTTTTTCACCAAGACAAGTTTAAATGTGGGAAAGAAAGGATGTTAAGTAAAATTTCTTATATATGTGAGTCCTAGTAAATCTTTATTGATTATTACTTCTATGAAAAATTAACTGTATCTGGCTTTAAGCCATAATTAGTGAAACTTACTGCTTGAGGTAAAAGACTCTTAGAACTATAATTAACTTTGTTTTGAGTTTGAATTTGGATGGTTGTCTCATTAAATCAGTATTTCCCATTTTCCCTATTATGATCCTTTAAGGAGGAATGTTTTTACCATGTGCCAAAATTTTGTTCATACACTATTAAACTTGTTAGTCAGAAATATTCCCAGACAAAAATAATTTATTGTATGGATGATAAACTTTGCAGTTGTCCTACTACTACCAAACTTTCCTTATTAATGCCCAAGTTTTAACAAGCTTTTCAGTCAACAAGCCTTTCAGTCTCATAGATTTATAATTACCCCTGAAAGGGTACAGAGGGTGTCACCCTTTGCTTACTTTGGGTGTATTGTTCTGCAGTCTGCAGGTATACCACCAAAATGTTACAAATTAATCAAGATTCCTTGATAATTTTTAATAATTTTCACATGACTTTTATGGATATTAATTACTTTTAGCTTGCCTAATAAATCACCACTAATCAATTATTTTAAGATGAAGTTAAACTACTAGGATAACAGATAGCTAAAACTCAATTCATTTCCCCTTAATTTGTGGGCACGATATTTTACATTTACTGAGAGCTGTTATTTTCTCCCGCCCACTGTTTGTGCTTTTTCTATCCATAAAACTGACAAAATACAAAATGAAATCCAATGAACTTGTTTGGGTTCCTTAAAATTCACCTGTTTTTATTATTGCAAAGAAGTCAGGAAAATTAACGATGCTTTATGACTTCCTAGCCTTTGATAGTTATTGATTTAAAAGATTGCTTTTTTACTATTCCATTACAAAAAGCTAAAAATGATACATTACATGGATGACATTTTATGTGCTCATCCCAACCCTGAAGTGTTGGAAGAAATCTTGTTAAAAATACAAAATTTGTTGCAAAGTCATGGGCTTCAAATAGCCCCAGAAAAAATTCAAAAACATTCTCCAAAAATAGACCTACAAAAGTTGAAAACACTTAATGATTTTCAGAAACTTATAGGAGATATACAGTGGCTTCGGTCACAGATAGGCATTCCAAATTATGAATTGATACCTTTATATGATTGCCTTAGAGGTGATCCTCAATTAGATTCACCCCGAATACTGACCCTGAGGCGAAACACACGTTGTTGTATATTCAGGAACAAGTAGTTGGAGCACACACAAACAGGATTGATATACATGAAAGTGTGGAGGCTTCTATATTTAACACCCCAAATTCTCCAACAGCAGTGATACATCAGAAACAAAGGCTTTTAGAATGGGTATATTTACCATCTCAGCCAAAAAATACTTTAAGTAATTATATGGTCCTAATAGGGGACTTAATACATAAAATTGACAACAGGTGTTTAACATTATGTGGCACACATCCAGAAGTCATACACCTTCCATTTTCTCAACAAATGATTGAAACAGCAATACAAACAATGCCTAACTGGCAAGTGAATATCAATTTGAAACTTGTGTATGGAAAGCCCTTTAAATATCATGCAATCTTTGAGAATTGGCCTTGGATACAACCTACACTTACAGCAGGTGAACCCATATATGGGATTAATGTCTTTACTGATGCCACAAAGATGAATAAGGCCTCTATCTGGTGCCCTAAAAGAAAGGAGTTACATGTGATTGAAACACCCTTTATAACCACACAACAGAATGAATTATATGCTGTCTATTGCGCATTTCAAGAATATGAGGAGCCAATGAATATTATCTCAGATAGTAAATATGTTGAAGAAATTCTAAAACATCTAGAGACTGCTGTAATAAAAAATACTGGTAACAATATATGTCAGCTGCTTAATGCTATACAACTCATGATACAGAACAGGACAAAAAAAAAATTTATGTTTTGCATGTTCGTCCCCACACTCTTGCCCCAGGACCAATTTTTGAAGGTAATGATATTGTTGATAGGTCTTTAACAATGAATGTGGAAATAGCAAGGAATGGTCATAATAAGTTACATTTATCTGCTAGGTCTTTAAGAACTTTGTATGGCATAACAAAATCACAAGCACGGGAAATTGTTAAGCACTGTGCTAATTGTGTGCCTCTTCAACCCCCTTTCCATGTTGATGTCCATAACCCCAAGGGACTTACACCTAACACCTTATGGCAAATGGATGTTACTCATTATTCTCCTTTTGGAAGACAAGATATGTTCATGTTTCTATTGATACTTATTCAGGCTTTATTTTTGATACTGCTCAAGCGGGTGAGGCCGTTTGCAATGTTGTTAATCATTTGCTTCATTGTTTTTCCTTCACTGGCCCACCTCAATGCTTAAAGACTGATACTGGTCCTGCATATATTTCGCAAGGTTTTAAAAAGTTTTGTACTGAGTTCTAGTTGAACATGCCAATCGTACTTTGAAAATGGTGCTCCAAAAACAAAAAAGGGGAGCTAAAGGATCCCCTTGGCATCAGTTGAACACTGCATTCTACACTATAAATTATTTAAAATTCAATAGTTGTAACCTCTCTCCTGCAATGAAATATGTGGCAGGAAATGACAACAGTACTAGTGACACCACTAAATCAAACAGATTCCTTTCTCCTAAACATAATATGAAAATTATGTGGAGAGACGTTGATGGTGTCTGGCAGGGTCCAGGGCAAGGGGCTAACCTGGGGGCAAGGGTTTGTTCTTATTTTCACAAGTGATGGAGAACTCTGGGTCAGAACGAAGGATGTCCGCATTATCCATTCAGAAGGGACAAGGCAAACAGAAGAGAAAACACAGGCCAGCCAGGAAATTGAAGGAGCCGAAAGAATAAGAAGAAGGCACTACCAGAACTTTTAACCAAGCTGTGCCTCTTGTCGTTATCATCAGCAGGGATGCAGAATACAGCAGCAGCAGAGACAGGAAATACAACACGATGGGCCTTTGTGACAAAACCGCCATGGCCCAGACTAGTTATATGGGGAGAGACAATACCTGAGGTCATTCTCCAAGGAAATGCCTCCACAGGATTTGGCAAGGAATTTCATTTCATATCACCTAAGAACCGGTCTCAACACACTGTAAAAATGAACTTTACTGGTGTGGCTTTGGTGCCGCCTATTTGTGTTACAAAAGGCAATGACACCAAAGACTCCATGTGTTTACAATTATTTAATGTCACCACCCATTTTGATGGGTATGTGTTTAATAACACGGCACCCCCTCCTTATACTGTCTTTTTTCAATTTTATAAGGTTACTTAGGCATCTTGGGGTCACAGTGTGTTAATGACACACCTATCAGACATCCAAGTAATTCAAAGCCATGCTATCATGTGACACCGATTAGCAAGAGCTTAGGGTATCCTCCTTGGTTATCTTGTCATACTTCAGAACGTCATTGTGTTGTATTACAAAAGAATTTTATGTTACAATCCTGGCACAATTATACTAGGGAGAAAAACAATCATACTTGGGTTTTTGGTGGGTTTCCATTTCCTCAGTGGGTTTCCCTCCATGACAGAGGGGTTGAAAATCAGTTGTGGAAGGCGTGGGCAGCCTTAGGCCCCATAAACATCACGAATTTGCAAGGGACCTTCCATGATAATATGACAATGCGAGCTTGTTTGACTGGTAATCATGCATTTATGTGGGAAAGAGCACAGAATGTTAATATAATGGCCGTGGATTCAGGGGAATATAATGTCACTTGTATTAATTGCAGGGTGTCTGAATGTATAGGAACCAAGATTAGAGACCAAATTATTTTTGTTATTACACAACAAAAGTTTGCCTTGGTGCTTGTAAAAAGCAAAGATTGGTATGAGTCACGTTCTGATTATATTTTTGGAATAATAGACCAAAGTAATCAATTAGCAGTTGCTAGGAAAAAGAGATGTATTTCACGTGTAGCATTAGGAATTGTTTCACTTATAGCTATCATAACTGCTTCTGTATCTTTATCGCAATCTATATCTATCGCAAGAAATGAAATGGTTCAAGCTGATTTTATGGATCAATTAGCTCGCAATGTATCTAAAGGTTTTCAAACACAGAAAAGGATAGATGATGAATTTTACCATATGCTTGAGGGAATGAAGGAAACCATTATTGAAATAGGTGATGAATTGGATATTTTAGAATATAGAACACATTTGAAATGTGATTATAGGTATGAATTCATTTGCCTTACCAATGTTAAATACAATAAATCCCAATGGGATTGGCAAAGAATACGTAGGCATCTAAATGGGCTGTTTGGAAATTCTACTACTGCAGTGGATATTGATGACTTATATGAAATTGCTAAAGATATTGCAAGGGCGGCTGATAAAGATTTGATGCCAGATAAAACTGCCCAACTTATACTTGATTGGCTAGATAAACTCCATAACCCTTTTGATAACCTTGGACATTGGCTTATGTCTCCATTGTCTTCTTTGTTGCCACTATGTTCGCTATTGCTGGCCATGCTGTGTTTTGGATCGTGTTTGCTCAGGTGCATAGCTAATTAGATAAAGGACTTTGGGACTAAGCTTCATATGCTATGTCTCAGTCAAAAACAAATAGGGGGAATTGTTAGGGATCTATAAGGATGTAGAGGGCCACAGGCTGTTCAAGAGTCTCACTGATGAGTGAAGGCCCCTCTCTGGTGCTGATCTTTCAGCAAAGGTCGCCTGGTTCGGTGCTCCATTGTATGGATCTGTAACAATCTTTAACTCCCCTAGTTATTGTATGGTCATTAGCAGTCTATTCTGGGATCGGAGTCAGATAAGTGCACAGGACATGCATGCACTGTCCTTGAGCACAGCATGGTCTATACGTCATTGTAACTTGAGAAAGAGTTCCTGTTATTTTACTATATAAGTAAGCGCTTTGGTAAAAATAAACGGAGTTGCTTCCATCTTGTCTCCCGCCTCATCAATGCGCATTCGAGATAGAAAATCAAGCTGGTCTTGATTCATCAGGTGATTGGGAAATCCTAGGCCCTAGGTAGGCTCTATAGCCAAGTGAACTAGTTGTGCACAACAAGAAGTGAACAAGATGACATCAGAGGAACCTTACAAATTTGAGGTCTATGGGCTTGTGAAACACATATGGAAAGAAATATCACTTTTCCTCCTGCTTTTCACCTTGTTATCTGTTGTCCCCAAAGATCAGCAGCAGACAAAAAGAAAGAGCCAGGGTCAAGGACTTTTCAGTTGGAGATCCCTGGGGGAAAACCCAGATTTCTGTCTTCTGTTCAATGACACCAAACCCAGGAAGGCTTCCCTAGAGGAGTCAAGGCCAAGGAAAACTTAAATGTAGCATGTAGTCCCTCTACTGGCCTCTCTCTCTCTCTCTTCTTAAGGCAATTGAGGTTAAGTGACTTGCCCAGGGTCACCCAGCTAGGAAGTGTCAAGTGTTTGCTGAGGCCGGATTTGAACTCAGATCCTCCTGATTTCAGGGCTAATACTCTATCCACTGTGCCACTTAGCTGCTCCTCTACTGGCCTTTCTCTAGTACTTCCTCTCTGATTTGGGTACAGGGTAATTTAATTAATGGCTACGGAATTGTCTCTTCTAGTCAGTCCCAAGACCATGCCCAGAACTTCATGCATAAGCTTATTCTTTTTAATAAGATCACAGGGATAAAGGATCATAGCTTTTGTGTTACAAAAGACCTTAGAGATCTTTCATCTTACAGATTTTCCATTTTTCAGGTGGGGAAATGAAGGTCTAGAGAGGTTTAACGATTAGTACAAGGTTATACAACTATAATGTGGCAGAAGTGGGATTCAAAGCCAAGACCTCTGATTAAAATCCAACTTTCTTTCCACTTCAATTCCAGTCACTCACAGCATCAGCTCAGAAGATGCTTAATCTTTATCTCTGACCACCTATCACAGGGTGGCTAGGTGGCACAGTGATTACAGCATCAGACTCATCTTCCTGAGTTTAAATCTGACCTCAGACACTTACTAGCTGTGTGACCCTGGGCAAGTCAAACAGCCATGATTTTTTTTTTTTGCAGGGGGGGATGTATGCTTGACATACTTTTTAATCTAATCTGCATTACTTTTCCTCCATTATTTTCTTAAGTATAGAATCCAGACAATCAGCAAATAAATCAAGCTCTAACGTGTAATGTTTGCCAATTTCTGAGTTGCAAATGCTCCATATTGAATTTAACAACCAGCTCTTCCAGCTGATTCCAACACACCCCGGGTCCTAACCCCTTTGCTATTCTGTGAACTCAATGAATGGTGAGGTGATGGTTTGCCTCAGTTCCCTCAGCTGTAAAATGAGCTGGAGAAGGAAATGGCAAACTACTTCAGTACCTTTGCCAAAAAAACCCCAAATGGGGTCATGAAGAGTCTGAAAGGACTGAACAACAATGATACCTGGCATACTTTGTTTCTTAATAAGTTTTATGCTTAATCTTTGTTTCTAGCTTAGGGTTGGCACCTAGACTAATGAGGGGAAGGGGAAGACAAGACCCTTGTCTGCAAAGAGTATGTGATTTGTGAGGTTTTGCAAGGCCAGTGTTCATAGGGTATTTGTGGTCTAAAGAGTGAGCCATAGTTATAGTCCTGGTGACCATTCTGAGTTGAGAGAGAGAACTTGGGGCCATTCCTTGGCCCTCCACTTATTAGTGGAGCCCTGGGCTTAGAGAAAATAAGGTAAAGTTACTTAGAAATGCCCCTAATATTTTAATATTATTAATATTGTATTATTATTTTTTATTATATAGTATATTATTAGTAAATGCCAAAGACCTATTGATATTTAACAATATTGATATTTAATTTAATAATATCATTTAATAATGAATTTTTCATATAATGCTTTACAATCCATAAAGGATGGCTTCACCCACATTACCTCATTTGAGCTTCACAATGAAAACTGCTTCTTAAACAGGTACTACCTGTATTTTTGTATCCACTTTACAGAGATTAGGAAACTGAGGCTCGTAAACGTTGTGACATCCACAATGATTTGTCAGAGGCCCAATTTGAACCCAGGTTAAGTGTAGCTGGAACCAGATTAAAACGTAATTGGGAAACATTTAACAAAATAAATTAAAATTTAATACAACATAGATAATGTTAATTTGTGGTTTTCTAAGTCAGTACACCATGGAAAGGGATGTTTCTATTTGAGTTTGACACCATTGCATTATACTATCACCTCACCATTCATAGAGCTCACAGGACAGCAACGGGGTTAAGACCAGAGGTATGTTAGAGTCAGCCGGAGTAACTGATTGTTAAATTCTCAGTGTCAGCATTTGGAACTCAGGAACTGGTAAACATTACACATTAGAGCTTCATTTATTGCTCTGTTGATTGTCTGAATTCTATACTTAAGAAAGTAATGGGGGAAAAAAGGAATGCAGATTAAATTTAAAAGTAAGTCGTGCATACAATCCCCCCTCCCAGCTGGTTGTTAAACATTTACCAGTACACCACTGGTTAGGATATATAGACAAACGTGCAACACTATGTAAATGATCATGATTACCCTGGCTTCCGCTGAAAGGCCAAGTGAGTTGCATTTCACCCTTCCATAGGGTTTTCCAGAACCCTTAAGGGGGTTGGAGGGTATTTAGTCTCTGCCATTGACTCAGGCATCCACTGATGGTGCTCCCTCAATTCTGTAAACCCCAGTTACCTTTGCCACTTAACAGACTTGCTTTGACAAAGGAATATTTACTTCAAAGTTATCGCAAGAATAAATGCAGTCCTTGGGGAAGCATAATCTTCCCCTATACTTTCTCAGTCACTGGGGAGGGGAAAAGTAGAAGATTCACATTTTAACTTAGTTCCTACATAACATCGGTCTCACCAGATTCCAAGTTCAAAGCCCCTCCTGGGCTTATGTCCCAGCACTCTAGTTTCTCAAGGCTTCCTTGTTAGGTTGGTCGTAATAATCATCCTGGGATCCTGGCTCCAAGGTCTACATAAAAAAAAAGATACAAAGTGAACAAGAGGAAGGCCTTGAGTATGTTGGGTTGAGAGTCACACAGGTGGAAGGGCTGTTCTCTGGAGCCAATGCCTTCTTTGATGAGGTCAAGGATCGGCCCAAGTAATTAGACAATATAGATGCCCAGTAACTCTAGTGTGTAGGAATCATAGAGTGGCTTAATAGAGAGAAGATCAGAAGGCCCGTAGATCATGGATGTGAAGGGAGTCCCTGACCTCAAAAAGCTAACACTGTAACGGGGTACCTGTAGGGGATTTGTGGCCCAGGAGAAAGGATTGAACTTTGGAAAGTTACAGGGATGGTGAATAGAGCCATAGGGGAGGAGACTGACACAGAAGCACCAGCAGAGCTGATATTGCTGATGTAGGGTTCAAGGAGCAGTACACCGGTGGCTGTGATGGAGCAAGATGACAGCAGTGATGAGAAGCATGGCTGGCGTCCAGCCCAAGTGTACTGATATGCTAGGCAACCACCACCTGGGCCAGGGCTTCAGGGCAGGCATTCCAGGAGTGAAAGGCTTCATTGAGTCCCCCACTGGTATAGCTTCTGGGCCAGATGAGGCAGCTGGGGAGGGGGTGGTCAGCAAGTGAGGACAGCAAGCAAGTAATGCAGTGACTGCGATAATATAAAAGAATACAGAAAGTGACAGTTTGAGGGTACAGCGTATAGAGAGCTGGCATTGGAATGTGGGTAAAATTTTCAGTTCTGAGACAAACCAGAACCAGAACCAAAATGACACCCAAACCAGAAATTCATGAACCAACAAGGGGGACTCCCCAAGAAAAAAAGGACAAGACTTATATAGGTTTCAGTTTAGGCAGGAGGTGAATTGGGTATGGGGTACCTCAGGATTAGACTTGGCTTGTGGCAAGGGGCTTACAGTGTAGGAATACGGGATGTGGTATCCCTTGATTGGACAGCACCTGAACTAGGAGCAGGAAAGGCTTTTCTTCAGATTAGCTATCTCGGGGGCAGCTAGGTGGTACAATGGACAGGCACCAGCCCTGGAGTCAGGAGGATCTGAGTTCAAATCTAGCCTCAGACACTTGACACTTACTAGCTGTGTGACCCTGGGCAAGTCACTTAACCCCATTACCAAAACCAAACAAACCAGATCAGCTGTCTCTTGTAACTGTCCTTGCTGTTTCAGCAGTTAAGGAAGGTCTGCAGCAAAAGGGACAGGGGCAGGGTCAAGATAGAGGAATTGCATCCAAAATGGAGTTGCTTTAGCTTTTCTCGGCTACCTGCAAGAACCCAGAGTTCAAATCCTGCTCCATAGAATTAGTAGCTATATGACCATGGGTAAGTTACTTAACTTCAGTGGTCCTCAGTTTCCTCATTTGTAAATGAGAGAGTTGGACTTAATGGCCTCTAGGGTCTCTTCCACCTCTAAATCTATAACTCTAAGAGGTCAGCTCTCTGACTAGTGCGGTAACCAATCAACTCCACAGGACTAGCTGTGAAACATGTCTGTGTCCTTCTGCCAGAGACTCGGTGGATTGTAGGTGCTCAATGAGGTCTATGTTGTCAAACCTCTTTGTTTTTGTCCTGCTTAACCACACTTCTTTATAACAAGAGAAGGTGCAGGTGTGGGGGGGTGTGGAAGGGAATAGAGCCATTTGGAAGTGGCGGAAATGTTCCCCCCTCCCCAAATCAATAAACTTCCATTACAAAGGAGAAGCCAGTGTGTTCTAGAATTGGGCACAGTCTTCATGTATAATGATACACCTCTGAAATCCTGGCTGATGGAGAAGCTGAGGCTGGTGGCTCTCTTGAGCTCAGAAGTTTTGAGACTCAGTAGGGCTAAAGCTCTTGTGGGTGTCCCCAGCAAGTCCAGCACAAAAATGATAAAGGGGTAAAGAGTAGGGTCAGGGCTGCCCAAGTAGGGTGAAACCAGCCCAGGTCAGACATGGAGTGATCAGGGAGTAGCTAGGTGGTACAGTGAAAAGAACTTGGGCCTTGGAGTCAGGAGGACTTGAGTTCAAATCTGGCCTCAGATACTTGACGCTTACTGTGTGACCCTGGGCAAGTCACTTAACCCCCGATGGCCTCACCGAAAAACAAAACAAAACAAAAAAAGAAATGGAGCCATCAGCCTCCTGGGCCCATCAGCAGTGAAATCACGTAGTGAATGGCTGCTTCGCCCCTAGCCTGGGCGAGATAGACACAGTCTCAAAACAAACAAAACAAAGTAAAAAACTGGGCACCAAGTCATGGTGGCAATAGTAGGGAATGGTGGAGATAATTAGGGACCAGAGGCTGCAGGTATCTGAATTAGGGGAACCAGGAAGGCTCAGGTGCAAGGAAATTCCACAGGACTTAGGGGTCTCAGGGTACAGTTCAATGATCAGGGAATTTTAGAAAGTATAAAAGGAGAAAGCTCTGGGTGCTGACGGCGAAGTTCCTCTAGCTCTACGGCAAAACAGGACGCTGGTACCCCAAGAAGCTCCCTTGGGTCCTAATGCCCAGGGCTTGATTTCTCACAGGATATCAAATCATAAAGTATTAGAACTGGTGGGTGGGGCTTAGAGAACATACAGGCCAATTCTCTAATTTTTAAAAGTAAGTTTATATTGATATCTTTTGTTTTTTACATCATCGTATTTTTCCTGAAAATTTCTCCCCCTCCCAGAGAGCCATCCAACATGATAAGTAGTATTTTTTAAAAGATGATAAAAAAGGGAGGGGCAGCTAGTTGGTGCAGTGGATAGAGCACAGCCCTGGAGTTAAGAGGACCTGAGTTCCAGTCTAGCCTCAGATACATAACACTCACTAACTATGTGACTTTGGGCAAGTCAGTCACTTAACTCCAATTGCCTCATGCACACAGAACAAAAAAAAGATAAAAAAAGGGAAAATCAGCATGACTGGTCAATACATTGAAAAAGTACAAAAACAGGTGCAACGTGTAATACCTGTGGACCTCCGACTTCTGCAGAAGGGTGGGTTGGGAGTATCCTCATTATCTCTTCATTTGAGTCATGCTTTGGCTTTAGAATTTTGCTACATTCACTTTTGATTGTGTGTCTGTGTGTGTAATCATGCTTTCCATTTACATTGTTTTAGTTACTCGGTATATGTGTTCTTGGCTCTGCTTCTGTATCAGTTCATGGAGATCTTTTCATGTTTCTCTATATTCATCACACACACCATTTCTTATAGTACAGTAATATTCAACTACCTTCGTATACAACAGTTTCTTCAACCATTCCCCAGTGGCTGGGCATCTACTTTGTTTCCAATTCTTTGCCACTAGAAAAAGTACTGCTATAAATATTTTGGTGTATATGGAACTTTTGTTCTTATTAATATCTTCCTCAAGGTATGACCCTAGTAATGAAATCTCTAGATCAAAGGTTATGGCCATTTTAGTCATTTTATTTTCTTAATTCCAAATTGTTTTTCCAGAATGGTTGTCCCATTTCATAGCTCCACCAATAATGTATTAGTGTGTCTGTTGTTCCACATCTCCTTCAGCATTGATTATTGCTGTTTTTTGGTTATTTTTGCCAATTTTCAAGGTGTGAGGTAAAACCTCAGGTTGTTTTAGTTTACATTTCTTTATTGTTATCATTATTTGGAGCATTTTTAAAAATGTGGTTGTGAATACTTTGCAATTCTTCTTTTGAGAATTGTTTCTTCACATCCTTTGACTGTTTTTTAAATTGAAGAATGGCTATTAATCTCATATATATTAACATTATGTGTGTTAATTATATATCTTGGATACCAAACCCTCTCAGAGAAATTTGATACAAAGAGTTTTTTTTTTCCCATTCAACTACTTCTCTTCTTGTCCTAGGTGCATTCATTTTGTCTATGCATAATCTTTTCTTAACCCTCTATTTTTAAATAAGATGACAATGAGCCTCAGAGAAGGTTTGTAACTTATCCAAGGTCACAAAGCAAGCCAGTAGCAAAGCTGAAACTGCATTCCAGGTCTCTTATTCCACCAACCTCTCCCAATACTAGCTTCACATGCATAGAACATTTTATGGTTTACAAAGCACCATTCTCACCACCTTGTGAGACAGCTAGGTGGTGTCATAATCCCAATAATTCTGGGCCTGGAATCAGAAAAACCTGACTACATTTACTAGCTGTGTGACCCTGGGCAAGTCACTTAAAATTTCCCTGCCCCAGTTTCATCATCTGTAAAATGGGAATAATAACAATAGCATCTACCTCACAGGGTTTTTGTGAGGATCAAATGAGATAATATATGTTTTGTTCTAGAAAGCAGAGGTGAGTAGTTGTGTCAAGACAACAATAGAAGAAAGAGGGAGAGGAGGAGGAGGAGGAAGAGAAGGAAGAGGAGGAAGAAGAGAAGAGAAGAGAGAAGAGAAGAAGGAAGAGGAGAAGGAGAAATAATATTTACTAGCATTTTCAGGTTTGCAAAGCAGTGAGTAGTTATGACAGAGACCACAAGGGGTGCTCTTATGGCTTCACAGTAATACCATGAATACCAAGAATCATCCTACCATGACATCTTATTATCACTTTTTTTTTGTTACCAGCTTGAAATCATGTCAAAACAAGAAGAGGGGGAAAAAGGTGGTTTTGTTGTTGTTTTTACAATTTTTTTAACCACAGGCCTGAGATTGAAATTTTTCTGAATGAGAAGAACCCTCCCATCTACTGTGATCCAAACATTGAATGGTTTTGGAAATTAGCTTTTGCTGCAGACTTGATAATGATTCTTAATGAATTCAACCTAAAATTACGAGGCAAAACAGCTTTTATATGTAAAATTTATACTGTGATAAAGTCAATTAGAAGACAATGTTTGAATCATAAGTAATATCAAGCTACTTCTTATGCTGTCAAAAGTTCAAACAAGAAGCAAGATCTCATTCATACATAAATTTGTCTTGGATATATTTTGGGCTCAAATTATAGTTCCAACAGTAATTTTTGGATCTTGATGCTAGTGTAAAATAAATGTTTATATTTCAAAATACATTTAACTGTGCAAATGAGGACTTTCCACTTAACTTTCCATTGGCAAAGCAATTGAAGTTAAGTGACTTGCCCAGGGTCATACAACTGGTAAGTGTCAAGTGTCTGGTCTGAGATTGGATGTGAATTCAGATCCTCCTGAATCCAGGGCCAGTGCTCTATCCACTGTGCTGCCCCTGATATAAATACTTCTAAAAAGGCAAATACAAAGAAAGCAATCTTATGGAATTCTATTAAATGTGTTCCAAGCAATGAATACACTTATTTAAAATGATATGCTCATGGGCTGATATCAATATTTTCAATACCTCTTTCTGTGAAAAGGCATTTTCAGAGATGAAATATGTAAAATCTTATTACAGATTAGCTGATGAACATTTGCATTTTATTTTGATGATAGGGAATACTAACTTTGAGCTCCAATTAAGTGAAATGGCAGTCCCCCCAAAGAGAATTCCATTCTTTTAATTATTATGTTATTGCCAAAATACATATACTTAATTATTATGATTATATTTTAAATTTAATCCATAAAAACTTTGTGGAAATTTGTTTTCTCTATTATATAAGTGTCTATATAATATCCTTTGCCTCTTGGCCCATAAAGCCTACAATATTTAGTATCTGGCCCTTTACAGAAAGAGTTCAGTGGCCTCTGCACTAGATCTCTTTGGATTCCCTCAGAGTGTCTTTTCTGCTAAACTGGTAGAGCTGGGCCTTGGACCCCAGGGCTTCCAGGTCAAGAGTAATCAGGACTTCTGCTTCACCTTTCCTGAAATTAGGGTCAGTTCTGTCCTTTATGTGGAATTTCTTACTGACTCATTTTCAAGGTCAGGTCTCCAGTTTCTAAGCATTGCCTGATGCATAGCAGATCCTCAGTAAGCATTTGCTGAATCAATGCCAGTTTTAGCTGTCGAGATTCCCATGCCCGTGGGTCCAGGAGAGTTCAATAACAGGTCCACATATGGAAATACACAAAGTAAGTAGAAATAAAGAGTGAGAATAACCAAAATTCCCAGGAGGAGCCTGAGAAGATTGGTCAGGTAGAAACAGTGGAGGTAATAGTAATCAGAGTAGGCTTCCTGTAAGAAGGGAATTTTTAATCCAGCTTTGAAGGCAGTTCGTAGGCTCATAGCCTCCTTTAACAGAAAAGGAAACTGAATGCCACTGGTCAGAAAAAAAAACCAAGCTGGCATTCAAACTTTCATCATCTGACCTGAGGTAGAGCACTCTTTCCACTACAGTACGGCAGCATAATCTCAGTTCAGTGCATCCAGGCCCTTGTTCCACAATGGGGAGACAGAGAGAGCTATGACACAGAGCCTGCTCTCAGTCAGCGTATGGTCTGATGGGTCCAAGTGGAGCAGGTAGGTGTAGAGCTGATAGAATGCCAGACTTGGAGTCAGGAAGGCCTGAGTTCTAATCCTGCCTCAGGTGCTTACCAGCAGTGTGATCCTGGGCAAATCACTTAACCTCTCACCCTCAGTTTTCTTACTTATATAACAGGAGGGGTGATAATACTAGCACCTACATCACAGAGCTGTTATGAGAACCAACTGAAATAATACGTGCAAGGCGCTCTGCAAACTTTAAATAAATTCTGCAAGTGCTATTACTGGACATACGAATCACAATGATACAAGACATGGGGGCACCAGAGGGGCCCAGGCAAATTTCTACGAAAGAGTTAAGGCAGGAGAGATCTCTTTCATCAAGAGCAGATAGGGAGAAAGGGAAGTCTCCAAGAAGGTGGCTTCTGAAGTGGGCCTTGAAAGAAAGGAAGGATTTAACAGGAGTTGGGAGAAGATGGGAGAGATGTATCTAAACTGTTGTCATGAAGAAGTGGGATTAGACACACAGACTTGTCCCATATGTGCCAGGTCAGAGAGCTGGTCTACTGGGAAAAGGAATGACCACCATTGAACTGCCAAGTTCAATAATCATCTGAGTGATAGAAACAGATGGGTGATGAGTGCCATCTGCTGGACCTCACACAAGTGACATAAGTCATGAGTGGAGAGCAACTGAACTGTGTAAAGCATCCAAGAAGACCAAAAACTGAGCTATGGCGTGGGGGAAGGGTGTGGGTGTCTGACCACAGCATCAGCCACATGTCCACTGGGTTACTTAGAACAAGCATGATCATAGGTTCTCTGAAGGGCACTGGGCTGAGCCAGGGACAAAGCCAACCCTGCTGTTGAATGGACAAAAGGTGCATGTAGCAACATTTCTGTCTGTCTAGTCACCCTGCTCCTCCCTACCTCCACCCAGCATCCCCAGACTCCTAACGTCTGTTCAGCACCATGGATGTTGTTAGAGCTTATGTATAGACACCCTTTGGGACGCGTGGAGAGGCTGGGGCCACCTGCTGATAAAATAGAGGCGGATGCTCTTTATATAATTAGCACACAATGAGTCAGTGCCAAGATAGCAATTAGTAACAGCACCAAGAATTAGCCCAAGAGAGTTTAAGCCATACAATGGAGGTAAAATGTCAAAGTCTGAGCAATCAAGCAGGGAACTGAATGTTGCGTAACTTACTGGCTGTGTAAGTTATTCCTAGGAAATGGAGTGGGGCTAGGCACACAGGAACACAAAGCCTCGAACAGCTGCGGTCTGTGGCAGTTTGTACAAATTTGCTGATGAGGTTCCCTGGACTTGCCCACAGGGGGCTCCCCTGGAACTGAGGGGTCAAGCGAAGCTGCGGCCAGTGGCAGGAGAATCACTGACGGAGAACAGTGACCAATCAGGTCTGCTGAGAGGGCGGTGAGAGCTGGAAACAATGTTGGGAGGTGGCGAGGTAATGCAGTGGATAGAGCGCCGGGTCTGGAGTCAGGAAGGTCTGAGTTCAACTATGACCTCAGACACTAACAAGCTATGTGACCCTAGACAAGTCACTTAACCTTTGTTTGCCTCACCTGTTAAAAAGAGAATACTAACAGCAGCTAACATGCAGAATTGTCGAGAGGATCAAATGACTTTGTGTGTATAAAGCACTTAGCACAGTGCCTGGCACACAGTAGGAACCTAATAAGTGTTTATTTCTTCTCTTCCTTCCTCCTGCTGCTTACATGGTTGGTGCTCCTCATCAGTAGCACCCCCTAGTTCCCATGGGGCTTGGAGTTCTGTCTCTTCCACAGTTTAGGGACTTCTTTCTTGAAATTCTATTTGTATCACAGGGAGTGCTCAAACTCCGGTACTTTTCATAGGACTTATTTAGGATCACGGGTAACCAGCCCATGAGCCCAATTATCTTTAGCAATGAAGGACCCAGACCTTCTATCTAGTTCAAATTTGGGTTAGTTTCTGGGCACAGCATTCTACCGAAATTGAACAGCCTATGAAGCTTATTAACCTACTACTAGGGCTACAATTAAGCCCAGGAAAAATACATCTCCCCCCGGCTCTTGTTGTACAAGTCCATAGAATGCCAGCCCTCCTTTTGGACCATGGAAGCAGCAATGTTTGACTTCTTCTACAATCACCTCTACTTCCCCAGGCTCTGTAATCAACAGCCTTATGTAGTCAGGCTTGATGGTACCCAAAACCACTACCACTTCCTTCTTAAATGAACTTAATCTGGATTTTATCTGCCCAAACCTTCTGCCTGGGAAAGACATTTTAAAAATTGGGTAATATGTCGAAGGTAGTTTGAGGGCTTCTCTCCTGCCTGGGGCCTTGCCAGGTCTAATCTGGTGTGCCCTTTCTCCTTGCTTGTATTGAGGAGTCATTTTCACTTTCCTGCCAATGATGCCAACTTATCTGGGACTCTTGGCAGTCATCCTAACCTCAAGAATTGGAGTGGTGTAAATGCCAGGTTTAACACAGACAGCACAAGTCAGGGGTATTAAAAAATGTTAACTTAGCTTGTAAAGATACAGAGGTTAAACACAGGGCAAGAATACCTATTGATAGGCCTGGCTCTGGTTCTGTTTCTGTTCTGTTGAGTGCCCACACCTCCCCTGTATCTCCCTTTTTTCTCCAAAGAGACAATGCTTAAGTGATGGCTAGTGTAGCCCACATAATAGTGACAGATTCCCCTCACTGGGCGCCTTTCATAAGGTCCGAGGGATGCCAGAGACCACATGGCCAGTGCAAAGCCTTCCATCAGCGTTGAGACAAAGGAAATCTTTGTGTTCCTGCAGCCTGCAGCCTCTTGCTCCGCGGCAGCCCCTCATTCCCACGTGGTTTATAAATCTATCTGCTCCACAGCCTAGGGTCTTCCTCCCACAACTTGTATCTGCATCGCAGGATCTACTCATACCCAGGCAAATTTTTCAGTTTTTTATATTTCCAAATTGGTGATCAATTTGTAGTTCATCAACTGCCTGGGATACAAAAAGAGGCAAGAGAGAATCCCTGCTTTCTGGAACTCACAATCTAATGAGAGAAACAACGAGCAAACAAATGTGTACAAACAAGCTATATACAGGATAAAGAGGGAATAATTAAGAGAGGGAAGGCACAGGAATTAAAAGGGGTAAAAGGTGGGATTTTAAGGACAGCTAGGTGGCACAGTGGATAGAGCTCCAGCCTTGGAGTCAGGAGGATGTGAGTTCAAATTCAGTGTCAGACACATGAAACTTACTAGCTGTGTGACCCTGGGCAAGTCACTTAACCTCAATTGCCTAAGAAAAAAAAAAAAGGTGGGATTTTGGTTGAGACTTAAAAGAAATTAGAGAAGCCAGGAAGTAGAGATTAGAAGGGAGAGCATGGGGACAGCCAGAGAAAATGCCTAGAACCAAGATGGAGTGTCTTGTTTGTGGAATAGCAAAGAGGCCAGTATCACTGGATCAAAAAGCCCAAGTAGATGTTGGGGTATAAGGCCTGGAAAGGTAGTTGTGGGGGCTTAGAATGGTTAGTTATGGAAGGCTTTGAATGCTCCACTTATCTATCCAGTCTTCAGGTCCTATTAATTCCTTTTTGGAAATGACTTCTCAATATATGCCTTTCTTTCATCCCCACAGTTACCATGGTTACAAGTCCAAGTCCTTATTAATCCATATCCTGACCATTGAAACAACGTCTTAATAGTTCTCCCCCTTGAATCCAATCTGCATCCACTTCCAGAGTTATCTTGGAAAAAATATTTTGAAAAATATCATTGATTCCCCACTGCTTATAGGATAAAATTCAATCTTCTCAGCAGGTTTCCTAGAACAGGTGAAGATAGCTAGAATAAGGGAAGGTAACAGCTTAATGTCAGACCAATAGGGCCAGATGGAAAAAAAGGCAGAGGGGCCTTAGATAAAGTCATAGGTTTATAGGCTTGATAGCTAGACAGGGATTTAGAAATGGTAAAGAATTAGAAATGGAGGGGATGCTCATCAAGTGGGAAATGGCTGAACAAGCTGTGGTAAACAATTGTGATGAATTACTATTGTGCTATAAGAAATGATGAGGGGGAATGGTTTCAGAAAAACCTGGGAAGACTTACATGAATTGATGCAAAGTTAAGTGAGCTGAACCAGGAAAACATTGTACATATTAACAGCAACATTATGCCATGATCAACTGCGAACCACTTAGCCACTCTGATCAACATAATGATCTAAGAAAATTCCAAAGGACTTGTGATGAAAAATTTGACCCACCTCCAGAGAAAGAAATGATGAGCTCTGGGTGCACACTGAAGTGTAGTCTTCTCACTTTATTTACTTTTCTTGCTTTTTGGGGCATGATATGGCTAATATCGTGCTTTGCATGATTTCACATGTATAATTAATATCATATTGCTTGCCTTCTCAGTGGGTAGGGGAGGAGTGAGGGGAAGAGAATTTGGAACTAAAAATGTTTAAATGTTAATAAATAATATTTATAAGTAAACAAATAGAGAAATAAAATAAAATAAATCACCTAGTCCAAGCCTTTCATTTTATAGACAGAGGAGCAGGGTCAGAGAAGAGAAAGGAGTTGCCCATGGTCACACAGGCTATAAATCCATAGAGTCCATGGTGGATTGGTCCCAAAGAAGGTGAGGAAAGTGGGAAAGCAGCTTCTTGAACTCTCATGGGGATAGGGTGGGGACTGAAAAGGTTCATGCTAAGTAAGACTAGAGAACAAAAAGGAGTGAAGATGGATAGCCCAGCCAAGGAAGGACTTTGGGGAGCTTCTCTGAGACCTGGGACCCACTACAGCCACGTTCCATAAGCTTCCTCCTTATTCCCCAAGTTCCAGTCTGGTCTCAGTTTCCCTTTTACACCATCTCTGCCAGTGAGGAAGGAAGGAGTACATTATGGTGTACCAGGTCCAAGTGTAAAGTACCTGGGGCAATGGAAGAACTAAGACAGAACTATCTGGGGACCTGCAACTTACTTTGCAGAGCAGGCAACTGAGGTTTTGTCCCAGGGCATTGAAATTCAAGGGGAACAAAATTTAACTCACAACCTTATAGCTTCTCTAGTAACTAATCCAGGCCCCCTCAACTCCCCCCAAAGAACAACTGAATTTTTCTTAATTACTGATCAATTACTTTTCATATCATGAATTATAAAGTTGATTTTAATGTGTATAAAGTTAGTGAAACTTCATACCCATTCTTGCTGTTTGCCTCAAGCACAAAAGCTGCTAGTTAAGGATAATAGGAATGTGGGAGTACAGATTTAGAACCGGAACAGTCTTAGGGTACAATGGGATCCTTTGGGTCCAACCCCCTGGATTTACAGATGAGGAATTTTCCCACAGCTAAGAAGTGTCTGAGGTGGGATTTGAACCTAGGAAAGGGCACTAACCTTCATGTTTAGTGCCCTACCTATTATACCATACTGCTTTTGATTTGTGATGTTACCCAAAGGCAGGGGCCAGAGCAGAGGGAAAGACCATGGAAGTGTCAGGCTCATTGGAACTTCAGGTGCTGCTCTGGGGGGACGTTGTAGGTGGTCTTGTGGGCTTCAAAGAGGCTGCACGGTTCTGTCATATAACACTGGTCTTACTGATGGGTTGGGTTGGTATTTTGCTCCACCTCAACTGGCTTCCCCACTGGGAGATACAAAGCAGGGATAGAAGCTGAGAAGGTTTCTGCACTTCTCCCATCCAACAAACAGAGATCCAATGAGTGGGAAAACTTTGGAACCTAACTTGACACTGGGACCAACAACCACATGGGACCCCCTAGGTCATAATACACTGGGTCTCAGTTTCTCTGTCTGCCAAATGGGATGACTCCAAGACCTTGCAGTCCTTGAACTCTCAGGGACACTGGATACCTAGGGGCAGAGTGGGCAATGGTAATGGGGAGAAGGCCCAGAGGAGAGAACTCACCTCTGTCACCATTCAACCCAGCAGCTTCAGTCAATAAAGCAATCCCCTTGAAGGGGTGATGAAACGGAAGCCATTATATCATAGAATCATAGGTTTAGAGCTTGAAGGGACCTTAGAGGTCACTAAGTCTGGATTTCTCCTTTTACAGACAAGGAAACTGGGGCCCAGACATATAAAGTGACTTGTCTAGGATCACACAGCCATTTGAATCCAAGTCTTCCTGACTCCAAATACAGTATGCACTGCTCCACCCTGACCCAGCTGTCTGATTCTTTCCTTCTCCTGGGATCCCTTTAATGACCTTTCAAATGTTTCCTCTGCCCAAGCCCCTGATGAACCTCATTTGTTGATGAGGAGTCAGGTGTAGATGGACCTGGGACCTCAGGGACCAAGACCTGATTGCTCTCAAATTCCTTCCTCCAACAGCCCTGAAGAGCAATTCTTTCTCTGGCTTATAAAGGCCTTCCCTTCCCTTCTCTTTGCAGATGGTTTTGGTGATAAAGATAATGCAAATACGATAATTAAAAATCATGTCACTGTAACAAATGAAAAAAATTTTTACAACAATGTCATTGATGACACTAAAGAAATTTTGTGCTGAAAGACAACTTGACATTATATCTATACATGAATACATCTATACATTAATAATATAATTGTTATAGTGATTGATTTAACAATGATAATTATAACAACTACAAAGAATTTTATTGTTGAACATCTAGTTGTTACCTCTTTATTATATGTTTAAGAGTTGTTTATTTGTTATAAAATTGTGGGGGAGGAAGGAGTCTCTGTTTCCCCCTCCACCCCTTGACCAGAGGAAAAGTTTTCCAGTGTGTCCCGATGACAGCTCCTGCACTGGGAGCTGAGGGATGTGAGGAAAACACACTAAACACAAGCATAGGCAGCTTTAGGACTCCCCGAGGCACCAGCCTTCGGAGCCCCCAGAGAGACACGTCAATGAAGAACTGCATGAGGCTTCCACAAAGAAGAAACGGATTTCTGATAAAGAGGAGTCATGACTAGGTTCTGGCTATGTGTGTTCTCTCATGTCGAGCCCACGCTCCCCGGAGACCTTGTGTGTGCACACAGAGAGTGTGTGTCGCATGCTTGGGGGTGGGAAGGTTTTTGCACCAACTGTTGTTACTATACCAACCTAGTAAACACCAGTTTCTAAAGGTGAATTCACTCCAGCTGGCTAACTGACAATCAAAGGGAGAAGAGCACACCAGGCTGGGGCTCATGAGAAACATACTTGAATCCACACCTAACTCCTTAGGGTTGTCCCTAAAACCCTGAAGAAAAAAATATTCAGCTGCCCTCTGAGGACCCAACCTGATAGTTTGAGTGGAGGTTGGGAAACTAACCCTGGAATGGGTGCTACATTATGATGGCAGATCCTTCTTGGTCTGGGGGTTCCCCAGAAAGGGATCTTTTAGGCCAGCAGAAGACCCTGGGTATAATAAGGGGCCATGCTGGGACACATAGGCAGGGATGAGCTTGTGGACCAGGTCAACTAGGGTTCATCCTATGTCAGTCCCACCTCCTTTGGCACCCTGGGGACTTACCCACAGTGGTGACAGGACAGCGATAGGGGAGTAGGCCAAACCTGCACTGGAAGATGCCTCAGCCATGGAAGAGAGAGAGGGGAAAGTCCATGACCTTCTGCAGTCCATCCGGGATTGACTGTAGCCAGGACCCCTGGGGATTGTCTAGTTGGTCAAAGATTTCATTCTCCCCAAGGAGAATATAAGCACCAGAGCTGCCCTAGATAGATAGAGAGAAGAGATGGAGAAGAGGTGAGAAAATGCTTGTGTCCAGGGTGCTCAGGTGTGGGTAGGACTGGTCCTGGGTTCAGCACGTAGACCCTTTTGTCCGGAGCTTTGACTAATGGTCATGGAAGGAAGGAAATAAGCATTTATTAAACACCTACTATGTGTCTAGCCAAGCACTGAGCTAAGTGCTTCACAAATATCTCATTTGATCTTCACAACAACCCCAGAGGTAGGTACTGTTATTATGCCCATTTCACAAATAAGGAAAGTGAGGCCCAGAGATGTTAAGTGACTTGCTCAGAATCACACTTCTACTAAGTATATGAGGATTTGAATTCAGGTCCTAGCTCTGCCTTAGAGAGCCAACCAAAACGACCCAACAATCCTTCTCTGCGAAAACCCTTAAATGCTGCCTACTATCTCATCTCTCCTAGGGGGTGAGGTTGTGAGGAGGAAATAAGCCTTTATATAAATGCCTACTATGTTAAGGCTGTATAAATATGATCGCATTTGATCTTCACCACAGCTCTAGGAAGCAGGGGCTATTATTATCTCCATTTTATAGTTGAGGAATCTCAAGCAAACAGGTTAAGTGACTTGCCCAGGGTCACATAGTAGTAAGTATCTGAGACTGAATTTGAACTCAGGTCTATCCAGGCTCTAGGCCCAGTGCTCTATCCATTATGCCACATAACTGTCTCTTCTCTAGGCTAAACTCCTAATTTCTAATATGGTTCAGCATATGTCATGAACTCAAGATCCTTCTCCATCCTGACTTTGGACACACTGTTCTTAAAATGGGTGGCATGGTGTTTCAGATGCTGTTTGAGGAGCGCAGTAGGTTAGGCTCATTGCCTTCCTGGTCCTGTACATTATACTTCTCATAACGTCACACCACCTTTCACTTCTGGGCTGTTATATCACATTATTGACTCATATTGAGCAGGCGATTCACTGAGGCCCCCAGATCTCTTTTGGGAGAACTTCTATCTATCTGGTTTTTCTCCATTTTTTCTTATAAACCTGATTTTTTGAACCCAAATGTAAGACTTCCTACTTACCCCTATCAAATTCATTTTATGAGATTTGGACCAATCTTCTAGTCTGCAAATGCCTTTTGGAATCCTGACTCTATTTTCCAATATTTATTTCTACATATATTAAGATCTCTCATATGGCGATACTAATAGCTGCCCTCTGACTTTCGTGTCATCTTGAAGTTTAATAGGCATTCTGCATATATTTTCATCTATATCACAGGTAAAAATGCTAAACAGCAGATCACTGAGGCAGTCCATTCAAGACCCTTTCCCAAGATGACATTGAATGATCGAGCACTATTCTTCAGGTCTGGCCATTCAACTAACCCCAAATCCACCTGGGTATACTGTCATGTAGCCCACCATCTTTTCTATTAGAATAACATGAGAGACATTGCCAAATGCCCGTTATTGACAGAGAGACAGACAGATAGGTAGACACATATGTAGATAGATAGATAGACATACTATAAAAACTATATGTACAACAGTCTTCTCATCTGCTGGTCTAGTGAACCTGTCACAAAATGGGCTTAAGAGACTAGTGTGACCGACTCTTCTGGTTTTTAATCCCCTACATCTGCCTGTCAAAGGATTTCATTGATGGGGCACTGAAGTGGTACAATGGATAGAACATAGGCCTGAAAGTCAGGAAGACTTGAGTTCAAATCTGGCCTCAGACTCTTATTAGTTGTCTATTCCTGGTCAAGTCACTTAACCTGTATCTGCTTCTGTTTCCTCATCTGTAAAATGGGGAAAATAATGGCACCTACCTCATAGGGATGTTATGAGGATCAAATGTGATAGAGTATTTTGCAAACCTTAAAGCACTATGTAAATACTAGCTATTGGTATTATTATATAAGAGATCTTAAAACATGTAGAAATGAACAAAAGCACTGAGTGAATATTAATGTTTATTTTACCTATAAAGATAGCCTTCTTAAAGCATGCTTTAAGCTTACTTTGGAAGTTAAGAATTAAGAAAACAAAAGACAACTTTGATGGTATTTTTGTCTTTTTCTTTGTTGATATTTGTTACCCCCAGACTTCAGTCTATGTAGATAAGAAACATCTCATAGATCCCAACCCAGATTCACAGGGGCAGGACTGGATCTCTGCAGTGAACAATGAATTTATGCAGTATGGAGTAAGCTAGAGCTAGACTCTTCTCCATTGTCCTTCATCTCCTCAGCCAATTGTAATGCTCTAAGACCCCAGATCAGAGATTTGGAAGTGGAAACAAATGACAACCACTTCTCTACAAACTGACTGTTCCCCTAGAATCTCTAGAAAGTGAAAAAACTAAAGCCTCGCTTGCACATGCCAAAAATGGGATTCTTCTTACATAGAGAAATAAAAATGGGAAGTCATTATTCTATTACCATACTATGAACTGGGTCCACATATTATGTTTCCTGGGGGCAGAGTCACCAGCAGGGATAGGATTGGGGAATTCCATGAATCAGGTAAGAAAGCACTGAGAGAACCTTTGCTTGTGGGTGGGTTAGATGATGGTAACTGATAATGAAGAGAAGACAGATGTTAAGTTCTTAATTGGTTTCTGTTTTCTCCACCATGAAGGATAACCTTTATATTGGAAGTGACATGGCAGAAATGACTAACAGGGAGCTGATACCCAAGACACATAAGGATATAGTAAGAGGACACCTCACTCCTCTTGGTGAATTCAAGTCAACAAGCCCAGATGAGCTGTACCCTTAGATACTAAACAATCTGGCAGATGTGATGGCTGAGCTGCTTTTAATGATATCTGAAAGAACACAGAAAATGGGAGAAGTAGCATGAAATAAGAGAAGGACAAATACTGCAAATTTCAAAAAACCAAAAGAAATCCAAATCTCTCAACTATAGGCCATCAATATGACTGTGATGTCTGGCAAAAGTCTAAGCCAGATCATGAAAAGGATTGTTGGCAACACTTAGAAAGGGAAGCAGTGATTGCAAAAACCTAGCATGGCTTCATCAATAACAGGTCATGCCAAGATATGCTGTACTAGTACAGGAATACTAGTAGATAAATAGAATACTGTGGAGATAATCTATCTAGATTTTAGCAAAGCTTTTGATAAAGTGTCTCTTACTATTCCTTTGGACATGATGGAGAGCAATGGATTAGTCAATAATACAATCAGATGTATTCAGAACTGGGTTGATGGACAGACTCAAAGAGTAGTAGCTAATGGTTCTGTGTGAATGTGGCAGGATGTCTCCAGGGGAGGATCTGTTCTTAGTCTTGTACCATTAAACATTTGTATCAGTGGCTTGGATGAAGATATAAGTGGTATGCTCACTGAATTTGAAGATAACACAAAGTTGGGAGAGAGAGAGCTAACAGAGTGGATGACAGAGTCAGGACCTAAAAGGATCTTGACAAACTAGAGTATTAGGTTGACTCAAGCAAGATGAAATTCAATGGAGATAAATGTAGTCTCGCATTTGAGAAGAGAAAGACAGCCCCAAGATGGAGAAAGAATAGGTAGACAGTTGTTCTGCAAAATCTCTTGGAGTTTTAAAAGACTGCAAGCTCAACATGAATTGGAAGTGTGATGTGACACTCAAAAAAGCTAACGTGATTTGGACTGAATTAAGAAGAGCAAACCATTATGAAAAAGTCACTCAACTGTTCTTTGTATCCTTTGACCCAGTAATACACCTACTAAGTCTATATGCCAAAGAGAACAAAGAAAGAAGAAAAGGACCCATTTGTATAAAAATATTTATAGTAGCAAAACAAAACCCCTGAGATTATTGTGGGAGTGCATATCTATTGGAGAATGACTAAATAAATTATGGTATATGAATATAAAGGAATATTATTGTATCAAAAGAAATGGTGAAATGGACCATCTCAGAGGAAACTGTGAAAGACCTCTAGGAACTGGTGCAGAATAAAGTGGGCAGAAGCAGGAGAACAATTTATACGATGCCAACATTATTTAAAAAAAAAACTTCGAAAGATTTTAGAACTCTGATCAATGCAATGAGAAGCTGCACATTTGAAGGACTGAAGATGAAGCATGACACCCACCTCCCGCCAGACAGGTGATGGACTTAAAATGCAGAATGAGATACATTTGTGGATGTTACCAAATGAGAGAATGGATTTAGCTAGACTATGTATGCGTACTTGTTATAAGGGTTTTCTTTTTCTTTTTAAATTGTTCCATTGGAATGGGTAGGGGGGAGTGGGAGGGAGAGAAATTAAATGCTATACAACATCGATGGAGAGAAGAGACCATCATTACTCCATGAAAGTAGAAGTTTCCCAAAGGTGGATATTGTGTTATCTTCTCTCCTCTGTATCACCTTCAAAGAGTTTGGTGTAATCAAACGAGCACTGAATCTGGATTCAGAAGATCTGGGTTTGAATCCTAGTTCTGCTACTCAAATACTGGTTTGACATTAGCAGAATCAAATTCCCTCTATTGGTTTCAGTTTCCTCACATATAAAATTAGAGGGTAAGATAGATGATCTCTGAAGTGCTTCTACTTTTAAATTCTATGACCTAAAGGTTATTCAAACTTTGACATCTCTCAGAGTTTCCTAGATTTAGAGCTGGAAGTGACCTCAGAGGTCACTGATTTTATAAATGAGGAGACTGAGGCCAAAGAGGTTAAGTGACTTGCCTAAGGTCACACAGATAGTAAGTGGCAGAGTAAGTACTTGAACCTGAGTTGCTTAATTCCATCCTAAGATCCACTGCTCAGTGTTTCTGACTCCAGGAGCAAAGTTCAATGACTCCCCCAGCTCTTACATGATAGACTCTCTTCTATCTAACTATAATCCCTCTTGCTGCCTATTAGACCCCTTTTTCTTTGGTAGAGAAGTAAGACCTACTTGCTGCTCTCTTTTGATAACTGTTTCTCCCATCCTAAATCCTATATGGGCAGGGTGAAGATGGGGAGGTAGGGTCTAGAAAGACACATACCTACCCTCGTGATAATATCTCTGAAGAAAGGAAGCTGTAACCAAAAAGTCAATATCATCAGGTAGAAATGGATCCCAGGAAACTGAAGAAAAACTAGTGCCTTCAGTATAGAAGTTGCTGAAGGCTCCAGCAGCCAGAATGCCATGAGAGTGGAAGCCAGCAATATAGTTCCGGATTGGGTCTAACTCCACTGTCTTAATGAGCTGAGGAGACACCAACCATTTGAGCAATTAGCACTTTCCCTCCTCATGGCTTCATAAACTTCACTTTGCAGTATTCCCCAGCAATGGCTGGTAAACCCCACTTTAAGAATATCTGACATATGAAAATCTAAACTTGGAAAACATCATTGAAGAGACCATTATCAACACCAGGATAAGCAGGAATTATAACACCAGTGGCTTAGATTTATATATTTAGTTATGGGACAGATATTTATTTCCTATACACAAAATGAATGTTAAAAGAACAAGACAAGAAATCAGAATTCACTCCAGTTTTGCACTATAAAAACAGCTCTGTTCCATGTCTTCTGCCAATCCAGACCAAGACTAGGGCCCATCCTGTTACTATTCACTCACTCTAATAAGGAAACGTCCTTTGCCACATATAGCTCTGACAGTTGAAGGACTTTTGGAACTTACAGGTAACCTTCAAGCCTTTCGGGGTTTTTCGGGACTCTTCTATTTAGATTTCAATAATACCTACTCAGCCTAGGCCTTTTTTTTTTCTTGTCAGAAATGCTTGAATGTTCTGTATTTTACTAATGATCCATTTTCTCCTGTGGGATTATATTCAGCTTTGCAGGGTAAATTATTTCTGGTTATAAGCCTAAGACTTTTACTTTTTGGAATATTATATTCCAAGATCTCCTCTAGTTTATTGTAGAAGTACCAGGTCTTGTTTGACCCTGACTATAGTTGAACTGCTTATTTCTTCATACTTGAATTGCTTATTTCTGAGTAACTACAGTTACCCATTTTTTTCTTTGAAATGAGAATGCTGAATTTTGGTTAAGATATTCCTTGGACTTTTCTTTTTGGGGTTTCTTTCAGAAGGGGGTTGACAGGTTCTTTCTCTACTTTGCCCTCTGGTTCTAATAGATTTAGGTAATTTTCATTTATGATTTCTTGAAATAAATTTCTAGGATTTTAAAACCATGGTTTTAAGTAATGATACCTAAGTTATGTCTCCTTGATCTGTTTCCAGGTCAGTTGTTTTTGAAATCAAATATCTTAGATTTTCTATTATTTTTTCAGGCTTTCTAGTTTGTACTAATATTACTTACTGTCTCATGGAATTATTGGTTTGTTTAATCTCTTCCAGTATTCAGAAATCTATTTCTTGAGTAAGTTTACCACTCTCTTATGTTATTTATTCTCCTAATAGTTTTTCCCATAATTCATAGGTACAACCAGCTAGCTGTTCATTATTCAAATCAACTTTTCTCTTCAAGGTCCCTGATTTCAATCAACAACAATGATGACAATACCTCCCATGTCCCTACAGTTTTCTTGCCTACAAGTTTATAATCCCAGCACTGTTCTCTAAATTCCTTTTGATGATATCATCTATCATAATACAATGGTTTCCAGGTTTGACAAGTTCCACAAAGCTCTCTTAGAGCCCATATCCCCATTCCCAAGAAGGGTTGCTATGTGAAGATGGATTAGACTTGTTTACTTCTACTCAGAAGGAAGAACTAGGAGGAATAAACAGAAGTCAAAGAGAGGTCAATTTTTGATCCATATAAAGAAAACTTCCTAACAATTATAGCTGTTCAAATGTGAAAAGGGCTGCCTTAAGGTAAGTGAATTTCCATCACTGGTTATCTTCAAGCAGAGGCTAGATGACCATTTCCAGCCTCTGGGGTGGAACAGAAAGGTTGTTATGGAAGGGACTCTCACTATAATACAGATTAAACCAGACACCTCTGAGATTGATTCAGAGTCCAGGGTTCCTTGATTCTATGGGAATTTTCCTAAAATCCCTACCAATCCTTTAAAGAACTCAAATACCATCTCCTTCAAGAGTCCTCTGGTTCCTACTCTCCCTGTCCCCTCCACTTTTACCCCACCTGGCAATTTACACCCCCTTCCCCCCAACTTCACCAGAGCACTTGATTTTTACCTGAGGGAACTAGATTGCATGGCAGACAACTGGCTGGATTTGCAACCAGGAATCAGAGTCCAAATTCTACCTCAGAAACTTATTAGCTGTGTGACACTATCACTTAAATTGCTTTCTGCCTCAGTTTCCTCATCTGTAAAGTGGGCATAATAATAATAGCATCTATCTTACAGAATTGTTGTGAAGATCCAATGAGATAACATATACAAAGCCCTTTGCAAATCTTAAAGTGTTATAAAAATGCCGCTTATTGTTATTATTACTTCTATTAATGCACTTCTCATGTAACTTTGTAAATATGTTTGTTTGCATATATCTATCTTGGTACTAGGCTGTAGGGTCTATGAGGGTCAGTTTCCTTTTTCAGCTCTATCACTCCAACCTATCAAAATAAATGGGACGCATCCAAAACAGTCCTCAGATGAATATTTATAGCTGTAAAACCACATATTAACAAAATAAGAGGAAAATACATCAATGAATTTTGCATGAAATTTTTAAATGAGGAAAGAAACTAAGTAATCTCAAAACATTGGAAGAATTCTTAAAAATTAGAGAAGAAATAGATAAAATTGAAAACAGAAATATTATGAAACTTATGAACAAAGCAAGATCTGTTTTTTTTTAAAAAGATTACCCAAACCAATAAACCATTCACTAATTTGATAAACTCTATCTCCCCTAGCCTAGCACAGTGCTCTAAACACAGTAAGTCTTTAATAAACATTCATTGAACTAAATGTTGTTGAATTGCAGAGTGTCCAGGTTGGTGCTCTGTCCCCCAGCTTCACCTATGAGCTCAGGGGACTCTTTGTCCCTCTACTGCAGTCCCATTTGGGGCACTGGGGTAGGTGGGAGAAAGCTGAGGGCAGGAGAGAAGCATGAATAAGCCAGGCTGAATTGTCAACAGCTCTGACAAATGTCCAGCCCAGTGTGTAAGGAATGCTATGAAAAGACCAGAGTAATGAGCTGTCCTCCACTGACCAGGAGCTAAACCTTGTTGATTTTGTCTGTCCTCTGAGATAGGGGAGGGACAAAGGGGAGTTGAGGTTGAGGAATGAAACCAGTTGGCTTAGATGATTAAAGTAGCTGCTATTTTTATCACTGACCCTCATTTTTTTGAGATGATAGCATTTGACAGAAGTCAGTAGACTAAAGTTTTGTAGAATTAGAGCTGGAAGTTCACCTAATCCATTCACACTCATGTTTACAAAGGACACAGCTAAGCCTCAGAGAGGGGATAGGACTTACCCACGGTCACATAACTAATAATGGCAGAGTGGGATCTGAAGCTAACTCTGCTGGCTTGGCTCAGTGCTGTCGTCTTTTGACCTTACCACTGATGGGCTTGAGCAAGGCAAGGGCTTTCATTTCTCAGCTATGAAAAGGGCTTAGCCTCCTTGCCTCCTTGTTGTGAGGATCAACTAAGATAACGTAGTTAAGAGTTCTTTGTAAAGTATAAAATGCTGTAAATAACAGTAATATAAGCATTTATGCTAGAGAAGAGAAACCTTAGGAGCCTCTGGAGTTAGCTATCTTCAAGCATTTTGAAGGGATGTCAGGTGGAAGAGGGATTAGATGGCAGGCAGGGATGGAGGCAAGCAGCAGAGCAGACCCAAAGCAGGAGATGAGACCAGAAGAGAGGGACAGACAGGGCAAGACTAGTGCCCAGGCAACTCACATGCAGGTGGTCCCTCCTAAGCCACAGCAACAGAAAGGGCCACAAGAAAGGGCACTCAGGCAGCTCAGTGCCCAGGCAGAGTGGCCTAAAGCACAGCAGGAGAGAGATGCTGTGTGGTCAGCCAGTCAATAAACACTTATTAATACATGTGCCAAGCTCTGTGTTAAGTGCTGGAGATATTTGCACATTGTGTCCCCCAACTCCCATTAGATTGTAAGCTCCTTGAGGGCAAGGACTGTCTTTTGTCTCTTTTTATACCCCCAGTATTTAGCACAGTGCCTGGCACTTAGTAGGCAGTTAATAAATGTTTATTGAATGAATGAAAAAAAATTTAAAAATACTATCAAAAGAAAGACAGCCCCTGACCTTAAAGAGCTTACAATTTATGGGAGAGACAACATGCGAACAAATATGGTCGGACAAGCTATACACAGGAGAAATAGGAAATTATTCATAGAAAGAGGGCACTAGAATTAAGAGTGATTGGGAAAGGGATGTAGATGGGATTTTAGTTAGAACCTGAAGAAAGCCAGAAGGTAGAGATGAGGAGAGAAAGCATTCCAGGCATGGGGGTCAGCAGAGAAGATGCCCTGGAGCCAAGAGATGGAGTGTCTTGTTCATGGAACAGCCAGGAGGCCAGTGCCACTAGATCAAAGAGTGTGGTGAGGACTAAGGTGTAGGAAGACTGGAAGAAGAGGATAGGACTGGTGATGAAGGGCTTTGAATGCCAAATAGAGGATCTCATATTTGATCCTCGAAGTAATAGGGAGCCATTGGAGGTGTGTGTGTGTGTGTGTGTGTGTGTGTGTGTGCATGTGTGTTTTGTGTGACATGGTCAGACCTTCCTTTTAGGAAAATCACTTTGGTGGCTAAATGGAGGGTGGATTGGAGTGGTGAGTGACTTGTAGCAGGCAGGCCCCCTAGCAGGCTATTGCAATAGTCCAGGCATGAGGTGATGAGGGCCTGCCCCAAAGTGGTGGAAGTGTCAGAGGAGAATAGGGCGTATATTTGATATATATTGCAAAGGTGAAATTGGCAGGCCTTGGCAACAAATTCAATGTGGGGGGTGGGAGATAGTGAGCCTTGAAGGACGGGAGGATGGTGTTACTCTCTATAGTCATAGAGAAGACAAGAGATAGGAGGAGGGTCTGGAGGGAAAGATAAGGAGTTCGGTTTTGGACATGGTGAGTTTAAGACGTCTACTGGACATCCAGTTTGAGGTATCTGAAAGGCAGTTAGAGGTGAGATATTGGAGGTCAGCAGAGAGGTCGAGGCAGGATAGGCAGATTTGAGAATCATCAGCACAGACATGGGAGCTGATGAGATCACCAAGTGAAGTGGTACAGAGGGAGAAGAGAAGAGGGCCCAGGACAGAACCTTGTGGGATCCCCACAGTGAGAGGGCATGAGCTAGATGAGGATTCGGCAAAGGAGACTGAGGAGCGGTCAGATAGGCAGGAGAAGTGGAGTGCCCAGGCAGAGCCTGGGGAGAACAGCAGAAGGTACGGCTAGACCGGTGCTCAGGCATTTTAGCTGTCAGGCAGTACAGTGCAGTGCCCAGGCAAGTATGTCACTCAGAAAGTACAGGGCACAGGCAGCCCTATAGGAGGCACAGCAAGACGTGGGGCCAGACCACTGCCCAGACATCACAGTGTTCAGGCCCAGGCAATAGAGCAACCAGACAGCTCAGGGAGTAGGTACCTGGAGGAGAAGGGGGCAGAACAGCAAAACACCTGGGGACCTGCAGGCGACCTGCTACCTACGACATCTGACCCGTCAGGCTCAGAGTAAGAGACGGAGCCAACTCCAGGTTTGGAACTTTGTCAGAAGACAGAGAAAGAGCTATGGTCAAAGACACCAATGGACTGAGCCAAAATGTGGGAATTCCTACAGAAAGCATGGCCTCATCTTAGCCACTATATCCAGGACCAAGTAGGGCCAGCCCACACCATCCCAGAGTGGGAGGGATCAAAGTCCGACTCACACAAAGCCCCAAAGGAGAAACTGAGACCAGAGAAGTCACAGTCTTCTCTGAGTCTGCCTTTCCTGGGTTCATCCAATCCTGACCCAGCTTGCAGAGAGAGTGGAAGAGAGAGAGAGAGAAGAGAAGAGAAGAGGAGAGGAGAGGAGAGGAGAGGAGAGGAGAGGAGAGGAGAGGAGAGGAGAGGAGAGGAGAGGAGAGGAGAGGAAGGAGAGGAGAGGAGAGAGAGGAGAGGAGAGGAGAGAGAGAGGAGAGGAGAGGAGAGGAGAGGAGAGAAGAGGAGAGGAGAGGAGAGAATAAGAATGGAGAGAGAGAGAAAGAGAGAGAGAATAGAGAAGAGAATGAGAATGAGAATGGAGAGAGAGAGAAGAGGGGGAGGCAGAGAGAGAGAGAGAGAGAGAGAGAGAGAGAGAGAGAGAGAGAGAGAGAGAGAGAGAGAGAGAGATTAGAAGGAGGATTCTTCTGCTTATGATCCCCTAGGGCTTTCTTCTGCCTGGTGTGTTCCCTAGGTTATGGAACTGTAAGGGAAGTATTGGAGAAGGGAAATGGCAGTGTCTACTCCAGTATCTTTGCCAAGAAAACCCCATGGACAGTATGGTCCATGAGGTTACAAAGAGTCGGACACAACTAAACAACAAAAGGGTATAAAATATGACACTTTCAATGCTATAACAATTCTATTCAGACATTCAAATTCTACAAAAGTGCAATAAAATTAAAAATGCCAAAAAAAACCTGTTTAACTTTCATAAATTCATTATCAGACATGAACAAAATGCAAAGGAATAAAACAGTATCCACAACGTCTTTGGAAAATGCAAATATTCATTTTTCAGCTAAAAGAAGAACTAAAACCTTCTTATTGAAAATAGGATTTAATTTGTATTAGCAGCTACATATGCAATCCCCATATTGTTTCATTCCCATGATGTACTTAATATACCTATCCTTGTTTTACCTAATGGCATCCTGCACCATTATTTGCTCATGAAGTTGCAATCACTTGGCTTGATTTTTAGGTTAGATGACCTAGACTTTTTGCCTGGGTCCCACTTTCTCAAAGCACCCTAAATCAGTGTCATTGTTTACTCTGAATCCTTCATGGTCAGATGCCAGGGCGCTCTTTTATATTTCAATCTTCGCAGGCTCTGGCTCTTTCTTAGTTTGTGGACACAGAAACAATGCCTGATGTAACACAGAACGCAGTGGGATTCCAAGAGAGCAACTTCACTGCCCAAAACATTTGAATAGAGAAAACAAGGCACTAATTTTAAAAATATATACAAATAGTTTGCAGAAAATAAACAAACCAAAAACTGTACCCCAAACTCTATGTTTTAAGCTCTAATACACACAGTGGTTAAATCTGACAATAGATAACAATAAATTCTGCAAGGAGCCAGAGGAAAGATCTTCAAACACAAAGGAAAGGAAACTCAAACAACAGAAGACTATTCTGTACTCACTAGAAACCGCAAGTTCAGACAGATCCCTAAAGCTCCCTCAGGACCTTTCCTAGCCCACCCCTGTTTGCAGAGCGTCCTTTCTCTGACTCATTTCTCTTTCCTCTTTAACCCTCCCCACCTCCCATCTTGTCTATTACTGTAGAAGGCAACGCCATCTTCTTAGTCCCTCAGTTTCCTCACCTCTAAAATGGACACCTCATGGGATAAATGTGAAAATTAAATGAAAGAGTATGAGGACCTCTGAGGTCCCTTCCAGCTTTAAATCTTTGATACTTTACAAAATGCCTTGTGAACATTGAAGGATTGTGTCATAGCAACAACTACAGTAGCTAGAATTTGTGGAGTGTTTTAAGGTTTGCAAAGTACTTTCCAAATAGTCGATTCTCACAACAACCCCGGAAGTAGGTGGTATTATTATCCCCATTTTACAGTTGAGGAAACTGAGGCAGATACAGATGAAGTGACTTGCCCAGCATCACACAGCTGGGGCAGGATTTGAGCTTTCATTTTCCTAAGTCCAGCACTCTATCCACTGGCACAACTAGTCATTATTCAGATTATTCATCTGGGTTTGTTTATGGTTAAGGGTCACATAGAATCAGTGACAGAGCAGGGATTAGAATGCAGTTCTGATGAATCAGCCCAGGGCTCTTGACTTTGCACCAAGGTGAAATGCCACCCTCCACCTACTCCCTCTCACATCTCCTTCTCATTGGCTATCCCCAAAGGTTAGTAGAAGACACGGGTTTTTTTGCCAGGTTTCCTTCCAAGGTAATGCACACACACTTACAATACCAAAGGGCTCTCCCAGAGACTGGAGTCCCAAGCAAAGCTAAATTCAGTATACGTCTGCCCCCTGCTGGTCATTCTCTAGTACTGCCCTCACTGCTGCTAGAACTAGGCTCAGGGTCATGATTCTATGACTGAACCTTGTGTCCCAAAGGCTTTCAGGATTAGCTCAGAGGGTGCTTGATCTTTACTTCTGGCCATCCTTCAGTACGTAGGAGTCCCCAGACATGGCTCCTGTCCTGATCTGAGGAGGGAGACCTGGTTCCTCACCTAAAAGAGTGAGCCATGCCGGATTTGTAATCAGAGCAGCCGGCTTCAAATCCCAGCTCCGTCCCATTGTCACCTATGGGAATTTAAGTATGGCTCCCAAACTTCAGAAATGTCCTAGGACAATACCAACTTCCCTCAAAGTCTCCGGGCTAGGAGACACTGAGACAGGTCAGATAATCATTTGGATAGCGGTGGTACATCAGCTTTTCTGAGAGAGGCAGGGTAGAAGTACAGCAAGGGCACTGAATTTAGAATCAGAGGATCTGCCTTCAAATCCCAGCTATGCAGCTTAACATAGGAGGTCACTTTATTTCTTGGGGCCTCAGTTACACATCCGCAAAATGGGAGTTGGGGGTGGGAGTTGGGGTTAGACTAGATGATCTCCAAAGCCCTTTCCAACTAACTCTAAATACTTTGGCATTTTAAGCTTTGCTTGGTCGGGACCTAGCCTCCCTTTCCAGGCTGATGACACCACATTACTCTTCCTTGCACCTGCTCAGTGCTCCACCCAAAAAGGTCTACTTGCTTTTCCCTACACAAAACATTCCATCTCTTGCCTTCATATTTTAGGTGTAGCTAATAGAGGGCTGGGCCTGGAGTGAAGAAGACCTGAGTTCAAACCCAGCTTCAGACCCTTACTAGCTGCGTGATGCTGGGTAAGTCATTTAAGCTCAGTTTGCCTCAGTTTCTTCACCTGTAAAATGTAGATAATAATAGCACCTACCTCCTAGGGTTGTTGTGAGAATCAAAGGAGATAATATTTGTAAAAAGTACTTAACCTAGTGCCTGGAACATAATAGGCTCTATAGAAATGCTTATTCTCCAATCCCCTTGGTCAATTTGCAGAGGCTGCTCCTATGCCTGGAATATATCCCCTCAGTTCTGCCTAGGTATTCCTTTTTCCTTCCAAGGCTCAACTCAAATGCCACCTTCTTCAAGAATTCTTTCCTGATTCCCTTAATGATTAGTCTCCACTCCCATCCCCATTGTGGTTTGGTATATTTATTTTGAAAACATTCCGTATTTACTGATCCGTTCACATCTTGTATCTAGAGATGTGTAATGTCTTGACGTCAGGGAAGGTCTCACTATTATATTTGTATCCCCAGTGCCTGGCACGGAGCAGTTTGGATGGATAACATATAGAACTCATGTAATTGAAGATAGATAATAAGATGGGCTGAGAATTGAACATGAGGACAGAATTTTATTTAATTTGTGAAATCATTTGGCTCTTTTTACAACCCAAAGTCCTCCAAGCCAGGGGCCATCTTTTTAGTAACATCACATCTCTATGTTGAGGCTCCATCGACTGCCTCTGTTTCCAAAGTGCTGAAGTTGAGGGTTGCCCAAAAGCCAATGGAGAGGAATACCTTGGGGATGAGGAGGCTATGCCACATTACCAGCCAAGAACTGGGCAAGGAAAGTAACACAAAGAATGTCATCTGAGCCAGGCAGAACCAGGAGAGAAGGTGGGCTGATAAGTCATGGAGTGACAGGGAGAGATGAGAGGAAGACAGCACCCGGATTCTAGGGGGGGTCCCTGCAATGTCAGGAGAAGTAGAGGGAGGCTCCCTGTGCAGGATTTATCAGTGCAAGTGGACTAGATTCAGATAGGATGACATGGATGGACTATGACCTCCACCTTGGAAGAATTACATACATCATCTCAACCAAACAGTTCCACTGAAGTCATAGTCTTAGATTTAGAGGTGGAAGAGAACTTAACCTGGGGGCCATGAACTTGCTTCTAAAAATATTTTGAGGGGCAGCTAGGTGGCACAGTGGATAGAGTATGGGCCCTGGAATTAGGAGGACCTGAGTTCAAATCCAGCCTCAGACACTTGATACTTATTAGCTGTGTGACCCTGGGCAAGTCATTTAACCCCATTGCCTACCAAAAAAAAAACAAAAAAAAATTTTGATAACTGTATTCCAATATAATTGTTTTCCTCTGTAATTCTATGTATTTTTCTTTTATGTATTTAAAAACCATGATCCTGAGAAGGGATCCATAGACTTCACTAGATGACCAAAGGGTTCCAAGACACACAAAAGGGTAAAGAACCTCTGATCTAGCATGCCTTCATCACTTTACATTTTAATGTCAGAAATGGATAAGGTTTTATCAGTTGCAATGATACTAAAGAATGCACATTTCCATGTAAACCACAGGATGTTTGCATCTGCCCTCTCATCTTTTCCAGGAGATTGCTCCTTCTATCTTGAAAACATTCAATCTCTCCCTCTCTCCTGGCTGCTTCTCTGCCACCTACAAACATGCCCACAACTACCCCATCCTTAAAAAACCCTTACTTGATCTGACCATCCCTGTTGGCTACTGTCCTATCTCTCTTTTTCCTTCCAGCCTAAACTTTGAGAAAGCTGCCAACAGCAGGTGCTCTCATTTCCCTCTTCTCTCATTCACTTCTAAACTCTACAATCTGACTTCCAACCTCATCATTCAACCGAAACTGCTCTTTCAAAAGTTACCAATGACCTTTTAAAAATTATTTAATTTTATGCTTATATATTAACAAGCTTTTAACATCATAGAAGGTCACAGCTGAAAGGGTCTTAGACTTCATACAGTCAACCTTTTCTTTTTGTAAGAAATAAAACTGAGGCCCAGGGGAGGGAGTACCTTACCCAGGTTTACTTAACAAGTTAGTGGCAGAGCTAGAACCAGGACCCAGGTCTCCTTTCCCCCCCAGCCACCTCCCTCATAATAATATTAGCTCATTTAGGGGGTGTCTTAAGGATGTACAAAGTGTTTCCCTCACAGTGCTGTGAGATAACTGAAGCTCCAAGTGGTGAAGAGACTGGCGTAGTATCACATAGCTAGGAAGTATGGGAGTTGGGACATGAACCCAAGTCTTCTGGACTGGAGACAAGCTGCTATTTTGGTAGGAAGGTCCTTGTCCCTAGAGATCTTTAAGCAGAGGCTAGATTCCTGCATTGACCTAGACTCTGATGTTCAAAGGTCTTTTTCTGCACTTGCCTTGAATTCCAGGGCTCTTTCTACCATACCATGGAGTCTCTCATGGCAATGACTCATCTGTTTCCAACTCCCCATTGAGCCACTTACTGAGATAGGAAAGTAGTCTGCCAGGTACTTCCACACATGCCATCGCTTCATGGTCTTGGTCTGCCTCCCAACTTTCCTTGGGGTGTCTCTATCCAGGTACCACCAGGCTGAGTAGAGGATGCTGAGCAGCCACAAGCAGGTGAAGAGGAGGCTAATAAAGATGACTGTGCAGACTGGGCCTAGAGAAAGAGCATATGCAATGCAGTCAGCATGGAGACTCAGGGTTGAGTGCCCAGCTACAAATACGCATCCAACTATGGTCAGATTGCCTTTTTGGGTAATGATCTTCCTGTTGCTGGAAAGCTTTATGAAGAGACTGGATAACCCCATCAGGGAGGTTAGAGAGGAGAACCCTACATTGGATGGGAGGGTATGTAGAATAAGTATAAGGTCACAAACTGACATTTTATGTGCCAGGATCCCTTCTAGCTCTTAGATTCTCTCTCCTAAAGTCCTTCCCTTTGACACTCTATGTTCTAAGGTCCCTCCCAGCTCTCACATTCTATGCCTTAAGATCTCTCTAAGGGGAGACATTCTATATTCTAAGACACCTCCTAAATCTGATATTCCATGTTCTAATGTCTCTCCCAGATCTGACATTCTATATTCCAAAGATATGCATATGCATGTACAGAACATATACATATATCTATATAGAGATGATGGAGAAGGAAATGGCAAACTGCTCCAGTATCTTTGTCAAGAAAGCTTGAAATAGGGTCATGAAGAGTCAAACATTACTGAAACAACTGAATACCACCAATGAAGTATACAAATGTAGATATATCTATAGCCAGATCACTATCTAGACATAACTGTAGCTATAGATTTGTCTACATATAGGTATATGTACATATCAAATTGTATATATATACACTACAGCTATAGATGTATTTACAACATATATATCTAGATATATCTATTTCTCCAATACATAGCTATATATGCATATATAGTAAATATATAGATAGATATACACTTACACAGATATATACAGATATATATACTTACACACACATGTATCTATATCCATATCTATCTATATAGATATGGATATAGATATAGATATAGATATATATGAAACTTTGTAGACTCAATCCTTGCCTTCAAAGTGTACAATCAAAGATTTATCTTGTGGTTCACTGAGACCAGTTATTTCTCATCTCTTTCCTATACATTTGGTCTCTCCTTCCCAAGTGTACTTTTCTCTCCTTTGTCTGTTTCTTCACCCTCTACTTGATTTCATAGCAGAATGATTTTGGTGTTAGGGGTGAGATATAAAACAAATTTAGCTGTTCCTGAGAGTTCTATAATAAACTAACCAATGAACAAACATTTATTAATTGCCTCCTGTATGCAGAGTACTGTTCTAAGGGAGATACAAAATTTGAGTGAGACATTTAAGGTACACAAATGCACCAGAGATGTGCAAAACAATTTGGTATATAAGGCCTAGGTGGAAGGTTGTTAATGATGAAAAGAAGGAAATCATGGAAGATTTCATGGAGGTCAAATCTGAGTTGTGATCTTAAAGATGGGGAGAGAGAGAGAACACTCCAGACATAGGGAAGGAATGGGGATACTATAAAGAAGGGGAAGCAAAGGGGAAGGCTGGAAGAGAATTTGATTTGCCAGAATATAGATTGAGAGGTATAAAAGACAAGACTGGAGGGGGCAGCTAAGTGGCACAGTGGATAGGGCACTGGGCCTGGAGTCAGGAGGACCTGAGTTCAAATCCAGCCTCAGATGCTTGACACTTACTAGCTGACTAAGTCACTTAACCCCTATTGCCTCAAAAAAAACCCCCAAGACTGTAAAGGTGGGTGACACTGGGATGTGGAGGGCCCTACTTGACAGGCAGAGGAATTTGGACTTTCCTCAGTGGGCAATAGGGAGCCACTGACAATTTTTGAGCAGAAAAATCTTTCCTTTTAGTCCCATGAACTCCTGCTTTGTCTCCTTTACAATGCTCCTCTCCAATCTGGCAAGTACTCCTCTGTTGATCATCCCTTCAAGGCCTTCTCTCCTCATGCCTCAGGCAGCCTGATCTCTGATGCTACCTCTTTCCCCACTGCCAAGTCCCATTATGGGACTCTCCTGTCCTCCCTCTCCTCCTCTCCTTCCTCTTTGCCCCTTTTTCCAACAACACTGAAACCTTTGGGAGGGATGGAGACTGAACTGGGGAAACTTGAGTCAATCAATCAATCAATAAGTATTTAAGTGGCTACTATGTGCCAGGTACATCTTCCCTTTTATGTGCTGGACTCTCCTTTCTTTCTGCTCCCTCCATGCCTTCTTCTTCCTCTCTCCCCTCCTTCTCCTTTTCTTCCTTCTTCTTTACCTCTTCTTCCCCTTCTTTCTCCCTTTCTTGTTCCTTTCCTTCCTTTTTATTCTCCTTATCCCTTTCTTTCCTCTTCCTACTTCTCCATCTCTTCTTCCTCCATTTCCTCTTCTTCTTTCTTCTTCCTCCCTCTCCTTCTTTTCTTTCTCTTCCTTCTCCATTGCCTCCTCTTTTTTCTTCATTCTCATTCCTTTTTCTTGCTCCTTCTTCATTTCCCCCTTTTCTTCCCCTTCTCCCTTTCTTCCTTCTCTTTTTTCTCCTCCATTCCCTCATTCATTTCCTCTTTCTCCTCCTTTATTCCTCCTCCTCCAGGTGCCAAGGAATAGCCCTGTATCCCAAATTCTAGGCTGGTCTCCCACCTAAAAAAGAAGGATAAATTGCTGGAGGAACACCTTGATAGATATCCTTCTTATCAGAGAGGATGAAGTGATCCTTGAATGAAGGAAGAAAGAGAAGGAGAAACAAAGAGGAAAAAGAAGCTTAAGTTTCAATGTCAGGAGGCAGAAAGCTGGAAGAATGAAATATGGCAGGGAAAAGGAAGAAAGGTCATGGAGTCCTTGGCAACAGGCAGATTTCAGTTTAATATAAGGAAAAACTAGCTTGTGTACAATAGTAATAATAATTGAGTTCACGCACATTATCTAATTTGAGGTTCATGACAACCATATGAGTTAGGCTCTGTGAGCATTGTTATCCCATTTTACAGATGAGAAAACTGAGGCTTAGAGAGGTTAAAAATGACTTGCCCAAGGTTGCAAAACTAGTGGAAGAAATAGGACTCAAACCCAGGTCATTCTGATTCTATCCTTCTATCCCCTAGGTCGCAAAGCTAGGACTACACATCCTTTGATTCTTCTACTGCCCCAGGCTTTCCTCCTCCCTTTCCGGAAATAGGGGAAAGGGCTGTACGCAAAAGGACCCTCATATTGATTTCCAATACTGGTCCCTCCTTGGCTCCTCCTCCTTTCTCCATCCGCTTTCTTTTCCCTTGAGGCCCTGGAAGAGAAAGGGGTGGGCTGCTTAAGGTTGGGGAGGTAGGAATCAGCCACACACACACACACACACACACACACACACACACACACACACGGAGAGACACACAGGCAGAGAGATAGAGAGTCCCGACAGGACTTCATTACTCAAGACTATGAAACCCAAGATCCATAGAATTACAGCCAACGTCTGCAGCCACCGCTTCAGCCGCGCGGAGAGAGACGCTAAGGAAACCATCCTTCCGCCAGTGCTGAGCTGGGAGCTGTCCCAAGTGCTCCTCTTCACTGTCTAACTAGCAAGGAGACCTTAAGCGCAAGGCGCTCATTCCAAGGAGCCCGACTAAGGCTCTGCCCAGACTGAGCTGGCCAATCTTTGCTGTGGCCTGGGATCCTTCCCAAGCTGTCTTCCTATCCTCAAATAAATCGAATAAAAGAAATTAATAGACATTCCTGTTCATTTCCAGGTTGCCTGGCAGAGCAGGAAATTGAGGTTGAGGGGAAACGATGTGTCCAAAGTGGTAACACAGCAAATTGGCAACAGACACGAGAATACCGAGTACTATGTGCTAAGTGGGAAAAGCGGTGCATCTGTGGTCAGAAGACTGGGTTCAAATCCCACTTGTGCGATTTTCGCCAAATCAAGTAATTCCTTTGGGCCTCAACTCAGTTATAAAATGAGGGTCTTGGTAATAGTTGACCTTTACACATATTCTAGATGAATATATATCAGGATGTCCACTTGTGACATCAATATGGGAATCTTTATTTTTAAGGCCTAACCAGGGTAGGTAAAATTGGAACTTTTTTCCTGGGTAACAAATTAGGGCTGGGGGGTGGTGGTGGTGGTGGTGCAGAGGCTTGGGTTCTTAACATGAGGTTAGTAAATTTAATTTTAAAAATTTTGATAATTCTATTTCAATATAATTGGTTTCATCTGTAATCTTGTGCATTTTATTTTATGCCAAAGGGGTCTATGACATTAAAAAGCTTAAGAACCCCTGCTTTAAGCACTGTGCTGCAAAACTCACTGGTTTAAAGGCTGAGAACATCATTTTAAAGGACAGTATAAATTCCCCCTTCCTTGGTTTGTCTCTAGGCCTAGGCCAGGGTTTCTAAATTGAGACATGAATATCCATGTTAAGGGAGTATGGGGAATATTTGTTAAATATTATGTGATGTAAATTAACTGTCTTATTTTATTTCTTATGTGCATATATGTGGCAAATTCTAAGATTACATAGAATCATAATTCTAAAGGTTAGAAGAGCCTTCAGAGGAGATCTAGTCCAGTTCCCTCAATTTACAAATTGGGAAACTGAGGCCCAGTGAGACTAAATGACTCACCAGGTTCATACAAAAGATGTCAAAGGCAAACCCAGGTCCTGTGACTCCAGAGACAGTGATCTTTTAACTGGGAATGTGGAAACACCCTATGCATGGCCCTTTCATCCTACATGAGGGGTACAGGAAGGTTTACTAAAAGCCAACCAAAAGAGATTGGGAACCCTTGGTCAAGGGAATACATTTACATTGTTGTTTTTGGGGGGCTAGGCAATAGGGTTGAGTGACTTGCCCAGGGTTACACAGCTAGTAAGTGTCAAGTGCCTGAGGCTGGATTCGAACTCAGGGCCTCCTGACTCCAGGGTGGGTGTTCTATCCACTGCACCACCTAGCTGCCCCTACATTGTTGTTCTTAATCTATCTTTGCTTGCGGCAGACTCTACCACTTGTGGAAACTTGTGCTTATTTAGGAGTACAATCTTAACATACTTTCTTTGTGATTGTGACTTCTGAATGGGAGTCACTGTTTCCTCCCCCTCTTCTGTGCCTCAGTAGCTCTGAAAAAGGCAATGTAAGACTTACCCAAATTAACTATAAAGGACATATGAAGAAAGATGCTGCACCCAGAAAAAGAACTGGTAAATAGATGTATAGAATAATTATATATATGTTTGCAAGTGTGTGTGTGTGTGTGTGTGTGTGTGTGTGTGTGTGTGTTTGCATCTAATGGTAGCCATGTCTGGGGGAGGAGGAAGAAAAAAAGGAAAAAGGGAAATTTACAGGATAATTTTGTTGCGTATTTGAAAGGAATAGCAAGTTGTGCATAGTAGATTTGCAGTTTCATGTGTGATAATCTTTTTTATTGCACTATGTTGTGGAAATGCTTGCTTTATTCCATAAATTAAAAATAAAATAAAATAGACATTTTTTAAAAAGGGAGTGTGTCTCCTTCTTCAAGGACCTAAGCCTTTCACCAAATCTCTACCTATACAAGCATTAATCATACAAGGGTGAGTTGGCCCAAGATTTATATATATAAGAGAATAAAATGAATGAAAGGACAGTAAGCAATGAATGGAACAGTTTGTTGGGGTGGCTTGTACTGCCAGCCATAGAAGCACAGTCAGCTTCCATGTCTTTAACTCCTTTCCCCCATAAGGAGAAAAAAAGAGGAAAAAAAACTTGGAGTTGGACAGTTAATGGGAACTACTCCATCTACCCCAACTACAAGAGGAGAGACAGGGACTTCAGGCAGGAAAATGTCTGGGTGAGGCATTTGCATTACCTCACAAACTCTACCTGACACCTCATCAGTCTGATTAATTCATCCAATTTGTACATCACCCATCAAAATCTCAGAAGGAAGGAGCAAGGCACTTCAGAGATAAGGTGCAGAATCATGAAATATCTCAAATACAATGAATCTCCAATATCAGTGCTTTGGAGGCTCCCCATCACAGGGGCAAATACATTTATAAAGCAGCCGTTTCTGTCTCACTCTATTTCTCCCCCTCCTCACATGCCCCAGATCCTTTCCTATCCCGAAAATTTACCTTAGTTATATTATTGGCACCCAGTAAACAAATAGTTACTGAGCAAAATGGAATAAAACATATGACATTATGCTGGCTGTGAAGAAGCTACAACATCTGGAGCAAAAAATATGCCCCTATGATTCAGTTTACAACATCTTGTTAATCAACAGCTCACACCATATTCCACAATAAGCTACAAATAAATACATGACCTAACCTGGGGTGCTTGATTTTTTTTAATACTTTAGTAAGTCTATTTCAATATATGTGGTTTTATTTTATGCACTTAAAAATAATCTTCCGAGAAAAGTTCATGGGCTTCACCACACTGCCAAAGGAGTCCATGTTACAAAAAAAGGTTAAGTACTTCCAACCTAGATATAAACATAAACAACTTAGAGACTCATTGTGATTCATCAAAGAAAACCAGTTTCACATCTATGGATAGAGGAAATGCTCTTGACAAAATGACAGTGAGAGAGGACATCACAGGAGATAATGTGGACAATTTTTATTATATAAATTGAAAAATGTCTGCACAAATAAAATCAATTACACTGTGGGTCAAGCTCTTATCTGCACTAAGCTCCTCCTCTAGCGCCACTTACACCAGGCTTTCTGCATCCCTGAGGTCAGGATTGTCCAGTAATAGCCATAAGGACATTATTGTGGCAAAAGGTCCTCCAGAAGAGATGTCAAATGCATCATCTGAAGTTGAAGTCCATATGTGGTCCACAACATGTTCAAATGCAGCCCAAACCAGATAAAAATATAGCTGGGAAATATTTAATAAAATAAAATTGAAATATAGATAATTTTAAAACTAAGTCAGTATGTGCCCCCCAGGGATTCTTATAAACAGATTAGTGGGGTTTGACACCGTTGCTTTTTAGGACCACCCCTTGACACCAAGGGGTGGTATGTCACAAGAGCAACACCTCTCCCTTGTGAACTAGATTAAGTTTTCCTTAAAAGATAATGAAATCTTTCTCAATTCTTAATTGGTCTAGAGGTCTAAGGATAGGTCCATTGAGGTTACTTCCAGATTGTCAAAATGTAAAATCAAGCAAAAGTGGAATGGTGATTCTTCTGACTTGGCACATATTTGACCATCAAGCTACAAATGTGGAGGAGGGCAGCTTAACTGAAATGAGTGAATATTTTGCATCTTCATAGAATATCCTTTCCATGCTATGATTGAGTAAACCTCCTTCTGTTAACTGCCAGCTATTCTGCAAGTATCTCATTCCATCCCACTTCTAAAATTGAACTTCTGGGCCAACATGAGTGAAGTCTGACATATAACAGCTGTGATTTCTAAGATCTCATGGTTCCTTCCTCTTTGGGGATCATATGGTTTCCTGATTCTCAGAGAGTCTGCAAGGTTGCAAGAACTTGAATGTGTTTATGAATGGATGGAAGAGAAAGTCATTTACTAAGTGCTTACTATGTGCCAGGCACTGTGCTAAGTTCTATGGCTATATGCACAGAAGTTCTAACCTCTTGGGAGTCTACATTCTAATCAGGAAGACAATAGATAGAGAGGACTAGAGATAGCCCAGGCGGATAGTTGTATGGGATATGAAGGTTAAGCATGTTCTGCGGCCTGGAGCCATCTGGATGTGCTGGGTTTGGTATGGTGGCATTGGTATTGGCATGCCATGTGCTGGCAACTATTCAGTCAAAACAGCTAGGCTCTGCGGCGAAAGTTGCAAAGATGAGCGAGTTAAGCTTTGCCTGCTTGTGAGGGCTGTTTCCCTAGGGAACTAGAGTTTCTATGAATCTAACCAGTGGCCTTTTTAGTTGTCTACTCTGTGCTTTTTCTTTCTTTTCAAAGGCCAAGGCAGCTAGCCAACCAACCATTCTTAATGTACTGGGTGCCCAGCCTATTCTGACCACTTCTTGGTGCCTCCACTTAGCCTCCACTCAGTCTTTTATGGATAGAGATTTCCAAAACACATGGGCCTTGCAGGATCGTAAAGGCCCAAGGGCAGAAGCTGCTGGATAGACTACTTTTATAGCTTCCAAGTCTGTATCCTGTTCTAGGCCTCACCAGAAAGATGCAGACTTGAAGGTGACCCGGTAAATGGCAGCTGTAAGGATACCCAGGTAGAGAATGTGGGTTCTTTAAACCTGAAGATTCCAATCTCTAGGATTTCTTCTTAGATTACAGAGAAGCAAGTATCAGTAACTTATTCCAGACTATGACCAGAATCCTCTGAGTTTTCTCTACCTACAATGTTTCCTATACTTGACGGGGTAGGATGGACGCTGGATTTTCTGAGGGTTGATTTCCCACCCTTTGTCCTCATGTGTAGAGGGCCGATCTTAAGAGTCTGATATGAGTTTAAGATCCAGGACAGAGTTTGACCTCTGCCCAGGCTTTTACCCAAAGGGCTCAATAATTAAGAAGCAGGGCTCTCCAATCTCTCCCTGTTAAGAAGTTCCTGAGACATTCCTTCTCACTCTTTGAACCTTAGATTTACATATTCACTCCTGCTATACAGGTACCAGGAAAAAGCCTTGGAATTTACAACTCTATCTAGGAACTCTGATAAGGAGGAAATGTATGTTATCACATCCTTAGCATATGCTTTGGGAGTGTCTCCCCAGGACTATTTGAAGTTAGGATGGATTTTCTCTATATATCCTGTACCCTCAGAAAAATAAACTGAGTCAGTTTTTCTGCCCCGCCTGGTCCACTTCTTCATGTCTTATTTCACACCTTTCCGTTCGGTGCACTACCTGGTTGTGGGCAACACTCAGGTAGGCCATCTGACCCAAGGCCTCTACCCCTGTGCTGTCATCGGGACCAGTTGACATTATGCTATCAATGCCCTCAGGAAGGGACGCCTCTTTCAGGTCTCTACCCACCATAATGTAGCATTATGAAGTGTTCAAGGAGCTCTGGAAGATTTCTTTTTAGGTGAAAGCAAACCGCTCCTGGCTAGTTTCAGCCACAGGAAAAAACGCATTGGCAAGGTTGATAGCCCCATACCTTACCACTCACACTGTGTCTGGACTACCTGGTCTATAACATTAATGAGGTTATGATCAGTTATAGTGATGAGCAAGATGATTTTATTCAGCTCCCTGTATTCTATTGTAAATGCCAGGTATCATTTTCCTTCTCAGTTTAGGTAACTCTAAGAGTTTTCATTTGGTCTTACTCACAGTAATATGCCTAGAGATTGCTGAAAGAACCCACATAGATTCTGAGCCTATATTACTCCTTCCTTCCATTGTCTGCCTTCTGTAGCCTTCCCTAAATGACCCAAATGAGGCAGGGGCTTTAGAGGATACCTCATGCTTGGGTAGGGCTGAAGGGCCCTAGTATCCTGGTACTGAATTTCTCTGTACATTTTTACTAGCACCACCATGGATTGGCTATCAAATGCTTTCTTATCAATTCTATGTCTCTGAAGCCACACCCACAGACCCCTCTGGAAAAAGATGTCATTGCTATCTGCTCATCCAGTAGGGCCTGAGCTCTGAATTCTCCCCCTATTTTCAGAGGGTTTATTCATAATGACAGCAATATTAATGCAAGTGACAAATGTTCCAACCTCTTGATCAAAGTTCACCAATTAATCAGCCCACACCTGAATGTGGAGGGTGAGACCCATTACTAAAGTCTGAAGCAGTTTGGGTGAGGTCTACTCAGAAGTCACGGCCTAATTGCCCCTGAGACAGAATGAGCATAGAACACGGCAGACCTTGGGGGCTGACACATAAGTCCAATTTTTCCAACTCATTTCCTTTAGAAACTTCACCCTCCCCTGTTTCTCTTGCAGATACCCATCAGGAGCTAGCTGCACAGGGTAGATAGGAGGGGGTGAGGATTTGTCTTTATAGGTGTGTTAAAACCGTATCTTGTTCAGGTTCCCCCGACCACCCCCCACCCTTCTAGTCAGTACAGTAAGTAAGTTTATAAGTAGGTAGTATGAAGGGGCAATAACAGGAAATAAGAACCCAGAGAGGACACTGGAAGTGTCATACAAATCATCCCCCAAATCAGAGGAGCATAATTTACAAATTGTATTATCCGTTAACCAAAGTTCACATCCTGAATTCACATTCATCACTACATAGTATGTACTAAGTCAGCAGAAACCATCCAGGGGCTGCTGTTAGAGCCCTTTGCTCCTACAGATATGTAAATCCCAGACAAATTCCAGACCTCTGCAGTATGACCAAATGACACCGATAATTTTGAGATGATATATGGACAAGTAACTTTAAAATTTTATTGACAGACATGATTTGGATATGTTAATGAACTAATACCAAGGTGGAACAGATAAGACTTAGTCTATTCCCCCCAAAAAACCTATAAAAAAAAGGAGGGCTCAAACTCCTGTCCCACTCCCCCACCCCAGCACTCTTCTATTAAGTCCATGCTGCGAAGTGCTCCTGACTCTAATCCAAAGTTACATGAGTGACACTCTCTGCCTTTCCCCCTCTCCATCCTCTTCCCTACAATGCCTGCCTTCTTTCACCATCCCCCATCTGCCTCTGTACCCCTTTCACTGCTTGTCTTGCTTCTTTCTGGGATAGTTGCCCCCACATCCTCTGTGGTTATTAAAGCCTCCTTACAGCCCTGTTTCCTGCTGCCATCGTGTTCTTTCCTGGAGAGTACCCAAAGAACTAGGTGTGCCTACACCCTTTTCATAAATTAATAATCAATTCAATGTGAATAATTTCCCAGTTCTGCCTTATCCCTTATCCCTAAAAAGGGATAAAGAACATTTCCCCCCACCTAGAGGTTCTAATAAATTTAGTTGACTCTGTAAAGTTTGTCCTCAGAGAACTCCTCTGGGCGATCAATCAATTTATTTATAAATTCATCTTATAAATGTATTTATATTTATTTATAAACTTATTTATTTATAAATTTATTTATAAATTGATAAATATGAATATTTATTAAGTGCCTACTATGTGCCAGGCACTGTGCTGATACAGAAAGAAGATATAAAAAAAAAGCAAAAGATAATCTCTGCCCTGAAGGAGCTTGCATTATGAGGGAGATAATATGCAAACAAATATATGCAAAGCAAGCTATATACAGGATAAACAGGAAATAATTAACTAAAGGAACTCACTAGAACTAAGAGGAGTTGGAAGAAACTTCCAATAAAAGATGGAATTTTACCACTTCTAGGTCTGTATCCCGAAGAGATCATAAAAACGGGAAAAGGACCCACATGTACAAAAATATTCATAGCAGCTCTTTCTGTGGTGGCAAAGAATTGGAAATTGAGAGGATGCCCATCCATTGGGGAATGGCTGAACAAGTTGTGGTTTATGAATGTAACAGAATACTATTGTGCTATAAAAAGTAAGAAAAGAGGGAGCAGCTAGATGATAGCTAGGTGGAGCAGTGGATAGAGCACTGGTCCTGAAATCAGGAGGACTTAAGTTCAAATCCCACCTCAGACCAAACACTTGACACTTACTAACTGTGTGACCCTGGGGAAGTCACTCAACCCCGATTGCCTTTAAAAAAAAAAACAAAATAAGAAAAGAGCAAGCAGACTTCAGAAAAACCTGGAAAGACTTAAATGAACTGATGCTGAGTGAAATGAGCAGAACTAGGATTGTACATAGTAAGAGCCACACTGTGCAACGACTGACTTTGATAGTTTTTTCTCAGTAATGATCTAATGATCTAAGACAACTCCAAAAACTCACAATGGAAAAAGATATCCACATCCAGAGAAAGAACTATGGAATCTGAATGCAGATGGAAGCACACTGTTTGTTCTCCTTTTCTTTTGTTGTTTTGATTCTTCTTTCTCATGGTTCCTCTCATTGGTTCTAATTCTTCTTTACATCATGACTAATGTGAAAATATGCTTAATATAAACGTATAAGTAAAACCTATATCAAATTGCACACCATCTTGGGAAGGGGGAGGAGATGGAGGGGGGAGAAAATTTAATACTTAAAATCTTATGGAAGTAAATCTTGAAAACCCAAAATAAATAAATAAATAAATTGTTTTTAAAAAGTGGGACTTTAGTTGGATCTTAAAGGAAGACATCAGGAGGTCAGTAGTAGGCTATGGAAATCAACTGTGAAAAGTGTCTCACTTTTGACTCCACTGACTATGTCCTCAGGAACCATTGTTCTTGGGACTCCTCCCTTGGTTTTCTGTTTGAACTTCTGCAACCAGGCCAGCTCCCTAATCATCTGCCTACGGTCTAATAGCTCAGGGCAGGGAGTCATACTCCTCCCTGAAGAAGTGATAGGGTAAGCTTGGAGCTTTCTCATCACCAGTGAAAGTTCCTAAATCTCTACCCCAAGTCTGCTCTCCTCAGCAGGATCTCCTGGATCTCAGCAGGAACTAGAATCTATAGAGTGTGGATATTTGCTTTAGGACCTGTCAGTTCCTGCTCCCATCCAGGGAGATCCCTTTGGGAAGAGTCAAGACAGTGGCATGAGAGTCAGCCTTTTTGCTAGATCTCCCAAAACATAACAACCTGAAAAATGCCAAACTGAATTCTGATCTGGAAAGCCAAGAAAGAGTTGCAGTGAGTCATTCCCCCCCCCCCCAAATCAAGGCAGCTTAGGAGGACAGAAAGACACTAATGTAGACATTAGTATGGGAACTGGCCAGGAGTACAGTGCAGCAGCATCATAACAGGCAAAGGAGGAAGCAAGTTGTGCTGGCAGTATCAGGGAGCAGCCCAGTGCCCACAAACTAAGTAAACTGACAACCTGGACAGAAAGAGATCCCAGGGGACCCCTGTACTAGAACTTGGTGCAGTAACAGGTACCACCTGGCAACTCTGCTGCCCATTACCCAGACCTTTCCCTGGATTCAACCACTTTGGAAATGCCAAAAATTTACAAGCCCCCGGATTAAGCCCCGCAGAGGTGAGCAGAGCTCAACACAACATAAAATCCAACATAAAGTCAACAAGTATGCAAGGGAAAAAAGCAAACCAAAAAAGAACCTGATCATAAAAGGCTACTGTGGTGACCAGGAAGCTCAAGATAAAATTAGAAGACAATGACAAAAAAAATGCAAATTAGACACATGCCCAACAAGAATTCCTAGAAAAATTAAAGAAAGAGATAAAAAGAACAGAAAGATTTCTTCACAAGTGCTTGTGAGGTGACTGTCTCCATTAGCAGTTCCCTAATCTTCATATGGCAATATGTCTGATAATTGGAGCAGGATATGGAGAAAGACTTGATAACTACTGTATTCATCAGAAATCTACCAAATTGGGGCAGCTAGGTGGTGCAGTGGATAGAGCACTGGCCCTGGATTCAGGAGGACCTGGATTCAAATCTGGCCTCAGACAGATAACTTACTAGCTATGTGACCCTGGGCAAGTCACTTAACCCCATTGCCTGGCCAAAAAAAAAAAAAAAAGAAAAGAAAAGAAAAGAAATCCACCAAATTGAAGGGACATAGACTGTTCATGGCTGGGACTTTTCATGCCTTTTGGTGACCAGGAAGTTGCATAGTGGAAGCCACTCAGTCTGGTCCCAGACATCTCTGTCTCCTTTTAAGGCAAATTAATCCCTAAGGATTAAGGAAGAAGAAAGGGCTTGGACATTCACATTGGGTGGAGTGAAAGAAGTTAGGGTCATAGGAACACTGTAATTAGTCCTATCACATTTTCTCAAAGACAGCCTCAAAATTAGAAGGCTTCATCCCCATAAATCTTGTTAGCAAAGTGTTAACCTTGTCAAAGGATTAACATTTCATTAAGGAGACTCAAAAAGCTCCACCAATTTCAATAGAATCTCAATCTCATGTAGAATGTTTAATAAGAACAGTACTGAGTGCTATGGGGGAGTTGACTTTTGCAGGAAGGTGAGATCCTTTCTGCCTGGAGATAATCAGGGAAGGCTTCTGGAAGGAGGCAGTAGCTAAGTGGAAGTTTAAGAGAATTAAAGGAACCATGTTCATTATTTCCAGATCTTTGAAGGGCTGTCATGTGGAAGAGTCATTAGACATAATTCTGCTCACTCTCAGAGGGTAGAATTAAGAGCAATGGGCAAAAGTTGAAGAGAGGCAGATTTTAAGCTCCTAAGAGAGGAAAAACTTCCAAACCCTTGGTTCCTTCCAGAAGTGGAATGGTCTGCCTTGGTAAGCAGTAAATCCCCCTTCCCTGTGTCAGGGGTAGGGAACCTGTGGCCCTCTATGTCCTCAAGTGTGGCCCCATAGGGCCCCCAGACTGCAGGTTCCCCATCCCTGCTAGGTCTTCAAGTGGAGGCTTGTCAGGTATGTTGTAGAGGGGATTACTGTTCAGGTTTTCAGATGCCCTGAGAGGATACTCCCTGTGCGTGACCAAACATTGTAAAGTCACTGAGGTACATTTTTGTTGAGGTACTGGAACCTCCTGGCATTTCATTTGGCTCAATAACTATTTGTTGAATCACTGGTATGTCAAGTGTATTGACTGGATGCCAATGCCATAACTGAGGAAGCAGTCTGGTTTGGGTGCCCCATGGGGCATTTGAGGAGGAGAGGAGGACTGTGAGATAGGGCTGCAGAAAACTGCAGAGTTGGATCCAAACTGCTGGGCCTGGAATATCAGGATAAGCAGGTTGTAACTTATCCTAGGGGCAGTGGCTGGGAGGATATTGAGCCACCAACAGATGCAGAGATATAGAACAAGTTTAGGGGAAAAGATGCTGGATTCATCTCTGGACATAGTGGATTTCAGCCGCCAAGTGAATATTTAAGTGGAGATGTCCAACAGGTAGCTGGAAAATGTTGATTCATAGGCTAGTAGGGTCATAGATTTGGACCTTAGAAGACATTGAGTCCAACCTCATTTTACAAATGAGCAAATTGAGGTAGAGAGGTTAAATGACTTGGCCAGAGTTACAGAAGCTAGATTTTTTTTTCTAATTTCCTTTTTTATGAAATTGACAAACATCAATACAAACATTTCCTATACAAAAAAAGAAAGAAAGAAAAAGAGTATTGTATATGACACCATGAATTTCTATTATTAGCAGTTTGTCTTTCTAAAAAGTATACATTGCATTTCACAAGGTTGTTCCAACATGGTCCTGCCTGTCTGTATCCCTGTCCCAACTTCCTTCTATTCTTTTGTGTGTTTTTAAATATTACACCGAAAAGGCTTTTCTTTTTGGTATCACTGTCAACCACCTCACCTCCCAATTCCCAACTTAACTTTAATTCGTACCCGACCAAAAAAAAAAAAAAGTAAAGCCCTCTTTCGTAACAAACAAGTAAGTGGAGAGAAGGAGCCAGTGAAAAAGGGCCAGGACGGTGGCCACTAAGAAGTGGGTTTGCAGAGAGCCGTTCCTGCAGTTAGTGAAGACAGAAACCCAAGGTCTGGGGCTTCTAAAAGGAGAGGAGAGATTGGATAGCTACGTCGGCGAGGTTCCGGAGCTTGCACGGGGAAAGAGAGAGGAGAGGCGAAGAGAAGGGGCGTCTCCTCTCCGCAGCTGGCAGAACAGCCTCTTCTGGAAGCGGTGGGACTGAGGCAGCTGGGAGGGATAAGGAGGGTGTGAATCAGCTCTGCCACTCAGGGTGTGGGGGTGAAAGGAGGGGAGGAAGCGTGGCGAAGGGGCGCACCTGGGGCTGCGTCAAGAGGCCAACCTTGGGGGCGGGGCTGAGGGAGATAAGGGCTAGGACATTGGCTGTAGTATTAGGGTCCGGGAAGGAAGGCTGTAAATTTGAAGTAAAAGTGGGCGGAGCTGAGAATTCGTGCCTCCGGAAAGGTGTAAAAAGAAGATGTGGGGGCAGATTACTAAGGGTTTTCAAAGCCAAATTGAGAGTTTGATCTTGGATTCTTTGTATATTTTGCTGCCCAGTTGGCTTCCCAGCTTTTCCCTGAAATCTGTTTTTCGGCTCTTACCTTGGGTGTATTTGCAGTGCCGGACTCACATTCCTGAAATGCATCCTGAAATCCTCCTTTCTGCATTTTGCAATCCTTAGCTTCCCGGAAGGCTTCTGTGCCAACGCTTGTTAGGACAAGCTTTCTGGTATTCCCACCTTGGACTCACTCCTTAAATTATCTTACGATTGTTTATCTACGGTTACTCAGCTTGGTCTTTGTGTCCCCAGTGCCCAGCTCGGGGTCTGGTGTATCACATGCACCTAATAAATATTTATTGAATTTGAATTGAAGAAATCACTTGGGAAGTAAATACTGAAGATTCCGAGGGAGTGGTAGGGATGGAGGATGGAATGAGGATCTGAAGAGTAGAAACGGATGGAGGTCAGAGACTTGGAGGAATTAACCTTGGTAGTGACTTTTATAACCTGAATCTCCAGAATCTTGAACTCTAAAATTTCTCCCTCTAGTCACCACCTCTCAACCTTTGAGCTCTCCTGCACCCTCACTCTTCACACTGTTCTCCCTCCTACTTCTCCACCTCTCCCTATTCTCCCAGGCCATCAGTACCCACCTCATCTGTCTCAAACCTTTCCTAGTTTTGACACAACCCCAAACTCACTCCGGTCCTCTTCCCCCCAGTCAGATAACCTCACTTCCTATTTTTCTGTGAGTCATCAGTAGCAGTTTAATTTTAGATTATAATTTCCCCAAAGACCTGGTCTGAATCGTGTTTCAGCTTTGTATCCCCAATGCCAGGCATAAGGTTTTGTACGTAATACGGGTTTAGGAAAGATTTTTTTTGTTGTTGGAGCACTGGACTTGAATTTAGAAGATTTGGCTCCAAAACACAAATCAGGTGCTACCTCTTGCAGGAGGCTTTCCTAAAGCTAGCTTCTTTTTAATGTCCCCCTCCCGCTACTTTGAAATTTCTTTAGTGTGTGTGTGTGTGTGTATACATATATATGTATATACTTATTTTTGTATTTTCTCTTCCCCCTACCCCCACACCACAAACAGTATGTAAAGTCTTTGAGGTCAGGGACTATTTAGTTTTTCTCTTTGGATTGCGGATAGCCCGAATAGTGCCTGGCACATAGAATAAGACCCAATAAGTCATCAATGCTAGAATTTATATAGAGCTTTTTTTTTCAGGTTTTAAAACTTTTTATTTGCATGTTTAAAAAATTGTGCATCGCAATAATTAAAATAATTTGAACAAAAAAAATGGCACTCTGATTAACTGCATTTTACAGCTTGCCAGGACCTCGGTACAGCTTCGCATTTTACTGTTAACTAGATTTACTGTAGTCCCACCCGGGTTCTTCTTTTCACTAACATGCAAGCTCTTTTAAAAGAAAATTTTTTTAATGCCACCAGGACCCAAACTAGCCAGGACAGGCAGATGGAAAGAGGAAGCCAGCTAGGCCTTCATTCAATTCAATTCCAGTAGTTCTTTATTTTTTTGATGTTGAAAGAGGCAGCACAGTCATTTAAACTTTATCCAACCTCTTTGCATCTTACAAAGTTAAACAAGTAAAAGAAGTAAAATTAAGAAGACAGTGTTTGTGGAATGTGCAGTGCATATTGGCAGGGCAGATTTCATTACAATTCACCTGCTTGCTTCTCCTGTTCAATCATTTCTTTTGAAGGCAGTGGGTTTTTCTCTTGTGTTTCTGTCTTCTTCAATTTAGACATTGAATTTCTGAATCTCAGCCATATCTGGTTTGTCAGACATTTTTGCAGATTAAGCACTGGTGGGCCAGGCTCACCAGTAAGTCAGATCTCCAAGGTGGCAGCTCCGGACTGTTATATAGAGCTTTAAGGTTTGCAAAGTATTTTACGTGTTTTCATGTTTCAGTTTTCACAACTCTGTGGCAGAGGTGATGTTATCTCCATTTTAGAGGTGAGGAGAGGAAGGCTTAGACAGTGTCATGTGTCTAAGTGTCTAAGATAGGATTTTGAACTCAGGTCTATCCACTATACCACAGCTAGTCTGTTAAATTTGGTCCTATTTCCAACAATTACTAATCATATGGCCACTTTTTTTTTTTACTAGGTTGAAGCATGGAAGGGAAAAGAGAATAAAACAGAGATTAACTGTTTCATGGACTTTCAGATGAGGTCACTGATATTATAAGTTACTCAACCATTTTACTTTGTTACAAGAGACCTCTCTCAAAGTAGGAATAATCCATAAATGTTTGTGATGTACAACATGACTAATATGTAAATATGTTTTGCATGCTTGCAACATATATAACCTATATCAAATTGCTTACCATGGGGGGGGGAGAGGGAGAGAATTTAGAATTCAAAATTTTTAACAAGAATGTTAAAAATTGTTTTTACATGTAATTGGAAAAAATAATTAAAAATTCAAAAAAATTAAAGTGTGTGTGATGTAAAAACAAGACAAAACACATCAATAAAGCAGAGAGAGACAGAGGAAATTAAAATGAGCTGGAGGTGAGGAAGTCTTTAAGGACAAGATTGTATTTGAGACCCTTACTGTTCCTCAAACAAGATACTTTATTTCCCATCTGTGGGCATTTTCACTGGCTCTCCCTCATACCTCAAATTCTCTCCCTCTTCATCTCCACATTCTGATTTCCCTGGCTTCCTTTAAGTTCCAGCTAAAATCCTATTTTTCTCAGGTGCAATTGGGGGGGCATTGAGTAAAAATAAGGGGGCAGTGGAAGCATAAGGAAAGAAAAGATAAGAAAATTTTGAAAAACTATTCGTACATGTTTCATCTGTTGTATAACAGAGTTTAAGTTGTAATGATTACATTTTTTTCAAATAAACACAAAATGCAAATTATAACCAATCAGTGGTCAAGTCCAATGACAGGTCTTAACAGGTAAGTGTTGGCAGAAGAAGGTGTTTTGAACTGTCTAGCATGCATGGGCAGAAATACGTGTGTGTAATGACTTGTTTACAGTATGATACTATAGGGTTACATGATGCAATATTGCATCATCAAAATTTCAGTGCAGGTTAAAAATCACAAATTTTCAATAAATCATTAAATTTAAGATTTTTTTTGAAATGACACAAATTTCAAAAAACCATTAAAGAGTTAAAGAAAGTAGATTTCCAGGGGGGTGCTGAGTAATTTTTTTTTAAAGGGGGCAGTAGGCCAAATAAGTTTGGGAACCTCTGAGTTAGGACTTTGATTAATTCAACAACTATCTGTTGATCACTCATTGTTCAGTGCTGGGAAAGTACATGGTTTAATTGAGACACACTTCTGCCCAGTCTAGTAGGGAAATATGACACATGCACAAGTAATTATAATACAAAATTAATATATGATGAGAATGACAAAACTAAATGTAATGTGAAGTACCAGGGGAAAGGTCATTTCCACCCAGGGAATTCAGAGAAGGCTTTTAGAGGAGGTAGCTGTTGAGTCAAATCAGTTTAAGGATAAATAGTAATTCAATTCAACAGACACTTACTATGTGACCCTGGGCAAGTCACTTCACCCTGTTTGCCTCAGTTTCCCCATCTGTACAATGAGCTGAAAAAGGAAATGGTAAACCACTCCAGTATCTTTGCCAAAAAAACCCAAACAAACTCAAATGAGGTCAAGAAGAGTTGGACATGAGTGAAAAACGACTGAAGAGCAATAAGAAGGAATTCGATAGGTGAAAGAGAAGGTATTCATAGGGCAGAAGTAGAAGAGTGTGGTGGGGCCTGCATGAGGAATAGAAACTAGTTTAATTTAATTGGAGTATAGAGTATGTGTATATACATAATGATAATTATAATAGTATGTCTCTATAGTACTTCAAGGGTTAAAATATATTTATTCATATAACCCCATGAGGTAGGGAATATAAGTATGGAAATGGGAGCTATTATGATTATTACTTGAGAATAGGGTTAATTTTATAATTACTTCTGGATTGACAGCACTAACATTAGTAGCCACTTAATACATGTTGAGTTGATGTTAAATTGATGTCAAATCACGGAATCATTAATCCATGGTTGTCTGGCTGATCTAGTATGAAAAGCAAGTTAGGCCTTCTCCTGAGCAGACCACATTTGGACCATTGTATTCAGTTCTGGGTGCATTTTAGGCAGGTCATGAACAACCCAGAGTGTGTCTGGCAGAGACCGTTCAGGATGCTAAAAGGACTGGAGACCATGCTATATGAATTGCTGTTGAAGGAAGTAGACACGTTCTCTAGAAAAGGGAAGAGAAAAATAGAATGTTAAAAGAAATCTTGGTTCTGGCCTTGCCCTGGTCAATAAGGCAAAATCAGGAAAAGAACGATAAAAGTATTCTATTAGCACACCCAAGGGAACAAAAAGTTGGGTAAGCCCTATTGGGTGCTGTGTTTATAGACTGGAGTAAACAGTTTCCATATAAGGGCAAGGGTATGTTGATTGGTGCACATATGATGGGTTATGTGCCACCTCATCCACCTCTCTCATGTCTATGTGTGCATGCCCCTACCCAAAGTCTCAGCAAAGTTTAAACAGGAGGTCACTCAGACTGATTCTGAACAAATGGGTGACTTTGCAGTCTCCTCTTTGGTGCTAACCACACTCATGATGCAGCACAAAAATCATACCTGTGTTGCACCTCTATCCTCAGCTGTATCATCTTAATCACTGCTGCTTATAATTTGGGAATCCCCTTGTGAATCAGTGCTTTGAACCAAGGGAGGCACTGTAAACATAAGTAACATACAATGCTCATGAAGACACACAAGAGAAAACCCACAAACCTACTTCAGCCATGAGAGATTTAGGAGCCAACAGGTTAGACATTCTCTTGGGAACCAGGGTTCCTTCCCATTCTCCTGGAACCTGTTGCAAGCTTTCCAAATCAACGTGGGTATGAATGTAACTGAAGTTGTCAGGAACCTTGGTGCAATAGCACTCCGGACCTACCAGAAGTGCATACCGCTTACCTCTCTGCCTGGGGGAAATCCAGAGCCTGCCTATTTTTAAGGCCACAGGCCTAAGTGTGTAGACCTCAGTATTAAGGTCCTTCACTGTGCCTATGGTTTCTTTAACAAATGCATGCAAAAATTTGTTCATGTTATTCACGAGCACCAGACTGTGTCTGGTCCCATACGTGGACAATAAAATGGAAAAGGTTCATTCAGTTTCACTCACTAAAGGAGCAAATGTAGCAGAAACTTGGATGTTTGCACACTTGCTTCAAAAGTGTATGCCAGGAGGCAGAGTAGGTGTGGTTTGGAGGCCAAAAGTACCCACGCAGATCCACACCTAACTGTTTAATTTGAGGGGAGCCAGTAAAATGTTTTGTTATTATTGTTGTTTCAGAGGAAATAAAATGCCTGTGGGGCTATCCTAAAAAAATCTACTACTTTGTGCTAGGGCCCCCGGCCTAAGACCAGTTCTCAGAAGGCCATCCCCCCCAATAGTCACATTTTGTTTCAGGGATAGGGTATAATCACATCCCATTTGCCATCCTATTTCCTGACCTTGTGCGCCATTTGCTCGTAATACAATACCAGAGGTCTGACATATAATGCAAGGTCAAGGGGGCAAGAATTGTGAAAGATTAGTGATCTTTTCCCAATTAAAAGTGAATGAGTGGGAGGTTAATTTTCTAGCCTATGACAGTACAATTTGATGCTGTGTTTAAGTTTGCCTTATTGATTGCAAAAGAATAATCATAAAAGTCCTGGATGTCTGCTCCCATGCCTATCAGGGACATCTCTTCCCCCAGGGACAAAAAGGCATATGCATATATGGAGTAGAGTTATCCCTTCCACATGGGGAGTGGTTAGGGGCGTGGTCTCCCCTGCCCTGCCCGCCATCTAGAAAATTTGCGTGAAAATTTTTGGCTCCCCCCTTATACCAGAGAAGTCTGAATTATTATTGTATTGAAAGGTAAAATATGTTGATATTATACAATACTATACAAATATTTTATGCATTTCTGAGTTTCTCAACTTTTTTTGTGTTATCTGCTGGCCTTTGCATGTTGTCTTTGGCTTCCACAAAAATCCCCCAAAATGTAAATTTAATTTTTTATGCCAAACCATGATATATTAAAACCACGAAAGGGAAAGTCACAACGCAGAAGAGATAACTGTAAATGGCCCAGTTAAAGGCATGGCTGACATGTTGGATCAGAGATACATAATTGTTGACAAGAAAGGCAGCTAGATACCACAGGATGGACCTCTGCATAAACACCATGGGCAAACCATGACTGGCAAACTTATAGTACAGGGGTTTCGGTTCCCAAATCGGTATCAGTCCAAGCAGAAGCGAGAAGCAGCAGAGAATAGGCAACAGGTCCACATCTCACAGAGACTACTAAAACAAGCCAAATGACAATGGAGTGAATAAAGAAATCTAATATAGTGTAGCTTTAGGGGTATCAAGTCCTTTGGCAGCATCCATGATCTTCAGGAATCTAGCAAGCATCTCCTATGCATTGTCCAAACATCTGTGCACGGATCAGAGCATCCTCCATCATCTCTAGGTTCCAGGTTACTTATGGAGATTCTCTAGGTATTGCTGCTAAAGCCTGCTATTGATAAGACTTAGTATAACTTAGTAAAACGTGACAAAATTTAATCAGATTGTTAATCAGATTGGCCTTCCAGTAACTAGTTCACGTGGTAAATACTGGTTCAGAATTTATGGATCTAATTCTATTAACAACAGATGTATTAGAAGAATGTCAAGTTAGGAACCCATGATTCACCTGAAATTTCTCTTTTAAGGATATATTTTATCTTCATATCATCCTGAGAGAATGAGATACTTCAAGGACCTGATCTTATACATGAATATATATATATATATATATATATATATATATATATACACATATATATATATATACACACATATATATATATGTATATATATATACACACATATATATATGTATATATATATATATATATATATATATATATATATATATATATACACACATATATATATATATGAACTATCAGCAAGCAGATGGTGAGCCTAAAAACTCATTGACTTAGTTGCTTGGAATATGGAATTGACCAAAAAATTCAGATTAAAAATAGTAAGATCTGGGGCAGCTAGGTGGCACAGTGGATGGAGCACTAGCCTTGGAGTCAGGAGGACCTGAGCTCAAATCGGTCTCAGACACTTGACACTTACTAGCTGTGTGACCCTGGGCAAGTCACTTAACTCTGATTGCCTCACCAAAAAAAAAAAAAGTAAGATCTGGGCAGCTAGGTGGAGCAGTGGATAGCACACTGGCCCTGGAGTCAGGAGGACCCGAGTTCAAATGTGACCTCAGACATATAACATTCATTAGCTGTGTGATTTTGGGCAAATCACTTAACTCCAATTGCCTCACCCCCCAAAAAAAACCAGTAAGATCTTTCACACTTGCATTCCATTGTAGTAACTCAGATGATTTAGTATTATTCTATTAATGAATAGATTTAATACTGCAGCAATAAAAGCTTCTACTGTTCACTGACCCAGGGCTAGGATATTATTATTATGTTTCTCATGTTGCAATAACAGTCAACGATGAGCACATATAAGGACATCCTGTTTATTCTTAATTTACAAATTAAGAATGATCACATGCTGGAGTTTCATACACACACAGTGAATACATGATTGTTCAGTCACGTGCAACACTTTGTGATCCCATTTGGGGTTTTCTCAGTAAACATACTGCAGAGATTTGCCATTTCCTTCCCCAGCTCATTTTACAAATGAGGAACTGAGGCAAACAGAGTTAAGTGGTCAGGCTGATGGTAAGTATCTGAGGTCACATTGGAACTCAGGGAAATGAGTCTTCCTGACTCCAGGCCTGGTGCTGTATTCATTGCACCACCTAGCTGCTAACTATGATTGTTCACTCAAAACCCCAGAAAAATGTTGCCCACAGTAAACCTCCAATCTGTGTTACCTATTGATCCCTGAGGTAAAAATGAGTTGTAAAATGCTAAACTAATGAAGTCTGAGAAACTAGGACCACTGCTGTTTGATGCAGAGGAAGGATAGGCGGGATAGTGCAGTCTAAAATTCTAAAGGAAAATCAGCCATTTTTAGAAAGTCGTGTGTGCAGGTAGCCCCTGGCTTATGAAAGCCCTGTAAATTTGAAAGGGCAGTGAGGGCAGAGGGACTTAGAAGTTTGCAACTAATAAAGAATGCACTTTATCTGAGATTATTTGGCCATCCCTTAGGAATAAGGATGTTGCTGAGATAGAAATTCTAGGAATCTTAGAAGGAGTGAAAAGGAGAGTAGAGCAGGCTAGTCTGAAGTTCATCCTTTATTTTGGGAGAGTGGATTTCAAAGAGTGCAGAGAAAGGATAGGTAGGATATTGGACCCTATGCCCAAGATGGCGCTGCATTCCATTTGTGCCTCCTTTCCTTTGGCTCAGGGCCTTATGAGAGAGTAAAAGGCAGATAGATGGCATTTTCCCCTTCTGGGGCACCCACGCAATAGGGCAGAGGTCACCAGAACAATTTTAGTGGCAATAGCAGTTGAGGCACAGACATGAAAAAAGAAAGAGTCCCCTGAAGAGAGAGAGAGAGAGAGAGAGAGAGAGAGAGAGAGAGAGAGAGAGAGAGAGAGAGAGTGTGTGCTCGCACTGGAAAGTCCTTTCCTTCTCCCCATCCCCAACTAATCTAGATTAGAGCTAAAATTAAAGAGCTAAAATAAGTTATCCCTAATCTAGATTAGAAGTAAAAAAAAAATTCAGCAATCTGAAGTAGGGATGGTATTAAAGCACTGTGGTACTTAGGTCCTTCATTGAGAAAAAGGGAATGCAAACTACCCCATATAACCACTGGCACTTCAATGTGGCAAGGCAATCCTTTTACACCTTTGTAATTGATTCACAATGCCACTCACCACTACACCTTTTACAAACCCTTCCATCCCTCTACAAATCTACCATGGCTTCCCCTCCCCCACCCTCTGAGCTGAGAACTTTGCCTCATATTTCACTGAGAAAATTGAGGTCATTTTCCAAGAGCTCCCTCTTCTCTCCTCACCTCACCTCAGTCTGATGACACCTGACATAATTTCCTCCTTCATAGTTTCACGTGAAAAGATGGTCCTATTCTTTGCTATGCAAACCCCTTTCTCTATACGCACAAATGATCTCATTCCATCCCGTCTTGTGCAGCACATTGCTTTCTTTATCATCCCTGCTTTCTTATTAATCTTGAATCTCTTCCTGTCTATTGGCTATTTCCCTGCTGCCTACAAACACATCCATATATCCTGCAAACGGAAAAACAAACAAAATCAGAAGAAAAACCCTCACTTGATCCATCTACCTCTCCTTTGCCTCCCCGATCATCTTCTATTTCTTGTCTCTTTCTTGGCCAGACTTCTTGAGAAGGTTGTCTAAAATCCATGCCTCCAGTTCCTTTCATCTTACTCCCTTGACTTTGTAGTCTGGCTCCCGACCTCAGCATAAGCAAGAGTGCACTTGTTCAACAGTGTTCACCATCTGGATCTCTGAAGAAGAAAAGTGAGCATGACACATTTTCAAGTTTAACCTGCACCATTAACATTTTCTCTATTACTTTCTTAAATCTAGACAATCAACACAAACAATAAATCAAACTCTGTTTTGTTGATTTCCAAGATGCTTACACTGAAATGTTCCATCGTATCCTTACTTTAAAGTTATCAATAATCTCTTAATTGTTAAACCTAATGATTTCTTCTTAATACTAATCCATTTTTAAGAGCTCAAAAAGGATTTTCCCCTCTTTTTTAGTTTATTTTTTAAAAAAAATATTCCCCCCCATTATGTGTAAAGATAATTTTTAGCATTCATTTTTACAAGATTTTAAGTTCAAAATTTTTCTCCCTCTCTCCCTCCCCTCTCCCCTTCCTAAAATGGTAAGCAATTTGATATAGGTTATATATGTGCAATTATGTAAAACATATCTCCATATTAGTCACAGTAATATAAATCCTTCTTGACAGCCTTTGATACTGTTGATTACCTTCTCCTTAACACTTTTGTCACTCTAGGTTTTCATGACTCTGCTCTCTCCTGATTCTCTTCTCTGACCACTCCTCAATCCCCTTTGCTATACTTTATTTAGGTCATACCCACTAACCAAGAGTGTCCCTCAGGGTTCTCTCCTGGGTCCTCTTCTTTTCTCCCTCTACACTGCTTCACTTGGTGGTCTCTTCAGCTCCCATGGATTCAATATTATCTCCAGGTGGCTTTCAGATCTGTTCATCTAGCCCTGATCTCTCCTGACTTCCAGTCTCACATCTTCAGCTTTCCATTGGACATCTCAAACTGGGTGTATTATAGATATTTTAAACTCAACATGTCCCAAAATGAACTCATTACCTTTCCTCTAACACTCTCCTCTTCCTAACTTGCCTGTTAATGTCAATGGCACTCCCAACTTGCACATTGCACAGGACTAAAACCTAGGTGTCATCCTCAAATCCTGACTTTCCCTACCACTCCCTCATATCTAATCTGCTGACAAATGCTGTCACAGATACCTTTGCAGCATCTCTCATATTTGCCCCCTTCCCTCCTCTGTCACTGTTACCACCCTGGTGCAGGGCCCCGTACCTAGACTACTGAAACAGCAGGCTGGTTGGTCACCTTGCCTCAGGTCTCTTCTTTCTCCAGCCCATCCTCCACTCAGCTATCAAAGTGATCTCCCTAAAGTCAAAGTCTAACCATGTAAACACCTATTCAATAAATCTAGTGGCTCACTATTACCTCTTTGATCAAATACAAAATTCTCTGGTTTTTTAAGCCCTTCATTATGCATTATGCAGCCTTTCAGAAAGCCCTTGGCCCCTTCCTACCTTTCGAGTTGCCTTAAACCTTACTGTCATTCTGTGACTGACACTAGCCTCCTTGCTGCTCCTCTAATAAGACATTCCATCTTCTGATCCAATGCATTTTTTTTTGCTTTTTTGGTGAGGCAATAAGGGTTAAGTGACTTGCACAGGGTCACACAGCTACTAAGTGTCAAGTGTCTGGTCTGAGATCAGATTCAAACTCAGGTCCTCCTGACTCCAGGGCCCATGCTCTGTCTACTGCGCCACCTAGATGCCCCTTCAATGAATTTTCACTGGCCAACCCCAGAACTGGAATTCTTTTCTTCCTCCTCTCCTTCTCCTAGCTTCCCTCACTTCCTTCAAACCTCAGCTTATATCCCCCGTTTCGCAAGAAGCCTCTGAAGTCCCCCTAATGCCTGTGCCTCCCTCTTTAATTAACTCTAAGCTCTCCTGTAGATATCTTGTTTGTATGGAGTTGTTCTCATTGATTTGACTTGGCAGACAGTCCTAGACAGTGACCCACAGTTTAAGAAGTGCTGAAATGGTCATGAGTGGGAAAAGTTTAAGAAGCCCTGTCTAGAGCAATGAATCCGGGGAAACCACAAGGGCAGTAACAGGCAGGGACTGGCAAAGGTTGCCAGCTCCTAGAGCCTCAACCAAGATGTCCCCAGCTGGCCAGCATGTTAGATAAACCAGTGGTGCCCAGCGGTGTATATCTTCCCCACCCTGGTGGCCCTGCTTGTATCAGTGCTGGGTCTATATTTCTGAGTTGGGATTGGGAAGGTATTTTCCCCGTGGGAACAATGTTATAGATTGTGTAGTTGAAATAGTAATTACAGCAACCTTTGAGGACCCTTTGCAAAATTAGTGGTTCTCTAATTGTCAAGTTTAGGATCATAGAATTTCAGAGCAAAAATAAGTAAAATGGCAGAGCTGAAAGAGATTTTCTAGTATAGAATGTCAGAGCTGGAACTTAGAACTGAGAATGTCAGGTCTAGAAGTGACCTTATGGTATAGGATGTTATAGATGGAAGGGCCTTTAGCACTCAAAATGTCAGAGATAGGGGAGCCAGAAACTCAGCAGGGAGAGATCTCTTTCAGCTCATCCAACCTATATCATACAGGCATTCCCTCTTCAATACCTCCACAAGTGCTCATGCAGCCCATTGTTAAGAGACCTCCAATGAGAGGGAATCTGTTGCAGAATATAGAGTGTCAGAATGGGGTGGGAGGGGAGGACCTTTCAATATATATATATTTTCAGACAAGAGCTGTGATTTCATTGGTAGAGAAAACTTCTGGTGAGCAAATGTCTTTAGGGAAGGAGTTTAGGTACAGGAGACAGAATCATTGAGGCCATGGAAGTATGGAAGTTTCAGAAGTGTGTCAGCTAATAGTGAAAGATTCAGTTAGACTCAATGGTGCATGTGTAGAAGGATAATGCGTTCAGTTTTTGGACCATATTTTAGGAAGGGCCCTGATGAGTATGTCCAGAGGAGGTGAACGAGGACAGTGAATGGACTAGATACCAGATCACGGGGTGATTGGTTAAATAAAATAACAATTATTAAGCATATGGAGCCTCAAGGGAAAGAATTAGATTATGCCTTTATGGAGCTTATAATATAAAAGTAGAAGAACAAGAAAGAAACGTAGATAGCTACAGCATATATAATAAGAAGGAAGTTGGGATGTTTAACGTGGAGGAGAGAATGAATATTTATTAAGCACTTACTCTGTTCTAGGCCCTGTGCCAAATGCTGGGATATAAAGATTTTTCACAAAACCTGATTCTGTCTTCAAGGACCTTACATTTAATGGGAAAGACAATGCATAGAAGGGAGAGATGACCAGGGAAGAGAGTTTTGTTCTGGAGTGATGGGAAGGGGGATGGGTAGGAAGGAAGATCAGGCAGGTACTGGTATGGCTGCGTGGGGTTTGAGGCTGAAAAGTTGTCTGATGCTTACCGCCAGACAGTAGGTTTTTCACAGGATAAATAGGCTAGTTTGTACAAACTCAGTCACCAATCAGCTAGCTTGGGCTTTAGGTCAAGAACTCCAAAGATGAATAAGCCTGGATTCAGGAAGACCCAAGTATGGAGGACCAGGTTTCAGGTCTAGTGTGGAGGGTGCTAATCCAAGTAGGAAGGAGCAGGTCAGTGAAGGTAAGCAGAAGGTGAAATGTCTGGATGGCTGGATAAACTGTGAAGATAAAGACTTAGAGGGGACATGATTGTCATTTTCTGGTTTCTAATTAGTCCTATAAAGGCTAGGTCAGATAGCTGGTCGCCTATGAGAGAGGGAGAGGGTAGGGGAGTGAGGGGAGTGGGAGGAGGTTGGAATGAACGCCATCCATTGGAGGACAGTTGAACTGCTGAGAACAGATTAGAGAGGAGATACACAGATAGTTATGACACCACTATATGTATTGTCTTCCCAGTTAGAATGTAAGCTACTTGAAGACAGGAACTAGCTCTCTCTCTCTTTTTTTAATGTTCATGCCCCCATTACTTAGCACAATCCTGGTCCAGAATAAGTGCTTAATGAATGATTTTTCTATTCATTCATGCGTTCTGATCTCCAAATCCTGAGTTCATGTAATATTATGTCATAACTATGTGTGTTTTTATTTTACCTAGCCCTCTGCCAGAGGGGAGCTGAACTAGGAAGAGCATCCGAGCACAGTAGAAGTAGACCTGCAGGGGACAAGATACTAATGCCTGACCATGCCTGCTAGGTGCCCCTGGGTCAGCTATCACCAAATGTGGTGATAGGCTCTCTCTCTCAGATACTGGGCTTCGCCAAGGACAAGATGAACCTGCTGTTGAATGGGCCAAGGATGCACATGGCAACATTGAGCCATTTCTGATTATGTAGCCCTCCTGCCCCTCCCCGACCACACCCAGGCTCTCAGGCTGCTCAGCCTCTAAGGATACGCAGCATCACAGAAGCCATCAGATTTTGTGTCCAGACATCCTCAGTGACCCACAGCCTGAGGCTGGGGCAACCCAGCAATGACTATAGGTAGAAGCTTTTTACATATTTAGCACATAGTGAACCGGTATCAACAAATTAATTTATTGGCCCAGGTGAGTTCAAACAAAACAATGGAGGTAAAATGTCAAAGTCTGCTAAACCTAGTGGTTTCATGTTTCTCCAGGGTGGGTTGATGGGAGGTGCCATTAATTTCTATGGGACTGAAGCAAATTGTATCTGTTTCTACTAACTTGTAAGTAAAATTTCATATTTTGACTCTCTTTCCCTCATGATCTCACTCCATCTGTCTACGGATCCCTTGGGAGGGAGCTGTGGACCTCAAGTTAAGAATCCTATCTAGTCTAAGCCTTTCGCTTGATAGATGAGGAAATTGAGGCCCAGAGAAGGGAAGAGTCCATGGTCGTACAGGTAGTAAATTCATGGAATTTGTATTCTATCCATCCTCAAAGTCTTTTCAGGGGGAGGACAGTTTCTTGTACTCTTGTGTGGCAATGGGGACTAGAAATGTTCACATTCTGCAGTTTGAAGAGAGAGAAAGGAAGGTGATTGGGCTTTGGAGGTCTCATCTCAACTTGACATCCACCACTGGAAGTTTTCTGCAGCTTCCCTTCCCACCCCCCTAGTCTAGGTCTGGGTGCTCAATTTTCTCTTTTGCCCTACCTCTGACAGGGAAGAAAAGATTCCTGGATCTCAAGTTCAAGGAGAAATGCCTGGGGCAATGCAGGAACATAGAACTAGACGGAATATTAGAGGCTACTGAGCCCATTCCATTCCTTTCACAATGAGGAAACTAAGGCCAAGAGAGGTCACACAACTATTAAGTGTCTGAGGCAGGATTTGAACACGGGTCTTCTTGATTCCAAGTCCAATACCCAATATTGCCTTTCAAAGGCATCAAAGTAAAAACATTATGGGAACCCATGATTTACATTGCTGAGTGATAATTAGGCCAGGCAACCGGGACTTTGCCTCAAGGCAGCAAAATTTTGAAGGAACAAATATGCAGATCACTTCATCACACACACATCACGTGAAGTGCCGGGGGAATGAATCAATTGCTAGAATTAAAGTTACTGGGAGAAGTTCCAACAATCTCGGACATGCAGATGATACCACTCAGATGGCAGAAAGTGAAGAGGAATTAAGAAGCTTCTTCATGAGGGTGAAAGAGGAGAGTGTAAAAGCTGGCTTGAGGATTAACATCAAAAAAAAAAACCAAACTAAGATCTTGGCAACTGGTCCCATCCCTTCCTGGCAAATAGAGGGAGAAGAAGTGGAATCAGTGCTGAATTTTATATTCTTGGGCTCAAAGATCACTGTAGATGGTGAGTGCAGCCATGAAATGAAAAGATGAAAGCTGTGGCAAATCTGGACAGCATACTAAAAAGCAGAGATGTCACTTTGCCAACAAAAGTCTGCATGGTCAAAGCTGGAGTTTTTCCGGCAACAACGTATGGCTGTAAGAGTTGGACTATAAGGAAAGCTTGGTGCCGCAGAATCGATGCTTTTGAACTGTGGTGCTGGAGAAGACTTTCGAGAGTCCCTTGGACAGCAAGGAGATCAAATCATTCTATACTGAAAGAAATTAATTCAGGCTGTTTACTGGGAAGTCAAATATTGAAGCTGAAGCTTAAACACTTTGGCCACATAATGAGAAGACAGGACTCATTGGAAAAGACCTTGATGTTGGGAAAGATTGAAGGCAAAAGGAAAAGGGGATGGCAGAAGATGAGATGGATAGGTAGTGTCATGGAAGAAATGAAAATGAGCTTGGGCAGACTTCAAGAGATAGCATATGATAGAAGGGCCTTGTGTGCTATGGTCCATGGGATTACAAAGAGTTAGACACAATTGAACAACAACAACTTTCAGCCCCTAGATACCTAGAGGTAGAGTCGCTAGTGGTAGTGTGGAAAAGGCCGTATAGTACAGAACTCATCTTTCATCATTCAATGCAAGTTAGCAAAGTAATCCTCCTTCTGTAGTAATGAAACTGAGAGTGTGGCTCATACACCTGACTCAACTCTATAATTAGTAATTAAATCCTTTATTCCATTCCCATTCAAACAATGATTTTTAAAACAAAATTTTTATTGATTTTTTTTTTGTCTTCACATTGTCTGAATTTTCCCCGGAATCCTTCTCTGCCTTCCTACCTCCCAGAGAGCCATCCCATATAACAAAAGATTTCTTTAAAAAGAAAATGAAGATGAGAAAAAAATAGAAAAAATTGCCAATAGATGCAATATTCCAGACCCATGCTCCACCACTGCCCTGTCCTGCAATGGAGTGGGGGAGGGGTCTTCACAGAGCTCTTTGGATTGGTTTATGATTGTTCTTTCTATTTGCATTGTTGTAGTTACTGTGAATATTGTTTTCTTGGGTCTGCTTGCTTCACTCTGCATCAGTTCATGTAGATCTTTCCATGCTTCTCTGTATTCACGACACATATAATTTATTACAGCATAGGAATATTCCATTACATTCATGGACCATAGTTTGTTTAGCCGTTCCCCAGTAGATGGGCAGCTACTTCATTTTTAGTTCTTTGCTAACAAAAAAGTGCTGCTATCAATACTTTGGTGTATCTGGTGCCTTTCTTTTTATCAATGCCCTCCTCAGGATATATGACTAGCAGCAGAATTTCTAGAACCAAGGGCATGAACGTTTTAGCCCTTTGTTTGAATGATTTCAGATTGCTTTCCAAAATAGTTGTACTAATCTGTAGCTTCCCCAACAACACATTCATGTGCTTACCTTTCCATGACCCCTCAATTGAAGCTTTCTTAATTACTTTTTATATTTTTTCATATCATGAATTATGGAGCAGCTAAGTAGGTCAATGCACACAGTGTTGCCTTTGGAGTCAAGAAGACCTTAGTTTGAATCCTGTTTCTGACACTTACTAGCTGCGTGACCTTGGGAAAGTCACTTCGTGTTTCTGGGCCTCCATTTCCTCATGTGTAAAATAAGGGGTTGGACTCTCTATCCTCTAAATCTAGGATCCTCTAAGTATGAATAAGATGGATATGAATTGTTTCTTCTGCTGCTATAGGCACCACAGTTGCTAATCAGGGCTTCGTTGTCTTGTGATGTCATCCGAGGATGGGGCATAGGGGGAGCATGGGAGGTGGTGGGCTCATCGGAACTCCAGGTGCTGCTCTGGGGGTACGTCGTATTTGACCTTGTGGGCTTCAAAGAGGTTGCATAGTTCTGTCATGTAACGCTGGTGCAGACAGTCCACCTCCTCTTGGGATGGGTTCATATTTTGCTCCACCTTGATGGGTTTCCCCACTGGGAGATACAAAGCAGAGGGAGGGGGTGAGAGGACATATGTACTTCCCCCACCCAACAAGCAGAGATCCAGTGAATGGGCAAATTGGGACTAAACTGACAGTCACACCAACAATCATATGCGCACCCTAGGCCAATAATACACAAGGTCTCAGTTTCTCTGCCTGCCAAATGGGATTCATCCAGTGACATGTTGTGTTTGAAGCATTTCTAAGTGCCATGGATGCTCAGGCTCTCAAGGTTAGGGCTACTGGATGCTTAAGGATTGAAATGGGCATTGGTAATAGAGAGAAGGGACAGCTAGGTGGCGCCACAGTGCACAGAGCACTGGGTCTGGAGTCAGAATGACTCATCCTCCTGAGTTCAAATCCAGCCTGAGACACTTACTGGGTGACCCTAGGCAAGTCACTTAACCCTGTTTGCCTTAGTTCCTCATTTGTCAAATGAAATGGAGAAGTAAATGGCAAACCACTCCAGTATCTTTGCTGAGAAAATCCCAAAAGGGGTCACAGAGACTTAATAACAATAAGAAAGAGAAGGTCCAGAGGAGAGAGTTCACCCCTGTTACTATTTAACCCAATAGCTGCAGAGTCAGTGAAGCAATCTTCCTGCTGAAATGAAGGCCACGTATCATAACATCACATATTTTAAAAATGGAAGGGACCTTCAGAGGCCAGTGAGTCCAAGGCCCTTATTTTACAGACAAGGAAACTGAGACCCAGAGAGGCTAAGTAACTTGCCCAGGGTCAAACATATCTGAGGCAATATTAGAATCTGTCTTCCTGCTTCCAAGTCCAGTACCCTGTCCACTGCTCCTCCCTGGCTCAAGCCACCGGCTCTTATAGGTAAGGTTCTGGGCCTCATCTTGCCAGGGCACAGGCCACCATGCAACTTCTCACACCTTCTTCCCCTGTGTGGGTCCTTCCCTCCCTCCCTTTTCTAGTTCCCCTAGATATATTTGTCTTTCTCCATCAGAATGTAAACTCCTTGAGGGTAAGGGCTGTCTTGTTTGCTTGTATTTCTATCCTCAATGATTAGTATAGTGCGTAGTAAGCGATTAAGAAATGCTCTCTGTCTCTGCCTTTTTCTCTCTTTCCATGTCTCTCCATCTCCCTATCCCTATCTAAAGTTTGCAAAGTGCTTTATAAATGTTATATCTTTTTGTCCTCACAACAACCTTGGAAGGTCGATGCTATTATACCCATTTTGCATAAGAAGATAATTGAGTAAGAAGGTTGTCACTAGCCCAGGGTCATACGGCTATGTTTTTGAGGTCATATTTGAACTCAGGTCTTCCTGATTTCAGGTCCGGTACTTTATTGACCTCTATTGCCTGTGTGCCACCTAACTCCTCTCTCTCTCTCTCTCTCTCTTTCTTTCTCTCTCTCTCTTTCTGTCCTTCTTCTCTTGGCATAATAATAATAGCTAGAATTTCTATAACACTTTAACGTTTGCAAAGTGAAAACACTTTGTTACATATCTTTATCCTCACAGCAGCCCTGGAAAGTAGATGCTACTGTCATATCCATTTTGCATATGAGGATAATTGAGATAGACAGAGGTCATCACTTACCCAGGGTCACACAGCTATTAAATTCTAAAACCAAATTTGAACTCAAATCTTCCTGACTCTAGGTCTAGAATTCTATCCACTTTATCCCTAGGTGTCACCTAATTCCATGTCCCCCTCTCTGCATGAGGTTAGTAGTGCAAAGATTATTATGCCCACTTCACAGATAAGGAAATTGAGGCTCAGTGATATTGACTGACTCTCCCAAGGTCTATCTAGTAAATGCTGAAGCCAAAATTATTAATAATGGCAACAACAATAATGATGATAATAGTCTGGTAGATTCTACTAAGCTGGAAAGACTTTGAATATAGGTCTACTGCTAAGGACCAGCCTAGGGAAATGGGGAGGGCCTTATCACTAGGGGATCAAGATTTTCAGCCACAACAACTCATTAAACAAATAGTCTACCAAAGTACAGAAGAGCCATAATCTTTATGTGTGCAGAGAGGCCCCACATGGATATTTTTGAGGTATTAAAGTATAATGATAAAAATAATCATTGTAATGATAATAAACTACGCTATAATTTAATATAGTAATACCTCCCTTTCCAGAAATCAGTTATCTAGCATCATCAGAAAACAGCCAAGAACCAAGCATGAAACAAATACAACCTCTGAACAGCCAAAACAACTGTCATAAAGTCCACACATCGAAGTCCATGTCCTTTCCTCAGCAGACAAGGCTTCAGCCATCTCTCAGTGCCAATTAACTCTTAATTTGCACATAATGATGACAAATCTTGAAGAGCATCAGAGTGCTGTGGTAGCACTGGAGGTTCAAGGACTTGGGTGACAATCCTAGCTTTCTGATTTTGTAATTACTGCTGGAACCTTATTTGACTTAACTATGAAAAAAAGATTGGAGTAATTGATCTCAAAGGTCCCTTCCAGTTCTATTGCTGATTTTCTGTACTTCTAAATCCTACATCCTGCTATCTCATCCTGGAATTTCCCTTGAATCTGGGGCCTACCCATAACTCTGGAACATGCTACCATCCTTGTTCACCCTGGGATATCCCTCTTCAAAGCTTGCCCCTCTGCTCCCACCGCTGAATGCCTCCTGGAAGCTCCATTTTGTGAAGGGGCCACGAGGGCCTTCCTTCATTCCCCTCCTTTTCTTGGTTCTTGACTTTCTAGACTCCAAAAGTGCCTTCAAACTCTTCTGTCCCACTCATGCTTTTAGCTCCCTTTTGTGAGTTGTTGGGTAGGAAGTTTTTCTTGACATTAAATTTAAATTTGTTTTTCTGCAACTTTTAGGGCCAAGGAGAAAAGATCTTATCCTTTTTTTTTTTTTGGCAAGGCAATCAGGGTTAAGTGACTTGCCCAGGATCACACCTCTAGTAAGTATCAAGAGTCTGAGGCTAGATTTGAATTCAGGTCCTCCTGACCCCAGGGCTAGCACTCTATCCACTGTGCCACCTAGCTGCCCCGATCTTATCCTTTTCCCACAGAATAGATCTTGATCCTTGAAGCCAGCAATCTTTTCTTCTCCTGGCTATACATCCTCAATTCCTTCAACCAGTTTTTACATGATCTCATCTTCCAGCCTCTCACTATTTTTTCTTATCCTCTTCTGGATGCATTTCATTTTTTTGAGCCTCCTTAAAATGTAGCCCCAGAACTGGATAAAATATTCCAGAAGTGTCTAATCAGAGCAAAGTTCAGTGAGATTATCATCTCCCTTGTTGTAGACACTAAGCCTCTAAACCTGAGTTCAAATTCAGCCTCAGGGGGCAGCTAGGTGGCACAGTGGATAGAGCACCAGCCCTGAAGTCAGGAAGACCTGAGTTCAAATTCACCTCAGACCAAACACTTAACACTTACTAGCTGTGTGACCCTGGGCAAATCACTTAACTCCAATTGCCTAAAAACAGAAACAAAACAAATTCAGCCTCAGACACTTACTAGCTGTGTGACCCTGGGCAGTTCACTTCCATACTGTCTGCCTCAGTTTCCTCATCTGCAAAATGGGGATAATAACAGTTCCTAGTTCCCTGAGAGGATCAAATGAGTTAATATTTGTAAAGTGTTTATGCGTGGCTCACAGTAGGTGCTATATTCATGCTAGTAATTATTATTATTATTAATAATAACAAGAGCTCACATTTGAATGTATTCTATTATGATCCTATAACAATAACTGACATTAGCTCTTTAAGGTTTACAAAGTGCTTTCTTGTGGAAGAAGAAGATAAGTCCTACCCTGGGGCAGAAGTAGGGATACTGAGGGAAGTACTTAGGAAAAAACACATGACAAAATGGAAAGCCTGTAGTCAGTGGTCCAGGTCTGAACCCTGGTTCTGCCACCTACGGCCTATGTGATCTGGGAAAAGTCACTTTGCCTTTCTAGGCCCCAGTTTCCTCATCTGTAAAATGAAGGGATTGGACTGGATGATTTCTAAGGTCTCTCAGCTGTAAATCGATGACACTGTAAGTCTAACTTGCAGATACCTGTTTTCAAGCCATAAAAGAAGAGAGGATTAACAACCAAGCCATCCCAAAGTACAGTGGGCTGCCTTGGGGGTAGTGAGCTGCCCATAACTGGAGATGTGCAAATGGAATCTGGATGTCCATTTGGTGGGGACCCGTGCTTTGGGCTGGATGACCTTGAGGCTCCTTCTAACTTAGATATTCCACAAGTCCTTGTTTGTTGGCGCCTGACTCCAACCCAAACAGATGAAAAGAGCACTCCCATTTTGCTGCCTGCTGCCTAGGTGAATTTGGAAAGGGTTGCTTTTTGCTCTCTGGGCATCAGTTTTCTCATCAGCAAAATGAAAATGTTGGACTAAATTTCCTGCCAGATTTAAGTTCTATGATCTCAGCACAGAATTTCTTTGTCTTTTGGCTTCCATGGAAGGTGATTTTAGAGACCAGCAGGGGAACGTGGCTGTACATGGGGGCTATGGTGGGACATAGGCAAGAATGGAGCCTGAAGAGTGGGACACTCGGGGCCCATCCCATGCCAGTCCCACATTCCTTGGCATCCTAGTAACTTACCCACAGTAGTGATCTGATGCCGGTACGGGAGCAGGCCAAAGTTGTACTGGAAGATCCCTCGACCGTGGAAGAGTGGGAGGGAGATGCCCATGATCTTCTGCAGTTTCTCCTGGATCCAGCGTAGCCAGGACCCCTGGGGATTGTCAATTTGGTCAAAGAGTTCATTCTCCCCAAAGGAGAATATCGGCACCAGAGCTGCCCTAGAGAGACGGAGAAGAGATGAGGCAGAGGTGGGAAGAGGAGAACATCGGCACCAGAGCCGCCCTAGAGAGACGGAGAGGGGACGAGGCAGAGGTGGGACGAGGAGAACACCGGCACCACAGCCACCCTAGAGGCAGAGGTGGGACGAGGAGAACATCGGCACCAGAGCCGCCCTAGAGAGACGGAGAGGAGATGAGGCAGAGGTGAGACAATGCCTGGGGCACTCAGATGCAAGGCAGACAGGGGTCCTGGGTTCAGCCCCAAGGCTCCTTCTCAGGAGCTCTGGTCAACAGCCATTGAAGGGTGCTGAGGAAAGCTGAGGCCACAATCCCTGATAACATCTTTACAGGGCAAGACTCAGCCCTTAATCTGCCAAGTTCCCCTCAGGTACCCACAACATCACAGAATCTCAGAGTTAGGAGATGCTTTAAAGACCACTTAGTCCTGAGCAGGAATCAGTGCTAGGCACTGGGGACCAAAAAAAATTAAGAAGGAAGGGATAGCCGTATTGTCACAGGACTGAAAGTCTCCTCATTAAAATGTAAGTTATCTTGGCATCTCAGCACCCAAATATAAGACATATTGGCCTTAGAGTGACTAAAAAACCAAGAACGGGCCTTACCCGTGAAGCAAAGCAAGTTTAATAAATCCTTTCCGGTTCCTCAGTAGTAGTGTGTAGCTTCCAGGACGAGCATCCAGGGCCTCCTGGGACCCTCCCACAATGACCACCAGCAAGTTTCCACCTCTCTTCTTGCTCAGCAGGTATGAGACACACTCCTTCTCTGATGTGACTAGACCTGATGGAGGTGGGGGTTCGGGAACAGAGAGGGAGACACAGACACCAGGTCTTGCATGATGGTGATACCCACATGAGAATGTCTCATGATACCCAATGAGAATTTGGCCCTCCTTGTCCCCTTGAGGGAGGTGCAAATCAGGAAGGGACACAGTATCCTTGGGGTCCCAGGTCAGTCGTTATATGGGAAGGCAACTGAAAGGGAGAGTTTATGGTGTGTTCCAGAACAAATATTATAATACATCTTCATGCTCCAAAGGTCATCAAGGTGTAGTGGAAACAATAACAGACTTGGAGTCAAGAAGCCTGGGTTCGAATCCCAGCTCTGAAACTTACTAGCTTGGTAGCTATGGGTAAACCATTTTCTTTCTCTCAGACTTAGTTTCCTTTTCTGTAAAGAGGGACACTTGCATGACTTTCTTTACAGGGATGTTCTTTACAATGCATTGAATACCTTAAGTGGTTATAGAAATATGAGTTATTCATATCATCAGTCTTTCTCATGTCCCCTCTAGATAGACCCCTTATTCTAGCAAAGAATAGTTGTCTTCTGTTCCTGCTGACCTATTCCATGGTTTATGCCTTTGCATTTGCTATTCTTCTCATCTAGAAAACTCTCCTTGCCCTCCTCAGTGATCTACCTTATTTACCCACTGCCAAACTTCCCTCCCTGAGGAAGCTGACTGGTATTGTACCACCTCCCCCCAAATAATTCATTCTTTCACTCAGGGCATGTCCCAGTGCTTACATACTCAATTTGCATCTTGTCCATGTCAAACTGTCAATACGCATTCTGGAAAAAAGTTTCCTCTTTGTCATTTCTTTGTTTGTGACACCACACTGGGCATCCCAGGGAGAGGACCATATCTGCCCAGACTTGGAGCTCCCCAAAGGCGGAGACCACATCTCTCCCACCACAGCTGGGACTTCGTGTGTGGGATCTCTATCACTCATTATAAGATCAAAAGGATTTAGGGTTAGAAGGAACTTCAGATATCATCTAGTTCAATCGACTTATTTACAGATGAAGAAACTGAGTCCCAGAGACAGATAGAAACTCTTAGAGTTACACAGCTAGTAAGGGGACCAGAATGATTCAAACCCGAGTCTGGTACTTCTGCTACACAACACAGATTGGGAGAAAGGACCATGTCTCTCTTCTATGAAAGTGGAAATTCTTCAAAGGCTACATTCTCTTTCTTCCATATAAATCTTTAAAACAGCTTAGCGCAATGGAAACACCATTGAATTTGGAGTCAGAAGAGCTGGGTCAGAAGAATCCCTGCTTTGCTACTCGATATCTGTGTAACCCCAACTGAACCAAAGCCCTTCTCTCGGCCTTAGTTTTCTCATCTGCAAACTGGGAAGGTAAAACAGATGAGGAGCTTCTATCTTTAAGGTCTATGATCTCTGAAAGTCATTCTAGCTTTGTCTTAGGTCCTTTTCTCTTCTCCTATACTGTTTCACTTGGTTATTTCATCAGCTCTCATGGATTCAATTATCATCTCTATGCAGATAATTTTCAGATCTACTTATCTATCCCTAGCCTCTTTCATCATGTCTGGATTTGAATCTCCAACTCCCTGTTGGACATCTCAGACTGGATGTCCCATAGACATTTTAAACTCAGCTTGTCCAAAATTGAACTCATTATCTTTCCCCCCAAATCCTCCTCTCTTCCTAACTTCGCTACAGCTGGCAAGGGCCCCACCATCTTCCCAGTCCTGGGGTGGGGAACCTGCAGCCTTGTCACCTTCTAGATCCTCAAGTGTGGCCCTTTGACTGAATCCAAACTTCACAGAGCTGTGGCCTTCTGGATCCTCAAGTGCAGCTCTTTGACTGAACAGTTTAACAGAACAAATATGAAGTTTGGATGAAGTCAAAGGGCTGCACTTGAGGATCTAGAGGGCCACATGTGGCCTCGAGGTTGCAGGTTCCACACCCCTGTCCTAGTTATCTAGGCTGGAAACCTAGGCATCAGCCCTGACCCCTCACTCTCCCTCCTACACACCCTTAAGCAATCCATTGCATGTCCTGCCACTCTCACTTTGTATCCTCTCTAGTAGATGTCCCCTTCCCTCCCCTGAATGTGACCCCACCTTGGTGTAGGCCCTCATCACCTCGTTACTGGATTATTGCAGTAACCTGCTGGCTGCTCTCCCTGTTTCAAGTCTCTCCCCAATTCAACCCATCTTCTGCTCCTCTGTCAGTGATCTTCCTAAAGTACAGGACTGCCCATATCACTCTCCCTACTCAACATATTCCAGTGACCCCCTATTACCTCCAGCACCAAATGGAAAACTCTGTTTGGTTTCCAAAGTCCTTTGCAAGCTGGTACTTGTCTACCATTAGCCTCTACAGAAGCTAGGTTCCTTGCTGTTCTTTGCACAAGACACTCCATATCCTGACCCCAGGCATTTTCACTGGCTGTCCCACATGCCTAGAATGTATCTTTTCCTTTTTTTTTTCTTTTATTAATTTATTTTGCTTTATCAACAATCGCTTCCATAAACTTTTGAGTTTTAAATTTTTCTCCCGCTCCCTACTTTCTTCCCCAAGACGGGCACGCAACTTGATATAGGCTATACATATAGAATGTATCCTTTCTTTTCTTTTTTTTTTTTTGCAGATAACATCTGTTTGTTCTATTAATCATACAAAACTATTGACCAGTGGTAGTACTTTAATTTACAAATGGCCATTAACAAGGTGTTTAACTTGGGTTTACACTTAGCATGCTATACAGTGAAGAATGTTATATTATGTTTTTCTTTAAGTAACTTTCTCAATAATGTGACACTAAAATAATTTTACATGATAGATGCAGAAACATGAAATCATTTTTCTAAATAAATACTTTAGGAAGAACAGAATGTATCCTTTCTTGACTCAGCCTCCTGGCTTCCCTGAGTTCCTTCCAGGCTCAGTTAAAATCCCACTATCTGCTTAGTGTAAGTGCCTTCTAGGGGTGTGCTGGAGACAAATCATACTGGTACCTGAAAGCTAGGCAAATATTTATGAGCACACATCTGGGCCCACCTTCCCTTAGAAATTACTTCCAAGTTATCCTGTATATATCTGGTTCGTACAAAATTGTCTGCTTCTTGTCTCCCCCATTAGATTGTAAGCTCCTTGAGGGTAAGGACTGTTTTGGCCCTTTTTTGTATCCCAAGCACTTAGCACCATTCCTGGAATGTAGAAAATGCTTAACAAATGAAGTCTCTAATAGTTTCACAGATTTAGAGCTGGAAATTACTTCAGAGATCAACTAGTCCAAACCCTTTATTTTACAGAGGAAACTGAGTTAAATGACTTCCCTAAGGAAATATAGTTAGTAAATGGCTGAGTTAGGACTTGAACCTGGGTCCCCTCATTCCATGCTATGATCCAGTGATCAGTATTTCTGACTCTGGCAGTTTAGGTTCAGCATCTCCCAACACTTATTACTGAACACTTACTACTCCCCTTCCCCCTCCCCCACCCAAATCTAATCAAAATCTCCCTCACTGCATATCAGAGGCCATTGCCTCAGCAGAGGGATAAGTACTATTGGCTGGTCTCTTTTAATGAGTCTTTCTATCTTTGTGAACCAGGTTCCACCATTGTGCAGAAATATTCTCCTTCGCAAATCAGGTATGGGTGGGGATTGGCAATGGGGAAATGGGTAGGGGAAGAAACATACCTCCACTCATGATATAATCCCTGAAGATGGGAATTCGGAACCACAAAGTCAGCATCATCAGATGGGAGCGGATCCCAGGAAACGCAGAAGAAAAACCAGTGCCTTCAGTACAGAAGTTGGTGAAGGCTCCGGCAGCCAGAACGCCATGCGGGTGGAAGCCAGCAATATAGTTCTGGCTCGGGTCCAACTCTGCTGTCTTGATGAGCTAGGGAGACACCAACCATTGGAGCAATAAGCACCTTCTCCATCTCAATGGCTTTAGAAACCTCTTGTTATAGAATCTCCCAGGACTGGTTAGTGAATCTTGCCTTAAGGAAACCTGACATATATAAAAATTTGAACTTGGAAAACATCTGTGAAGAGATGATTATCTATAAAATGAGTACCATGCCCAGTTTGGCATCCTTTTGTACATTTATATTTTCATTACGGCTCTACTCAGTTGCTAGTGGTGTAGACGAGACCTTGGGTTCTTGAAGACAATTCTGTTTACTTGTCTTCCATCCATCTTATTTCAGTTCAGTTCAGGAAGCTTTTATCAGACACCTGATATGTGTGGGGTTCTGTGCTGGGTCCTGGGGATACAAAGATAGAAATCAATACAATTCCTGCCTTCAAGGAGCTTACCCACTTCTACGGGGAGGGATACAACATTTAAGTAGATGGACACAATCTGAATTTAAGGAGGGAGAGAGAAGCAACAACTAGGGGAATCAGGGAAACCTTCACGTGAGAGGTAGCATGTTAGCTGAGCCATGAAGGAAGCGAGGTATTCCAAGAAGCAGGGCTAGGGAGTGAGAGCATTCTAGACACGCAGGACAGCCTATGAAAAGGGATGAAGATGGGAGATGGAATGCTAGACTGGGGAACAAGAAGTGGGCCAGTTCAGTTAGAATGCAGAATGTGTGAAAGACAGTAATGATAAGACAGAAAGATAGGTTGGACATTGTGCGATGATCAACTATGATAGACTTAGCTCTTCTCAGCAACGCAATGATACAGGGCAATTCCAAAAGACTTGTGATGGAAAATGCTAACTACATCCAGAGAAAGAACTATGGAGTCTGAATGCAGAGTGGAACATATTATTTTCACCTTTTTTTTTTGGTTCGTTTTTTCTTTCTTGTGGTTTTTCCCTTTTGTTCTGATTTTTCTTTCACATCATGACTAATGTGGAAATATGTTTCCATGATTGCACATGTATAGCCTATATCAGGTTGCTTGCTATCTTGGGGAGGGTGGAGGGGAGGGAGGAAAGGAGGGAGAACATTTGGAACTTAAAATCTTACAAAAACGAATGTTGAAAACTATCTTTACGTGTAATTGGGAAAAAAAATACTATTATTAAAAAAAGAGATAGGTTAGAGGCAGAAAGAATGTGAAGGGCTTTCAATGCCAAGCTGAGGACTTTGTGGCTTTTCTTTTAGGAAATAGGGAGCAAGTGAAGATTTTTAACTAGGGGGAGAGACATTGTTAGACCCATGGTTTCAACATATCACTGTGGTAGCTGTGTGGAGAACAGCGTTGCTCAAACATCAATGCCTTTCCTGACTCCTCCAACGGCTGGTGCCCTTTTGTATTTATATCATATCCATTTATTCTATATATGATTATTATATATGGATATGTTGTCTTTCCCAATGGAATATAAGCACCCTGAGGGGAAGGATTGTTTTATTTTTGTCTTCGTGTCACCAGTGCTAGGTACAATGCTTGACACATAACAGATACTTAATATATTCTCCTGACTCATTTCATTTATTGATAAATTTGAGAAGGGAGAGATTAAAAACAGAGAGAACACTTGGAAGGCTAGTGAGATAGTCCAGGTGAGAAGTAAAGAGGCCTGGAATCAGGATGGTACACGTGTGAATGGAGAGGAAAGAGGAATTGCGAGAGACACTGTGGAGGAGATTCAGTAGGTTGGGACATTTCGGTGAATACTGGTCATGAGGGGTGAGGAAGAATTAAAGAGGAATAAGAGATTGGAAACTGGTGTGAACTGAAGGAGACGGGTGCTCTCCTAGGAAGTTTGGCAGAGGGGGGAAGAGAAAAGATAAAGAATTCTATTTTGATTAGAAGTATAGATTGAAATAAGCATGAAGTATGGGTTTTTGTTGTTGATGATATAAAATTGTTACAAAGGAGGGTTTCTATTTGAGGGAGATGTGGGGTTAGGAAATAAAAAAGCATCAATAATAATTTTTAATGTGCAAATAAGAAAGCAAAAAGAGTAGCAGAAGGAACACAAATGGGGCAATTTTGCAATTAACTTATCAAAGTTAATATATACTTATTTAAAAAACAAAACTGTCCATAATGGAAGGCCATAGTCTATTCTACAATGCTCTTTCTTATTTTTCTTCGTATATTGAAATGTTTGCAGTTTTTGATGATTAAAGTCACAATATAATATTTTGATTTTGAACGTGTTAAGTCAATTGTGCTTGCAGACTCTAAGCAGTGATGGGCTCCTCCAAACGAGGAAGGATTTGAGAAGTTTCCCGGTGACAGTCTGTACCTGCCACCCAGGGCCAGCCTAGCTGAGCTCATCACTGGAAAGCTGACCGTATGGTGAGAAAGATTTTGGCCACTGTGATCCATGAAAAAAATAAAAAGACAGCACTGTCTGGGCAGACAGGGCTAATGAAGATGGAGTTTTTGGTGATCTCTAATCAGAAATTTAGATATTGATCGTATAAGTGTTAGTCTTTCAATGTTAGTTTTAGTGTTAGTTTTTCAATGACCAACGAGTTGTCATATTACTGGAAGAACATTCTTTTTTACATTTATATATTTTTTAATTTTGGCTTCATTTCTGATCTCTGTCCCATTCCCCCACTACCCTACAAACTTGACCCCATCCAACCTCCCAGGGAACCTTGTAAAAAGATTAAAAGAAAGAGGAAAAAATAGCAAAATTTGTCAACCAACTGCTTATGTCCAACAGGATATACAATATTCCATTCCAAACAGAACTGCAGATGGGACCAAACTCTCTTACCTCCTACACTGTTATGCCTAAAAGGGTTGGTTTCCCACCCCCAAAGAGTCAGAAGAGGGCTTAGACTCCCCCAGGAGGGAGAACTAGGAGAAACTGGTGGAAATTGAAGAGAGGTCGATTTTTGATCCATATAACGAAAAGCTGTCCAAATGTTGAACAGGTTGCCCTGGAAGGCAGCAAGTTCCCTTCCATTGGAGGCCAATCAATCAATAAACATTTATTAAGTGCTTGTCTGGGTCAGACACTGTGCTAAGATCTGGGGATGCAAAGATAACAGTGAACAGTCCCTAGCCTCAAGGAGCTTACATTCTATCAGGAGGGACCATATGTACCAAGAGGTATAGACACCACAGATACTGAGTGATTTTGAAGGGGAATGTCTTCAACTAGAAGCTGGATGGCCACTTGCTGGGGGACATCTTGGAGGGGAATTCTGTTCCAGTAGGAGGTGGGCTGGATGCCTTTTGAGTTGAAGCCCTTTCTAACTCACATTCTAGGATTCTAAGAATAACACCATATCATACACCTTTTCATATTACTGTGTATTGTATCTGTCAGGTAACAAGCATTTGTTAAGTGTCTTCTATGTGCCAGACATTGTGCCAAGCATTGGAGATTCAAAGAAAGACACAAAACAGTCTCTGCTCTCAAGAGGTTGACAGCCTAATAGGGAAGATAATATGTAAATATCAAGGTATATATAGGATATCTACACAGAACAGATGGAAGGCAATCTTCGAGGAGAAGGCAGTATGAGCTAGGGGGATTGGGAAAGGCTGCTTGAAGAAGGTAGGATTTCAGCTGAGTCTGGAAGGAAACCAGGGAAGCTAAGAGGTGAAGAGGGAGAACTTTCTAGGTGTGGAGGACAGTTCAGGAGAAGGCAGAGAGATCATATCACTTCTCTAGAGCTGGAAGGAACCTCAGGATCATCCAATCCTCTTACTTTACAAATGAGGAAACTGAGGCCCAGGTAGCTTAAGTGACTTGTCCAATGTCACACAAGTACTTATATCAGATGAGGCAATATATGTAAAATCCTTTACCAGCCTTCAAACACTATGCACATTATATTCCAGCTATCTGTGATTTCAGGAGGATGGGTCTTCTCTCCCCATATGCAGACTGTAGCTGCCTATGCCTTAATGTAGGGCCTGGAAACTAGCAGGGACTTACTAAAAGTTCGTTGACCTAAATGGAATTAATAGTTGGGTCTTCATTGGCTACTGTGACAAAACAATAACAATCCCTCTCCCCAAACCCCACAAAATGGTGCCCCTGCTAGCCCCTCCTCTGGGGATGAGCCCCTCTGGTCCTTGGATGGCCCAAGTACATCCATCCTCAAGCTTGGACTTTAAACTTTGCCAGCTTGGTAAATACAGAGTCACAGAATTTCAGAGCCAGACTGTATTTTAATGGATATAAACCAGTGAATGAGCATTTATTACATGCCTACTATGTACCCAGCACTGTGCTACCTGCCCTGAAGGAGCTTACACTCTATCTCTACTCCAACATGTGCCAGAGGTGGTTGATCATCTATCCTCTCCTTGAAAACCTCCAAGGAGAGGGAAATCACTTTCTCCTGAGACAGCCCATTTTTGTATGTCTCCTTTTCTCCTACTAGACATTGGTTTCCATGAGATAGAGTGAAGGCCAGTCACAAAATGGAGTTGGTTTGGTGTGGGAATCAAGAGAGTCAATCAGAATCTATCTCATGAACACCAGCTCCATCTTGTGCTGCCATGTGTATTCTCCATCTTCTTGTTTTTCTGCAAATCATCCATTGGAAAATAGATTGTATAAGCCGTCTATTGTTTCATGAATGCAGGTGGATGCAATTAATCCACATTCCTTAATTCTGGGAAAAGAAAGATCTTGAAACTTACTTGCCACCTGTCTAACTTGACCAAGATTCACTCTTCCCCCATCTCAACTTGGAAAGCCTCTAATCTTTCTTCCAATTAGAAATCAGGTTACCTAACTTTGTATCCTAGTTTGTGTCCTACTAATGGTTTCCTTTTAATTAACTGATATTATTTGATTAATTGTTTTTAATACATAAAAATCCATCTCACTCTGTATTCAGGGTCTTTGGACTGACTGGAGAGTTCATTGACCCATTTAATATGCTTGTTTTGCTAATAAATCATACACCTCAGATTGTGTTTCCTCAGTTTTTATTAATAATCCACCTTATTTAAGATCATGGGATCATTGGTCTAGAGCAGGAAGGAACCCCACAGACAATATAGTCCAACTTCATTTTACAGATGAAGAAACTGAGTCACAGGAAGGTTAGTTAACTTGCCCAAGGTAACCTGCCATCATCAGGGGCAGGATTTGACTTGGGATCCTCTGACTCAGTGGAGTCCCAAGGGAAGGTAATGGAGGTAGCCTGCCTTGGGTTCAGGCAATTAGGGGTTGTATTGAGGACAGCACCTCCAACAAAAGATGAGAGTGTATGGACAAAGAACCACCTTCTCAGCAGGAATGAACTGCCAAGTTTGGGGAAAGGGCAGCCCTGGGCAGCGGGGCATGGCGGAAGATGTTAAGATGGGCATCAGCACACGGAAGAAGATGTAATGATGGGCATCGTTACATGGAAGAAGATATGATGATAGGCAGCTCCCTGTAGCTTCCAAGGACCTTCTTTGTTGAGGGAAGAAACCCAGGGGCATCACATTAATCTAGTTTAAAAGTATCAACCCATTATTTTTTCTCCTTTTTTGTACTGTAATATTTATTTTATTTTTAATTTTTTTTATTGACATGACTATAATGTTTAACAAAAGGAAATTTTCATTGTGTTTATTTTCTGGACATTATTGTTTCATTTCATGGTTATTAATGAAAATAATTTTATCACATAGACATGGAGGTGTTAAAAAAATGGCCTGCTCTGTGTGTCAGATACACTAAATACACCTCTGCTCTGATTCCAGAACCTGTATTCTTTCTTCCAGGTATGTCTACTCCCTACATTTCTTGGATATTAGACCTTTATCAGAGAAATTTACTGCAAAGGGCTCCCCCCCACCCAGTTAACTTTCTCTTCTAATTCCCGTTGCATTGTTTTTATTTGTGCAAAAACTTTAATGTCATGTATCAAAACTGTTAACTTCATCTCCTGTGATCATCTTTATCCTTTGTTAGGTCCAGAACCCTTCCCTTATCTATACCTATGAAAAGTCTCTCTTTCCATTCTCCTTTAATTGGTTTATGAGATAACCTCTTACATCTTGGCCATGCATCCATTTGGAGCTTACTGTATGTCAAGTGAGATAACATGTGGAAAGTACTTTGCACACCTTGAAGCACTATGTAAATGCTAGCTATTAGGATGATTGATGTCTATGCTGATGTCTATTTTGCAGAAATAGAAACTAAAAACCAGAATAAGGAGGTGATTTGCCCTAAATCATAGTTAGTAACTATAAGAGTGAAGATTTGAACCCAAGACTCCTGACTCCAAGTCCCATGCTCCTCCCACGAAACCAGGGTTCCTTTAAGCATACATGGAGTGCTCATCCCTGAGATGGGTCCCAGGCTATATAGATAAACACAGGCTCAAGCTGGAATCCCTAAAGGACCCTGAGAGAAGTTCAGGGGCCCAACCCTTGCCCTTTCCTATGAGGACAGTTTTATGGACTGTGGCCATGGCTCCATAGAAATAACGCAGGGCTAGAAGGACCTTAGGGATCATTTAGTTCAACTCCATTTTACAGATGGCGAACCTGAGGCCCAGAGTGATAATATGACTTGCTTATTGTCATGAAGGTAGTAATTAGGACAGGCACAATCAGAGCCCAAGTTTTCTGACTCCTAACGCAGAGTCATTCCCCCTTACATCAAAGTGCCTCATCCTTGGAAACTCTAACTTAGGTGGCAGCTAAAGTCTAACCCTGGGGGCAAGGGTAGGCCCCTGATCCTCAGTATGCTTTCCTGAGGCCAAAGATCATCTCTTCCAACTTATCTACCTTCCAGGAGCCAGAAACTTTGGACTTTTATTTACATAGGAGGGTGCAAAATCCTTCTGAGTTTGCATAACAAGAGGAAAGGGAGGATCCTTAGCTGGACATCTGGTGATTTAGGCTTCAGTGAAAGCAGTGGTAACCCACAAGATGTGACTCCCACAGGTACTAGTCCCCAACAACTGCCTCTGGCCAATCGTGGTACAGCAGCATTTAATCTTAGCAAGTCCTAGGCATACAAAACTAGAATTGTAAGGGGCCCCAGAGGCCATCTGGTTACCCAGTCTTTAAAAAAAAAATTATTGATATCTTTTTATTTTTAAAATACCTACATTTTGCAATGTATCCTCTCGCCCTCTACTAGAGAACAATCCCTTAAAAGAGGAGGAAAAAAACTAATTTAAATACACTAACCCACATATTGAAAAGGTCTGACACTATACGAGGTGCTCCATACCCATAGGCCCCACCCCCATACACACACCCTGCAAAGTAACAAGACCAACACCCTCATTTTACAGGGGAAACTGAGGCCTAGAAAGGTTGGAAGAAGTTAGAAGAAGCCTCAAAAAACATATAGTCCAGGGGCAGTTAGGTGGAGCAGTGGATAGAGCACCGGCCCTGGATTCAGGAGGACCTGAGTTCAAATCCGGCCTCAGACACGTAACACTTACTAGCTGTGTGACCCTGGGCAAGTCACTTAACCCCATTGCCTACCCCCCCAAAAAAAAAACCCCAACAAACCCACCATATAGTCCAACTACTCCTGTGCAGGAGACCAAATTACAAGATCCCTGATAAACGGTCACCCAGGCTCTGAAGGTCTTCAGTGACAGGGATCGCACTACACAGAAAGAGTCAAACTCAGGGCCCTCTCTGAAGAAACCCGGATTTTGTGTCCCTAAATGCACCCCAATAGCAGCCTCTGAAGGGCTCTCCCAGAGACCAGAGTCTCAGGCAAAGCTGAATGTAGCACACATCCGCCCCTGCTGGCCATTCTGCAGTACTGCCCTCGCTGCTGCCTGAACTAGGCTCAGGGAGTGATTTTGTGACAGACCCTCTCTGAATGCTCTGCTAGAACCTTGTGTGCAAACTTAATTTGTCCAGACAGGATCCCAAAGCCTTACGGGATCAGCTCATAGTCACCTGATCTTTATTTCTAGCCACCCTTTAACAGGGAAGTGTTCCTAGGCATGGTTCCTGTCCTGGTCTGAGGATGCAGGCCTGGTCCCTCACCTAAAAGAACGAGCCCTGCTGGATTTAGAATCAGAGGGCCTGGGTCCCAATCCTAGCTCTGTCATACATGGCCCCCACCTTCAGAAATGTCCTAGGGACAAATCGGCTTCCCTCTGGTCTCCAGGCTGGGAGAAAGGGACAGGCCAGATAATTTAGATGGAAGTGGGTGGACTCAGCCCCAGGTCTGCCCCAGATGCTCTGAGAGGGAGGGTGAGTGAGAAGAAAGGGCACACCTGTGTGACCTCGACAGGCAGGTCATGTTAATTCTTGGAGCCACCGTTTACACATCTGTGAAATGTGGCAAGTTGGACGAGATGACCTCAAAGCTCTTTCCAACTCTAAATGCTATGATTTCTATGATCTTTGGTTTTAGGAAGGAGATGCAGCCCTTACCCTTAAAACAATCCCATGAAAGAAGGAATAAGGGAAGGCACGAAGTAAGAAGGAAAGAAGGAGAATGAAAGTGAGCTGTCAGACATGGAGGAGGAGGAAAAGCAGGAAGGAACAGTACCATGCAAGCCAAATGAATTAATAACTAATTTATTAAATTATGAAATAAGGCAGGCACACTTGGTTTCTTTGGGCACTCCCGGGGAAAGAGCACAGTGGCAGTGGGGAATGAGGCTAAAATCACACTTTTAATAAGGCGCACAGGGTGTAGGGGCAAATGGTGCAGAAAGTACAGAGACAAGTGGAGAAAAGATGTACAGAGGCAGAAGGTGCGATGGTCAAGAATAAGGTAAATGCAGGTAGTGTAGAATGAGAGTGGGGAAGGGAAGAGGCAGAGAATATCACTCATATGACTGTGGATTCCAGTTGGGAGTGCTAGGTAGCGAAGACCCTTGAGAAATGGAAGAGTGCTCAGGGGAGGAGTTCTCATTTTTTTTGTTTGGTTTTTTTTTAAGGCAGTTGGGGTTAAGTGACTTGCCCAAGGTCACACAGCTAGTAAGTGTCAAGTGTTTGGTCTAAGGCCATATTTGAACTCAGGTCTTCCTGACTTCAGGGCCGGTGCTCTATCCACTGCGCCACCTAGCTGCCCCTGGAGTTCTCATTTTTATAGGGTTTGGGGGGAACAGACTAATTTTTATTGGTGCCACTTTGGGGTGAGTTCATTAACATATCCAAATCATCTCAAAGATGCTGGTAAAACTTTGAAGTTAACATGTCCACATCATCTCAGAGTTATCAGCACCATTCGGCATCCTGCCAGTCTTACTGAAGATGTCTGGAACTTGTCTATCACAGCATGAAAAAGACCTGACAGCAAAGACTAGATGGCTTGGATTCAGCACATATTAGCAGGATGCGGTTTTTAGTTAATATGTGTATACACACACACACACACACACAACATATATCACATATATACAGCTACAGATACATACATACATACATACATACATATATTTTGTTGTTGTTGTTGAATTGTTTCAGTTGCAGCTAATTCTTTGTGACCCCACCTGGGTTTTTCTTGGCAAAGATGCAAGATGCTGGAGAGGTTTGCCATTTCCTTCTCCAGCTCATTTTATACACGAGAAACCGAGGCAAAAAAGGGTTAAATGACTTGCTCAGGGTCACATAGCTAGTGTCTGAGGCCAGATTTGAACTCAGGTCTTCTAGACTTGAGGCCTGAGGTTCTATCCATTGTGCCACCTAGCTGCCCACATACACATATACATATGTATACATACATATATACATACATATACACATATATTTTTATAATATGTGTACATAAAACATAAATATTTTAGTTAATATAAGAATGTGTAAATTATGCTCCTTCAATCTTTGAGACAGTTTGCACATGACTTCCAGGTTCCCCTTTGCAGTCTTACTTCTTGGTATTGCCACTTATACTGGCTACTTACAAACTTACTTATTATATTGACTAGAACGGTGGGGGGTTAGTCAGGAGGACCAGAACAAGAGATAATTTTAACACACTAAGACAGGAGGGAGCTACAAAGAGGTGGTCAACAGTATCAAAAGTCACAGAGAAGTCAAGGGGGGTGAGGACTGAGACACGGCCATCGGGTCTAGCGGTGAAAGATCATCGGCAACCTTGGAGAAACCAGCCGCACTCTAGTAGTAGGACTGATATCCAGATTAGAAAAGGTAAAGCAGCATAGAGGGATTAGAGCTGGGAGCAACAGGTCAGAGTTGTGAGGAGGCAGATTTAGGCTTGGAGTCAAGAAAGACCTCTTAAGGTTGGAGCTATCCAAAAGTGGAATCAGTTTCCTTGGGATAGATAGATAGATTAGATAGATAGATAGATAGATAGATAGATAGATAGATAGATAGATAGACAGACAGATAGTTGGATGGATAGATGGATAGACAGATTGTAGGTCAGAGTAATAAACTCCTCCCAAGCCTTCCTTTACAGAGGGCTCTGAAGTTTCAGAATCTTCCAGGTGACTCTCCATTTTCCATCAGCAGCTCTGCTTGCTTTCACCTCCAGAGAACATCATACTCCGAGGCCAGGTACCCCCTAGCAGTACCTTCTCAACCCCCCCCACACACACCCCTGTTCCTCAATATTATATTGTAAGCTCCTTGAGGGCAAGGACAGTCATTCTAATTTGTAGCCCCAGTGCTCATCAAAGCGCTTAACACATAGTATGAGCTTAATGAATGTTTTGCTAATTGATGTTTAGCATTGAGGAGAAACAATTCAGGAGGGATAGAGTGCATGGCTACAGTATTTAAAGGTCCTTTAATGTTTGCAGAGTGCTTTGCAAATCTTCTCCCCAGCCCTAAATACTCCCATGCCCTCGATTCCCTGCCCTCCCCTTTCTCACTCCCTCTCTGTATCCTCCATGAGGCCTCCCCACTTCGAGTCCTCTTGATCCCTCCAGCTCTGCTCCCTCCTAGCCCTCTCTGTGCCACCTGAGTCATATTCACTCCTCCCTAGGTCTGCTCCCTCCCAACCTTGTTCACCACTGGTGCTCCCCTTCCCTGCCCCTCATACCACCTCCCCCCAGATAGCCCTTTACTCCTGCCATATTTCTCTCTAATTGCTCTAGTGGACCTAACACTGATAAGCATCTGTCTCATAGACCTGTGCCAGCCAGTTCTGGCATTCATGATCTTCAAGAGGATTGTGGGAAATATGTGGAGTCAAGAAGGGATAAGGAATAATCAGATGGGACGATGAAAGAGCACAGAGTAAGGACTGAATAAAAAAGTACGTTAAATGAACTGAATATTTTATTGAATGAATTCAGGAGGGGAAGCTCAGGTTATACAACATCAACTGGGCTCTCACTGCTGCTAGGCAATCCTACTGTACCTCCTTCATTGCCTCACTCTACATAGCAGCTCTTCCAAATTTTTTCATCCCTTATCAAACCTCCCATGGCTCCCCTTTCTCCCATTCTATCAGCCGAGAACTTTGCCTCATATTTTACAGAAAAAAAAATTGAGGGCATTTATGATGAACTCCCTCTTCTCCCCTCTTTCTCATCTCCTACCACTCAGATGCCTTTGGCCACTGACTCCTCCTTCACCCCTGTTTCACATGATGAAGTGGCCTCACTCCTTACCAAGGCTAACTCCTCAATTGATCCTGCTCCATTCCATCTCCCAACACATCATCTCTTACTTATTATACTGTCATTCCTACTCTGTCACTTTGCTGGTTCTGTACTGCCTACAAACATGTCCATACCTCCCTTATTGTCAAAAAATCCTCACTTGAAAACTATCATCATATATCTCTTCTGCCCTTTGTAGCTAAACTTGAAAAGTCTGTCTGCAACAGGTGCCTCCACTTTCCCTCCTCTCAGTCTTTTCTTAATTCCTTGCAATCTGGCTTCTGACTTCACCGTTCCACTGAAACTGCTCTCTCCAAAGTTATCAATGATCTCTTAGTTGACAAATCCAATGGCCTTTTCTCAATCCTCATTCTCTTAGACCTCTCTGCAGCCTTTGATGCTGAAGATCACCCTCTTCTCTTTAGGTTTTCAAGATGCCACACTTTCTCCTGGTTTGCCTCCCATCTATCTGATCACTCCTTCTCCATCTCATTTGCTGGATTCTCATCCAGAGCATACCCTCTAACCATAAGTGTCTGACAGTGTTCTGTCCTGGGCCCTCTTCTCTTCCCTCTCTATGTTACTTTTCTTGATCTCATCAGCAACCCTGAATTTAATTACCATCTCTATGCTTATGATTCTCAAAGCTACCTATCCTAACCCAATCTCTCTACTGACCCACCCCCCCATTTTGCATCTCCAACTGTCCTTCAGACATTTTGAATTGGATGTCCATCAGACATCTCAAACTCAGTATGTTCAAAATGGAACTCTTTATCTGTCCCCCTAAATCCTCCCCATCTGCATTTCTCCTATTACTGTAGAGGGCAACACCATCCTCCTAGTTCTTGAGGCTTGAAACCTAGGAGTCATCCTGAATTCCTCACCATCTCTCACACATTCTGCACCCTCCCCCCCATCCAAGTTATTGCCATGGCCTGTCAAGTTCACTTCTGTAATAGCTATCAAATACATCCCCTCTTTCCTCTGACACTGCCACCAGTGTGATGGTGGGCCTGCTGGTCACAAGTCTTTCTCCACTCCAAGCCATCCCCTATATAGCCACCAAAATGATTTTCCTAAAGCTCAGGTCCAACTATGTCCCTGCCCTACTCAGTATACTCCGATGGCTCTCTATTGCCTCTAGGATCAAATACAAAATCCTCTGTTTGGCATTCAAAGCCCTTTATAACCCTCCCCCTCACTTCCAGTCTTCTTACAACTTACTCCCTCCTATGAACAAGACATACTCTCTCTCTCTCCTCTGGGCACATTCTCTGGTTGTCCCCAAGGCCTGCAATGCTCTGCCTCTTTATTGGTGCCCACTGGCTTCCTATAAGTCCCAGCTGCAATCCCATCTACAGGAAGTCTTTCTCAGCCCCTATGAATTCTAGTGCCTTCCCTCTCTTATTTATTTCCTAGTTATCCAGTATATCGGCTGTTTGTACTTAATTGTTTGCTTGTTGTCTCACATTTGAATGTGAGTTCCTTGAGGGCAGGGACTGTCTTTGACCTCTTTTTGGTGCTTTTAGTGCTTCACACTAGGCGTGCCTGGCACATAGTAGGTGCTTAATAAATGTCGACTGACTGGACGTAGCAGCATTTCCTCTCCTCGATTAGTTTGGACTAGAAGCTGATGTTCAGTGGTTCCTTACTGCTTTTGCCTTGAATTCCAGGTTCTTTCCACCATGCCACAGCAATAACTCATCCACTCTCAACTTCCCATGAAGTCTACTTACGGAGATAGGAAAGTAGTCTGCCAGGTATTTCCATATACGCCATCGCTTTACGGTTTGAATCTGTCTCCCCCCTTTCCTTGGGGTGTCTCTGTCCAGGTACCACCAGGCTGAATAGAGGATGCCGAGGAACCAAAAGCGGGTGAAGAAGAGCCCAATGAAGACGATTGTGCAGACTATGCCTGGAAGAAGAAGACATGCAGTGCAGTCAGCATGGTGGCTCAGGCCCAAGTGCCCAGCTCAGCAAAGGCAGATGCTTAGGCCCGGGTGCTCTGAGCATGAGTCAGGTGGCCTGTTTTGGTAATGAGTGCCCTGTCATGGGAGGTCTTTAAGCAGAGATTGGATGACACCATCAGAGAAGTTGGAGAGGAGACTCTTGCATTAGATGGGAGGGTACACTAGAACGAGTATGAAGCCACAAACACTGATAGTCAATGTGACTATAGTCAATAGGCAAAGGTTCCTTCCAGTTCTGCTAATCTACACTCGCTGTTCTAAGGTCACTGACACTCCATGTTCTATGATCTAAGGCAATCTTGAAGCAGCATAATGAGGTAGAAAGAGCACCGGGCTTGGAACGAGAGGACCTTGCCACTCATTAGCTACGTGGGCTTGAGCAAATCACTTTACCCTTTTTGGGACTTCGTTGTCCCTCCTACCCACTCTGTGCTGCCCCACTCCCCATCCCAGTAAACTAAGGGCATTAGACAAGGTGAATTTTCGGGTCCCTTTCCTTTTTAAAAAGTTTTGTGCCTTTCTTTTATTTTTATATCACCTTAATTTCTAAATATATGCCTCCTCCTTTCTGTACCCAGAACCTCATCCCTTATAAGGGGGGAGTGGAGAGGAAGGGAAGGAGAGGGGGAGGAAGGAAGAGGAGAGGGAGAGAAAAAGTGAGGGGGGAACAGAGAAGAGAGAGAGGGAGAAAGAGAAAGAGAGAGAGGAAGAGAAAATGGGTGAAAAGAGAGAGAGAGAAAGAGAGAATAGCAGCTTAGAAGAGCTAAGTTACTCATCAGTTGTGTCTGACGGTATATTTCATCCCCACCAAGGATGTTTGTCTCAATACCAATGCAGCAGGGTCTTCTGTGAATCATGTCAGCACATTTCCCGCGCCATGTTCCTAGGATTTCATATTAGTACCTCTGCCCTTTGACTGTGACTTTATATTCACTCCTTTACTGTATTTGTGTTGCCTGGCTCATCGGAGGCACTCAGAAAATATCTGGCGAATGAATGCATGGGCCTAGAGCAGCCCTCACACAAGCTCCATGCTTTGAAAGACACAAACATAAATATAAAGCAAATATAAAAAAAATATTCCAAGGTGGAAGCTGGGGTGATGCAATGGGTGGGAACACAGGTAGGGCTAATCAGGGAATAAGTCTTTTTTTTCTTTTTGTTTTATTAATTTTTTTGATTTATCAAAAAATTATTTATTAACAATCACTTCCATAAGCTTTTGAGTTTTAAATTTTTCTCCTCCTCCCTCCCTCCCCACTTCCCGCCCCAAGATGGTGCATAATCTGATAGAGGCTATACATATACATCCCTATCAAACATATTTTCACATTAGTGATATTGTGAAGAAGAATTAGAACCTACAGGAGGAACCACAAGAAAGAGAAAACAAAACAAAACAGAAGAAAAAAAATAGCAAATAGTATGCTTCCATATGCATTCAAACTCCATAGTTCTTTCTTTGGATGGAGATAGCATTTTCCATCATGAGACCTTTAGAGATGTCCTAGATCCTTGCATTGCTGAGAACAGTTAAGTCTATCCACATTAGTCATCGCACAATGTGGCTGTTACTGTGTACAACATTCTCCTGGTTCTGCTCATTTCACTCAGCATCAGTCCATGCAAGTCTTTCCAGGTTTTTCTGAAGTCTGCTTGCTCATCATTTTTTATAACACAGTAGTATTCCATTACATTCATATACCATAACTTGTTCAGTCATTCCCCAATTGAGGGCATCCTCTCAATTTCCAATTCTTAGCTACCACAAAAAGAGCTGCTATAAATATTTTTGTAAACTACTTGGTACTAGCTAAGAAATAGAGTGGTGGATCAGTGGGATGGGTTAGGTATGCAAGACACAGTAGTCAGTGACTATAGTAATCTACTATTTGATGAACCCAAAGACCCAGCTTCTGGGATAAGAACTCACTATTTGACAAAAACTGCTGGGAAAACTGGAAAAGAGTATGGCAGAAACTAGGCATAGACCAAAATCTCACCCAAATAAAGCCAAAATGGGTTCATGATTTAGATACAAAGGCTGATACTATAAGCAAACTGGGAGAGCAAGGAATAGTGTACCTATCAGATTTATGGAGAACAGAAGAATTCATGACCAAACAGGAAATACAGAACATTACAAAATGTAAAACTGATAATTTTGATTACATTAAATTGAAAAGTTTTTGCACAAACAGAGCCAATGCAACCAAGATTAGAAGGAAAGTAGAAAACTGGGAAAGAATTTTTACAACCAGTATCTCTGATAAGGGCCTCATTTCTAAAATATATAGAGAATATAGATTTTTTTGTACATGTGGGTCCTTTTTCCATTTGTATGATCTCTTCAGGATACAGCCCTAGAAGTGTTATTGCTAGGTCAAAGGGCACGTTTTTATAGCCCTTTGGGCATAGTGGGAATGAGTTTTAAATCTAGCTTTGATGTCAATTCCTAAAAACACAGGCTTCAGAGCTGGAAGGAGACCAGCTGTAAGACTATTCCAACTCCCTCATCCTTATAGGGAGTCCTAGGAACTCCTTCCCTTACAGGGAGAATTTGGTAAGCCTGCTTCTGGAACTGCCTGATGGCATGGGATGGAGGGACCCTGCTCTCCTCTTCAGAGCATGGTGAAGATACAGACTTTATATTGGCTGCCGATTTGGAACAGGGTATGCATTTAAAAGGCATTAACTGACCAAATCTCTCCCTGTCCCTCCCTCTATCACACTTTTATCCCTCCCCTCTTCTCATTCTCTCTGTCTGTGTCTTTCTCTCTGCCTCCCTTCTATCTCTCCTATCCTCTCTGCCTCCCCTCCATCCCTCTTCTCTTCCCCTTCTCTCTTCCATGTCTCTCTCTTTCTCTGCCCTCCCCATCTCTCTTCTCCTCTCCTCCTATTCCTTCTCCTCTCCTCCCTTCCTTTCTGGATTTATTTGAGTGGGAAGTAAGGACTGCATTCTACTCCAAACACACCTGCTCCCAGGACTGAACCCTCATTGACCAGTCCTCTGTTACATACTGATGGCAGTGGTGATGGTAGGGACTGAAGCTCAGAGAGATTAAGGAGTCTGCACAACATCAAGGGTATGTGTGACCACCAAAGGAAGTGGGTCAGTCATGAAGCTAGAGTGAAGGTTAAGAGATGGGTAGCCCAAGGCTTCCACGGACACCTTTAAGATTTTAAAAAGACCTGGGGGAAGACAGCCTGCCCACCAGTCTTTAATGTAGGATTTTAAAGGCATGGACTAAAATCACCCAAGAAAAGCTATGGATAGGCTGAGATTTACCTGGGTAGAGGGACTCTCTCCTGCTGATGAGATCACTGATCCATCTAAGCAAGTATCTCTTTCTTAGCTCTCCCTACTAGATGATGATCTCATGCAAAAGTCTATTTCTTATTTATTTTCTGTCACATCTGTATTGTCTACTGATAGTGGGCACTAAAGAAATTTTAAAAATATATTTATAGCAGCTCTTTTTGTGGTGGCTAAGAATCAGAAGTCTAATGGATGCCCACCGATCAGGAAATGGCTAAACAAGTTATGGTATATTACTTTAATGGAATTGTGCTATAAGAAATAACAAGGAAAAATTTCAAGCAGATTTCAGAAAAACCTGGAAAGACTTACATGAACTGATACAAAGTGAACTGAGCAGAACCAGGAGAACATTGTACATAGTAGCGGCAATATTGTTAGATGAAGAATCGTGAATGACTTAGCTATTCTCAGCAATACAATCATACAAGGTAATTCCAAAGGACTAATGATGAAACCTACTATCAGACTCCAGAGAAAGAACTGATATTGTTTGAATACAGATTGAAGCACGCTATTTTTTACTTTCTTTCCTTCTTTTTCTTTTGAGTCTTCTTATACAAAATGACTAATATGGAAACATTTTATATAATTGCATATGTATAACATATATCTGATTGTTAACCATCTCAGGGAGGGGGTAAAGGAGGGAGTGAGTGATAGAATTTGGAACTCAAAACCTTAAACAAAACAAATGCTAAAAAATTGTTTTAACATGTAATTAGGTAAAAAAATAAATATATATATATATATATATAATAAATTTTTTAAATGAATAGATACAAAAGGTTTTTTTTAATCTCCCTCAGTGCATAATATAACACACAAGATCATACTAGGTGCTTAATAAATGTTTGCCAAATGAATTAAATGAATGAATAGATGGATAGATGAGTGGTTAGGTTAAAGAATTCAGTGCCTCTTTTCTGCAAAGCCTTGTACCAGGCACTGTGGTGGGCTAAAAGAGTAAATATAATTATTTTCTTTTTGGGGGTTGGGATGAGGGGAGGGAGGCAATCAGGGTTAAGTGACTTGCCCAGGGCCATAGAGCTAGTAAGTATCTGAGGCCACATTTGAACTCGAGTCCCTCTGAGTCCAGGGTCAGTGCTCTCTCCACTGCACACCTAGCTGCCCCAGAACAATTGTTTTCTATCAGGAAATTCTTTCTACCCTCCCTGGTAAGCTTCAAGACCCCATATTCTCCCTCAGTGCCTCAGATTTTCCCTCAGTTATCTCTATCTAAATTCTGCCACAAACAGATAACAGAGCTAATCACTGCTTTCTGTACAAAGTTGAAGACCTCACATAAAACTTGACTTACCCATCTCTTAAGCATCTTATTGGGCAATATTGTGTGAAATACTCATCCATGTTTGTGTATAACTCCCCTAACATAAAAAGCTGCCCCATAACAGAGCAGCTAGGTGGCACAGTAGATAGAGTGCTGGTTCTGAAGTCAGGAAGACTCATCTTCCTGAGTTCAAATTAGGCTTCAGATACTTAACAGCTGTGTGACCCTGGGCAAGTCACTTCACCCTGTTTGCCTCATTTTCCTCATCTATAAAATGAGCCGAAGAAAGAAATGACAAGCCCCTCCAGCATCTTTGCCAAGAAAACCCCAAATGGGGTCATAAAGAGTCAGACATGACTGAAAACGACTAAACAACAGAAACAACAATAACCTCCATAAAGGTGTGACTGTTTTATCAGCCAGACTTGGGGGAGCTTCGCTTGGAAGACATCACTTGAATATAGTCTCTGTATACATACCTAAGAAAACTCAGCAGGATGAGAAAGAAAAAGAAATTCCATTCAAAGTAACTAGAGAAATGTAAATTATCTGGGAATCCATCCAGCAAGATGCTCTTAGGAGTTACATGAATATGACTACAAAATTTTTTTTGCAGGAATTAAGAAAGACATATTTTTAAGATCAATCAATGATATAAAAAGCATTTACTAAGCACTTACTGTGAGCAGGGCACTGTGCTAAGCAATAGGGATGCAAAGACAGGTGAGAGAAAACCCCTCAAAGGGCTCACATTCTAATGGAGGAAGAGAATGTCTAATTGGGTACATACAAGATATACAAAGAGTAGATGGGAGGTAATTTTAAAGAAGAAGACACTAAAAGCTGGGAAATCCAGGAGAGGCCTCCTACAGATGGTAAGATATGAGCTGAGACTTGATGGAAGCCATGGAAACTATGAGGTAGATGTGAGGAGGGAGAGAATTTTGGGCATAGGGGCACACCTAACGCAAAGGCAAATATAGAATGCAAAGGTAGAAGGAGGAGTGTTGTCTATGAAGAGCATCCAGGTCAGTCTAGCTGGATCACAATGTGTGGAGGGGGGTAAAGTGTAAGAAGGCTGGGAAGGCAGGAAGGGCCAAAATGGTAAGGGACTTTAAGTGCCAGAGGACTTAATATTTGATCCTACAGGTAAGAGGGAGCCAAAGGAATTTTCGGAGGGCCATGGTTCTATGCTTTAGGAAAATCACTGTAGCAGTTGAGAAGAGGACTTTGTGGAAGTAGGGAGAAACTCCCGAGGCGGAAAGGTCAGTTAGAAGGCTATTGTCCAGACAAAGAGACTACAACAGGGGGGGAACTGAATGAGGGGAGGAACCGGGTTGTAAGGGTAGAAATAAGACTTGGCAAGAGATTGAATAAGTGAGATGCGGGAATGTGAGGAAGGGGCACCAAGGTTGCAAGCCTAAGTGACTGGGAAGCTTGAGTGAGGGGAGAGTTTAGAGGGGAAGAGAATGAATTCTGCTTTGGTCAGGCTGAGTTACAAATGCCTACTGGACAACAAGTTCAAGAAGTACAAAATCCATTTAGTGACATGAGACTGGGGCTCAGGATGAGGGCTCCATATACAGAACTGGAAATCATCTGCACAGAGATGATCATTGAACCCGGGGAGCTGATGAGATCACAAAGTAAGTATAGAATGAAAAAGATGAGGGACCAGGACTCAAGAGCCTTGACTTTCATCAACAGTTTAGTAGGTACAGGGACTTCAGGGAACAGAGCCAAGATGGCAGAGTAGAGGAAGTAGCTGAGATCTCCCAACATTCCTTTCCAAACAACTTTATTTTTTTTAATTTTTTTTCCCCAAATAACTTTAAAATAACGTCGCAAATTGAATTCTGTAGCAGAAGAACCAACAAAAGGTAGGGGTGAGATATTTTACCAGCCAACACAACTTAGGAGGTCAGAAGGAGAGGTCTGTCACACTGGGGTGGTGGCTGGCCTGGAACCCATGTGGCAGTAACACCAGCAATGGGCGTTGGGAGTAGTAGCGGCAGTTTTAGGATCTTTCAAAGCACAGATGGTAAGAAGATCAGGCTACCGGTCAGAAAGAGATTACAGGAGAACCCCTGTATTAGCGCTGGGCACAGAACATGGTGCTGTTCAGCAACTCCATTACCTATACCCACTTCCAGGTCACAGTTCCAGGGTGGAGAAGAGTGCTTGAAGTCCCAAAGGAGCAAAGGCCCTGAGGAGTGGTATCATTTCTGGTTGCAAGGCAGCAGTGACCATACCTCTTCTCAGATCACCACCTTGGAAGCACTGAAAGCTTCCAACCCCCCAAAACTAGTTCTGAAAATGACATTGCAAAAAAGCCTGATGTTTGGGATGGGTCTTGCCCCCCACCCCCATCCTCACCCTGAGAACAACCAAATACAAAGAAAGCAAAAGTGAATGTAGCAAAATAATAAAGATCCTATATCCCATAAAGATAAATGACCTCAGTGAAGAAATATGAGAGGATACTTGGGGTGGGTTGGCCCAAGGCGGGAGACCCAAAGTGTTGCACATTTCATGTTTTCAGATTTTTTCATTATGTTAGTCAGTTGTGTTGAATTTTTCCTCATTTTTTGTCTTTAAAAAATGCTATTTGTCAGAAAGGATGGCTCTTTGAGAAGGGTAGAGGGAGGGATACTGGGGAAAACTATGATGTTGTAAAAAAAAAAAGACACCAATAAAAACTTATTTTTAAAACTTTTTTTTTTTGGTGAGGCAATTAGGGTGAGGTGATTTGCCCAGGGTCACACAGCTAGTAAATGTCAAGTGTCTGAGGCTGGATTTGAACTCAGGTCCTCCTGATTCTAAGGCCACTTCGCCACCTAGCTGCCTCTAAAACATTTCTAAGTTAAAAAAGAACTATATCTCAAGCAACATCTTCTGCATGAAGCCTTTCTTGATTCCCCCAATTGCTAGTGCTTTTCTTCCCAAATTACCTTGTGTTTAACAATCTTGTATTTATTACTTTTATATTTGTGCTCCTTATCTACTGGCTTCTTCCTCACTGCCCAGAAATATGTTCAGCCTCTCCCTATCCTTAAACAAGACTTCCTCTAACCTAACTGTCATCTCTTATCCTTCCTCTCCAAGAGGAGCCCACCCTCAGGGCTTCCACTTTCTCACCCTCCTATCACTCCTCACCTTACAGACTCCCAAACTCATACTCTTAGTCATGGAAGGCTCTTATTTTACGGATGAGAAATGTTTAATGTATTGTCCCAGAGTTTAATGTATTGTCCAAGGTCACACAGATTTCTATTTGAGTTGAACACCACTGTTTTCAAACTTGAGTTTAAATGCCACCTCAGACATTTAGTAACAGTGTCTTTTGGAAAGTCACATTACAGTTCTGTGCCTCAGTTTCTTCATCCACAAAATAAGGGAGTTGGACTCAAAGGTCTTTCAGGTTGATTCTATAGGGTCATGGCTCTAAATCTATGACCTAAACCTATAATCTTACTCATTTAGTATGGCCAGAGAGGAAAGAATAATAGATTTGGAGTCAAGTGACATGCATTTGAATGTCAGCTCTGAAATCAACATTCCAAGGAGACTGAGCTCAGGTGGTCTGGCCATTCTCCCCCGTTGCTCAAATGTCTTTCCTATTCACTTCCACCCGTTAAGATCTCATTTCCTTCAGGACACAGATTATGTGCCACACTTACCAGGAAGCCATTCCTGATTCCCTGAGTAGTCAGAGCTCTCACCGTACTGGAAATTACTGTGTATTTATTTATTTGTTTATTTATGTGTCTCCCCCAGTAGAATATAAACTCTAAGGGGACACGGATGGTTTTTCACTTCTGTCTTTGTATCCCCAGCACTGCACAGTGTTCTGCTCATATTAATTAGGCACATAATAAATGTTAGTGGAATTTAATTGAATCTACTAGTTGCAGCCCTTTCCTATCTGAAGTAGCATCCATTGAGGCCCAGCCACCCCCAGTGCCTGGAAGGCACTGATTCCTCCTCTCTCCCTTGTACTCAGAACCCTTCCTTTCCTGCTAGTCAGAGGGTAGGTACCCAGGCTTATTATGTATATAAACCCTGAGATCCCTCCTACAGAAAATCCTTCCTCCCTTCTCAGCTTTCCCTTGAATACTGTCTTTGGACATGGTCTTTGGACATCACCTTTGCCCCAACACTTCCTCTACTTCACATAATGCTCACGGTGTGGATGCTACCCCCCTCTCAGGAAGTCAGCTCTTTGAGATTACATTGCACAAAACCAACAGAGGTTGCACTGTACAAATTGTAACACAGAAAGTGTGATGTAATGACAGGGATTGGCTCACAGTAGATGGTAAATCTTCCGATTGAGCAGAGTGCTCAGTACACAGTAGGTGCTTGATAAATGTTTGTTGAATATTTTTCACTTTGAGGATATGGATTGAGCTTGCAAAGTACTACGTAACCTTTCTCTTCTAGCCTCACAGAACGTGCCTATGAGGAACACTGGGGAAATCAAGAATGTCCCCAAAGTCTAGTGCCCTTTTAAGTTTACAAACCTTAAAACGGCACTGTGACTTTTAGGCAACGCAGTATCTATTCTGTTTTACAGGAGGAAAACGAAGCTTGCAAAACTTGACTAAGATTTAGTGGCCAGTAACGTTAAAAGGGACCTTTAAAAGATTCAACCCACTTTTTTTTAGAGGCTGTCATGTTATGTCATGTCAGCCAACATGTTATCTTCTAGCTAGCTTTCTGCTCTCAAGACACTGGACAAGCCCGCCACTTCTGCCTCTATCCAAAAACACTGATAAAAAAAAATAGTGAACCCCACAGAGGTCAAGAACACACCCTTGGGGCACTGTACTAGATGGACTTACCTTTTATCCTCCACGTGTCCTTTCCATCCCCCTCCCCTTCATAACCAACACACTCTCATGGAAAAGCAGAGGGGACTGAGGATCTCCCAGGCTCCCTTCCTAGATTGTCCTTCCCTCCTCTTTTCCAAGATCAGACTACAAGTCCCTTTTCCCTCCAGCTCCCTCCAGTTCCTAGATCGCCTTTCATAGTCCAACTGCTGCATTTTACAGTTGAAGAAACGAAAGCCCAGAGGCTTAGGGGCTTTGCCCAAGATCACATAGGTAGTAAATGACAGCTTTAGGATTAGAAGCCAAATCCTCTAATTCCGTCCGAAAGGAGCCTTTCACCCCTCGGGCTTTCTTCCTCTCCCTCTATTCCCATCCATCACCAGGACCCTGGGGGAGGGGTGGGGAAGAGGGGCGCTAGGCTGAAGGACCCTCAGATTGCTAGCCAGTATTGGTCCAATCTTTGCTCCTCCTCCTTCCTCTCCATTCCCTTTCTTCTCCCGAGGGGCCTTGAAAAAGGAAAGGACGGGGGGAGCCTGGAATATTCCCACGGAAGGACAAGCACATGCAGGACTACCTTCTTTCCTTACCCAAAACCAGGAAACTGAAAAGCCACTGAACCGCAGCTAGAGTCTGCAGCCGCCGCTCCAGCGGCACCGAGAGAGGCGCGAAGGAAATCATCGCGGCCCCAGGGACCTGGTCGTCTCAGCCAGCTGTCCCCGGGGAAGGGGAAGGGGGACTCACTTGGGCTGTCTGGCCGGGACTCAGCACTCCCCAAGCAACCTCTGAGGATGGAAGACTCGGGCTGTTTGGCCTCGCCCAGCCAGGAACTCATTCCTGGGGGCGGGACTTTGGCTCTTCCCGGGGTTGAGCTGGTCAACCTTTGCTTGGGACTGCGCTCCTGCCCCGCCCCCGCCCCCCTCCCCGTGCTGCTTTCAGTTGTCACTCAAACCGCAGGAGGGAGGTGAAAAGACCTCCCTGAACATTCAAAGGTTGTTTGTCAGAGTCTCAGAGAAGGGAAGTGATTTACCTAAGGTCACCCGTCAAGTAAGCCTCAGCACCGGGTGTTTGAGAGCCAGCTTGTTGGAAAACAAGAAGTGAAAGGGAGAGTGATGCTAGGCTAAGGAGGTCCTCGAGTGCCAACGATAAGAATTTATACTTTTTTTTCAGACAGCAACGGGGACCCACTGCATTTTTTTAGACAAGTAGTACGATTACAGCAGTGCATTGGAAAGACTACTCTGGTTCCCCAACTGATAAATGGTCAAAGGATATGAACAGGCAGTTTTCAGACAATGAAATCAAAGCTATCTATAATCATGTGAAAAATACTCTAAATCACTATTGATTAGAGAAATGCAAATGAAAACAACTCTGAGGTAAGAACTCACACCTATCAGATTGGCTAATATGACAGAAAAAGAAAATGATAAAGATTGGAGGGTTTGTGGGAGAATTGGAACATTAATGCACTGTTGGTGGAGGTATGAACTGATCCAAGCATTCTGGAGAGTAATCTAGAACTATGCACAAAGGGTTATCAAACTGTGAGTACCCTTTGATCCAGCAATACCACTACTAGATCTGTATCCCAAACAGATTTTTTAAAAAAAGGAGGGGAAGAGGACCTATCTGTACAAAAATATTCATCACAACTTTTTTTTTGTGGTGGTAAAGAATTGGAAATTGAGGAGGTATCCATTAATTCAGAAATGGAACAAGTTTTGGTATATGGTTGAAACGGAATACTTTTGTGCTATAAGAAATGATGAACAGGATCATTTCAGAAAACCTGGAAAGACAAACGTGAACTGATACAGTGAAGTGAGCAGAACCAGGAGAACATTGTATACAGTAACAACAATATTGTACAATAACCAACTGTGAATGACTTAGCTATTCTCAGCAATTCAGTAATCCAAGACAATTCCAAAGGACTTACCATGAAAAATGCTATAGCCACCACGAGAGAAAGAACTGATGGAGTCTGAATGCAGATCAAAGCATATGATTTTTCACTTTATTTTTTTCACAACATGATTAACATGGAAATATGCTTTGCATGATTGTGCATGTATAATCTGTATAATATAAAATTGTTTACTGGTTCTGCAAGGGAGGAAGGGAGGGAGGAAGGGGGAGAATTTGGAATTCAAAATAAAAAAAGAAGAAATTGTTTTTATATGCAATTGGGAAAAAATTTTTTAAACCTGCTCTTTCAACAGTTTGGACTGGGATGGACTGAAGAGGAAAAGACAGGAGGTGGGAAGACCATTTAGGAGGCTATTATAGTATGGGCAGCTAGGTGGCACAGTGAACAGAGTGTCTTCCTGGAGTCAGGAAAATTCATCTTGATGAGTTCAAATCTGGCCTCAAACACTTACTAGCTGTGTGATCCTGGGCAAATCACTTGACTCTATTTGCCACAGTTTCCTCTTCTCTAAAACCACTCCAATATCTTTGCCAAGAAGAGAGAGATAGGGAGGATTAATTAGGAAGCCCCAACACAGTAATCTAGGGAAACGGTGAGGGCTGAACTAATACCTCCAATCTTCTTGTTCCCATATCTGGGTGGTATCTCTTTAGTATCTGTCCCTTAAACTGAATACCTCATTTCCTCAGTTCTGTTCTTTTGTCCCAATTCAGTCCCCTCAAATTCCACTTTCTCAGTCTCATCAGTTCAATTCAAGTCAACAAGCATTATTTTTTAAAAATTAATTTATTTATTTTTAGTCCACAACATTCACTTCTATAAGCTTTTGAGTTTTAACTTTTCTTCCCCTCCCTGCTCTCGCCTGTCCCCAAGACAGTGCAATCTAATATAGGCTCTACAAATACATTCCTATTAAACATATTTTCACATTGGTCATGTTGTAAAGAAGAATTAGAACCAATAGGAGGCACCATGAGAAAAGAAACAAAACAAAACAGAAGAAAAAAAAGAACAAATAGTATGCTTCAATCTGTACTCAGACTCCATAGTTCTTTCTCTGGATGTGGATAGCATTTTCCATCATGAGTCTTTTGGAGATGTCTTAGATCCTTGCATTGCTGAGAAGAGCCAAGTCTATCAAAGTGAGATATTACACAACGTGGCTTCACTCAGCATCAGTCCATACAAGTCTTTCCAGGTTTTTCTGAAGTCTGCCTGCTCATCATTTCTTATAGCACAATAGCATACATCACATTCATATGCCACAACTTGTTCAGCCATTCCCCAATTGATGGGCATCCCCTCAACTTCCAATTCTTTGCCACCACAGAAAGAGCTGCTATAAATATTTTTGTACATGTGGGTCTTTTTCTCATTTTTATGATCTCTTTGGGAGATAGCCCTAGAAGTACTATTGCTGGGTCAACAAGTATGCACATTTTTATAGCCCTTTGGGCATAGTTTCAAATTGCTCTCCAAAATGGTTGGACCATTTCACAACTCCACCAACAATGTATTAGTGTTTCAATTTTCCCACATCTTCTCCAACACTTGTCATTTTCCTGTTTTGTCATGTTGGCCAACCTGATAGGTGTGACATAATACCTCAGAGTCATTTTGATTTGTATTTCTCTAATCAATAGTGATTTAGAGCCTTTTTTTATGTGACTTAGATGGCTTTAATTTCTTCATCTGAAGACTGCCTGTTCATATAATTTGACCATTTATCAATTGAGGAATGCCTTGTATTCTTATAAATCTGACTTAGTTCTTGATATGTTTTAGAAATGAGGCCTTTATAAGAGAGGCTGATTATAAAGATTCTTTCCCATCAACAGGCATTATTAAGCCCTTTCTGTTGTCGTGTGTTGGGGATACAGATAAAAAAACAGTGTCAGTCTTTAAGGAACTCATATTCCGCTAGAACGGGGATTCTTAACCTTTTTGAGTTGGAGGAAAGGAGACCAAGAACTATAGGAGAGGTGGCAGTTTGAAAGGCATGGAGGGCAGAGAGGGAGTGCCCAGTTCAAGGATCATCAAGTAGCTAGGTTTGCTGAACATAAAGTTTGCAAATGGATGGATGATGGATGATCAGTTTGGTGGTGCTGACATCACATAGCATTACTATCCAAAGAGGAAAAAGCATAAGTCAGAGAGTTAGGTCATTTAGTTACTCAATCCATTATTTATTATTTATCAATTTAGCTATATCAATCAGTTAGATCATTAATTACTGTGGAAATGTTCAAGATGATCACCTTTTAATCAAACACACAAAAGAAACAAAAACAAAAGAAGCACATTTCTAAATACTCATTAATGGTCCTGATTAGATAGATATTCCAAGTTCAGCTGGCTACTTCTTCTGGTTATGCAGCTTAACGAATGGTAGTGTTAACAGCCGAGGCCATTTTTTTCTACCTGGCTGTCTTCCAGATCTTCCAATATCCCTCAACAGGAGGGAGAAAAGGCTTCTAAATGTATATTTTGCTTGGAGAGGCTGCTTTAGTGGTCAGTCATCAAACGGGCAAAATCTGTGGTGCAGATGGACAATATTAGACAGACCCAAATGACCTAGGTTTGGCTATATGTCTCAATGAGTGAGCACTGAGTTGCTTAGATTTATGCCTGGCCAGGAAAATAGAGATAAAGATGACAAATAGAAATAGTGCATGGCATATAGTAGGAATTTAATAAATATTGATTGATTGAGATAGTCATTGAAAATGAAAAAATGATCCATACTACATGGTACCAGGACACCTACTCAGGTTTTTTCCATTTTGTTGCTTCTTAAATACATGTATAACTTTCTAGTAGTTTCTTCCTTTTGAGCTGATTGGAAGCTCAAAGGAAGCACTGGAGGTAGGAATGGCAAATGCATGAGAGAGTAGCTGGAGTATTCAGTGCAAAGAAGAGCCAGTAGCCTAGGTTGGATGCAACATCAAGTTCATCAAGGGGAATAGTATGAAGGATTTGGGGTAGCAGAGAGGAAAAGGAAGCATATGAGATAAATCTGGAAAGGAAAGGGGATGTCAAGTTATGGTGGCCTTTGAATGCTGAGTCAAGGTTATTTATCCTATAGGCAGTAGGGAGCCATTGAAAGTTTTGAGTGGGACAGTGCCATGATCAGAGCTGTGCATTAGAAATAGCTCATATTTATATATCACTTTACAGTCCCTAAAACTCTTTTCTTTCTTTTTTAAAAATTAATTAATTTTTACTTTTCAACATTCATTTTTATAAGATTTTGAGTTCTAAATTTTCAAAATCTTATAAAAGGGCTCTCTCAGGAGCTACGAGGAGGTAGTAGGAGTAAAGGAGAAGAAAAATGAGAAGCTGAGTGTGGAGTCAGAGACAGGGCTCAGAAAGTGGAAGAAAAGTTGCACTGAAGCCTATTGGGGTCTGCAGCTGCTGAAAGGTCCCAGGAACAGAGCTCAATCCCGATGTTGGATGAGCGGCTTATTGCTTATTATTAGCAAATGACAGCCTTTAGCTCATTGCCTGTCTTCGTATCACCTACAAGCTTTTTTGAATTTAGAAACAGTTTTATTGGAGCACAGCCATGATTGTTCATTTATGTGTTATCTACAGTTATATCATCAACAACATGATTGAAAAGCTGCAACAGAACAGAAACTGTATGCGATGCTCATCACTTTTTACTTTTGTTCAATGCACACCCAATCATAGTGACAGTTACAGCTTCATGGTGTTTCAGATGTCACATTTTTTAAAGAAGTGCCAATACATATTCATCTGGTCAAAATAAGAAAAGGAGAGGGGGGGAAAGTTTTGTTGAGATTTTTTAAGCTTGGGGCTGAGACGGAAAACTTTCTAAATAAGAATTACCCTCAAACACTATTATTAAATGCTGAACGGCTTTGGAAATTAGTTTTTGCTACAAACTTGGTAATGTTTCTTAATGAAATTATTTTATGATTACAAGACAAAACTTCACTTAATATGTGAAATTTATATTGCAGTAAAATCAATTTGATGAAGAATAACACTGTTTGAATCATAAGTAATTTCAAGCTGCTTTATACACTTTCCATGCTTTCAGAAGTTAGAATAAGAAGAGCTCCATTTCTACAGTTTTGCAGAAATATACTTTTGGAGTGCAAACTTCAGTTCCATAGTGGTTTTTAGACATCAATGCAACTGCAAAAGAAATTTCCATATTTCAAATTCTGTTTAACTGTGCAATTGAGGAGGCTCCACTAAACCTTCAATTGGAAGTGATTAATGTGTAATGTAATGATTTGCTAAAAAGCAACTATCAAGAGTCGAATAGGATTCTATACATGCCTCCCAAGTGATGAATATGATCAACTAAAATATATGCTTGTGGATTGATATCATCATTTGGCAGCACCTATCTATGTGAAAAGCCATTTTCAAAAATGAAATTAGTAAAATCTCATTACAGATTAATATTAGCTGATATACATTTGCAGTTGCTTTTGGTGATAGAGAACATTAACTCTGAATCCCAATTCAGTGAAATATATTCTCCTAGAAAAAATTCCATTCATTATTAGACCTGTATCATAAAAATTATACTCAATTAATATTAGTATATTTTTAATTTCATTAATAAAAATTTGTGATAATTTGTTTTCTTTCTTATAAGTACCTACCTCTTTTTACATGCTATCCTTGATTTTTTCCCCCTCCCCTCAAAGCCAAAAATGTTTACTATCTGGCCTTTTACAGAAAAAAATCACCAAACTCTGCCCAATGCCATCTACAGAATGAAAGAGAAGAATCCTCTCAGGAGAGCCTGTGTTGCCCTCTGTTGACTTCTCTTGTTGGAGAGTGAGAAACAGAGGCAGGGAGACAGCCTTTGCATTGACTTTCCTCTGAAAAGGAGCTTGACTTTGCTGAAAGCTGAGTGGATGCAGACTTACTTGCTATTGGAAGAGTTAGCAAGAGGAAATTGATATTTACAGCTAGAGAGACAGAAAATCTCCTTTGAGCCTCAGAGCAGATCTGAGGAGCTTGGCAGTTCTCTGGCTTAAGGTAGCTTATTGTCACTAAAAGAACATAACACTTTCTTAGCACCTGTAAAAGGTGGCTATGTGCTTAAAGAGTTTGTCATAAGTTCAGCAACCTGAAAGTACATAGCAGAAAAGTAGCTTTGACTGAGGTGGGTTGTGAAGACCAGTCATGAAGGAGATAGCAAAGAAGTGGTTTTGCCCATGTGATATAGACACTTCAGTAAAAAGACCAAGGAAATCTATAGAATGACTTCACATGGATAATGGATATATATTGCTTGTCTTCTCAGTGGGTGGGGGAGGGGCTTGAGGGAGGCAGAGAATTTGGAATTGACAATTAAAATTTTTAAAAATTGTTCATATCCTTTGTCTACACATCTATTAAGAAATGGCTTTTAAGGGGCAGCTAGGTGGTGCAGTGAATAGAGCTCTGGCCTTGGAGTCAGGAGGACCTGAGTTCAAATCCAGCCTCAGACACTTAACACTTACTAGCTATGTGACTCTGGGCAAGTCACTTAACCCTGATTGCCTTACCAAAAAAAAAAGAAATGGCTTTTGGTTTTATACATTTTTGTTATTTGCCTCATTAGTTCCTTATCAGAGATATTTGATATATAGATATTTTCCTAGTCAATCACTTCTACTCTTATCCTAATTGTACTTATTTCATTCATGTAAAAGTTTTTCAATTTTGTGAATTTGAATTATCTATTTTATTATTTTTAACCACTCCTACTTCTTATTTGGTTAAGAATTCGACTCCTAGCCATAGATGTGAAATGTATCTGATCTGGTTCTCTCTCTTTTTCTTTTTTAAAATTTTATGAACTTTAATGTTTAGTTTATATATACGATTTGAGTTTATTGTAATATATAGTATAAGCTGTTGATCTAAAGTCTAAAATATAGACCAATTTCTAACAGTCTAATTTCTAATTTTCCCAGAAATTGTTGTCAAACTGAGTTTTTCCCTAAATAATTTACACTTTTAGGTTTGTCAGACACTAGATTATTGAGTTCAATTATTTCTTACTCTTTCTGTCTAGTCAATTTTGTTGAGCTATTTTGCTATTTTTTTTTTTAGTCAGCATAGTCTGTGGTCTGAAAGTACTATTCCCCCTTCATCCCTAAATGTTGTCATTATTTACTTTGATATTCTGTATCTTTAATTCCTTCACATGAATTTGGTTATTTTTTCCCCTAGGTCTGTAAAGTATCTTGTTGGTAGTTTGATTGTGATAGCACTGTAATAAATTTAGGAGTATTGTCATTTTTATTTTATTGTCTCAGTCCAACTACAAGCACTAAATGCCGCTTTGATTATTTAAATTCTTTAAGAAATATTTTGTACTTGTATCTATAAAGGCTTTAAATGTGCTTTGGTAGATTGATTCCCAGGCATTTATCCATTTTGTAGTTATTTTGAAGGGGACTTCCATTTCTAATATTCTCTTCTAGACTTTGTTATTACTATATAGAAATGCTATTGATTTTGGGGGTCATTGATAAATCTTGACACCTGTTAACATTTTCCTGACAAGGGCTAAGCAAGGTGTGGGTGATAATACTGGCTAATTATGAGTTCATTATGTGCTACCAACCAGACAAGAACAAAAGGGGTGCAGATGCCTTATCCTATAGACCTTGTATGTCTATATTTATTAAGATATCCACAGCAGGAATGAAGGCGATTTATTACATAAAAGGGAAGTAGGTTTCTAACATAGGATACCATAACTGAGACGCTGGGGACTTCTTCTGGAAAATATGCCACAAGTAGAATAAATGTTGCAGCATTGGGCCAATCTGGCTGCTATCATCTCCCACCTGCTCCTGATTCCACTATGCCCCAACCACCTTCTCCCCCCAAAGATTCCTCAGCTCCTGTAGCTCTCTCCTCCAACTGGTGAGTTCCCCCTAGAACTTCCATATTGAGGAAGTGCCCAAGCCAGCCATGTTCACTCCTTCAGCCCTTTCCTTGCTCTACTCCCAACTCTCCAGACTTCTTTACCATAACCCTTTGTGGGAATCTTCTCTCCCCTGGTCCTCTCCACACACTTTCCGGCCCCTTTTTTATGTGTTGTCTTCTCCCATTAGAATACAATCTCCTTAAGGACAGGACTTTTTTTTTCTTTCCATTTTTATCCCCAGTGTTTAGCACAGTGCTTAGTACACAGTAGGAGCTTAATAAAAGCTTCTTATTGTTAACCTGTGTGGTAGATGATTTATTAGACCCCTATTTCATTCCAATCGGTATTAATCAACTTGATATGATTCCACAGGGGTAGTTATTATAAGTTCTGATAGTAGGCCTCAGAGCTGTGAACTGCAGATTGTAAGCTCACTTGCTTAATCACAGGAAGCCAACTAGAGGACCTCCACCCTTGTTTTTCCTTATTCTGGTGACCAAGACCAATGTGGCTGAGCTGACTCAATGACATGGGAAGCACCCCAGCTATTTTTGTTACCCCATGGTCCCTTGTCATCCCTCTGTTGCCCAACATGAGGAGGGGACTATGAGCACATAGCCAATGAGTGACCGTGGTTGCCGGCCTGCAGCCTACCTTTCCACCAGCCCATTGGCCCACATGGATGTTTTGACATCTGCTCATCAGCCCAACCCCATGAGCCTGCTCGTTGACTTTGGTAGGTCAGGATACGTCTGTTAAGGTCTGCTCGCTACCTTGTTTGTCAGCCAATGGGATTCTGTATTTTGTGTAGACCTTCCTAGAGGACCAAGGGCAAGGTCCATCAACCAATGACATTCTCTATTTTTGGTCTGCTTCATTTTTATTGTCCAGGTATCAAGCACTATAAAACTAAAACCCTGGAGAAAGAAGGCGTCTCAGATCATGAGGAAGGTATGAGGTCCACTTCATTAAGTTCCATTGGCTCAGAGCTCTGTCTCAGTGGTTTTTCTTATAGATTGGACAAGTTTGAAAATTCCCACATGCATTTGTCCTTGAGTGATTGGCAACTAGCACAGGTGAAGAACTAAGGATTACAAGAATTAATATAGGTCTCCCCAAAAGCAGCATGACACGAAGACTTACATTTAGTACTATAACCAGAAATGTCGAGGGGAAAGTGGTCCTCAAAACTCCCAAGTGGGTAAAACTAGCTTAAAATATAATTGGGAAGTGTTTAGCAAAATTAATTTTAAAAAGTTTTTCCTCCTCTTTGTTTTCTTCATTTTCATCATCATCATCATCATCATCATCATCATCATCATCATCATCATCATTATCAATATGAATCCATGTGGCTATCATTATGTATTCATTTGAGTTTTTGTTTAGTCATTTTTTTAGTCACACCCGACTCTTTGTGACACTATTTGGGGTTTTCTTGGCAAACATACTTGAGTGGCTTACCACTTCCTTCTCTGGCTCATTTTACAGATGAGGAAAGTGAGGAAACTCAGACTTAGGTTCTTGTGCTCTGTGAATGACTTCTCTTTAACATGTCCTAGCTTGGCCTGCATGGACCTGTCCCCATCCCACCCCACCAAAGGAAAAACAATAGGAGAAACAAGAAAAACACTTGGAATAGCAACCTTGACTCCCTCTCTTCCCTGTCTTTGTCCTATAGGGGAAGGAACGTTTATGTGTTAGTTATTTATGCATGGTGGCATATCTTAGTACCCCTTGCTCTCCTTCTTGAATTGTATAGAAATTTTTTAAAAAGGTACCCAGCATCCTAGGCCCTTTGGCTTTGTAAATATTAAACATTAATTTGCAAGAAAAAAATGATAGCGACAATTTGTGATTTTCTAAGTCAACATGTGTTCAGGGATCCATTTCTTCCTTTTTAAAAAAAATTTATTTATTTTTCATTTTCAACAATCACTTCCGTAAGATTTTGAGTTCCAAATTTTCTCCCCATCTCTCTCCTTCCCCCACCCCAAGATGGCATGTAATCTGATATAGGCTCTACGTATACATTCATATTGAACCTATTCTCACATTAGTCATGTTGTAAAGAAGAATTAGAATTGATGGAAGAAACCACAAGAAAGAAGAAATAAACCACATAAAAAAGGAAAAAAAAAGAGATATCAAATAAATGCTTCTATCTGCATTCAGACTCCATGGTTCTTTTTCTGGATGTGGATACCATTTCCTATCATGAGATGTTTGGAGTTGCCTTGGATCTTACGTTGCTGAGAGGCGATGAGTCTACCAAAGTTAGTCATTGCACATTGTGGCTGTTACTGTGTACAGTGTTCTGGTTCTGCTCACTTCATTCAGCATCAGTTTATTCAAGTCTTTGCAGGTTTTTCTGAAGTCCACCTGCTCATCACTTCTTACAGCACAATAGTATTCCATTGCATTCATAAACCACAACTTGCTCTGCCATTCCCCAATTGATGGGCATCCCCTCAATTTCCAATTCTTTGTCACCAAAAAAAGAGCTGCTATAAATATTTTTGTATAGGTGGGTAGGAGATCCATGTGTATTTGAATTTGACACTTATGGTTGAAAGGCTGGAAGAACTTGTAGCTACACAATGAAAGGCTTTCCTGGCTCATAATTTATCCAACACAAATGATGTACAAGAAGGAAGGCTTTTCAAAATTTTCTTTTAAAAAAAATTATAAAGTTAAGAAGCAAAGTTAAGAAGCAAAGAAGCAAAGTTATAAAGCAAAGAAGCAAAATTGTAGTGAATAGAGAGCTGGCCTTGGATTCAGCAAGATATGGGTTCAAGTCTCACCTCTGACCCCTTTTGTCCCTGTGATCCTGGACAAGTCACCTAACCTTTCTATGCACCAGGCAACTGTGTAAGACTGTAAGTTGAAGAGAAGGTGCTGACCTGCACTGGAAGAGAAAGTTCATTGCTGGGAGCTTCCTATAGCAATAAAACCTGAGATCCAATCCCTATCCCCTAGCTTATTAAAAATTTAACAAACATCAATAAAGGCACTCCATCTCACGTCAATAACCTCTTAAGTGCTTTTAAATTAAATTTATTTCAGTAATAAACTTAGGTTGATTGCTTTAATTTTTACATCAACTACATTTACCAATATATTCTTCCATATCCTCCTCCTGGGGTAATCTCTTAGAGCAAAGAAGAAAAAAGAAAGAAAAAAAACTGGCCAACATATCAAAGAAGTCTGACACTATCTATGGTGTTGTATCCCCATAACCTCCTACCTTTTCAAAGGACTGGGTGGCGCTGTCTTCTCATCTGTCCTCTTTGGGGCCACTTTGGTCACTATAATTTCACAGCATTCAGTCTTAGTTGTTTGTGCTCTTGCTTTCTCCATGTACATTGCAGTTATTGTGTGTCATTTTGCTGGTTCTGCTTACTTCACCTGTCCATATAAATCTAACTGTGCTGCTCTGTATTCATCTTGTTCATAATTTATTTACCACGAAAGCCTCTTGCATAGCTTTCACCTTGATTTTGGCCATTTAAGCCCAGGGAGAACTCTGGAGCTGACACACAACAGATTTTACTGCCCAAAGATGACAGCATCTGTATGTAGGAAGTATGATACCAGCACTTGGTATGTTCAATCAATCAAGCAACATTTATTTAGCGCTTGCTAAGTGCCAGGCACTGTGCTAACCACTGAGGATGCAAAAAGAGGCAAGAGATAGTCTCTAACTTCAAGGGGCTTACAATCTAACAAGGAAGACAGCATGTTGTTGTTGTTCAGTTGTTTCAGTTGTGTCCCACTCTTTGTGATCTCATTTGGAGTTTTCTTGGCAAAGGTACTAGGGTAGTTTTGCCATTTCCTTTCCCAGCTCATTTTATAGATGAAGAACTGAGGCAAACAGGGTTAAGTGACTTGCACAGGGTCACACGGGTAATACGTGTCTGAAGCCAGATTTGAACTCAGGAAGATCAGTCTTCCTGACTTCATTTAGGCCTGGAACTCTATTCACCGTGCTACCTAGCTGCTCTCAATCATTTATTGTGCCTGTTACTTGCCAGGCACTGTGCTAGAAGCTGTTGATAAAAAGATAAAATGAAACAGTTCCTACCTTTAAGAAATGCATTCTTTTGGGAAGATGGCTACATATAAGTGTAACTGGGTTTCAGGGAGGTGTTGAAAAAACTTGTTAGAGTTCTTCAATCTTCTTGTTACTATGCTCATTCACACCATTTCTGAGTTCTAGGGTAATCCAGGGCTCTGTCTGGATATTTCCTCATTAAATACTAACTTGGAAAATCTTCATTAGTTAATTAATTAATTAATCTCAGAGCCCCCAACCCAGTTGATTATTATTTAATAAACTTAAGAAACTGCTTTTCCTTGAGAGGGTGTGATGATCATGCTTCTCTAATTGTCAAAACCTGTAATCTTGTAGGATTAAATCAATTTGAAAGGTACTGACTGAACAATTTGTTAATGGAGCAATCAGCAACAATATAAAGGCATAAGTAATTATTTGTAAGACTTTAGCTATGAGAAAGATCACAGAATTATTGATGTAACTGTGCATGACTTCTCCTTACTTCTGGAGAAACAGTTTCATCATTCAGTTTAATCAAGGTGCCAAGTGAAGTCTCCTTGTTCTCTTTGAAAAATCGAAGTTAAAACAATTCCATGATGAATGAATGAAGATCTACTATCTTTCTTTCTGTCTTCCACAATTTCTCTCAATCTATAACCCTTAATATACTCTCTCTAGGCACACCACTAAAATTCTGTTTTTTTTTCATAAAATAACAGTTGAAAAAAATTTGTCCTCATCTTCTTTCTCTGTCTTCTCCACTTTCTATCAAACCATTTCCATTATTTTTCCTCTTCTTAGTCTCTAAAAAACTGCCAGCCACAACCACTGATTCCTTAAGAATCCATTTAACTCTTAAAGCTATAGTAAGAGTAACTATAACCTCGGTCTGAAAGTGTTTTGAAACAGGTGTTATATATACTACATGCAAAACATATACAAGTATACATACATAATGAATATAGCATAAACATATACAAGAATATATGGAGAGTATAATATATGTGTTGCATGTGCATATAAATTATATACTATATATGTGTGTGCTTATATATGTATATAGTGTATATACAGTACAGAAACTGCTCAGCTAAAATATCAGATCCTCCAGGAGACCTTTCCTGGTCCTTTCTTACTATTTACTCTGTGTTAATTATCTATATTCTGACTTACATATTGTCTCTCCCATTAGAACATAAGCTCATTGAAGACAAGGACTGTTTTTGCCCTTTCTGTTTTTCTGTCGCTCCAGCACTAAGCACATAGTAAAGGCTTGATGAATGCTTTTTGGCTGATTGGGTGGTAGACAACAGTGATGAAGAGTTGTAGACGTGGGCTGTGAGTAGGACCCAATCATCAGCTGCCTGGGGAAAGCTGGCACTAAACTATGGCCTATATGCAGAAGATTTGGATCAAAACCGGTGGAAGATGAACTGCATCTTGGTATCCACTTGAAGGTTGGGGAAGACATCCCTTGTCTGATGGGGGACCTCCTACTGGATGAATGGGCTAAGGTGGGGAGGGATGAATCCATAGGCAGAGTTCCTATCCTCTTTTCTATGCAATCTCATTTTCTCAACCCATCTTCTCAGTCCCTGCCCCTTCTTCCCTACAACCTCATCTTCTTGGTTCCAATTCTGCCAGATATTTCATCCCATCTATTCCCCTTTTTCTTCTCCAACCCACACTCCCTCTCATCCTCTTGTCCCATCAGCTCCATAGCTCTGTATCCCAAGACACTATTCTTATCCCCATACTCCAATCTCCTTAGCTTCTACATTCTCATTCCCATACTCAATCATTTCAGCCCCTGCCCATCCATCCACACCTATCCTCCCATCTTCTTCATCCCTAACCTTTCAGCCCTCCACCCTGATTTGTTCAGGCTCACTCTCCTCAAACCCATACACCCCATCTCCTCATTCTCTATCCCATCAACTCTGTGCTTAGCCCCTATCCTTTTAATGGCAGGTAGGTGGTACAGTAGATAATATTGGGCCTAGAGTCAGGGAACCCTGAATTCAATTCTAACTTCACTTACTAACTGTACCTAAACAAGTCACTTAATCTCTCTTTGCCTCAGTTTGCTCATTTGTAAAATGGGGATAATAATAACACCTATCTCTCAGGGTTGCTGTGAGGATCAAATGAGGTAATTGTAAAACATTTAGCACAGTGCCTGGCACATAGAAAGTGTTAAATAAATGTTTGCTATTAACCCCATACCCCAACCTCCTTAACTTTTGTTTCCTCATCATCATGTTCCCATCTCTTCAATCTTCATCACATCATCATCCCCTCTTCTCATAAATATCCCCATCTATTTACTCCCATTTTCTGAGAGCCCAATGACATCTGTTACCCAGTAAAAAAATATCTCTCCTCTGGGGTATCAAAGACAGAAAGAGGATGAAGGTGGAGACCCAGGCCTCCTCAAATCCTTGACATTGGGACTACCTTTCCCAACTTAGAAGAGCTAGGAAGGGTTCTGGGAAAAAAAATTCCTTTTTCCTTTTCAAGTAAAGACAAACATATTGATGAACACATTGGCTCTGTGAATGTAATTGTTTACATTTGCATCTTTGTTGTGTGGGTAGGTTTGTTTGTCTGAGGGGCCTCAGCTTATGGATTCCAAAGCTCAGGGACCCATCATGGAACAATGGACAAAGTATCAGAATGGAAATCAGGCTGGCTTGGTCACCAACTAGTTCTGTGTGCCCTTTCCAGGCCCTAAGCTTCTTTACCTCTTTCTGGGGGCTATTGTGAAGGTCAACAGAGATGATGGAAAACCATGGTGATGATGATGATGATGATGATGATTATAAAGCATTTCTATGTCACTTTCAGTTCACTTTACATGTTATATCATTTGATCCTTACCACGGCTCTGTGAGGTAAGTGCTATTATTATTCCCATTTTATGGAAGAGGAAGCTAATATGGAAAGAAGTTAAGTGACTTGCTCAGAGTGACAAAGCTAGCAAGTATCTGAGTCAGGATTCGAACTCAAGTGTTCCTGATTCCAAGTTCAAGTTCCATCTACAAAGAAATATTACTCATGTAGGTATGCACGTAAGTTATGGGGGAATCCTTAACAACTTCCTGTCCCTTATTATGGGATCGAGAGATCTGTGGTGGCTTGAGCCATTCAGTCACTTCCATGGCCTGGCCTCCTAATAGGGATCCAACTGACTCCAAGGAAGGCATCCTAGCCTCGAACATGTGACTGAATCTCATGGATTCTGCCTTCCCATTATTTCTCACAGCTGTTCCATCTTCTCCATTCCTACTACCATCCTTTTAATAGCCCCCTAACTAATTGCTGACTCCAACCATTCCACCAGGACGTCAAGACCTAGCCAGTATGGGCATCTTGCCGTTTGCCCTGCTACCCCACACTCTGACTCACCACCAGGAGTAGTGACCCTCCAGAACTTTGACTTAATTACACCATCCCACTCTACTTAAAGTAAGGGATAAGATGGCCTGATAGCTTAACCAGGTGAAATCAATTAGTAACCATAAGTTTTAGACTACTTTTTTTTTAGAATTTTATCTACTCATTTTTTATTGTTATGCATTTTTTTAAAAAAATTAATTTATTTTTAGTTTTCAACATTTATTTCCATAAGGTTTTGAGTTTTAAATTTTCTACCCCTCCCTCCCCAAGGTGGTGTGCAACCTGAGATAGGCTGTACATATACATTCCTATTAAACATATTTTCACATTAGTCATGTTTTAAAGAAGAATTAGAACCAATAAGAGAAACCAGAAGAAAGAAGAAACAAAACAAAACAACAAAAGAAAAGGAGAGCACATAGTATGCTTCAATCTGTATTCATACTCCATAGTTCTTTCTCTGGATGTGGATGGCATTTTCCATCATAAGATTTTTGGAGATGTCTTAGATCCTTGCATTGCTGGGAAAAGTTAAGTCTATCAAAGTTAGTCATTGCACGATGTGGCTGTTAGTGTATACAATGTTCTCCTGGTTCTGCTCACTTCACTCAGCATCAGTCCATACAAGTCTTTCCAGGTTTTTCTGAAGTCCACCTGCTCATCATTTCTTATAGCACAATAGTATTCCATTACACTGATATACCACAACTTGTTCAACTATTCCCCAATTGATGGGCATCCCCTCAATTTCCAATTCTTTGCCACTGTAGAAAGAGCTGCTAGACTACTTTTTTTTTTGGCAGTTGGGATTAAGTGACTTGCCCAGGGTCACACAGCTAGTGTCAAGTGTTTTGTCTAAGGCTGGATTTGAACTCAGGTCCTCTTGACTTCAGAGCTGATTCTCTATCCACTACGCCACTGTGCTGCCCCTAGACTACTTTCAAAAGCCCTTGGATCTGGAGTGATATTTCACAGGAATTTGGATGAGCTAAGGAAACTTGGTCATACCCCAGGAGTCACCTATACATTATCAAGCTAGGTAGAACCAGAGTCATTTGAGAGGTTGCAATAATAATGGTGTTGAGTAAAAACCCTAGGAGAAATATCTAGGGCTAAGATGGAGGGTGAGAAAGGAAAGGTGTCAAATTCAGCTTTGGCCTAGGTCTCCACCCTGATGCCCTGCCCCCATTAGCTGGAGAAGGATCTTGAGAGCTTTGAAGGTCTGGAAGGGTTTGGACTTCTCAAGTTCCCATCAGTGACCCAGCAGCATCCCAGAATCAGTGTTTGCATTGGGAATCACGGCAGACTGGTAAATTTATTGCCACAAAGTGCCCAGGAAAGAAATTACACCATGCCTAAAGTGAACTTCTTGAGCACCGTGTAAATGGTGGGGAAATATGTGGGGGGAAAGGACTTCCAGCAACTAGGAACTGCCACATGTACTTTTGGATAAGGGTAGTAAATACCCCTTTCCAAAAGCTACTTAATTCTGGCTAATTAGAATGATTCTCACTTGATCATCTTGGGGAGAGACACACTAGTGGGGGCTCAAGCTAATGACAATGCTGACTCTTCAGAGATACCTCTAGAACGCTGAGGAGGAGATGCAGCTTTACTCTGGTTGCCAATATTTGTCTGAGAGTGGGAGTTGGGATAAGAATATTCAGAACTTTTATGTGGTTAAATGAATAGTTACCTATTGTATTACTGATGTGTGTGTGTGTGTGTGTGTGTGTGCATTTGTGTAAATGTAGCAGAGAGAATAACTAATATTGATTCTTTCCAGATAGATCAGTTCTTTTTAGATGGTGGAACAGACTGTTTCTATGCAAATAGAGTCCATGAGCACTGAGGGAGGTCCAGAGCTCAGTACACTTGCATGGAAGGATTCCTAAAAGAGGCATTATAGGTGTAGATGGAGTCATGCAGCTTACTAATATGTCTGGAGCTCTCAGAAGGGACCTTAGTATCCTATTAGATAAGAGACCTTATCTAATCTAGTCTTTCATAGATAAGGAAACTGAGGCTCAGAGGGGAAACAAATAGTTTAAGGTTATATAGTAAGCTAGTGGGAGCCCCAGGATTAGAACCTGAGCTGAAGCCAAAAGTCTTTCTACCACATGCACAGTCACTGGACTTTAGACACTGTTGAGTCCAACCCTCTTCTTTTACAGATGAGAAACTGAGGTCCAGATAATGGGGTCAAACTCGAACACAAACACATTCCACTGACCCCTGCACCAGGATCCCTGCAGCCACATATTGACTTAGGAAACCACATATTAACATTATTTATGTTCTATTGTGGTTTTGAAAAATTTTGTTAAATATTTCCCAATTACATTTTAATTTGGTTGGGTCAATGAAACCCAGTATTCGACACCTCTGGATGAAGCGACTTGCCTTAGATCACACAGGAAATGAGGGGCAGGGCCATGGTAGGAGAAGTTGCTTGGCCCAGAGCAATAAGAGCTAGGGAACATATACCTGACTTCAGTTTTACCTCTATCAGAAAAATGTAAAGCTTATCAAGAGCTGCCCTTTGATATTCCAAGCTTTCTCATGAGATGTTGCTGATTTTCCTCATCAGGCATAAATGGGTAAGTTTTGTTCTGCTGGTTAATTAAGGCATAGCTCAAGCTGCTTGCCCAGGAAATCTCCTAGCCTAAGTGGGATGCAGGGACCTCCAATTCTGCAGCCCACTCTCCACCCCCTGCCAGGCACTTTCCCTGTTCCGCGATCTGGTTATGTGGTACTTTTGCTCAAAGACTTCTAGTGACTTCCTACCATTAACTGAGTAAAAACAAACACCTCTGACCAGCATTAAAAGTTCTTTCACAATCTGACACCACCCTATCTTTCCAGCCTTATTTCTTATTACTCTCTTCCTCCACTTGCTCTTCTCCAATCACTGGAGCATTTTGTGAGCTAGGTCAGGAGTCATCAAGAATTGGAGTTATTCCTTTTTTCTGTCCTGGACCCCTTTGGCAGTCCAGAGTCTATGGACCCCTTCTTGGAATCATATTTTTAAATTCATAAAATAAAATACATAGGATTGCAAAGGCAACAAATTATAATGAAATAAAGATATTGAAATAGATATTTTAAAAACTAGATGCCAGATTAAACTCCTGTTTTAGAGCCAAAAAAAGAAGGACCATGGAAACACAGATTAAAATTTAATTGGAGAATAAATAACCTAATCTTAAAGAATGAATGAGTTAAAAAAATAAGTCATTGAAATAATAAATAATTTTAAATGCTTACATCAATAAAATAGAGAAAAAGCAAACCAATGAATTGGGTATAGTTTTTAAAAACTAGAAAAAGAACAAATTAAAATCCTCAGTTAAAGACCAAATTGGAAATCCTAAAAATTAAAGGTGAAATTAATAAAATTGAATGTAAGAAAACCATTAAATTAATAAATAAAACAAGGTGTTGATTTTATTAAAAACTAATAAAATAGATAAATCATTGGTTAATATGATTTTTAAAAAGAGAGAAGAAAACCAAATCACTAGTATCAAAAATTAAAAGGGTGAATATAACATTAATGAAAATGAAATCAAAGGAGTTATTAGGAGTTATTTTGCCCAATTATATGCCAATAAATTTAACAATTTAAATGAAATGGAAGAATACTTACAAAAATGTAAACTGCCTAGATTAACAGAAGAGGAAATGGGATATCTAAATAAACCTACTTTAGAAAAAGAAATTGAATAAGCCATAAATGAGCTTCCTAAGAAAAAAGCATCAGGACCAGATGGATTTACAAGCGAATTCTACCAAACATTTAAAGAGCAACTAATTCCAATATTAAATAAATTATTTGGAATAATAGGCAAAAAAGGAGTCCTACCAAACTCCTCTTATGAAACAAATATAGTGCTCATACCTAAACCAGGAAGAGCAAAAACAGAGAAAGAAAATTATAGACCAATTTCACTAATGAAAATAGATGAAAAAATTCTAAATAAAGTACCAGCTAGGAGACTGCAATAAGCTATCACAAAGTGTGACCAAGTGTGATCTGTATGAGGAATACAGGGATGGTTTAACATAGGGAAAACTATTAACATATTGGATTAATTAAATTAATAACAAAAGTAAAAAAAACACGATTATATCAATAGATGCAGAAAAGGCTTTTGACAAAATACAACACTCATTCCTATTAAAGACACTTGAAAGTGTAGGTATAAATGGATTTTTCCTTAAAATGATAAGAAGCATCTACCTATATATATATATATATATATATATATATATATATATATATATAAAATATGTGTGTGTGTGTGTATATATATATATATATATTTTTTTTTTTTTGGTAAGGCAGTTAGGGGTTAAGTGACTTGCCCAGGGTCACACAGCTAGTAAGTATCAAATGTCTGAGGTCAGATTTGAGCTCAGGTCCTCTTGACTCCAGGGCTGGTGCTCTATCCACCGTGCCATCTAGCTGCACCCCAAACACTTTTTGTACAAATAAAGTGAGATTTAAATAATTGGAGAAATACTAATTGTTCATGGGTGGTGCCAATATAATAAAAATGACAGTTCTACCTAATCTACTTATTTAATGCCATCCCAATTAAATTACCAAAAAAATTATTTTATTGAGCTAGAAAAAATAATAAAATTCATTTGGAAGAGCAAAAGGTCAAGAATTGGGGTGGGGAACCTTTTCATGTTGGAAGGCAGCATTAATATTTAACTATAATCAAATAAGGCTGCGTTCAAGAAACTTCAATTAGATATACTTTAAAATGTACATTATTTTATAAAAATCTAACTACTATGTAGCTGATTTCAAAAATGAAAAATATTTGTTAATTTTAAAGTTAACTAACCTTTTAATGACTTTGTTGTGTCTGCTTTTTGTTGGAAAGCATTTGAATATTTGGTTGCAGCATGGAGGACCACAGTTTCAGATGATCCTTTAGATGGGTATCAGTCATTTGTGACCTTAAGGTGTCTTGATTTGGGTTAGGTAGGAAAATGTAAATTCACAGCAATATGTGTTTGAAAAGCGAGAAAGCATTTTGGGGGCATGTTGCAGAAGGTGTGGGTATTCTATGGCATATTTCTGTTGGATCTTTCTTAGCATCAATGACTTTAAAATGTCATCTACTGAGAGTTCAATCAGTTCCATCAATAGTTCTTTAGGTGCTTTGGTGATATCAACTTTGTGAGGCTGAAATGCTAATTTGAGTGTGATGTAATGATTCTCAAAGTCAGTGAACCTTTCATTGTATTCTCCAATTAATAGGTCTATAACAGTTGTGTATTCTTCAAATGACTCACATATGATGAGATCTTCATCAATGATCTTTGCTAACTGAAGAAAAATGTTCATCTAAAATTTCCTTTTGAAGGAGTGTTTTAAAAAAAGATAGCTTTTTTTCAAAATGATTGGGTTTTTTTGTCACACACACACACACACACACATACTTAGTTTTACCTTGCAAAGAAATATTCAAGTTGTTTTGATTTGACATGATAGCATACAGAAAAGAAGCATTCCTATAGAAATCTTCTTTCAATAATTCACATTGCTGATTCTATTCTTCATAAAATTTAATTATCTGTTCTCACAGAGATAAAATTTTAGCTAACACCTGTCTCTGTGAGAGCCAACACACTTTAGAATGATACAGCAAATCCACACTGAATACCTCATAATTCAACTTTAGGATGTTACAAAACTGATGATGTTATGTTACATTAGCATGAATATAGTTAACAACACCTATAACTTGTTGCAAAGTGTCACTTAAAATGGTAGCTTTAGCACAGAGATTTTGATGATGCAAGATACAATGAAAAGAAATGAGAGCATCCGTTAATCTGTTAATGCTTTTTTTATATGTGCAATGAATCCTTCATGGTTTCCTGTCGTGGAAGGTGCCCCATCTGTACATATACTCACTAAATTTACAAAATTCAGTCCAACTTCACAACATTATCTCCTTGTGTTCTGTTCACAAGAGTGCCCAAAGTGAATAACTCTTTGTAGGAAAGAAAATCTTCTGTTATGACCTGAGTAAAGCATAAAACCTGTGCTGAGTGAGTAGTATCAGTTGATTCACCCAAAGTGATTGAATAATATATATTTTCCTTTTGAAGTATTGCATGAAGTTGTTCTGTTAAGTTGAAGGCTATTCATGCTGCCCATCAGTAACGGTTCTCTTTGATAGAGGAAGTTGTTGGTATTTTGAAACATTATCAAGGTCTAAACATCATACAACTTTGACAATGCATTCTTTCCCAATTTCTACATCACTAAATGGCTTCCCTTTTCCCCCTGAGTATATAAGCTACTTTATAAGTTGCTTCAGTGAATTATTTCCAGGTCTTATTGCTGTTTGAAAGAATTGTCTTTGCTTTTGCTTTTCATCTTTTAATTTCTGCAATACAATCTTTCATGCCTCTCCCTCTAATTTAAAATATTTGTGGTCCTTATGAGTGTTATAATGCTGATGAGCATTGAGTTTCTTTAATGTTGATATTGCAGTATCACAAGTAAGAAAATCACCTTATCTTTTGTAGAAACAAGATAATATTGCAATTCCCAATCTTCATTAAAAAATCTGTTTTCTTCCTTCAACATTCTCTTGGTCTTCTTTGACATGTGGGCTGACAGAATTTAAAAATACTGTTGAGCTGTGTAACTATTATCAAATTTCTCTTCAAACAGAATCAAATGCATTATTGTCAAAAGCCAATAACAGACTGGAATACTCAAACTCCATAAATTCTTGCCAACCAGCCTGGTGTAGTAGTGGTGCCAGTCAGGTGAGGGAAGTTAGAACTAAATAATGAATGTAGCAGCCATCAATTTAGCTCTTATGGCTTACTAATGTTCTAATTGTGCTGGTCAATCTGGGAGGATTATTTCTTCTTTCTTTTTTTAAAAATTAATTAGTTAATTTTTAGTTTTCAACATTCACTTCCACAAGATTTTGAGCTCCAAATTTTCTCCCCATCTCTCCCCTCCCACAAGATGGCATGTATTCTGAATATCTTCCCTCAGTCTTCCCTCCCTTCTATCACACCCCCTCTTCTTATTCCCTAATAGATATCTCAAACTATATTATAAAGTGGCAATCATCAAAACCATCTGGCTAAGAAATAGTGGTGGATCAGTAGAATAGATTAGATATACAAGACACAGTAGTAAATCACAACAATAATCTAGTGTTTGATAAACCCAAAGACCCCAGCTTCTGGGATAAGAACTCACTATTTGACAAAAACTGCTGGGAAAACTGGAAAATAGTGCGGCAGAAATTAGGCATAGACCAACATCTTACACTGTCTACCAAAATAAGGTCAAAATGTATACATGATTAGACATAAAAGGTGATACCATGAGCAAATTAGGAGAGCAAGGAATAGTTTATTTTGTCAGATCTATGGGGAGTGAAGAATTTTTCACCAAACAAGAGACAGAGAACATTACAAGAAGTAAAATGTATATTATTTTTTTTGGGTGGGGGCTAGGCAATGGGGTTAAGTGACTTGCCCAGGGTCTGAGGCCAGATTGAACTCAGGTCATCCTGACTCCAGAGCCGGTGCTCTATCCACTGCACCACCTAGCTGCCCCTATTAAAACTTTTTTGCACAAACAAAAATCAATGCAATCAAGATTAGAAAGAAAACAAAGTTGGGAGAGGAAATTTTACAGCAAGTATCTCTGATAAAGGCCTAGTTTATCAAATATGTAGAGAACTGAGTCAAATTTATAAGAACACAAGTCATTGTCAAAGGATATGAATAGAAAATTTACAGATGAAGAAATCAAAGCTATCTATAGTCATATGAAAAAATTATCTAAGTCACTATTAATTAGAGAAATGCAAATTAAAACAACCCTGAGCTACTACCTTACACCTATCAGATTGGCTAATATGACAGAACAGGAAAATGATAAATGTTGGAGAGGATGTGGAAAAATTGGGACAGTAACTTATTGTTGGTGGAATTGTGAACTGACCCAAACATTCTGGAGAGCAGTTTGGAACTATGCCCAAAAGGCAATCAAATTATGTGTACCCTTTGATCCAGCTAAATATCGTTACTAGATCTGTGTCACAAAAAGATTATTAAGAAAAGGGAAAAGGACCTATTTGTACAGAAATGTGTATAGCAGCTCTTTTTGTTGTGGTAAAGAATTGGAATTTGAGGGGATGCCCATTAATTGGGAAATGACTGAACAAGTTGTGGTATATGAATGTAATGGAATGCTACTGTGCTGTAACAAATGATGAGCAAGCAGATTTCAGAAAAATCCGGAAAGACTTAAATGAACTGATGCAAAGTGAAGTGAGCAGAACCAGGAGAAAATTGTACACAGTAACAGCAATATTGTGTGATGATCAACTATGAATGATTTAGCTCTTCTCAGCAATACAATGATCCAAGAAAATTCCAAAGGACTCATGATAGAAAATGCTATCCATATTCAGGGAAAGAACCCTTGTAGTCTGAATGCAGATTGAAGCACACTATTTTCACTTTATTTTTTTTTCATTTTGATCTGTTTCTTCTCTTACAACATGACTAATATGGAAATATGTTTCACATGATTGCACAAATATAATCAAATTGCTTACCATTTTAGGGAGGAAGGAAGGAAAAAAATTTGGAACTCAAAATTTTAAAAAATGAATGTTAAAAATTGGCTTTATACGTAATTGGAAAATATAAAATACTATTTATTAAAAAATGTAATGTGCTCCTCCTCTTCACCCCACCTCCCTGAGGTATTCAAGTAGAGGCTGCTCAGGTATGTTACACTTGAGATTCCTTTTCAAATATGGGGTCAACTAGATGGACACTGAGGTTCCTTCCAACTCTCATTTTCTGTGATTTTGCTGAGTCTCAGCAATTCTACCTTGTATGCCTTCATTACTTTGCCTATTTTGTATACCTCCATAAATTACCCAATATGATATGCTTTTACATTTATCTTATCTACTAACCTCGTTTGAATTTTTATTTCTTCAAAGAGTATAGAAATGTTTAGCTTTGAGCAACAATTCAGAGAGAATTGTTCTGTAGCATTTAGCACAATTCTCCCTAGTACTTTGCCTTAGTATTAGATGCTTCTAAACTATATTCTGGTTAACTAAGGCTAAACTGTGTCTTGAGAAATTTCAGTTCTCTGGGCTAATTCTTCAACATCTCTTATGCAATGCGGATTGTATTCATAATTTGCCATCTAATTAGCTGTCAGGAAGCTCGTACTTTTATACTATAAAGCCTGGATGCTAAAAACATCAATCCAGAGCTTTTGGCTCAGGTGGGGATGCTATATCCCTCTGTTTGGTCTGGGAGCAATTATTAGCACTTAATCAATAAAGATGACTTTGTTAGCTTTTAACCTGAAATTAAAATGGGATTCAGTTTCTTCCACAGATGATACAATTAACTAAAAGGGTATGTCTTATACAAAATCAATCAAGAAGTATTTGTTTCTAAATCAACAAGCATCTATTAAGTGCTTACTATGTGCAAGACACTGTGCAAAGCAAAGTACAAAGAGAGGCAAAAAACAACAACCCCCCCCAACAAAACCCTGCCCTCAAGGAGCTTACATTCTAGATGTAAATAAACAGGTAATTGCAAGATATATACAGATTACATGGAAAGCAATCTGAAAGGAAAAAGTATTAGCAACTGGTGGGAACTGGAAAAAGCCTCCAGCAGAAAACAAGATTTGAGCTGAGTCAAGGAAAATAAGAAGTGACAGAGCAGAGAATTCTAGGCATGGGAGAAAGCCTACACAAAGGCATGGACATGGGAAGTGAATCACTGTGCTCAAGCAATAGCAAATAGGCCAGGGTAGCTGGATTGTAGAATATGTGTAATATAAAGTGGGTATATATATATATATATATATATGTGTGTGTGTGTGTGTGTGTGTGTGTGTGTGTGTGTGTGTGGATGTGTGTGTGTGGATGTGTGGATATATATACACACACACATATATACACATATATCTATATCTATGTGTGTATATGTATATAAAGTATATATTTATATCTAAGTATAAAAAGAATGGAAAGCTAGGAAGGGGCCAGCTTTGGAAGAGCTGTACATTCCAAAGACAGGAATATCTATTTGATCCTAGAGGTAATAGATAGGCATAAGAGTTCACTGTATATGTGTGGGAGGGTGTGGGAGGGGGAGAGGTTGGGATGGAGTGTGAGGGGGGGATGGTTCATCCAACACTTTAGAAAAATCATATTGAAAGCTGAGCAAAGGATGGACCAGACTGGGGAGAGAGACTTGAGTCAGGGAGATACCACGGATGGTTATTGCTAATGTCCAAGTGATGAGGGCCTGAGCTAGGGTTGTGTGGGTGGAGAGAAAGGAACATAAATGAGAGAAGATATGAAGGGAGAAATGACAACATTTGATAATGGACTAGGTATGCGGGATGAGTGAGAATGAAGAGTAAGGATGACACTGAGGCTGAGGGCCTGGGTAACTGGGAGGATAGTATCGCGCTTGAAGTGACAGGGAAGTTGGAAGATGAAAAGGGTGGGGTGGGGGGAGGGGGAATGGCAGGTATAATGAATTCAGCTTTAGATCTGTTGAGTTTGAGATGTGCAAAAGGCATGGCTGGGGTACATAACTATGGATCGAGAGAAAGGTTAGAATTGGAGAGATAGATCTGGGAGCTGTCTACCTAGAAATGATAATTCAATCCATGGGAGCTGATGAAATCACCAGGCGATAAAGTCTGGAGCACAAAAAGAGGGAGTGGACAGGGTTTTGGCTTTCATACATAGTTAATAGGTATGAAATGAAAAGCAAGAAAATAAGACTTGGAAGTGTTTAGACAGAATGAGAACAATATCAGGAAAATTAAGAAAGGAAAGACAGTATCTAGGAGGCAAGTGGTCATCAATGTCAAATGTTGCAAAGAGGTCAAGAAGTATGTGGATTAAGAAAAAGTTATTTTATTTGGCAATTAAAAGATCATTGGTAACATTGGAGAAGGCAGGTTTTAGTGACTGATGGTGTCTGAAGCTGTGTTACAGAGGGTTTAGAAGAGAATGAGAGAAAAGAAAGTAGAGTTAGAAGTGTAGATGGCTTTCTTAAAGAAATTAGTCATGAAGATATCAGTATGCTAAAAATTTTTTTTAAGGATGGAGAAAAGATGGGTGTGTTTGTAGGCAACAGGGAAGGAACCAATAGGTAGGAAGGGTTTAAAGATTACAGAGAGGGTGGAGATGATAATTGGGTAATCTGCTGGGTAGAGATGAGATCAAGGGTTCGTGTTGAGGTCTTGGCCTTGGTAAGGAGAAGGGCCACCTCTTTATCTAAGGTAAGAGTGAATGAGCAATCAGTAAGGGAAGACTTTTTAATAACATGAGATGACGAGTCAGGGAGAAGAAGAAGCTTTCAGTAATTGGCTTCAGCTTTTCTGGTGAAGAATGAGGTGAGTCTTCAGCTGAAATGGTGGGAGGAGGAATGCCATGGGAGGCCTGAGAAAAAAGTATGGGGGGTTGGGACATTAGGATATTAGCTCCTACTATGTTACTGGGAGCATTCTAATTGTTTGCCATCCACTATGACCCTCCTGGCAGGCAAATTCCTTTCACCTATTACTTTCTCTATTTCCCAACTCCCATTACCTGTTCTCTCATCTCTATCCTCCTCAACTCTACCACTCCTTTGTTCTACTCTAACTGTGCTGTCCTTTCCACTGTGCCCTTTGGAATTATTGATCAATAACGAACAAACTACTTCATATTGGACCCCATCCTCTTCACTTATTAACATTCGTGGCTGTTGTTCAGTTGTTCAGTCATATCTAAGTCTTTGTGACCCCATGGACCATAGAATGCCAGGCCCTTTTATCCTCCAGTATCCCTCCAAGTCTGTCCAAGTTCATATTCATCGTTTCTGTGACACTGTTCATCTCATCCTCTGCCATCCCCTTTTCCTTTTGTCTTCAATCTTTCCCAACATCAGGGTTTTTTCCAATGAGTCCCATCTTCTCATTAACATTCACTAAAACCTGGCTTTTCCTAAATAACATTGCATACTTGGCTGTCCTCTCCATACCTTCACTCACTTTTCCACATACACACACTGCTTCTGGTGGGGGAGTCAAAATACTCCTTGCTTTCCACAGTCACTTCCACACTTTCCCTTTGCTACCGTCTCTCCTCTTTTGAAGCTCACTCCATCCAAATCCACTATCTGGTCCAGATCACAGTGTCTGTTGTTTGCCAGCTGCCAATTTGTAAATGCTCCTTTCTCAAAGACTTCAGTACCCAACTCACTGTCTTACTGTCCTCCCTCACTCCTGCCCTTATACAAGGAGATTTCCATATTGCCATTGATGCTCCCTCAATCCCTCAATCTTCTCAAAATCCATCATCTCCTCTCTTCCACCTCAGCCACACACAGGGATGGCCACTCTTGAGATCTCACCATCACTCTCAAACGTTCCATAATCAAACATTCTGCTATTCATCTATCTGAAAATAACCCCATGCCATTCCATGTCTCCCTATGCCTTACCTCCCTCTAAGTCTATTCTTCTCTTAATTTTATCTTTTTGTTTCACTAACAAAAAAATTAATTTGATTTTTAAAAAGTTAACAAGCATTAATTTCCTCCCTCCTTTACCTTCTCTTTACTAGTTGGGGGAGGGGGAGGGAGAACAAGGGAAAAAAATCCCTCCTAATAAGTTTATGTTGTCAAGCAAAACAAATTTCCACATTGACCACATCCATACACATGTATGTCTCATTTTGCACTCTTTATCTATCAATTCTCGGTCGGAAGGTGGATCCTCCAGGGGTTGCTGGGTCCCCACCTTCTCATAGGGAAGTCCATGGGATCTGTATTACTAAATCTTTGTCAGTGTATGACCTTGAACTCCATGCCCTCCCAGGAAATGGCCATGGGTGTTCTACAGAAGAAAGGATCCTGGAGGGAAAGCAGTGAAACTTGGGTTCAAGTCCTAATTATACCTCTAAGTCACTATGTGACTGTGGAAAAGTTACTTCCTCCTTCCAGGTCTCAGTTTCTTCGTCTATGAAATGTGGAGGTTAAGGGGCAGCTGGGTGGTGCAGTGGATAGAGCACCAGCCCTGAATTCAGGAGGACCTGAGTCCAAATCCGGCCTCAGACACATAACACTTACTAGCTGTGTGACCCTGGGCAAGTCACTTAACCCCATTGCCTAGCAAAGTAAAAAAAAAATTAAAAATTTTAAAAAATAAAGAAAAAAATGAAATGCGGAGGTTGGACTAGGTAAGGATTAAAGAGTTCTTCCAGCCCCAACATGCCATGTACTATGTCCTACAGGCCCTTCCAGCTCTAACATTCTTTGTTTGATGTCTTAAAGTCCCTTCCACCCCATTTTGCTGATGTCTCCCTTATTGGCACTATTGTTCCTCTAGTCACTCAGGGAGCCTCAATTCTTCATTATCCCTCCCTGTACCTCCTACTTCCATTAAACCATTTGCCAAATCCCATGAATTTGACCTCCAAATCCCTTAGTCTCCTCCACTTCCACAGCCACCCCTCTTTAGGCTCTCATTGCATCTCCTGTGGACTATAGACCTTTTCATTGCTTCCCATGCCTTCAGCCTCTTTCCTTTCTAGACTATTCTCCACATAGTTGCTAAATTGATATTTTTAGAGTGTAAGTATGACTGCCACTCCCCTACCACAGAAGCTTCCATGGCTTTCTGTGACCTCTAGAATAAAATGCAAACTTTACTTGGCATTCACAGCACTCTACAATCTTCCTTGTTCATTTTTCCACACTGATTCCAAATTATTCTCTCAAGCACTCTGTGTTCCAGATGAACTGACCTTATTTGATGTTCTTTTTACATGAGTTCCCTTTCCCACCTCTACACCTTTGACTCCTAGTTCTGGAATACTTTCGTTTCCCTCTTCTGCCCCTTGGAATTTCTAGCATCCTTCAAAGGTTAGCTCAAGTACCAGCTTCTACACAAGATCTTCCTTGATCCTTCTTAATTTTAGTGTTTTCCCTCTGAAACTCTGCCCAATTTATTCTATATCTATCTCATTTGTACATGTTCTATTAGACCAATAAAAGTACCTAGCATTGATGTAGAACTTTCCATTTTATAAATATTTCGTTTTATCATCACAACAGCTCTGGGAGGTAAGTACTATTATTGTCCCCATTTTACAGATGAGGAAACTGAATAACTTGTTCAGGGTCATGTAACTGGTAAGTGTCTGAGGCACGAATTGAACTCTGATCTTCCTGATTCCAGGTCCAGAGTGTAGACTAGATTGATCTTGAGAACAAGAACTGTTTTTTTGCATTTATTATGATTCTTTGTATCCCCAGCACTTCATACAGTGCCTGACACATAGCAAGCACTTAATAACTGCTTGTTAACTGATTTGATCCCCCTAGTTGATAGGGTTCTCTACCCCACCAAATAATTATTTAGTATTTACATTGTATATACTTCATATTTTCTTATTCGTAGACAGATTTTTTTCCCCTTTAGTAGAATGTAAGTTCCTTGAGGGCAGAGACAATTCCATTTTTGTCACTGTATCCCCAGTATTTGGCATAGTACCTTGTATGTGGTGAATGCTTAACAAACAGTAGATTTGAACTGAATTTTTATGTTCTAAAGTCTCTTCTAGCTCTGATTGTCTGTGTTCCATGAATCTAAATTAAAGTCTGTATTGAACAAGTACTCTACAAGCAGTCCTGTGCTAAACAATGAAGGGCATAAAAGAAGATGAGATAGACCCTGTTCTCAGACTAATTCAGATAACGTTTATTCAAGAAGTATTTATTGAATATCTCTTCTGTCAAGGGCCCCATGCTAGACACTTAAGAGGGTAGAGAGATGTATAAGATAGTTTCTGCCCTCACGAGGGCTCTGTGCTTACGTAGACCAGGTCTAATTTGGGGGGCTTCTCATATATCATAATCAGTTTTCATCTTATGACCCCAACCCAGGGTTTCCTCTGGGAACATCAGAATATAACTCATGTCCAAGTCTTACCTAAAAGGGGAAAGGACTTTCAGGTCCCTTGTGAGCACTCAGGCTAACAATACATCAAGTTCAGGACCAGATTTATTTCAACCCTAGAAAACTCAAAAAAGAAAGGATTTGCACCCGAGCCCAGGAACAGAAAAAGGTACTGTCCTCTCTTCGGTGGTCTCTGCTTCCTCCAGGGAACAATACAGCTCTCCAGACTTGTGATACCACTTAGAGTTGACTTTTCCCTGTACCCAAACACACACACACACACACACACACACACACACACACACACACACACACATACACACACACACATGAATACAAAGCACTTCAGGTCACTACAGAGTCAAATAATCCCTTTCCTCCACTGATACTCACCTCCTCTAGGGACCCATTCAATCCTCCAAATTGTGTTACTACTCTGGGGTTGAGGTTTCCCTCTGAAAGGGAAAAGAACTTGACATTCATAGACAATTGACACCTTTTCCCAGGTCTTCATAGCCTATATAACTCAAAAGATCCATGAAGGGCAAGGTTTCAGATTTCTATTTTACATCCTGTCTCTGTTCCTTACCTCCCCATTTGGTTCAGGAGGTTTGGTCCAGGAATTACGCTGCTTTGGCTCAACTTCTGCAGTTTCACTTCTGAAAAATCATGTCCTTGCCACCCTCAGCTAGGCCAGGAACGCCTTGTTACTCCACCCATGCCTCTGCCTTTTCTGTGTCTTTTCTACCTTTTAAAAGCCAATTCCATTGTTATAGCTCAGGAGTATGAAACTTACCTGGGATCAATCACCTCTAATAGACTGAGTAGGAATATCCAGGAAAGATGAGTTTATGCCTTTTCAAAGGGACATTATCAATGCCATCCTTTAAAAAGTTAACCTTGTTAAAGAGTTAACTTTATTAAAAGTTTAACACTTTATAAAGAAGACACAAGAAGGAATACACACTAGTAAATAACTATAATGGAAGGCAGAATGCAATAAATACAATATGAAAGGCAATGGTTCTGGAAAAGAGAGCAATTCCTTTTGACCAGAATGAATCAGAGAATTTTTCAGGGAGGAGGTACTGCCTAGTATGGGCCTTGAGAGATGGTAAGAATTTAAACATATGGAGTCTGGGTTAGTCTGAAGAAAGAAAGACTTGTGGGGACATTGGAGGACATGATCATGCTTTTGTAGCATGTGAAAGGCTATATGTAGGTCCCTTGGAGACTGGGGTCCATCAAAGTGGGAAAGAGAGTTCATTTGACTCCTTCTTGCCTTGTGGTGGGGGAAGTCCTTTTCTAGTAAGTGCAATAAGCCTTACCCTTTATCTGTTGTATTGCTAGTTTTATACTTACATGGAACCTGAAAGAATTTTTTCCCAGAATTTTATCTAAATTGGCAAGGAGACCAATTTAGGCTTGACATCAGGATAAGTTTCCTCAGAATTAGAATGAGCTGCCTCATTTATAGAGGTAGCTTTCTCCTCTTTGAAGGTCTTCAAGCAGAGGTTGAATGACCACTTATTTGACAGGTATGTTACAATGGGAGTTCCTTTTGTGTATGGGTTGGAATAGATGGCCCCTGAGGTGCCCCCCAACTCTCAAATTCTGTAATTCTTTTTTGTCAAAACCTAGATAATGTCTTGAAGAATGATTAGAAGAGATAACAAATCTGTGTATTACAAATACAGACCACAAAATATCTTGGTGAACTCATCCAATAGACTGCATTGAAACTGAACCTGTGTCAAAACTGAACTGCAATCATCTGAACATAGATTCATGATTCATAAAAACTTAAGAACAACTTTTAAAAAATAGATTTCATCAAACCAGATAGTCATAATCTCCAAGCTGCCTGGAATGAAAAACTTTCAAAATATAGAGACCTAGCACAGGAGGTCAAAATCATGTGTGACCAGGATGACGTGCATGTCATCCCTTTTGTCCAGTCTGCTACCAGAATTGCCTGGAGATACTTTCAGGGAATCTGTGAAAGACTTATGCGCCTCCTAACACTTTTATTCAATTACATAAAGCAGTTATTTTATCCACTTATGTGATAGTCTACAAAATATTATGTATAAATATATAATAAATAAAATAAAATAAATAGATATATCTACCTATGTGATAGTCTACAAAATATTGTATATAAATATATAAGCATAGCACAATAGTGGTTTGTTTCAGGGTATTTCTATCTGAGCTACATTGAAAAACTGAGCATAAAATAATAATAATAATAATAACTGACGCACATAACACTTTACGATTTACAAATCATATTGCATTCATTATCTCATTGGATATTAGTTCAAATATTATCATCTCAATTTTTCAGATGAGGAAACTGAGGCTCAGAGACGATGACTTGATAATTAGGTATGAGCTGGGACTTACAGGCAGCTACAGTAGGTAAGAATCCTGGACTTGGAGTCAAGAAGTTTTGAAGCTTCAGGTTCCTCGTCTGTAAATTGGAAATAATAATAGCATCTACCTCACAGATAACAACCTTAAAGTGCTATATAAATGCTAACTATTATTATTAAAGTCAGGTCTTCCGACTTTAAGTCCAGTATTCCAACAGTAACTTTTTTTTAAAGGTCTTATTATGTGCCTAATTAGAAAGTTTAATACTTGGCACCAGTGATACACAGATGCATTTAGATATAAAGTGGGTCCTCGAGGAGTTCCAATCTATGAAAATTTGACCATGCTATCGTTATCTCTCAGTGTTTGGAGATGAGGTCCCTTGCAGAGTGAGGGAGTTAAGGTGTGGACTGAGGATTGCAGAGAATAGGAAAGGCTTGGAATCACCAAGGGGCATTGATGGCAAGAAAAGAGAGAAGTGGAACAACAGGTTACTTAAGGAGAGAGGGCATAAGAGAGCTAGAAGGTTGAGAGTTTGGGACCCAAGACAGAGATTTCAGAGTTTAGAATCCTCAAGGTCCACGTGTTTCTGGGTAATTAGAGTGGGGATGAAGGTCACTGGAACTCACTCCTCTCCTCAAAAATCTTTCGGGTCTCCATTTCAACTCTCCTGCAACTTCTTTGTTTGACATTCAAAGCTTTCACCAATCAGGTACTACCCTTCCTTTCCAAACTTTTCTTATATCAGTCCCCTAAATTCACCCTATAATTCGGTCAAACTAGGCAGTTCTGTCTTCTATACATGCCCTGTATTTTCCTGTCTCCAAGCCTTTGATGGAGATGTTCCCCCTGCTTGAAATGTTCTCCTCTCCCTCCCCCTTTCTGTCAATTAAATTCCCATCATTCTTTTTTTAACTTTTCTTTCTTTCTTTCTTTCTTCTTTCTTTCTTTCTTTCTTTCTTTCTTTCTTTCTTTCTGAGGCAATCGAGGTTAAGTGACTTGCCCAGGGTCACACAGCTAGTAAGTGTCAAGTGTCTGAGGCTGGATTTGAGCTCAGGTCCTCCTGACTCCTAGGCTGGAGCTCTAACCACTATGTCACCTAGCTGCCCCTCATCCATTCTTGAAAGAACAATTCAAAAAGCCACCTTCTCCAGGAAGCCTTAGGATCTGAGTCAGATTCTAGGCTTTGTTGTTTGACTGGGTAATTCACTTCTCTTGGCCTCAGTTTCCTCATCTGTAAATGGAAGAGGTTGGACTAGATAATCTCTAAGGTCCCTTCCAGCTCTAAATATTATGAACATTTAGCATATATCCACCGTAAGGGTAAATTTTTCCCTCTTGGGTCTCATGTAACACTTTATTTTTCTCATTCCTTAATAAATTTATTGTATAATGTTGTGTATTAGCACTACCCATGTTTGTCTCTTCTCTGCCAGGTAGGCTGTGAGCTTCATGAGGGCAGGAATGATGTCTTTCCCAAACTTTATGTCTTTTGCAATACAGAGTTCCAGGGCTGTGTACACAATAGGTGCTTAATAAATGTCATATGAATAAATAAATGGATGAAGGGGAGGCTGTGAATAACAAAGTCATGGAACTGGAAGAGTCATCACTGTGGATACTGAAGTCTCCAAAGATGGAGGATGGGGAAGGGGATGGTAAAGAAGAGTCCAGTGCTGGCATTACAGGAGAATGCTCTGAAGGTTGACAGGTAATGGTGCAGCCTTGTGTACTGGAGAGAGCACTGTATTTGGAGTCAGAAGATTTGGGTTCTAATCCTGCTGCTTACTGATTATGTGACCTTGAATGAGGCTCTTAACCTCTGTAAACCTAAGTTTTCCTATCTGTAAAATGGGGGAAATAATACAGGCACTACTACTCACAGGGTTTTGAGTTTCAACTAAATTTACAGCTTAGTGGGGTGATGAATAAAATACTGGACCTTGAGTTAGGAAGACCTAAGTTCAAATCCAGACTCAGATACTGACTAGCAGGTTGACCCTGGGCAAGTCACTTTCTCTCCATCGGCCTCAGTTTCCTCATCTGTAAAATGAGGATAATAATAGCATCTACCTCCCAAGGTTGTTGTGAGAATCAAATGAGAAATTTTTAAAGTGCTTTGCAAACTTGAAAGTACTATACAAACGCTCACTTTTAGTAGCTCTTATTATATCGCACTTCAAAATTTCCAACCTGCTTTACAAATATTATCTCATCTGATCTTCACAAAAATACTAGGAAGCGTATACAATGGCAGTTATTGTATAACTGTATAATTGGACTAAATTATTATTGGTATTATTATTGGATCGGATCTATTATTTCATTGGTATAGAGAATTAACAGTAAGGAAACTGTACTTACCAGTGTAGATTAGTACTTGTTCTGCAACTGACAATATTGGAGAATTGTCTGTGACCCCAAGAGATCAAGTGTTTGAGCACCATCACTTGGCCAGTATGTGTCAGAGGCAGGAGATGAACCCACTGTCTTCCTGCCTCCAAGGCCACCCACCTCTCTATCTTCTGGGACATACTACCTGAACATCATTATCATCCCCATTTCACAGATGAGGAAATTGAGTCTCAGAGAGGTTACATCTCTAGCCCATGGCGCCATAACTAGTAGCAGAGGCAAGATTTGAACCCAGGTCTTTCTGACTCCAAGTTTGCTACATCCATTCCATCAAGCTTTATGTAAAGCTTGGATGGAGAACAACTGAACTATATGGATAGTAGTTAACAAACTATTACTTATTTTCTAAGTTGCTCAATAAGGAGTGAGGAATGAGGAGCAGGAACGTGGGGTGTACTGGTCAAACCGGTTTTCACTGAGGAGGGATGAATAGGAAAGATAAATCTGTTAGTTGGAATGAGATGGATTGGAAGGGGAAGAAAGCAGAGGCTAGAATGAGAATCAGAGAGGAGATGGGAGAGGACATTTCAGACTGCAGAGACCACCCAAACACAGGCACTGGGGCAGGGATGAGCCAGTGAGGGCAGCAGCAGCTACTTGACACTGATGATGGTGTACTGGAACTAGAGTTAGGAAGACCCTAGTTCAAAACCTCCCACAGATATTTATTCTCTGTGTGACCCTGGTCAAGTTACCTGACTTCTCTCAGCCTCAGTTTCCTCATCTGTAAAATAGGGAAAATCATCACATCTATTTCACAGGCTACTGTAAAGAGCAAATGAGAGAATGCATATATAAAGTGCTTTGCAAAATTTAAAGCGCTATAAAGAGACCCGCCTGAAAGAACACTGGAAGAATGAGGTTCAAGTTCGGACTTGCTCAGTACTGTAGGCTATTGAATTTTTTCATCTCACCGAGCCTCAGTTACTTCACCTGTAAAATGGGTCAATAATCATAGCACATTAATGAACTTTCAATGTTGCTAAGGAAAAGCATTTTGTAAAGCTTAGGTACAGCATACAAATGTGAACTGTTAGTGATATTCTGTATACTTCTTGCTTGGTTATGAATTTTTCTCATATCTATAAATCTTCACATTTCTCTGATTTGTTTATAATGTCCTCTTTTACATAGAGGACATGTACCAGCTTGGATCTTACCTCTGCTTAATGTACAAGGGGTTGAAACAGTAGTTGCTCATGGGTAATATTAGCCAATATGATTAAAATTCCAAAGCTATGTAAATTAATTTGCTTATTTAATGCATACTAATCAAATTACTAAAAGATTACTTTATAAAATCTTTAAAAATAAAATTTGTATGGAGAAAAAAAGGTCAAGAGTCTCAACAGAAGTAACAAAAAGAAATGAAAATGAAGGGATCCTAGCAGCGCTGGATTTCAAACTACACTATAAGGCAGTTATTATTAAAAACAATATGATAGTGGTTAAAAATTTATAAGATTGATCAGTGAAACAGATAAGATAACTACATACAGAAAAAATGTATCTCATATCCTATTATTTAATAAATATAATATATTTAATAAATATCCTAGCCACTGGGATAAGAACTCACTGTTTGAAAAACTGGATAGTAGTATTGGAAAAAATAGATTTTAGGCTCTTTTACCACAAGATGTCTCCCATCCATACATCGAAGATATTCAAGAAATCATCCTGTTCAATGACTTTCTATTAATGAACATGTGGGGGTGAAGAAAGAGACATAAAATAAGGAGATACTCACCAAAGACAGTCAGCACTGTGATTGAGGACACCCACCCTGCAATCCAGTTCAAAGGTCAGGTCAGGTCATTCATGTTCTTATTTGGGGATGCCATTGTGCTGATGCCTCAAGCCCAGAACCTCCTAGAAGAGATCAGTAATCACTCAAAGGTGCTTGGCTCATCCATCCTCATGGAAAAGGCCAAAAGGACGATGAATGTCCACTGCCCTTTGAATAGAAATCCTGCAGAGCTTGTCCAGCAGTCTATATACCTGGGACAGACAGCATAGATGGACACTGAATTAAGTCCAAAGTTGAAAAAGGAAGAGAATGGGCTGATTCAGCAAATTGCAAAACTCTATTACTCACCCCAAGCTTCTCATGAAACCAAGGGTTCAGCTTTTCAATATACTAACATTCTGCTGCTATTGTCATGTGGCAGTAAGACATGGGAAATCCATCCTTCAAAGAGCTAAGTAGGGACATCACGAAAAGGGCAACAGAGAGACACATGGAGTCTGAGCAACTCATGACTAGATCCAAAGACACGTAGGATTGAAGGATGCCATCGAGGAATTGTACCACTGAAGGACAAGATAAGCTCAGCAAAAAGCAAGAGTGAAGGATGCCAGGTAGACAGTCAGAATGCCCTCTTGGCATCCTCTCAACGTCAGGAGAAAGTGAGGAGCATCTCTGCCACATTGGATGGACCCCATGTGGTCAACTTTTACAAGCATATAGACAAGAATTGCATAGGACGAGTACACGTGGATGAGTTGGTATCTTCATCACTGGAGGGAACTACTGAGTCAATGACTTCCTAGGTTCACATGAGTATTTTGAGAGGCTGCTAACTTCAGTCAGGTACTAACTGCATCCAATGAGGTTTGCCTGAAGCATGGCTTTCAAGTGGAATGAAGTTTCTAGATCCCAAACAGGCAATAGACTTAATGTCCTCCCAATCCCAGGAGGAAGTAGGATTTCTTGGGAAGAGCACTGGATGCGTAGTTAGTGGGCCCAAGTTCTAGATTTGCCACTTATTAACTAGGTGACCTCAAGCAAGGCACTTCTGTTCCCATGGCTTCAGTCTGCTCAAATATAAAGTAAGGAGGCTGGACTTCGTGAACTTGCAAGTATCTTCCTAAAATGAATCCTATGACCTTCTCTCACAGGATTCTGGGAATCTTATAGGATTAACAGGAATTATTTAGTAGGAATGATCTCATAGGAAACTGGGCCTCAGTTTCCTCTTCTGCAGAATGGTAGTGTTATTCGAGATCATGGGTTCTTATGCTAGGATCCACAGACAACCAGGGGGTTTGTGGATAGATTTCAGGGGGTCGCTGAACTTGGATGGGGGAAAATACATTTTATTATCACTAATCTTTGATTTTCTTTGTAATCTTATGTATTATATCTTATTGTAATGCAGAATACTATTTTACCATTTTAGGTAGTATGGCCCTTTAAGCCATGGCAAGCAGAAATTACTGCTTGATCTTGCCCCAGACCTCTTTCCTCCTAAATCTAAACAATAGTGAAATATACTCTTGCATAGCTCAACACAGCCCATACCTCCAATGCAAATGGATAAGAAAGCTTGCAACATAATTGCTTTAGATAATTATGTTTATACCAGAGACCAGGACGCCTGGTCTGGTCTGTGTGATCCCTGACCTGTAATGATGGGGTACTCGGGTGCTTGTGCTTGTACTTGTGCCCCAATTTCTCCCTAGTCTCAGAAACACTGTCTCTAACAACCATCTCCCAGCCCAAGGACACTGTGCCTAGCAGTTATTCATGCATGGGCCTCAGCATGACCCTTATCTCTCTCCCTGGTACAGCTACACAGAGCTGGGCTGCTCAGGTCCCAGCCCTCAGATCATGGCTCTGGAAGCCTCCCAATTCCTTAGTAAGTTCCTGTCTTGTAAGAAAACTTCCCCTTGTTGCAGAGCATTCTCTCATCAAGACAGAGGGAGAGGGTGTCCTTGGCCAGCCCAAGGACTCTTCCTCCCGCCAGACTCCAAAAATCCATACCTCTGTCATCTCCCTCCCTGTTCGGTATACTTCCTGTACTTTCCCATCCATAGCCCCCAAAGACACCTGCACCTTTGGATTACCTCATCAGTGTTCCTGGCATTTCTTTCCCATGCTCTTTTCCATATAAACCCTAGCTCAACCCCTGATCGGGGCTGCTTGATTTGGGTGTGCATACTCCTTGTAGCCGCGGGCTAATAAATCCACATTTTAAATTATGTCTGGGTCTCGCTCACTGATTTCTCAGTACAACATTATGAATTTTAAAATATAATTCTAAGAAGGGGTCCAAAGGCTTTGTCTGACTGCCCAAAGAGTCCATGACCCAAAAAAGGTTAAGAATTCTTGGACTAGATGGTTTCTAAGGTCCTTTCAGTTCTATCATATTCTATCATTCTCTGAGATCTGGACTCCATTTTGCCTGTTTCCCAAGGCATGGAATGGATTTGAAACAGGGAGTGATAGGGCCAAAATGCCTCTAAGGAGGGAAGAGAACTCAGTGGAACAGTGGGTGTGTTCCAAGGCAGTGTGGCAAAATGTCCTGGGAAGCGGACTAGATCACAGCCAGGTAGACAAGAGGTGAAGTAGGTGAGAGACATGAGAGATTCTAATGAAGAGCTTTGTCAAGGAATTATATAGTGCTGAGGTCAGGTGTTCCCCTAACACCATTCCATTATTCCTCTAAGCCCCAAGGCTCTGAGAATGGGAGAACCCATAGGTGGGGCCTTGTTTACTTTTAATAACATGTCAGCTATTCTGAGCCTGGAACTTCTTCCAGGGGTGAGACCTCAGGGCCTTTGGAGGCTTAGGCCCCATTTAAATGAGGGTTTTGGAAGAGACGAGCTCTAAGGGTACAAAGGTTACTAGCGTGGTACTGTGGAAAGAACAGATTTGGATTTGGGAGAGCTGGATTCAAATTCCGACTCTTCACTCGGTAGTGATAGGCAAGTTATTAATCCTCTTTGAGACTCAGGTTCCTTTTTTTTTGCCAGTCAATAGGGGTTAAGTGACTTGCCCAGGGTCACACAGGTAGTGAGCATCATATGTCTGAGGCTGGATTTGAAATCAGGTCCTCCTGACTCCAAGGCCCATCCGTGCACTATCTACTGTGCCACCTAGCTGCCCCTACTTTTCATTTCAACCTATGAAATATGTTTGATGATATATACAGTACCCTCCTTCATAAGATCATAGACATAGAACTAGAAGGTACCTTAGAGAGATCATTGTACCCAATGTGGGAGTTCTAGCTCTGGTGTTCTAAGTTCTAAGGTCTCCAGTTCTGGCGTTCTAGATCCCTAAGGTCCTTCCCAGATAATATATTCCATGTTCTAAAGCCTTTTATAGCTCTGACATTCCATATTCTACAATCCCTCCCAGCTCACACATGCAAGATCCATTTTAATTCTGACATTCTATCTTCTAAGGTTCTTTCCCTCTCTCACATTCTGGTATTCAATGAGTCATAGAAATGATTAGTTCTCAAAAGCACTGTGAGGTTAATGGAAGGTAGGAAGCAGGAGAGACAGGATCACATTAACACAGAACCTCAGAGCTGAATGGGCCTCAGAGGCCACCTGTTTCTATCTGTTCCTGAAAAAAAAATCCCTAGTCATATAGCTTTTGCTTAAAAACTTCCATTAAAGGTTAGGTTTTCAACAGATTTGGTGTGAGATCTGATTTCACCAGCAGGCTAACAGTGGACAACTCTATAAAGAGGAAGGAAGATTTTCTTCATTTTCCAGTGATGCCCTCAAACTTGGCATTCTAATAATGGCAACAAAAAACTAAGTTCCCTTCAGACCACATGTGGAATGTTGTGTTCAGTTCTGGGCACCACAGTTTTTTTCCATTAAAAAATGTATCGCTATATGGCTTTATGTCATCTTAATTCATATGTATATATATATATATATATATATATATATATATATATATATATATATATATATATATACATAACCTTTCTTTATGCACATATTCCTTATAACAAAGAATAAAAAAAGAGAGAAAAGGGCAGTTCAACAAAACTAACCAGCAGATCACCTGGGTCTGATAGTATATGAACTATTATTCCACAGCCATAGTCCTCCATTTCAACAAAGAAGGGGGTGGGGGTAGGTGCATGTTCTCATCTCTTCTTTGGGGCCAGATTTATCACTATCATCACATAGCATTCACTTCTGGGCTTTTGGTTTTTTGTTTTTTCAAGTATCTTCCTGGTTCTGCTCACTTCATTCTGCATCAGTTCATAAAAGCATTAGCCACCAGGTGGCACTGGTGAATAAGGCAGGCTGAGCTGTCAATCATCCCCTGAGTTGCAGGACCCAGTTGAGCATGCTCAGATAACTTTCTCTCCTACCTCCCGCTAGTTGGGGGGCTTCCTTTCAGGAACACCTCCTTTCAGAGGGCTGGCTTTCCCTTTCCAAGCAGCTTATTTCTCCTCTCTTTGAGGAGACACATCTTTCTTTGTGCCACATGGCTGACTCTAGAGGACAAAAAAGAGGGAGGAAAATGACTGCATTTTGTTTACTGCCAGGAGTTACTATCAGCACATGCTTTTAAATGGGCTTTTGGATTTCTTGCCAGGCTCATAACAATTCAATACTGTCACCCCACTTTGCCCTAATGTTTCCACTTCCAAATTCAGCCATCCACATGTCTGGACCAAACATTTCATGTCTGTAAAAACAGAGAATTCTCTCTTATTGTCTCTCTATTTGCAAACATTGAATAAAATATACATGGCTTAGTATTTCTGCAGGCCAAGAAGGTTAAAATAGAATTTTTTTAAAATTAAAAACAAAACAGATAAGGAGCAAACAAGTTCACACCTGTAGAGAACTGGAAAAGTGACAAGCAACTTTGCCAGAAGGTGAAAGGGCTCACAGGATCAATACTGTCACATCTCTCCCTGTCCTACTCCTCTGGATGGTATTAGGCCACAGTACTAGATCAGTCTCACCTCCAAACAGGTCCATATAATCTGTCTTTCATCAATTAGTTACTCTTAATTGTGGCTGGCGGGCCACTTACAATGGCTTCTCTGATTCTGGTACTGTAGTTATAATACATTCCTTGTTTTAGAATAACTGTGTCTTTTGGGTATTAAAATAGGTTTAATATCCTTTAAAAAATTATTGCTCCACCTTGCTTGGCTTCTGGATTTTTATTACATACAAGTCCCTGCCCTGAGGTCAGATTCAGTGGCACTCTGATTAGTCTGACCACATGTTAAATCTGAAATCCTCGAAGAGCTTAGGAAATGCTGGGGGAAAGGCTGTCCTCCAACAAACAGACCTCTTTTGATTTGGTGGTACTCAAAAGGCAGGTTCTATAAATCTTCTCAGGTTTCCCTAAATTCCATCACCTTCATTTGCCACAATATGTCCAGCTATTACCCAATTTCTAGGCATCTACTTCGTTTCCAGTTTTTGGATACTATGAAAAGCGATTGCTACATTTTAGGGAGGACATTGACAAACTTGAATAGCATTCAGAGAAGGACAACCAGTAGGAACTTGAGATCCAGCAAAGAAGGATCAGTTGAAGGAATTGGAAGTGTTTAGCCCAAAAAAGAGAAGACTTTAGGGTAATTCCATGGTGTCTTCAATTATTTCAAGGCCTGTTGTGTGGAAGAGGGAAAGGTGTTGGGATTTGGGGCTCCAGAAGGCAGAACCAGGGGCCATGGGTGGAAGTTGTAAAGAGTCTACATTTAGGCTTGATGTTAGGAAACCTTCCCAACAATTAGAGCTATTCAAAGGTAGAATGGTGTTCCCTCTCCTTGGAGGTCTTCAAGAAGGGCCTGGATAACCACTTGTCTAGCATGCTATAGTGGAGATTCCTTTTATATATGGATTGGATGGGGACCAGTGAGGGTCCTTCTGACTCTCAAATTTAGTCATTTTGATTTGTTCTGCTTGTCTCCAGAGGTCAGAACTAGGAGCCAAGGGTGGAAGTTACAAAGAGGCAGGTTTAGACTTGAAATAAAGAAAATCTTCCTAGCAATGAGAGCTATCCCACTGGGCTGCTCAGGAGACAGTGAGTTCCCTCTGCTGAAGGTCTTCAAGCAGAAGTTGAATGACCACCTGTTGCATACACTGCAGAAGGCCCTTCTGTTCAGATTCAGGCTGGACTCTATGGCCTTTGAAGTGTCCTCTAGCTCTGACATTCTGGAATTCTGATTCTATGATACTTTGAAAGATCGTAGGAAGATGATAGGAATAACTTTCCTAAGAAATTAGGTGATTGCAATATCTAAGGCTGGGGTTCCTAACCTTTTTTTTTTCATGGGCCCCTTTGGCAGTCTGGTGAAGCCCATGGACCTCTTCATATTTTTTTTTCATTTGTTTATTTATTTGTAATATATTTTCTTTCCCTCATTACATTTTTCCACTTAATAGTATTTTTTCCAATTTGTGTTTTTAAATATACAAATATACACACTCATATATATGTGTATATTTATATACATATATAAGTATATCTAAATATAAATCATGTTTTTAAATGTATAATATAAAATACAGATTACCAAGGAAGCTAATTATATTGAAATACAATGATCAAGTTTTTCTTAAGTTCATGAACCCTAAGGTAAAAATTCTGGAAGAATCAGGCTAACTCAAGCATCCATAGCATTTCACTACTGTAAGAAGAACACGTCTTCTGAATCAATGAAGAGAAACTCAGGTTTTAATCCCTTAATTTTAATACATAAATCACAATACACAGATTAATACCTTTAAATTTAATAGGTTTAACAAGTGTCATACACAATCGAAATTTTAATCCATAATAACTGTAGTATGTGGTAACTGACAGACATGGTGCAGAGGGTGAGAGAATTGGCCATAGGGGATTATCCAGAGGTGAGGGTCTGCTCCAAGCAGGCTCTGCTCTCTTCCCTTCTTCCATCCCCCAAGGAGCTCTGCATGCATGGCTGAATAGCAGTAGCATGGATTACTTTTGATATGTAAGTCAATAGACATGTATTAAGTGCTTAGTATGTACCTTGCACCGTGGTGAGTGCTAAGGATATAAAGAAAGATAAGATCAACCTTGTTGCCAAGTAGCATACAGTCTAATGGGTGAGACAATGTTCAAACAACCATGTACAAGCAAGATATAAACAGGATAAATTTGTGTTCATATTAGAGGAAAGGCACTAGTGTCAAAAGAGGACTGACACAGACTTTTTACGGATGGGATTTTAGTTAGGACTTGAAGGAAGTTGGGGAAGTCAAGAGATTTCAATGAGAAAGAAGAGAACTTCAGGCATGAGGGATAGCCTGTCTAGGAATGAAACGAAATGAAATGGAAATGACAGGAGAAGGAGATGGGGGGGGTGTTGTTCAAGGAGGTCAGTGTCACTGAATCACAGAGTATGTGTGGGTGAGTAAGGTGTGTGAAGACTGGAAAGGTTTTGGAGGGCTTTGAATGGCAAACGGGATTTTATAGTTTGGAGTTGTTTAAGTAGGGCATTGATGTGGCCACACGGATGCTTTCGGGAGGGGCCTTAGCTGCCACTAGTTCAACCCATAATCAAAAGGAATCTCAGCCATGACACATGGGAACAAGTGGTTGTCTGGCTTCTGCTTGAAGACCTCCAAGGAGAGGGAACCCTTCATGTCTCCACACAGCCCATTCCCCCCTTGGACAGCTTGACTCGTCAGGAAGTTTTTCCTCGTGTCAGGCCTACATTCATCTTTTTGCAATTCCCACCTGTTGTTCCCAGCTCTGACCTGAGGATCAAGAAGAACTAGTCTAAAGTGTCCTCCATACGGCAGCCCTTCAAACGCTTGAAGACAACTAGCTATTATAATAGTTGTCACAGTGGGGAGAGTACAGGCCTGGAGTCAGGAAGACTCATCTTCCTGAGTTCAAATCTGGCCTCAGACACTTACTAGCTGTGTGACCCTGGGCAAGTCTGAGGGATTTGCCTCAGTTTCCTCATCTGTAAAATGACCTGGAGAAGGAAATGGCAAACCACTCTGCTATCCTTGCCAAGAAAACCCCAAAGAGGGTCACAAAAAGCTGGACATGACTGAACAACAGCAATAGCCCCCAAGTCTTAGCTTCTTCAGGCCAATTCCTTCATAAATACATAATGACTCTCTCATAAGACATGGACTCAACACTCCCCATCTTGGACCTTGTCCTCCTCTGGACATGTTCTAGCTTATTAATTATATCCTTCTTAAACTGTGGTGCCCAAGCAACATTCTAGATGAGGGCAGAATACGAAGGGACTATCTCCTCCCTAATTCTGGAAGCAATTTCTACCCTAATCCAGCTTTTCCCCTTTGCCTATCCTTCTCCTTTGCCCTAACCCTGGAGAGCAGTCTGTAACACATAGGGCTGTCTGGCAGGAAGACCAACGTGGCTCTTTACTGCTTGAATAAGCTGGGAATCATCAATTCTAATCAGTCGGGTGAGATGGAGGACCATCAGACCATATCATCTGTCTTGTCATTATTTCTTAACATCCTCAAAGCCTTTCCATGTTCTTTGCCTACCCAGACCTCCAGGCACTGTAATCTGGTCTGCTGACATGCTCTAAGGACCCCTCAGACTTGCCCATCACACTATCTCTTCACCCTTCAGACTTTCTATCAGACTTTCAGAACTTTTTATCTGCCCTGCAATTGAACTCTCTTGAATGCATTGGCACTGCCAATTAAATAGTGAGCCCCTTGAGAGCTGGGACTTTCTCATATCCCAAGAGCTTAGTATAGTGCTTGGCATGTGCTTAATAGATGTTTGTTCATTAATTCATTAGTCCATTCATACCATTAGTTTTCTTGGTTGCTACATCTTATTGCTAACTCCTTTCAGGCTTGCAGTCCACCAAACCCCGCCCCACACCTTTTTCAGAACAACCACTGTCTATTAATGCCTTCCTTCATCTACTTGTGAAGATGATTGCACCCAAGTGCAAGGCCTTCCATTTATCCCTATTTAATTTCATCTTATTTGATTGAACCCCATGCACTAGCTGTCAAGATCCTTTTAAGGAATCTGACTCTGTCATCCAGTGTGTTCTCTCTCCCTCTCAGTTTGGTGTCATCTACAAACTTGTTGAGTACCTATCTGATCTATGCCTTTATACAAGTCGTTGATAAAAATGGTAAACAGCCCAGGGCCAAGCACAGATCCCTAGACTACTCCACTGAAGACGTCTTGATTGACATTGAACCTTTAACAACTACTTTTTGAGTCTGTCCATCCAACTAATTTTGAGTCATCCTAAATGTATTATCATCTAATTCATATCTTTCCATCTTCTCCACAAGAATAGGCAGAGATATTTTGTCAAGCACTTTACTAAAATATAGGTAAATTATATCCACAGCATTCTCTTATGTATTAGTTTAGTAACTAATTTTGTCAAAAAAAAAAAGGAAATGAGATTAGTCTGACATTGCCTATTATGGATGAAGGCATCTTCACAGCTTCCCATTCTACATGTTAGTCAACCATCTCTTTAGTGGTCCTTTCTAGAACTTTCCCAGGAATTCAAGTCAAGCTCACTGGTCTATAAGTGGACCATGCTAATTTCCCATAAGGATATATGCCCTTCTCCAATCTTGTAGCAGCTCTTCCATTTTCCATGATCTTTCAAATGTCATTGACAGTGGCTCTGCAATCATATCTATGATGTCTTTCAGGACCCAAAGTTAACCTGAACTCAAGGCCAAGTTACTTGAACTTATCAAGGACAGTGAGATATCCTCTAACTTCCTCAGTCGTTTCCCTTTGTGTCTTCAAAATTTCATTCTTCAACATCTCTCATCCCTCATGTGTTGACTTACCTTGTGGTATTTTACTTCATGGGATCCAACCTATTTTTCTTCTGAACCGTTTGGAATCATCTTACTCAAAATCTAGGGTGCATATCAGATTCTGCCCAGATTTCTTCTCTCTCTCCTCTCCCTGTCTCTTTCTTTTCCCTTCCTCTCTTCTCTCTCTTCTCTCTCTCTCTCTCTCTCTCTCTCTCTCTCTCTCTCTCTCTCTCATACACACACATACAAACTCTGAGATGTAGTAGTTGCTTCTGCTTCCTCCAGAGTTCCATTATTTCCATCCCAGTAACCTGTTCCCTCCTCACCTTTCCTGAGAATCAGATCCCAAAATAGAATTTTCCTTTGCTAGTTTGGACACCCCTGAAGAATATACAATGCTGCCTCCTCTCACCTTTAACCTATTCTGTTTCTTTTGAATAAGATATACCCATCTAGAGACATGTCCAACCATAAGTTTAATGCTATCAGGTCTCAATAATTTGCCTATGAGGTCAAATTTGCATCATCCATCACATTAGGACCTCTAATGCTTCTTCATTGTTGACAAAACTAGGGCCATTTATGTTTAGACATTTGAAATAATGAATTTTATTATTGAGTCTTTTCTTAGATTTTTATCTCCTGTGAATTTCTGGGTTTCTCAACAGATCTTCTCTCTTTATGGCTATGATCTATAAGTATTTCGCTTTGGGTATCTACATAGGCATCCTCCTTTCCTCATCTTTGTTAGTTGAAAGTCCTTTTATTTAAATTTGCAAGATTCCTAGCAAATATATTCTCATCAACCTTTGTCAGGTATACTCCACCTCTGGTCTAGAGTCTGTTATCCCTATTTTTAAAACCATGGTCCAGAAGTCCAAAGTCCATTCTCACACATCATCTTCTTAACATTCATTTGAGAAATTCATTTTCTTTTGCATCCTTTTCCTTCAACGGGCAATGGTGGGAATAACACAGCCTCTGCCCCTATGGTCTTTAGTTTCTTGCCCAAGACTTTATAATTGTTGGCAGTCCTTTTTAATGTTCCTTTTGGTGGTGACCGCATGCCCATGTGACTCACCAGAAGTGGTCAGTTGTCATCCATTTTGACAAGTTTTTGAAGGCTTTCTTTTCTTCCTCTGCCTCTTGGTAGACACTTGCATCATTACACTCTGATGTCATGGGCATCATTCAAGCTTCCAATGTGGGTAAAGGAGATCAGGAAATCCAGCTCTGTTCTCTTTCCTTAATACCAGTGGCTCTCAACCTTTATCAGTACAAGTGCTAGAGTTGGAGTCTGAGAGACCTGCATTCAAATCCTGCTTCAGATACTAGCTGTGTGACAATGAGCAAGGTACTTAATTCGCAGAACCTCAGTTTTCTCACCTGGAGATAACTATTAGACCTACCTCACAAGGTTATTGTTAGGGTCCAAAGAAATTATGTATGTAAAGTGCTCTGGAAATCCTAAAGCACTATATTGGGGCAGCTATGTGGCACAGTGGATAGAATGCTGGCCCTAGAGTCAAGAAGGAAGATCTGAGTTCAAATCAAGCTTCTAACACTTACTGCTGTGTGACTCTGGGCAAGCCACTGTTTGCCTCAGTTTTCTTATCTGTAAAATGAGGATAATAGTAGTACCTATCTCCCAAGGTTGTCGTGAGGATCAAATGGGGTAAGAGTTTAGCAAAGTGCCTGGTATATAATATGTGCTATATAAAAATTAGCTGCTGCAATAATAATAATAGTAATAATAATAATAATTATTATTATTATTGTCAAGAGCAGACACTATGGTATGGGGGTCCTGACTTGGACAGGTTCATGAGCCAGGTTAGACCTGAGGAGCTTTACTTAAGACTTAGATTAGAAAGCTAAGGAACTATTCAGCTTTGTACTATATTATATTCATACAAATATTTACTTTATATATTGTTTCTATTATATATTATTTCTGAATTAGTATCTAGAGGCGCTTTAAAAAGCCAGAGGTCATTCTCCTCAGAGTTATCTCTTGCCCTGACTATCTCCTAAGGGAGCATATCTCTCCTTTGTTTTTTTTGGCGAGGCAATTGGGGTTAAGTGACTTGCCCAGGATCACACAGTTAGTAAGTATCAAGTGTCTGGCTTGAGGCCAGATTTGAACTCAGGTCATTCTGACCCTAGGCCCAGTGCCACTGGGTGCCATCCACTGTGCCACCTAGCTACCCCAGTCCTTGCCTTCTTCAAGAAGACAACCACATGAGGGCTAAGGCTATGGAGAGTATGCATAAAAATGGGGCTTCCAAATAACAGAGGTATATTTTTTTTCCAGCTGGTGAAAAAAAAAACAAACCTCACTCAGAGACTTGTCCTAAATGGATTAGGCTTGATAAGTGGTTCCCCTGAGATAGAGAATGAACAGAATCTATTGTATGGGAGTTGACCTGGCGAGGGCAGCTCTGCAGAGTGAGAGAGGAGGGGAAGGAGGCACAGTGCAATGGTCTGACCATCAGCTGGGTCTGCCACATCATTAGAGCTGATAGGCTCTCTGGACAAACTGGGCTGAGCTAAGGAACATGATACAGCCAGCCCTGCAGCTTATTGGCAAAGGGTACATAGAGAGACAATGAGCCATCTCTGCCCATGCAGGCAAGGTTTGGGACTCACACCAATTTCCAGATGCAAGGCACAATTTGGGCCCAGCAGCCCTGGGCTGGTAGCAACCAGACAGCAAATGTAGGTATGAGCTTTTTATGTAAGAAGCCCTGAGAGTCACACAAATCCACAAGCTAATAACAGCTCCACAAATAGCATAAGGAGCTAGCCTCGATCGCCTTACTAGAGGTAATTGGCAACAGGAACATAACTAGCAATTAATTGCTGTACCCAAGGCAGCTACATTCAGCAGGCCCTTAGGTCAGGGCAAGGCAGGACAGTCAAAGCAGAGACAAAGAAGGCAGCTATGTTGGAGGTGGGGAGAGCTCACCCCAGTCTGTTATCTGGTAGCTTCTCATTTCAACTAATTATTCCTGCTACCTAAATACTAAGCTCTATTGTTTCCTCATTGCTGAAACAACCAGAAGTGCTAAGATCAGTGCCCTGGCCAAAGTCCAGATAGTTCTATCCTAGCTACATCTCTGGCATCAAGGGTTAGTGGACCTGGGCAAGCTCTCTAAGACCTGGGTTGTGAAAGCAAGCCCAGTGATACATGGTGAGGCAATAATGCAAAGTCTTGCAGTTGCAGGAAACTGCAACTTTCTATGCTAATAATCAGGTGTGGAGAGGACAATATCACCCCTGGGAGTAAAGGATGGCTATGAGGCAACTGTAGTGGGAGCACTGATGTTTCTGTGACTTGGCAGTGACTCAGGAGGTTTGCTGAAAGCAATGGGGGGGACAGTGAGGTGCTCCCAGAGAAGCCATGGGAAGAGCCCCAGTGAGGGAACAAACCCAGATCACTTTTACTTGGAGCTTCCTCCAGGGCAGTACTGGAAGTCATGGTGACTGTACGTGTCTCTGGGGCTGAGTTGCTCTGTTACTTTCTGTGGTGTTCCTTATGATATAATAAAATTCCATTATATTAATATACTATGATTCATTCTGTGGAAGTACCCCTGAGATTAATACATCTGTTTTCTATGAGTTACCTTACCAGGCAGGTGCACTGAGCACAGAGTAAGCCCACATGCTGAAAGGAGCCATTCAGGAGCCTGCAGTGAGTCAAATCTTGCTCACTCCCAGAAGCCTCTGCTGGTGTTCTCCAGTTGAGCTTGCTGAGCTGTGCCTGCCACCCTAAAACTGACCCAAACTGGTCTTGCTGTTAACTGTTCCTGCAAAGCATCCTACTTCTGTGTCCCACCTGTACCTGAAAAAGACTGTCTGTTCTTCTCTCCCATCCTTCCCTGAGCCTCCCTTTGTGGTTTTCAAGCATAAATCTTCCCTGGCTCTTCTGGACCCAGGGCTCCTTTGTACTTTGTACTTTGTACTGGAGGCCTGGGCACTAGTGTCTGATTTTCCTCCCAATAAAACATTTCTATATTCAACTCTGCTTAGACTCCTCTTCATTTTGAGGGGTAGGCTTCCTCCAGTTCACAATTCCGTCATTCTCTTATCGTTGGGCACTTGATTTATCTCCAACCTTTTCCTATTACAACATAATTTGCTGCTATGAATATTTTGATGAGGTTTGCTTATCTTGTCATCAACAACCTTTTTGTGAGTGTAAATACATTAGTGGATCAAAGGGTATGAATAACTTTTGTCATATTTATTGCATGGTTTTATCATGTCATATATTTCATAATTGTGTTGATGTCATCTAGGAGTATGCTGGTAAATATTTAACAACTGACTCTCTGAATATGAATGTACACTTGACACACTTTTAAGTTTAATTCGCCTTATATTTTCTCCTTTACTTTCAAGTCTAGGAAATCAATAAAACAATAAACCAAGGCCTCATTAGTAGTGTTTGCTGAGGTCTGATTTGCAAATACTCACACTAAAAAGGTAATAAGCTGGCTCTGTAAGGCGGGCTTGAGCTGGCTCCAGCACCCACTTCTCTGAGACAGTAAGCCCCTTATCTAAATCTTATATTTCTCTTAGTGCCAAGTATAGGGTTCTGTATACAGCAGATGCTTAATAAATATCTCTTGGTGATGGTGGGGGTATTATTTGATGTCTTCCCAGAACCATCTCATCCTCTCACTTTATGAAGAGTTAAAAGGGTGGTATATGAAATTAGAGAGAGGTCTGCATAACCATGTGACTTTTACAGGGAACCTTATTAACCTAGAAGTTAGTGCCATGTGGAGATGCAGAGAGAAGAAGCCTGGAAGAAAGAGAAATCTTATTTTCTTCAGTGTCCTTTTTTTCCAGCTGGCCAATTGTATTTTTTAGGGACTCTTCTACCACTCTTATTTGACTTTTAAAATCCTTCTTGAGCTCTTCTAAGAAGGCTTTTTGGGCTTCAGACCAGTTCATATTCCCTTTTGATGTGTTCCAGACTTGGGTTTGTTGACAATGTTGTCCTCTTCAGAATTTCTGCCTTGATCTTCACTGTTCTCATAATATGAATCTATACTATATTGTTTTTGCTCATGGTGTTTGATTTTTCCCTGGCCTTTAAAGAGACTGAGCTCTCCTGCTGGGGAGCAGAGGGCACTGACCCAAGCTTCTTGTGTTGGGAGCCTAGGTCTTGGTCACTGGCTTTGTATGCTGGGGCCTCCAATGTTGGCAGGTGGAGGCTGTAGGGTTCTGGCAACTTACCTGGTGTTGGGCTAAAATCAGCAAGGCTGGAACTGTAGGGCATCTCCAGGTTGCCTGCTTTTCCTTTCCTTTTGCTTTCTTCAACTCCTTTCAGATGAATGCTGCAGGGTGTTTATCTACCTGGGGTCCTTTGTAGTGCTGCTTCCCTAATTTTTTTTTTTTTTGGTTTTTTTAGGCAATTGGGATTAAGTGACTTGCCCAGGGTCACACAGCTAGTAAGTGTCAAATGTTTGGTCTGAGGCCAGATTTGAACTCAGGTCCTCCTGACTTCAGGGCCAGCACTCTATCCACTGCACCACCTAGCTGCTCCTGCTTCCCTAATTTTTGCTGAGGCACTGGGAGACCAGTTTGCTGTAGAATGCCGATGCACCTGGTGATTTTCTGAGCTGGTTTCCACTGGTTCCCCTGCCCTCACTGAGGCACTTGGAGGTCCAGGTGTTGGTGTTTGCCTGTTCCACCACCTAGATTTCAGGATCTCCTCCTGGTATGTTGAAGTGGGGCTTTCTGCTAGCTTGGTGGGATGCCTCCCGTTCTGTACTGCTCCTCTTCCCCCAGGGCAAGAGAGGCCTTTCCCATTAATTTCTCAAGCTACTTGGGCTACTGGACTGCTCCACCCCATCTTTCTTCTGGTTCAGTTTTTCCTGGGGTGATATTTTCTGGGCTTTCACAGGTTGATAGGGGAGGGTGAGAGCAACTACCTTTTTACTCTGCCATCTTGGCTCCCGAGAAAGAGAAATCTTAATGAGAGAAGTTGACAGAGAGAGTCAAGATGCCCAGCCTTAAGTGGACTTGGAGAGACTCCCACAGGTGACCTGTTTGATTCCAAAGGGGAAGAAGGAATCACATTACCAGGGAGTTAGAAAGAGAGTTACTTGAGGCCCTCTAGAAAGGATAGGATAATTTACCTGACTGTCCAAGGGCTTGAGTACAAGAGTGGTCTACATTTTCAGTTGGGTTCAATAAACTCCATTCTATATTCGATGCCTTATTAACCAGAGTACTTGCTGGGGAAGTGAGGGTTAATTAAGGACAGGTGTTTTTTACTTTTTTTGTGTCATGGACTACTTTGGAAGCCTCATAAAGTCTATAAATCCATTCTCAGAATAATGCTTTTAAGTGCATAAAATGAAGCACATGCAATTCCAGATGAAACCAATTATGTCGAAATATGGTTGTCAAAATAGAGACAGAGAGACAGGTAGAAAGAAGGGGAGAGAGACAGAAACACAGACAAACAGAGAAAGGAAGGAAGGAAGGAAAGAAGGAAGAAAGGAAAGAAGGAAGATTAAAGATAAAGCATTTATTAAGTGCTTAAGTGGTGGGTATTAATGTGCTAAGTGGTAGGGAAGTAAATTCAAGCAATCCAAGACAATTCCAGCCCTCAAGAAGCTTACATTTTAATGGGTAAAGACAACACATAAAAAGGACCTAGAAAGTGAGGTGGATGGGAGATGGTTCCCTGGGGAGGGGAAGAGCAGAAAAGAATGACAGGAGAGGAAAAGACATGGTTTGGAGCTGGTAACCAGGAAGAGGGATGGAGGTCTGGTTTCCTGTAAGGTAAAGCAAAAATCCCGGGTAATTCCCAAAGCAGAGTCCAAGTTTCTGGTAGGGATGGTGGCTTTACTGGAGCCAGTATACTTTAGTGGCCAGGAAGTTAGGTTCTAGAGGTGAGGCCAGGATTAGAATTTCTTAGAGCTCTGGACCTGGAGTCAGGAAGACTTGAATTCAAAGCTGGTCTCATATATTTAGTAGCTATGTGCCCCTGGGCAAGTCACTTAACCTCTTTTTGCCTCAGTTTCCTCAATTGTAAAATTGGGATAATAATAACACTTACCTCCCAGGGTGGTAGAAGGGATCAAATAAGATAATTTTTGTAAAGGGCTTAGCATACCTTAAAAGCTATGTAAATGCTAGATATTATTACTAGCTTTTCCCTGAGGCATTCCATCTCAGATCTTTTTCTCGCAGCTAATCCCTTAAGCCAAACATGCATTTCCTATTCACTCTCACTCCTCTTCTTGGAATCAGGGGCCACCTCCTCCACGAAGACTTTCCTGGTCTACCAGTTGTCAGTACTCTCTCCTTCCTCAAATTAACTGTGATTTACCTATCTGTTGTCCAAGTTATATTACCCCTCACCCCCAGTAGAAGGTAAACTCCTTGTGGGCAGGGGCTGAGTCCTCACAGCTTTCCTTCCCTAAGCCCGCTGCTTTGCAGTTATAACAATAATACAAGCTGACGTTTACAAAATATTTACAGGTTTGCAGAATACTTCGTACACATCACGTCACCAAACCCTAATAACAGCCCTGTGAGGTAGGGACTATTGCCCCCATTTTACTGATAGGGCAACTGAGGCCCAGAAAGGTTCAAATGACTTGCCAGTGCAAGCAAGTATTAGTACTGGGATTCTTAGTCAGGTCTCTGCTGACTTCAATCTAGCATTCTTTTCCTTATAACACACTGCCTTTCAGTAAACCCTTAACAAATTAACAGAATGAATGAATAAATGTCTCTATCCTTTCACTTCCTAGGGTCCAAGGAGAGGCTGGGTCAGAGGTAAACATAATAACATAATGCCTTCTTCTTGTCCTCCTAACCTCCTTTTACCCTCTGCGAGGGTAGAAGATGCCCCACAGCCATGTCGACATAATTACTTCTCCTCTCCCTCTCCTAACATCGATTTCTTCACTGTTTTATATTAATCCTTCTCTGAGTCAGGGGTGAGGGAGAAGTCATCCTGACTGTAGCTTTTGCCTCATGGCTGGTGTTGGAGCCTACTCTATGCTCCAAGACTGAATATCTCAGAGACATGGAAGTGAAAAGAACTTCGGTCTTGGATGCAGGCTTAGAACCCCAGGGGAGACCCTCTTCTGCAATTCTTGTGGATTGCAGGTGGTGTTGAGGAGGAGAAGAACCTTCACCATAAGGAGGCCAGTGTAACAGTTCCTCCTGAAAGATCCCTGGTTTTGGATCTCAAGACCTGGGTATGAATCTAGACAGCTCCGTTCCTCATTGGCTACTCTAGTCCATCCTCCACACTGATCATAAAGGGATTTTCCTTAAGTCCAGATGTTACCATTTCATCCCTCTACTCAATAAACTTTGATAGTTCCCCATTGGTTCTAGGGAAAAAAATATGAACTTTGTGTGGCTTTTAAAATTCTTCACCACCTTCCCCCACCTATGCTTCCAGCTTTATTGTAAATTATGCTCACTCCTGCACTCTGAAATTTTGCCATAGTGGCCTTTCTCCTGATCCTCATCAGTACAAAAAAAGCCCTTTGTGTCTTTTCTCTGGCTGTCTGCCATGCCTGGAATGCATTCTTTACTCATATCAGCCCCTTGGAATAATTTTCTTTCTTAAATATATCTTTTAAGTGGTACCCTCTACATTCAAGCTTTCTTGATAGTAACATCTCTTCCAAATAACCTTAAACTTAACACCTTTATATTTAATGACATTAGTAGATAGCATTTAAATAGCATCTACTATGTGCCAGGCACTATGCTAAGCACTTTACAAACATTATCTTATTTGATCCTCACAAGAATCTTGGGAGTTAGGTGCTATTATTACCCCTGTTTTAAAATTGGGGAAACTGAGACAAACAGAGGCTAAGTGATTTGTTCAAGGTCACATAGCTAATAAATGTCTAAGGCTAGATTTGAACTCAAGTCCTCCTGAGTCCAAGCCTATTACTCTACCCACTGTGTTATCTAGCTACATTCTGTGTGTCTTTATTGTCTCCCTATTAGAATGGAGGCTCCTTGAAGGCAGGGATTATTTCTTTCTTTGTACTTGTATCTCCAGTGACTAGCACATAGTAGGCATTTAACTAATACTTGCTGATTTCATGATTGATTGATTAAAGAATATGCTGCAATTAATATAAAGGAGTAAAAATCTTGGAATACAATAATCCAAAAGGTAAAAGATATATTCCTGCAACTAAGAAAAACTTAGCCAAAAAAAAAAGTACAGTAATTTAAGAGCAAAATGGTCTTTTAATTAATTGGAGGAATTTTAAGGCTTACTGATGAAAAGAAACAAAACTGAGTACAAACTTTGAAATGCAAACACGGGAGTAAAGAGAAACCTAGAAAGGTAAATATATTTTAAAAATTAGGATGTGCAAAAAGTTGATGAAGTGCTTACATTGTAATAGGTGAAGAAGAAATCCATAAATCAAATTATAGGAAGAGGTAGATAGTAAAAGTATAATAGGTGGGTAGCTCAATATGCCTCTTATAGCCCTAAACAAATCCAACAAATAGATCAACAAGAAAAAAGTTAAGAACCTGAGTATAGAGTAGACTTCCGAGAGGCCAGATGGCGGAGTAAGCAGTAAATCACTCTAACTCTCTCATACTCACCTCCAAACAACCATAAAATAGAGCCCTGAGACAGATCCTGGAATAGCAGAACCAGCAAAAAGATGGAGTGAAACAATCTTTTAGCCTGGGAAACTTGGAGGAGTGGCAAGAAAGGTCTGTCTCACTCTGGTGAAGCGGGAGCACAGTTGAGGATGGGAAGCATCCCAGCAAGCCAGCAGCAAGCCCCACATCAGCAAACTAGCAGGATATCCTGAGCCTCAGTGTGGTAGAGCAGGCAACCCCAACACCAGGACCCCCCCTTAGCATAGCCAGGAGAACTGGCAGACTCCAGCTCCAAGAATCACTATGTGCTTCAGTGTAGCCACAGGTGGGCAGGCTTCCTCCAGTGACCCAACCTCCACATGCTTCAGCACAGCCCTGGGCAAACAGATAGACACCAACCCTATAGTGGGACCTAAACAGACAGGCAGCCACCAGCACTGGCCCCACCAGTGGCCCCAGGCAAACAGGCAGCCTCCAGAGGCCAGACCACAACATGCTTCAGCGTGGCCCTGGGAAAACATAGAAACACTCCACCAACCTCAGCATACATCAGACACCACCACTAGAACCCCAGCTCAGCACCAGGTAAGCTGCCAGAACTCTACAGCCCCCAGCAGCACCAGCCAACACCCACCCCACCTTCTCAGCACAGCACCAGACACAAATCCCTCCCTGGGCCTCAGGGCAACATCAGTGTAATACCAGGTAAACAGCCAGGGCCTGCAGCCACTAGCACTACAAGTTTGAGATACTGGCCCTTCCACCCTGGGAGAACAACTCGAGTTCAAAAGAAAGGAAAAAGGCAAAAACAAACAAACAAACAAACAAAAAAGATGAGAAAAAACAATTAAAAAAATAATAATCAGACCATAGAAAGCTGTTATGGTGACAGGTAAGACCAAGACACAAACTCAGAAGAAGACAACAATGCCAAAACACCTATGTATAAAACCCCGAAGAAAAATGGGAAGTGGTCCCGAGACCAGAAATAACTCATGTAACAGCTCAAAAAGGAGCTTGAAAATTACATAAGAGAGGGGAGGTGGAGCCAAGATGGTAGAGTAAAAGCAGTGATTTGCTTGAGCTCTCCTCCAAACCCCTCCAAATAACCTGTTAAAATGGCCCTAAACAAATTCTAGAGCAGCAGAACCCACAAAAAGACAGAGTAAAACAAATTTCCAGCCCAAGACAACCTGGATAGTTGATTGGAAAACTGCCCTAGGGCAGCAGCGGCTTCTGGAATTCTCAGCTCACAGATGGAGGGGGGATCGAGTGGCTGATCAGAGGGGGATTGCAGAGATCTCTTTGCTGGTGCTGAGGCAGGATTCTCTTGTTTTGGCTGTGCTTGGATCTGGGTCACAGACCTGGGTGGCAGTCCTGAAACAAGGAGGAGCACTGGTGTGGTGGAGCTTGTAGTGGCAGTCAAGAGAGAACCCTCCTCACAGTTCCAAGGCAAAAATGAGTGCTTGTGGTCACTCATAGAAGAGAGCACAAGCCAGGAAAGGAGTAAACACCTCACCTTTGATCATACCACCTTGGAAGAACTGAAAACTTATAGGTCCCTAAAAGTATCTCTGAAAACAGTTGCACAAAACCCCCGAAGCTTGGGACAGTACATTCTCCACACTAGAATCAGACCCCTACCTTAACAAGGAGTTTATAACTCAAGTAATTGGCTGGGATCTTGAGCAAACTGCACAAAAAAAAAAAGTCAGACCATAGAATCTTTCTTTGATGACAAAGAAGATCAAAACATACAACTAGAAGAAGACAACAAAGTCAAAGCCCCTACATCCAAAGCCTCCAAGAAAGATATGAATCAGTCCCAGCCCATGGCAGAGCTCAAAAAAGAATTTTAAGAAGCAAATTAGAGAAGTAGAGGAAAAACTGGGAAGAGAAATGAGAGTGATGCAAGAAAATCATGAAAATCAAGTCAACAGCTTGCTAAAGGAGACCCAAAAAAAAACTGAAGAAAATAACACCTTAAAAAATAGCCTAAACCAAATGGCAAAAGAGGTCCAAAAAGCCAGTGAGGAGAAGAATGCCTTAAAAAGCAGAACTGGCCAAATGGAAAAGGAAGTCCAAAAGCTCACTGAAGAAAATAATTCCTCAAAAATTAGAATGGAGCAAATGGAAGTTAATGACTTTATGAGAAATCAAGAAACTATAAAACAAAACCAAAAGAATGAAAAAATAGAAGGCAATGTGAAATAGCTTATTGGAAAGACAACTGACCTGGAAAATAGATCCAAGAGAGATAACTTAAAAATTATTGGACTACCTGAAAGCTATGATCAAAACAAGAGCCTAGACATCATCTTTCAAGAAATTATCAAGGAAAACTGCCCTGATATTCTAGAACCAGAAGGTAAAATAGAAATGGAAAGAATCCACAAATCACCTCCTGAAAGAGATCCCCAAAGGAAAACTCCTAGGAATATTGTAGCCAAATTCCACATTTCCCATGCCAATTAGAAAATATTGCAAGCAGCCAGAAAGAAACAATTCAAGTATTGTGGAAACACAATCAGGATAATACAAGATTTAGCAGCTTCTACCTTAAGGGACTGGAGGGCTTGGACTATGATATTCTGAAGGTCAAAGGAGCTAGGATTAAAACCAAGAATCACCTTCCCAGCAAAACTGAGTATAATTTTTAGGGGGAAAAGTAGACATTCAGTGAAATAGAGGACTTTCAAGCATTCTTGATGAAAAGACCAAAGCTGAATAGAAAATTCAACTTTCAAATACAAGGCTCAAGAGAAGCATAAAGAGGTAAACAGGAAAGAGAAATCCTAAGGGACTTATAAAAGTTGAACTGTTTGCATTACTGCATGGAAAGATGATATTTGTAACTCATGAGACCTTTCTCAGTATTAGGGTAGTTGGAAGGAATATATATAGACAGAGGACACAGGGTGAGTTGAATATGAAGGGATGATATCTAAAAAATAAAGTTAAGGGGTAAGAGATGATTGTACTGGGAGAAAGAGAAAGGGAGAGGTAGAATGGGGTAAATTATCTCACATAAAAGAGGGAAGAAAAAGTTTTTACCGTGGAGAGGAAGAGGGGTGAGGTGAGAGGGAATGAGGGAGTCTTATTCTCATTGGATTTGGCTTAAGGAGGGAATAACATACACACTCAATTGGGTGTGGAAATCTATCTTACCCTACAAGAAAATAGGGGGGAAGGTTATAAGAAAAGGGGGGATGATAGAAGGGAGGACAGATTGGGAGAGGTGGTAATCAGAAGCAAACACATTTGAGGAGGGACAGGGCCAAAGGACAGAATAAAATAAATGGGAGATGGGATAGGATGAAGGGAAATAGTTAGTTTTTCACAATATGGCTCTTATGGAAGTGTTTTGCATGACTACACATGTATAACCTGTATCAAGTTGCTTGCCTTCTCAATGAGGGTGGGCGGGCAGGGAGGAAGGGAGAGAACTTGGAACCCAAAGTTTTAAAAACAAATGTTAAAAATTGTTTTTACATGCAACTGGGAAATAAGATATACAGGCAATGCAGTGTAGAAATCTATCCTGCCCTACAGGAAAATAGAAGGGGAAGGGGATAAGAGAAAGGGGGGGATGATAGAAGCGAGGGAAGATCAGAGGAAGGGGTATTCAGAATGCACACCATCTTGGGGTGGGGGGAGAGGAGAAATGGGGAGAAAATTTGGAACTCAAAATCTTGTGGAAGTAAATGTTGAAAACTAAAAATAAATAAATTAATTTTAAAAATAAAAAAATTAAAAGAACAGCAGGTTGTGCACAGTAAAAAAAATCACATAAGAGAAATAGAAGAAAAATTGGGAAAAGAAATGAGAGTGATGTAAGAGAATTACAAAAAAAGAGTCAACAGCTTGGAAAATTGCTTAAAAAGTAGAATTGGCCAAATGGAAAAGAGATGCAAAAATCCCCAGAAGAAAGCAACTCCTTAAAGAGTACAATTGGTCAAATGGAAAAGAAAGTACAAAAGTTAATTGAAAAAAACAACATCTTAAAAGTTAGAATTGGGCCAGTGGAATCTAATGACTCTATGAGACATCATGAATCAATCAAACAAATTCAAAAGAATGGGGGAAAAAATGGAAGAAAATGTAAAATACCTCATGTGGAAAACAACTGACCTGGAAATTAGATCCAGGGGAGACAATATTAGAATAATTGAACTATCTGAAACCCATAATCAAGAGGAAGACCTGGATAGGATCTTTCAAGAAATTATCAAGGAAAACTACCCTGAAATCCTGGAAACAGAGGGCAAAATAGGCATTGAAAGAATCCACCAATCACCTCAAGAAAGAGATCCCCAAATAAAAACGTCAAGGAACATTATAACCAAATTTCAGAACTAGCAGGCCAAGGAAAAAATGCTACAAGTGGCCAGAAAGAAACAATTCAAATATCAGAGAGTCATAATCAGGATCACACAGGACTTGGCAGCTGCAACATTAAAGGACTGGAGGTCATGGAACATGATATTCCAGAGGGCAAAGGAGGTAGGACTACAACCAAGAATTACCTATCTGTCAAAATGAAGCACAATACATCAAGGGAAAATGGTCATTCAATGAAATAGAAGGATTTCAAGCCTTCATAAGGAGAAGACCAGAACTAACCCAAAAATTTAACCTCCAATATTAAGACCCAAGAGAAGCATAAGCAGCTAAAAAGGGAAAAGAAAACACAAGCGATACAATAGAGCTCAACTGTTTATATCCCTACATGGGAAGATGATACTTGTAATCCTTAAAAATTATATCACCAACAGTAAAACTAGAGGGAATATACATAGACAGAAGGTATAGGTATAAGGTGAATTTGAGGTAATGACATAAAAAAATTAAGGGATGAGAAAGAGTAGTACACTGGGTACAGAAGGAAGGGAGAGGTAGAATGCGGTAAATTATCTCACATTAAAAAGGCAAGAAAGACCCATTATAGTGGAAAGAAGGTGGGAGGGTGGGTGATGAGCATCACTTGAACCCTACTGTCATCAGCATTGATTCAACGAGGGAATAATATACACAATCAGTTGAATATAGAAATCTATCTTACCTGACAGGGAAGTAGGAGGGGAGAAAATTAAGTAAAGGGGATGGGTAAGGACTGACAGTAGGGTGGGCAGATCAGGGGAGATGGTAGACAGAAGCAAAACACTGGTGAGGAGAGATAGCATGAAAGGAGAGAGAGGACAAACAGGAGGAAGAATAGGATGGAGGGAAATAGACAGGTAGTAATCATAACTGTGAGTGTGAATGAGATGAACTAATCCCATAAAACAGAAATGGATAGCAGAGTGGAACAAAAACCAGAATCCTACAATATGTTGTTTACAAGAAATACCCTTGAAGCAGAGACACATACACAGAGTAAAGGTATGGGGCTAGAGCAGAATCTATTATACTTCAGCTGAAGTAAAAAAAAAAAAAGTAGGGGTAGCAATCCTGTTCTTAAACAAAGTAAAAGCAAAAATAGACCTAATTAAAAGAGATAAAGAAGGAAGCTACATTATGCTAAAAGGTACCATGAACAATGAAGCAATCAAATTAGAAAAGCAAGAAATAGTCTACCTGTCAGATCTATGGGGAGGGGAAGAATTTATGACCAAACAAGAGATAGAAAGCATTATGAAATATAGAGTGGTCATTTTGATTTTACTAAAACAGAAAGCTTTTGTAGAAACAAAACCAATGTAACCAAGACTGGAAGGAAAGTAGAAAACTGAGAAATAATCTTTATAGCAAGTGTCTCTGATAAAGGCCTCATTTCTCAAATATATAGAGAACTGAGTCAAATTTATGAGAATACAAGCCATTCCCCAATTGATAAATGGTCAAAGGATACAAACAGGCAGTTTTCAGATGAAGAAATCTAAGCTATCTAGAAGCATATGAAGAGGTTCTCCAAATCACTTTTGCTTAGAGAAATGCAAATTAAAACAACAGTGAAATCCACCTTGCACCTATCAGATTGTCTAATATGACAAAAAAGGAAAACAATAAATGTTGGAGAGGATGTGGGGAAATTGGGATACTAATGTACTGCTGGTGGAATTGTGAACTGATCCAACCATTCTGGGGAGCCATTTGGAACTATACCTAAAGGGCAACCAAACCTTTGATCCAGCAATAACACTACCAGTTCTGTATCCCAAAGAGATCATGAAAAAGGGAAAAGGACCTACATGTGCAAAAATATTTATAGCAGCCTTACTCATGGTGGCAAAATATTGGAAACTGAGAGGATGCCCATCAATTGGGGAATGGCTGAACAAGCTGTGGTATATGAATGTAATGGAATACTATTATACAGTAAGAAATAATAAACAGGCAGATTTCAGAAAATACTGGAAAGACTTGTATAAACTGATGCAAAGTAAAATGAGCAGAACCAGGAAAACATTGTACACAGTATTAGCAAAATTGTGTGATGATCGACTATGAATAACTCAGCTCTTCTCAGAGATGCAATGCTCTGAGACAAGTGAAAAGGATTTGGGAAGGAAAATGCTATCCATATCCAGATAAAGAACTGATGGACTCTGAATGCAGATCAAAGTATTTTTTTCACTTACTTTATTCTTTCTCATGTTTTTTTTTCCTTTTGATCGGTTTCTTCTTCCACAAGTGTGACAAAAATGGAAATATGCTTTACATGATAGCACATGTATAAACTATATGAAACTGGCTACCATTTTCAGAAGAGGGGAGGGGAGGGAGGGAGAAAAATTTGGAATGCAAAATCTTGTAAAAATGAATGCTAAAAATTTTCTTGATACGTAATTGGTGAAAAAAACAAAATACTATTAAACTTAAAAAAAAAAAAAAGAACCTGGGTAGAGTTTTAGAAAACTTAGATCTGATGATTTCTGAATGGGAATAGAAAAGAATATGCATATTACTCAGCTGTTTAATGGCACCTTTATACAAATTAACCATACCCTAGGGGATAAAAACATCACAAACAGATGTTAAAAAATCAGAAGTATTAAATGCATCTCCTGCTGACTACAACACAGTAAAAAATTAAAATCAACAAAGGGCATTCAAAGAAAATATTCAAATAAGTAATTTAATCCTAAATAACCAGGGTATCAAAAACAAAGCAGAGAAACAATTGACAATGTTATTAAATAAAATTATAACATTGAGGTAGCATACAAATTCTTTTAGGATGTATCTGAGTAGTCCTTATGGGGAAAATAAATCTATAAACATTTTCATCAACAAAAGAATGAATTATAGCTCAATGAATTTGTCATGCAACTACAAGTACTAAAAAAGAAAAAAAGAAATCAGAAACTTCCAATCACACAAAAAAGTAGACATCCTGAAAGTCAAATAAGAGATGAACAAAATTGAAAAATAAAATAACTTGATAAACTTAGCAGTTGCTTTTAAAAACTGACAAAATAGCTAATCTGATCAAAAACAAGAGGAAAACTAAATTGCCAATATTAAAAATGAAAAAATGTAATTCACAGCAAATGAAAATTAAGAATAGTAAAGAAAAATATTAGAAACAATTTTGCCTAATTATATACTAACAAAGCTTCACTGAACTGAACTTAAGTGATATGGATGGATATTTACAAAATACAAGATTTCCTCTCCTCCCTGCCCTTTCCCCTCTGACCATGGCATCTAGCAATTGTCAGAGCTACTTGCCAGAAGGAGATACCCTAACACTCAAAGAGAGTCAGGTTGACACAGTTCAAGGCACAGCTGAGGGAGACATATTCTCCAAACAAACACAAATAAAGAAAGGCAGTTGTTTGAGGTCAGAAGTAACTCCGAGAAGCATAACAACTAGAAGCAAGAGAGAGAAAGGAAAAGGGGGGAGGGTGGCTATGGATTCTAGAGAGATACAGCCCTGAAAATTGAAATGGAACTTGAAAAGAAACACATGCCTTAATGAAATGTGTAGGAAACACTTGGAGCAAGAAATGGGGAAATTGAGAAAAGTCAATTGAAGATGAGGGATCAAAAGTAAAATAATAAACAAACAAGTAAACAAAAAAAGACTGCAGAAGAGGAAGGGGGAAACAATTCCTTAATACCTCTGTCAGATATTAAATGAGAAGCCAATTCCGTAAGATTTTTTAATTTTGTCAAAATTATATCTACTGTCAAGTCAACTATCAGAATGTTCAGGCAGGCAGTAGTAAAACTGACAGTATTGATGAATGTTCAGGTTGTGTTCTCATTTGCCAAGCAAATGCAGTGAGTGTACAGAATGACAAGCACACAACATCACCCGGGATTCAACCTGAAGACAAACTGACTGAAATGCAGGGACATTGTTCCCAAAGATAATTGGCTTCCAAATTCTTCCTTCTAGTAGCAGTCATACAGAGAAGCTAGACCCTAGACCTGGATGAGGTGAGGAAAGTAGTCAAATAGGAAATGACTTCTGGATTAAAATCCTAGTCGTACCATAGCCTCTGCATTCTGGGCATCAAATATCCATTTATGTCACCACATTGACAACAGCAAACAACAAACAAACAAATAACAAAAGCCCTACTATGTCAGAAAAAAAAAGAATTTGGCAAATTAAAGGCTAAAATGTTTGAATTAAGTGATTTGAGTCAAATGATTTGTCTTAGCCTTTCCAAAACAGGCAAAAAATAAAAGGATAATGGAGATGAAGGAAAGTAGTCAGGGAGCAAAAGAGAACTGGAAAAATTTCACAGAGAGCATGTAAAAGTTGAAGACAAAATGGAAATCTAGTCAGGTTAGAATTTTAAGCATTGTGGACCAAACCATATAAGATAAGCAGAGAAGATTTAAAGGGAAAAATTCAAAAGTCAAAGGTGCAGAAAAGAACAAGAATCCATTTATGGTTAAGACAAGACATTGAGTGACAATCAATATCAATGAGAACCTCTTTTTTGGGGGGACCATAGCATAACAGCTTGATTTTCCATGTTAAACATACATTTCCCTCAAAAGCAAAAAGGGACTTTTTCCTAGCAAAGATTTGTTTCTTGCTGTGTTCTTTTTACACCAAAGTTTAACAAAGTGACTGGTGAATTGATAAAAGTGTTGGCTTGTCTTCTTTATTAGACTGAAAATTCCTTGAAGGCAGGTGCTGCACCCTCCTCTTTGTGATAGGCAATGAGGAAAGAGAAATTTTGTGCCTGTTAGTAGTTATTATTTAACCCCTGGAACTGCAAAAATATAAGCAATATGTTCTAATGTTGTACGTGAACAGAAAATACCTGGGCTGGAGAGGAGTAGACTCAAACCAGAACATCAGTGTATGAGTTAGTGGCTAACTTTTATTAATTGAATTTGTTCTGTGAAGTTTGGGTTCAGTCAAAGGGCTGCACTTGAGGCCCTAGAGGGTCATATGTGGCCTTGAGCCACAGATTTGCCACCCTTGAGTTAGTGTGTGAACTTTGTAGTATGCACATTGGTGCCATGCATGGTGTCTTGCAAATGGCACATAGACAATAAATGTTGAACGATGAATGAATATTTTAAAAAAGAATTAGAAGCATGGATAGAGGTGCAGGACCAGAATTCTGGGAACCAGACTATCTGAATGGAATAGGCATGTTGGTACATGAGAAGGAATGAGATGTGTTGGGACAGATATGTTGCTGAATCATTCTTCTGTCCCAGTGTTCTACCCCTCCACTCCCTAATGCTCTATCTCCTTTCTCCTTCCTGGCTCCTTCCTAGAAGCCTGAAGTTTTTCTTCCAGAGGAATGGGAAAGTCTGTTTACTTTCCTTTGTTTTAAATATTTATTTTGTCTTGTTAACCATAGGTATTTGTTAGTCTAGGTGAATTTATTCAGATTGTATTTATTTTGGAGGAGGAAGTTGAGGGAGAAAACATTCTCAGAGGAAAGAGAGGTATAATAGCGAGGTATTTTGACAGTGGGCTGGAGATTCAGAGGAGATATAATGCATGTAATGACTTTTTACAATACAATACTGTACAGTTACATGATACAATATTGCATCATCAAAATTTCAATGCAGGAAAAAACCCACAAATTTACAATAAATTATTAAATTAAAGATGCATCATTTTACAAAATTTATATTTTTTTTGAATGATGCAAATTAAAAAAAAAAACATTAAAGGGTTAAAGAAAGTAGATTTCCATGTGGGTGCTGAGCAGTTTTTTGTTGTTGTTGTTTTTTGTTTGTTTTTGGAAAAGGGGAGGGAGAAGATGAGTCTTCCTGTCTCCAGGCCAAGTGCTCCATCCACTGTGCCACCTAGCTGCCCAACTAGACTATAGGATGAATAAATATGCCTTTCTGTTAGTTATAAAAATAGCAATATTTATTTTTAACTAGACCATAAGATAATTAAATAAGAACTGCTGCTTTTATAACTAACAGAAAGGCAGACTTTATGAGTTTTGCCTCATAAAGGAAAAACTAGTCACTGAGTAAGCACTAAGAAGCTGTGATTTCATCCATTGAGAGGCTAGAAGAACCAGCAGAAGAGGAAATGACAGGAAAATTAAGAAGTTGCCAGCAGAGGCAGTCACCTGACAGGAAGACTTCAGTTGTTGGATCTGGGGCTTGCTGATTAAAGGATAAATATCACTATTTTGATTGGCTGAAGAAAAGGCTGTGAGCCTGCTAACTGGGGCAGAGCTAAATTCTGCTATGGGCAGTTAGGTAGCATAGCAAATAGAGAGCTGGGCCTGGAGTTAGGAAGGCTCATTTTCTAAGTTCAAATCTGGCCTCAGACACTAACTAGCTGTGTTATCCTGGGCAAGTCACTTAACCCTGTTTGCTTCAGTTTCCTCGGCTGTAAAATGAGCTGGAGAAGGAAATAGCAAACTAGTCCAGTATCTTCGACTAGAAAACCCCAAGTGGGGTCACAAAGAGTTGGGTACAACTGAAAAATGGCTTAAAAGCAAAATTCTGCTGTAGGTAGAACTATTGCCCCTTTGAACTATCTATAGTTTGAGAGAGATGAGGCCTCTAAGAAGTATTTGATGGCTCTGTTGGGCTTTGTCACTGCTTTAAGAGATTTGAAGTTGATTGGACAACTTAGCTGACTACGGTGTGAGGAGCTAACTAGGCTAGTCTGTGCTGACCAGAAAGCCAATCTGAAGAACTTTGCAGGTCTCTGTGAGGAGTAGAAGGACATCACTTAGCAGAGAAGCAGATTCATGTGGTACAAATTGCCCAAGGACATTAAGGCCTGAAGTACAGACTTGTGAGTTGCCCCGAAAACATAGGTTGCCTCCACTCCCTAGGTTTCTATTAGTATGTGTCCACTCTCTCCCATGGACAATGTGTGAATGTGTGTGACCCATGTTAATGGGTTAACTTTGATATATTGTTACTGCATTGCTTTCTATTGAGTAATTGTGATGTTATAATTATTCTTTGCTTTTGACTTATCATCAAGTAAATGTTTTATGTTTAAGAGTTAATGATGTCATCATTGTGAGTAATTGATTTTGTGTAGATGGAAAACACACTGGTGCTAGCTTAGGAACCATAGTAGTAAGAAAAGAGAGCATATTCCCCATGGCAGGATTACTCCTTGGCCCCTGAGAATGCTTTTGAGGTACCTGCTTGACAGCAGTCCTTCTCTGGAAACTGAGCCTTGCCAGTGTGAGGGCAGACTTGGGCAGCAACCCAGCCCAGAGACAGGGTAGCCCATACTCGGTGGGGCCCATGACAGTCACCTCAGGCAGGTGATACAAAAATAAATATCACTTCTAAAAAGCCCACCATCCTTTCCTATTATTCATTGTAATGGATGTATTTTCTGTTTCCACACCCCAGCGCCTTAGAGATAAATGCAGTTTAAGCATGTCTAAATAATAATAATAATAATAATAATAATAATAATATAATAATAATAATAATAAAGTATACACAGAATTCAATCAAAGACTTTGGATAACTTTAGATATGAAGGAAAATTCACACAACTCCCATAATGAAAGCATTTTCTGATATTTTACCTTAGGGAGGAAATAGTCTTGGGTTCTATTTTGTGGTTCTCTCATAGTGGGTGGCTAAGCCTAGTCACTTCTTTGTCAACTTCAATTCATCTTCTTGACATTTAGCCTGAATAGCAGGCAGAGAGTCTTGATTTCAGACTCTTTACAAATATTGTAAGAAATCACCATCTGCCTGCACGATATCTAATCATTCATTCCTTTTCATTTATCAAACAAATATTCGCTAAAAGTCTACTAAGAGCAGGACTCTCCCCTCTATCCCTTCCTACTTACAATTCAGTAGGGGAGGTGACTAGCACAAAAGAATCAATTCTGTGATAAATACCTCACAGAGGAATTTGTTTAAGCTAAGGTCGTTGACGGAGGCAGAGTCTGGTCTAGAACAGAGCTTCTTTTTTTTTTATTTTTAGGCAATTGGGGTTAAGTGACTTGCCCAGGGTCACACAGCTAATAAGTGTCAAGTGTTTGGTCTGAGGCCAGATTTGAACTCAGGCCCTCCTGACTTCAGGACCAGTGCTCTATCTATTACGCCATCTCACCGCCCCCTAGAACAGGCCTTCTTAAACTTTTTTCTGCTTGTGACCCCCTTTCGTGTTTCTGCCCCTTTTGTTGGTGTTGTGTGGTCTGAGGGCACACACAGTGCAAAGTGCACATGCTTTGTGTTCAGAACCCAGGCTGCAGTGAAGTTGCGTGATGTAAGCGCTGCCAGAAACACCTCCGACTCATTACATGTTTGACTTTGAATTATTTTTTGGCCATTGCACTTGCATTTAGTCACCCCCTTTATAGAATATCTCTTTTCTCCTACAGGAACACTGATTGGTGATGCCTCCTTCCCATGAATGAAATAAAATTACTGTTTCTTTTCCCCTCTTTCTGTTTTACTGTTGCCAAATTTTTCACGACCCTATTTGGGTTCTAGACCGACAGTTTAAGAAGCCCTGGTCTATAACACCAGCGTCCTGAATCTAAATCTAATGCCCTAACTGGTTGCATAAAATTGCTCTGGGAGTCAGTGTCTCAACCTGTACTTGGACTAATAGGGTCACATCTCGAAAGAGTGGCTACCCCTTCTCTCTTCAGTATTCTAAAGTTAGCCCTGAAAGGATGAGGAATTTTCTCTAGTACTGTTGCTCATGAGTCCCAATGTAGTGTGACTGAGCTACATTCAGAGAGGGGTATTGATGGGGTTGGGATCTAGACCCCAAAAAGGAAAAACTCTGGACTTTCCCACAAGGCCAAATCTCTGGCATTTTCCTGAGGCTATAATCCCATCAACTGGCCTTTCATTGTGGCTATACCCAATCTCCCAATTCTGTTACCCTTAACCTAGATTAGCCCTCCCTATGTCCCCTGGCCATTTCCCACACTTAATTCTAGCTAGACTCCATTGTCCAGGTCCCAGGAGTCCTGTTCACCACAGCTTCCTGGCCACTCCCATTCAGATCTACTCCTAGATCTTTCCCACAATCTTTCTGTATATAAGGTCCATCTTGTTTCCATTAAGATGCTTAGATTCTTATAATCTAGCCACAGCTACTGATGTTCAGACTCCTTAAGAGTCTGCCCAAAATGATGGATGTTCTAATAAACCTTGTCTGTGGCTAAAAGAAGGCTTGGGTCGAATTCTTGTAGGCAGGACCCATGTGTTGTGATTTTGGGGCCCCAGGGGCCCTGAACCCCTAAACTGCATCAGTATGAGGGCATAAGCCCCTCAGTTTTGTACATAGGAAAAGGACTTTGGAGTATACCTCAGTGTGTTCATAGGAACATGAATCCAGAGCTGAAAGAGACCTTCAGGGTCATACAGCTCACCCCACTGATTTTACAGAGAAGGAAAATGAAGCCCATATACTACAGAAGAGGTAACTTTCCCAAAGTCAAGCACGTGGTCATTTTCAGGGGGAAGGATTTTAATCCAGGTCTTATAACTCCAAAGTCCTGCTCTGTCCATTATGCCATCCAGCCTCCATTATTCCTGATTATTTTCTGCTTTTATTTTTCAGCCTGTTGTCCTTTTTGCCCTGCTGCCTCACCCCAACAAAGGGTTCATTGGTGCTGTTGACCCCTCCCTTTATTTCTCTTTCTGGCATCTTCAGTGTTCTCCCAGGAGATAGACTCTTGTACCTTCTTCACTTGGTGTAGTTTCCTGGCCTGGGCCAGAGGTCTGAGTTTCAATTTTACCCTCCAATTGCTTTTCCTTTAGTTTTTAGAGTCAGTCTCATGGACTGCTATCCTTCTGTAAAGGTGGGCATTAGGCTACACCTCTCACAGAGAATTTCAGGATGAGAAAGGATCTCAGAGGCCATCTATCTACTCCAACCTGTCCCTCAACAAAATTCTCTGCTATAGCATGCTGGACAAGTGGTAATCTGTTCCTCATTGGAAAACCTCCAAGGAGAGAGAGCCTGTTCCCACTGGAGGTAGCCCATTGCACTGAGGGATAGTTCTGACCACTTAGAAGGTTTATCTGATGTCAAGTCTGAATTTGCCACTTTTCATCTTCCAGTCATTGTTTCTTCTTCTGTCCTCTGGGGCCTTGACTTGCCTTGGGGCATTATGACTTCTAACAGCCTTTCCATGCTCCCCCCTCAAAAATGTTAATGAATTGACTGGAACCTGAGGAGAAAGAATGGGTTGTTTGTAAAAAAATATTTTATTACTTTGTTGTGAATTATCAATGATCACTTCCATAAGCTTTTGAGTTTTACATTTTTCTCCCCCTCCCTCACTACCTCCCTCCACAAGACAGTGAGCAATCTGATATAGGCTATACATATACATTCCTATTAAGCATATTTTCACATTAGTGATGTTGTAAGCAAGAATTAGAATGAATAGGAGGAACCACCAGAAAGAGGAAACAAAACACAACAGAAGAAAAAAAATAGCAAATAGTATGCTTTGATCTGCATTCAAAGCCCATAGTTCTCTTTTTGGATGTGGATAGCATTTTCCATCACAAGGCCTTTGGAGATGTCTTAGATCCTTGTATTGCTAAGAAGGGTTAAGATTATCAATATTAGTCATCGCACAACGTGACTGTTATTGTGTACAATGTTCTCCTGGTTCTGCTCACTTCAGCATCAGACCATACAAGTCTTTCTAGGTTTGAGAAAGAATGAGTTGTTCAGCCCAAGGAAGAAGCTGTATATTTCTAACCTATATTCAGCAAAACATTCTTTCCTTGTTTATCTCTTTTTATGTTTTGAGTATTTGTTTTTGTTTTGTCTGATAGAATAATTTCAACTCCTATTTTTTCTGGATTCACCTGATACATAGCAAATTTTTCCACCCTCTCCTTTGTATTCTGTATATATCTTTATTTTTAAAAATCTGTTTCTTATAAGCAACAGATTATAGGTTTTTTTTATCCAGTCTGTCATTCCTTTTCATTTTGTTGGATTGTTTAGTCCATTAACAATTAAGTTTATGTGAACTGGATTAGCATTTTCTTCCATTTGCCTTTAATAATTGAGGTTTTTTTCAAAATTAGGACTTTTCACTCTTTCTTGTTAAACATGGCACTCTGTCTCTTCAGTTAATTGAGTTACATCTATTTTAAGGCAAACCTATTTCTACCAGCTTTCTTACTCTCACCCTCAAACCCCATACCACCCTCTTTTTTTTTTCATTCCCTAGTTTCGAGGTTTGGCTAATTGGATCCTTTTTCTGGCTTGTTTTTAAACTTTTAAATGTATTTAAACTTTTTTGTTCTTAATTAAGGAATCAAGAAAACTTTTGTTCAGCTCCCCTTCAACTTGGTTGTTAGTTTTTAAATTTTCTGGGCCTTTTTTTCTAAAAAAGATTTCTTTCTCCCCTTCTATTCAATATTTATCTTCTCTTTCCATCTCTTCTAGACTTTTATTCTTTGATTCCTGGCTTTTGTATTTATCTAGTTAGTCCTTATTTAGTGTCTGTATTCATCATGGAATTAAAGCTTTGAAGGTACCTATTTGGAGCTCCTTCTCCTAAATAGTTTCTATGTTATTGCCTTGTTGATCTTTCCTCCCACACTCCCACCCATGCCTCCTCTTTTCTGTTGTGCCTCACTCATAGAAATATCTATTCTTGGGGGCAGCTAGGTGGCACAGTAGATGAAGCTCTGACCTTCAAGTCAGGAGGAGCTGAGTTCAAATCCGACCTCAGACACTTGACACTTACTAGCTGTGTGACCTTGGGCAAGTCACTTAACCCCAATTGCCTCACACACACACACACAAAAGAAATATCTATTCTTACAGATGATAGAAAGGACATTGCTTTATGGCAGGAATTTTTCTATGTCTCTGATAGTGTAGTTCACTATTTGCCTTGAAATCTCTTCCCTGTGTCCAAGCCCCTCCCTCACTCTTCAGGGTGTCAGTTTCCCTCAAAATCTTTGATTCTCCTTCTCCTGATGCAGGATGAGCAATCTCTCTAAGAACCAAACAGGTGCAGATTACGCCCATTATGTCCAGGGTCCAGATTTCGCTTTACAGAATATCTCTTTTCTCCTACAGGAACATTGATCAGTGATGCCTTTCTCCCACAAATGAAATAAAATTTATTGATTTCTTTTCTTCTCTTTCAATCCCTCCCTTTGCCCCCATCTCTTATTCTGTTATAGGCTTTCTTCTTCCTGAGAGACTACAGGAATTATTTTTCTTTCATTGTTAGCCCTTAACTTGATTAGGCTTGAGTTGATTTGTGATGGTACATCATATATTCCCCTCAAATTTCTTCCTTCCCTCCTTCCTTTTACATGCCCTCCCATTATGTAATTTAGTCCCATAAAAAAAATTGTTTCACCTGTAGGCAGGCTATTGTAACGTTTCATCCATGCTACTATGGGTCTGTTTCTCCACCGTCATTTCTATTGCATTTCTGTTTTTATCTGTGTTCTTGTGTGCATTTGGAAAGGAATATATTAATGATATCTCTGTTGTTATTTTGTTTGCTGTCCTTGGTTCTGTATTTATTAATGTTTCTTATATTTCTGTTGTCTGGGGTGTTTGAGAAGTAAATAATTTTTTCAGGTCTGATTTTATTTCCAGGAATGTTTTGAATGACTCTTTTTTTTATTGAATGTACAATTTTTTTTTAAAAATTAATAGTGAAGCTCACATTTGCAGTTACCTTGCATTGCATTTTAATCTACTTTCCTCTTTGGAACACATTATTACATTCCCTCCTGTAATTTCTTGTGGATTCAGAATAGTCTCCTGTTATGCTAATTGCCTAATTATCTGAAGGTCTTTCTCCTGGTCTTTTGTAGAATTTGTTGTTTGTCAATGAAGTTGTTAAATTTAACCACCATATCTATTTGAGTTTGCAGCATGGGTTTTTATTTGTTTGTTTTTTTCTGGAGGCAGTCTTTGGATTCTTTTGTTTGACACTTGGTTCTGTGTTCAGATGTTCTGGGCAGTTTTCTTTTATTATTTCTTGCATGATGGCTTTTAGGTTTTTTTTTTCCTTTTGTTCTAGTAGACCTATAATCCCTAGCTTGTCTCTATGCATCCTGTCTTCCAGATCAGTATGTTTTGCTTCTTTCTATGGGGATATCTTTTTAAAAAAAAATGTTATTGCTTTTTGCTTCTCTTCTTCCATATTGTCTTTCACTTCCATGTATTTGTATTCTCAATCAGTTATTTTCTCCTTTATTTCTTTGGTGAGATTTGCCACTGCGGACTTAAGTTTTTCTATTCTGTTGATTATTTCTGCTCTGCAGGCCATAAATTCTACTTTCACAAGTCTCATTTCTCATCCTGCTGTGCTTCCACACAATCTTGGGAATCCACAGGGTATTTTGTTTTATTGGGTGTTGATTCATTTTTCTGTCTTACAATATTTATTCATGGATGCCTGGACCCTTTCGCCTGATCTAGAGGCCATTTTTCCTTCTGTTATCAATATCTTCTTTGTTGGTTTATCTGTTTACGCTTAAAGTTTTAAATTTAGCTTTCTTCCTCCTGACCTCTTTGGTTATTTCAGTCTTTTTTGCCCTTATTTCCCCTTTTTGCTCACTTTCTGACTCCTCCCCTGCTTTGATAAGGGTTCCCCTGAGATTAGATCTTAGAGCTATCTCAGCTCCTTCCCATGGTGGGTACCAAGATAGATGCTGGACATTTTCCCTAGGGCTCAGTGGACAGCACATGGACGCACATATGTGCCCTGCCCCAGCTCCACTTGTTCCCTAGTTGCCTGGTTGAGTTTTCGTGTGGCGTAGAGCCATCCCTGCCTGAGCAAAGTTTTGCTTTTTGGATTTCTGCAGCTCTTGGGGTTAAATGGCATTCTGTTGTAAGCTTGTGGTTCAAGTTGCATAGTCACATTTCAGGAGTGTAGGGAGTGGTGAGGGAGGGGTTGCTGAGCCAGCAAGTTAGGGATTATCAGTCTTCTCTGTTGTTAGTTCATTGGGTTTTTGCCTGGCTTGGGATCTTGGCATCCTACACTGTGGAAACAGCTGCAATTGTTTTATCTCTTGCACATAATTCCTATTTTGGGGAAGTTTGAGAGGTTATAAGGATCAGAGAAAATGGCTAGTCTTCCATCTTGTAAGTCACATGACCTGAAAGGCTCTGACAATCCCTAACCTATATTCGTGAGCTATAGTCACCACTTTCCACCCTAGGCTTGGAAAGAAGATGCCTCTTTTTGGGATGGATAGATGAATATGTAATTTCATTGCAGAAGAGTTTGGCCCATGGCAGAATTCTCACATGGTGCTATGCTGTGCCCCCAGGTCAAGTCCTAGCCATTAAAAATAGTACTTTGGACACACTCAGGCACTCTGTAGAGTGGTGTATTGACAGGCATTTAAGCCTCACTCTGTGAGCCAGATTTAGAAGTGGCACATTGACTTGAGTTCAGTAGAAGCAGGCGTTATTCTCCCTGAGCCATTATAGCCCAAACATTGTGGCTCTGTACCTGGTTCTTGGACTTCCAAACAAAGCTGTCTCATCCTAGAATTTCCCTGTGCCTGAGGCCTCCTCATCCTGGATCATCTAACCATCCCTACCGCCTTCCCAACCTAGAATGTCTTTCTCTGAGGCCCACCTCCTGCACTCATTAGTGAGTTCCTTCTACAGCCTGCATTTTGTGAAGCTGCCCAGGCTGTTTTTCATTCCCTCCTAGCTCTGTTCTAGCATTTTTCCTCTGTTATTTATTTCCTATTTATCCTATATATGGCTTGTTTGTTGTTTCTTTGTTTAGATTGTGAGCTCCTTGAGGGCAGGGACCATCTTTTGCCTCTTTTTGTATCCCCTGCACTTAGCACAGTGCCTGGCACACAGTAGGTGCTTAATAAATGCTTGATGATGATGATGACTGGATACTATAAAGGATTGCAAGGTAGGAGAGAGCAAGGTTATGAAGGGCTTTGAACACCAAACAGATGATTTTGTATTTGCTTCTGGAGGTGACAAAAAGCCCCTGGAGTTTATTGAGTAGGGAGGTGACATGGTCAGAGCCGCACTTTAGGAAAAACTAGACTTTTGGTGGCTGAACAGAGGAAGGGTTAGAGGTAGGAAACCCACCAGCAAGCTACGGCAATAGGCCAGTGATAAGGGTCTGTACCAGGGTGGTGGCATCGTAAGAAGAGAGAATGGGGCATATTGGAGAGATGTTGCAAAGTTAAAATCAACAGGCCTTGGCAACAGCTTGGATATGAGGGGTGAGAGATAGTGAGGAGGCCAGGATGATGCCTAGGTTGTGAGCCTGGGGGGCTGGGCTGATAGTATTGCCCTCTAGAGTAATAGTATATATAGTATATAATATAGAGAGACATACATAGACTCCATGTATGTATACATATACGCTATGTATAATATATATACACATACGTATCTGTACATGTGTGTGTATAGATAGATGGAGACAGCTAAGAGGAGCTGGGTGGCTCAGTGGATAGAGTGCTGAGCCTGGAGTTAGGAAGATCTGAGTTCAGATCTGGCCACAGCCACTTACTAGCTGTCTGATCCTGGGTGAATCACTTAACCTCTGTTTGCCTTAATCCACCAGATAAGGAAATGGCAAACTATTCTAGTATCTCTGCCAAGAAAACCCCATGGACAGTATTGGTGTGCCCATGGAGTCACAAAGAGTTAAACACAGCTGAATGACTGAACAACAATGAGAGAGAGAGAGAGAGAGAGAGAGAGAGAGAGAGAGAGAGATAAATAGATAAAACATTTCCACTTCTCCCACCACTTCCAGCAGCCTATATTCTATAGTTCTTTCCAGTTCTGTTTTGAAAATTTCATGTATTTGGTGTTTGGGCATATATGTGTGTATGTATGAATATGTGCATACATATATACACATATATACTTACATATAATAATAGCAAATATTTATATAGTGCTTACCACGTGCCAAGCACTGTGCTAAGTATCTTATAATTATTATCTCATTTGATCCTCACAACAGCCCTGGGAGGTAGGTGCTATTATTATCCCCATTTTATAGATGAAAAAACTAAGATGATTGGAGGTTAAATGACTTGCCTAGGATCACACAGCTAATAAGTGTCTGAGGCCAGATTTGAACTCGGGTCTTCCTGACTCCAGGTTCAGCGCTCTCTCCACTGCACCTATACATATAAAGACATGCTATGTACATGGACGTGCATATATGTGTATACATTTTTATCTTTGTATATATTTGTACATCTACTCATATATGTATACACATAGATATATGTATTAACTTTATACTTGCCATATTTTTCATACAGATACTTCTTGTCTCCCCCATTAGAAGGTAAACTCCATGCAAGGAGGGATTTTTTTCCTTCTTTGTGCTTGTATCCCTAGTACATAGTACTGTGCTAGGCACATAGTAATGGTCAGTCATTACCGAAAGATTGACCATTGATTTGTTTTGTCTTCCCACTAGAGTGTAAGCTTAGTGAGATCAGGGACTACCAAGAATTTTCACTGTGTATCCTCAGTGCTCAGCACAGGGCTTGGCCCTCAGTCCACCGTGCTCTTTTATTCATAGACCATTTTGAAGATTGCTCCAGCCTAAACATTCTGTATCCTGTGTTCTGAGGGACATTCCATGCTCTTTGTTCTAACAGCCTGTATCCTGTATCCCACAATCTCTTTCATGTCTAAGGCTCTTTGTTCTAAGGCCCCTTCCATCTTCCAACCTCCTATACTCCAAGCCCCACCACTCTCCTCCAGGGGTTCTCTGCTTCACTAGACCCTTCCATGCTGAGCAGAAGCAGGTAAAATTCAGCTCACGCTCGCCTGCGTGCAGAGCAGCCATTCTCCATTTTAATTATGACATGATTGATGTAAAATGAAAACTGACTGCCAGGAACCTCACATTTTAAAGTCAGCCAGGCAGCTTTTAAAAAATGTATTCACTCATTTTCCTATGACAACAGGGAAGTTTCCATGCCAGCAAACCCATCGAGTCAATTGCCACCAATGCCCTTTCTTTGCAGAAGACTGACTCCAATCTTGGGGTTTACAATTAATCTGCAAAATGAATCTGCAGTCTTTCTGCAGGAGGGAGACAGAGGTTTCTCTCTCACTGCCCTCTTCCCCCTTACCAGAATCCCCATGGCTTATTAGTGTGCTGAGGGACTCCACTGGGGGTCCAGATCTGACACTATCAAATGAATAGAGCCTGTAGCCTGCTTCTGTCAACAGGTCGGTCCTTTTCTTTCCCTGCAAAATGTCTCTCAGATTAACCCCTTTCCCACAATCCAATCCTAGCCGAGATCTCACTGTTGCCCTTTCTTGCAACAACCTTCTGTTGTCCAAGGCTCCAGCCTCCCCCGCTGCAAACCATCCTATACATCTAACATTCTGTGTTCTGAGGTTACCACACCTCCTTCACCAGCTTTCACAGTCTATAGTCTACAATTCCTTCCATTGGAAGGAATTTGAAACCATTTGAAAATGCCTTATGTATTCCATGTTACTGCATTTCTATGCCCAGTACTTAACACAATGCCTACTATGCGTTTAACGCTTGTTGATTGTGTAAAATGAAAACTATATATTTACAAGTCAAGTAAAATAGGACAAAAGCATGCTTGGGTTTGTTTGGGTTTTTTTACATCATTAAAAATGGAGGAGAATGTATTTCTCTAGTTATTTAAAATCAAGTAGCAGTGGCAACAGAGCCGGACTTGGTTCTGACCCCACCTTTGACATTTAATGCCTCCGTGGCCACCTCTCTGAGCCTTAGTTTCCTTGTATGTAAAATGGAGGTGATAAAAGCTAGGGTACCTACCTCATTAGATTTTTGTGATGCTCAAATGAGAAGACATATTGCACACTTTAAAGTGTCATATAAAGATCAGTTATTACCATTTTCCTATGGTGATTACTACAGGAAATGAATATTCTAAGATCTCTCCCAGCTTTGAGACTCCGTGTTCTCTGTCCTGACATCTTCCTAATACACAGTGCTGTGATCTGTCATAGCCAAAACCAGAGTTTTACTGACTCCCCAATCCCCCAAGAGAAAAATGCAAATTCCTTTCCTTGGCATTTAAGGCCCTCTATTATCAGCTCTGTCCTACCTTTCCTGCTTCCCAGGACTCCCTTTTACACACTATTTGTTCTAGCCAAACTGAGGGACTCGCCCTAGTTTCATCCGGATCTTTTCCCCCAAGGAGCATTTGTTAATAGATCTTGGCAAAAGCACTAAACCTTGTTAGGCCTCAGTTTCTCATTTGTAAAGTGAGGGAGTTGAACCAGATGATTTCCAAGGTCCCTTCTGGTTCTAAAGTCTATGATTCTATATGATTTATAATTTTGCATGTCTAGAATGAAACACTTAGTTCTCTCTTCTCCACTCCACTGTACAGCCACACTGTCACCAGCTGTTAATTACCTCCCTTTCAATATTCAGTCTAGATGCCTCCTTTTCCATGAATTCTTGCATGATTCCCCCTTAGGGAAGGAACCTCTACAACTCCTATTTTTCCTGGAACATGTTGCCTGGATCTCTCCTTTGTCCTTACAACGTCTTGAGGACTTCTAGCATTGCTACTTGTCTAAGTCCTTATTAGGATATTTCCTCAATTCATGTTGAAACATGCTACCCACCTCCAGATAGGGAGTGATGGATTAAGAGTGCAGATTGAAGTATATATGTACAGATACATACAGAGACACACACAGACACACATATATATAATACACATATAGATGTATGTATTGTATATGTGTATAGATACACACATACATACATACATATACATTCAAATACATATCTAAATACACACATTTGTACATGTTGTATTTGGGTATATACACACACATATATTACATGACAAATGTGGGAATTTATTTTGCTTGACTCCACATGTCTATAATGGGTTCTGTTTTTCTGGCTCTCTCAATATGTGTTGGGGTGGGGGTAGGGAGATCAGGGAGATAGAGAGAATACAGACCTAAAAATAAAATGAAATTGAATTTTTTAAGAAGGTAATATCCTCAGTGCTGAACACAGGGACTACATAGAATAGGCAATTAATAAATGCTTATTAAATTTAGATCAAATAAAGCTTCTTAATTTACACTTCTCAGGAAAGGAAAAATCTTATTTCGTGTTCTTAATTTAATCAGTACTCTCCCCTCCCCCCAAAGAAAAGAACATTTCCATATACAAAATACAACATGAAAAGACTGATAAAGGTGAGGACAGAGATCTCTATTATAGCTTGCTTTTTAAAAACCATATAATAAATTCAATATGCTACTACAGTTATCCCTTCCACATCATGACTTTCCTAGAAAGTTTTGTGGTTTTGCTATATCACAGGTCGGCATAAGACATCAAATTGGAATTTTTTGAGAGTTTTGCTGAAGTCGTGGAATGACTGCACTTTCAAACTTGTCCTGCTTGTCTGTGTTTCCTTCTGAACTTCTTTCTGTTCTCTTCTGCACATTGCTTAAAAGTTTCAATGGCCTTCTTGTCTTTCTTTTCTTCTTTGTTGTTTTTTCAGGTAACTCAATAACTTACCTCTGTCCCCCAAATTCCCCCTCCTCAACAATAAAAAAGGGGAAAAAATCCTTATAATTAATAAGGTCAGTCAAGCAAAGCAAATCTATATACTTGCCCCATCCAAAAATACATCTCTCATTCTGCCCCTTGAGGGGGCATGGTCCCTCTGTCAGGAGGTGGGCAGCATGTGGAGTCCCTATGATTCTGGAGTTACTATACCAACTCCCACATTCACTAAGTCATCTCTCCTCAGGATTCTAGGGGTATCCCTGGGGGTTGAGGGAAGTCCTTCTGGTGCTATAAAACTCACAAGGCCTCCACCAGCTTGCTTCCTGACATTATTATCAGTGCATATGTGTATAACAATAATAATTTGTATATATATGTTAGCCAGACAATTTCAGAAAGGGCTATTGTACTTACTATGGTAATGCAGTAGGTACAAAACACCCCCCCACCTCCAACACACACATACACACACACACACAAAAGGCTATAACACACTCTCCCACCAGTACCTAGAGAATTCAGGAGAAAGAATAGACTCAAGATTTAGAAAGTGTTTGTCACAAAGTGAGCAACTCATAACTCCTGCTAGTCCTAGATTACAGCGTAGTTTTCTCCTGCTGGGCTCTTTTCTACTGTGCTTTTGGAGGCCTAAATGTGTGTCTAAATTGTCCTTGGATCTAATGTAGACACTACTCTAAAGCTATTCTTGGAAGGCTGTCAGGATAATGATTGGAAGACAAGAAGTTCAAAATCCTTCCAATGTTGAGAAGCTCACAAAATTCTCCTCCAACTCAAGTGTGTGTGTGGGGAGAAGGGGTTGAAGAGAGGAGGAGCTCTTGAGTCTAAGGCCAAGGCCAAAGCCTCCTTTTTCTCTCTTCCCCCTCCCAAGAAGTTCTTTCTTACAGGGTTTGGCAGAAACACTTACTTCTAGCTTGATACTCAAATCATTGATTTCAACTAGCTCAGTTTTTAAACAGGTCCCAGAGGTCATGGCCAATCAATTCCCTTGACTAATACAAATAGACTTGCTATTGCACTTTGGGAAGATACCAGGCCTTGCTCAGAAATAGCAAATAATTGAGATGTGTTCTCACATGATCAATATATGGGGGCTGAGTGGGGTGATTTTGATTCTGACCTTACATATGCTTCCTCATCAGTTCCATGGAGTCATGGTTAGTCATTGCCTTGATCAGAATTCTGAAGTCTTTCAAAGTTGTTGGTCTTCATGACGTAATTATTGTTAACTGTATAAATTGTTCCCCTGGTTCTGCTCATTTCACTCTGCACTAGTTCATATGAGTCTTTCCAGGTTTCTTTGTAACCATCCCTTTCATCATTCCTTATAGCACAATAATATTTCATTATATTCAGACCCCATAATTTGTTCAGCCATTTCCCAGTTGATGGGTACCCCCTTTGTTTCTAATCTTTATTACAATAAAACAAATGATGCAATAAATATTTTTGTATATATTGGTCTCTTTATTTTTCTTTCTTTGATCTCTTTGAATACATAGCTAGGTCAGAGAGTATGTACAGTCTAGTGATTTTTTTTTAAAGTCATAGTCCCAAATTGCTTTCAAGAATGGTTGGACCAATTTACAGTTCTTCCAACATATGCCTAGCTTCCAACAGCCCTCCAACAATTGTCATTTTCCTTTGTTGTCCTCTTTACCAACACAATAGATATTAGCTGGAACTCTAGAGTTGTTTCAACTTGCATTTCTCTAATTGTGAGTGATTTGCATTCTTTTTCATAGACAGGGTATCCCCAAAATCTTAGCGAAGTCTTAAGCTTCAATAGATGTTAAGGTTATTATTACTATTATTATCTATTATTATTATTTTAAGCTACAAAAGGGTAAAACTCAACTGAGACTTTTGGAACACAATATTTGTTGATAGCTTGAATTTCTGCCTTTGAGAACTGTTTTTTCATATCGTTTGACTACCTATTAGAGAATAGCTGTTATTCTTACATATTTCAATCATTTCCTTAAATATCTTAAAAATTTGAACTTTGTCAGAGAAATGTATTGCAAAGTTTTCCCCCCAGTTAACTGGGAATGTTTCTATTCTAATTTTAACTGCACTGATATTTTTGCCCCAAATCTATTCAATTGTATGTATAGAAAATTGTCCATTTTCTTTTCTATAATCCTCTCTATGCCTTGCCTGGTCATGAATCTTTCTCATATCCATAGTAATGAAAATCAATCCTTGTTCCTTTAATTTGTTTATGACATGACATTTTATATCTGACTCAGATCCATTTGGAACTTATCTTGATATATGGCATAAGATGTTGGACTATACATAATTTCTGCCAGCCTGCTTTCTAGTTTCCCGGTAGTCTTTTGTTAAATTATGAATTTTACCCTAGTGGTTGGGGTCATTGGATTTATTGAACATTATGCCACTATGTTCACTTGCTTCTGTGTAGTATCTAGTTAATCTCTTCCACTGAGCAACCTCTCTATTCTTTAGCCAGTACCAAATAGTTTTCCTCTTTTTTTTAACAACATCGAGTTTATCAAGCCTAGAAATGCTACACGATCCACACAGAGAAAAACCAAACTGTTGTCCAGTTGGATAAATAGCCTATAAACTATCTTAAGCACTAACTTAAATTTTAACTAAATTTAAATTTTAAGCACTAACTGAAAACTACTGTTATATTCTCCCAGCTGGTTGGGACAGATAAAACTATTCCATCACTATACCTCAAGAAGGATGGACAATGAACTTGGCAAAAAAAAAATTATTAGAAGGAAGAGAGTAAGCTAGATTTAATTTGAGAAATTTCAAGCATTTTTTAGAGATCTCAAGTTGCTCCCAGAAACAAAGAATCTCTCCTTTCAACATCAGTGCTGGCTATGGCTCATAGCATCCAACAATGGCCAAAGAATAGCAACTGTAAGTGAATCAAAGGGAAATGATACAACGTAAGAGATTTAGGATCAGGGACAGCTAGGTGGTACAGTGGATAGCGCACCAGCCCTGAAATCAGGAGGACCTGAGTTCAAATCTGACCTCAGACACATAACACTTACTAGCTGTGTGACTCCGGGCAAGTCACTTAACCCCAATTGCCTCACCCCACCAAAAAAAATTTACTCAGAACAGATGGTCTCTAAGGTTCCCTCTAGCTCTAAATATTATCTTACGACATTTATAGCCTCTGCTTAAAGTCCTCCAGTGATGGAAATGTGTGACCTCCCAAAGTAGCTCATTCCATTTGCATACAGCTCGAAATTACTGTGGTATTCTGAGAAGCCAGCCCTGAGATCACATAGCACCCGGCACAATTTCTTCCTAATGAGGGCAGTCAGATTGGATTATGGTGTTTATCAGAAATTTGCTTCCCAGTGACGAGATAATAATGCCTGAGAGACAATCTGATTTATGGAAACAAAATTATATCACTAAGGAGCACGACCTAAGCCTGAGGAAGTTTACTAGATAATTGACTTAAATCTGAGCAACCCTTTCATCTCATATGATTCTCCGAGTAAAAAAACGCCTGTGTTTGACAATCAATTCTAATTTTAAAACATACACAATGATTTTTTTCTCTCCCAGAAACATCCTTTATTTCTGGGGGTGAAAAGCTCTCTACAAATAACAATTGTTATTCCTAACAACCAGAACTAACAATGGAATGCACCACCTCTGGAAGTGCTGAGTTCCCTGTCACTGGAGACCTTCAAATGAAAGCTTAAAGACCTAACGACCCCTAGTTGTGTGAGCTGTTAACAGATACAGGTAAACAGATGAGCTGGTTCAGATATGGGTTAGATTAGATGGCCTCTGGGCTCTCTTCTAGTTCTAGACTCTATGAAATAGCAAAAAATACATACATACACACACATATAGCCATAGACCATGGTGAAGTAGAGGAGTCAGTCAGTTAGGAAAGAAATATTTATTAAGTGCTAATTATGCATGATGCTAAGTGTTGGGGATATAAAGGAAGGCAAAATCAGGCCCTGTCCTCAAGGAGCTTCTTTTTTATATATACTTTCCTTTATTTCTTTTTTTATTGATACTTCATTTCCCCCCAATTATATGTAAAAACAATTTTTAACATTTTTTTTTGTTTTGAGTTTCAAATTCTTTCCCTCCCTCTTTGCTCTCCCTTTTCCCTGAAACAGAAAGCAATTTGACGCAGGTTATATATGTGCAAGCATGTAAAACATTTCCATATTAGTCATTTTGTGGAAAAAAATGAGAGAGAGAGAGAGAGAGAGAAGAAAAGAGAGAGAGAGAGAGAGACAGACAGACAGACAGACAGACAGACAGACAGACAGACAGACAGACTATGCTTGGGTCTGTTCTTAGTTGCCATCAATTCTTTCCCTGGAGGCAGATAACATTCTTCATCATAAATCCTTTGGGATTATCTTGGATCATTATATTGCTGAGATCTAAGTCATTCACAGTTGTTCATCATACAATGTTGCTGTTACTGTGTATGATGTTCTCCTGGTTCCACTCACTTCAGTCTGTATTAGTTCATATAGATCTTCCCAGATTTTTCTGACACCACACTTTGTCACTTCTTACAGCACAATACTATTCCATCACGATAATATTTCAGCCATTTCCCAATTGATGGGCATCCCCTCAATTTCCAATTCTTAGCCACCACAAAAAAACCCTGCTATAAATATTTTTGTACAAATAGGTTCTTTCCCCCCCTTTTTTAAACATCTCTTTGGAATACAGAGCTAGTAGTGCTATTGCTGGATCAAAGAGTATGTACAACTTTCTAGCCCTTTGGGCATAGTTCCAAACTGCTCTCCAGAATGGTTAAATCAGTTCATAACTCCATCAATAGTGCATTAGTGTCCCAGTTGTCCCACATGTTCTCCAACATTTATCATTTTCCTGTTTTGTCATGTTGCCCAATCTGATAGGTTTGAGGTAGTACTTCAGAGCCGTTTTAATTTGCGTTTCTCTAATCACTGGTGATTTAGAGCATTTTTTCATGTGACTATAGATAACTTTGATTTCTTTGTCTGAAAACTGCCTGTTCATATCCTTTGACCATTTATCAATTGGGGAATGATTTGCATTCTTATAAATTTGACTCTGTTCTCTATATATTTGAGAAATGAGGTCTTTATCAGAGATATTTGCTGTAAAATTTCCCCCCAGCTTTCTGCTTTCCTTCTAATCTTGGTTGCATTGGCTTTGTTTGTACAAAAACTTTCCAATTTAATGTAATTAAAATCATCCATTTTGTATTTCATAATGTGCTCTATCTCTTGTTTGGTCATAAATTCTTCCCTTCTCCTTAGATCTGACAGGTAAACTATTCCTTGCTCTCCTAGTTTGCTTGTAGTATCAGTCTTTATAACTAAATCACGCACCCATTCTGACTTTATCTTGGTTTGGGTGTAAGATGTTGGTCGGTGCCTAGTTTCTGACATATTATTTTCCAGTTTTCCCATCAGCTTTTGTTAAACAGTGAGTTCTAATCCCAGAAGCTGGAGTCAAATAATAGGTTGCTATAGTCATTGACTGTTGCATCTGTCATGTCTGAACTATTCCACTGATTCACCACTCTATTTCTTAGCCAGTACCAAGTAGTTTTGGTGATTGCTGCTTTGTAATGCAATTTAAGATCTGGTACGGATAGGCCACCTTCTCTTGCATTTCTTTTCATTAATTCCTTTAATATTGGGGACCTTTCGTTCTTCCGGATGAATTTTATTATTTTTTTTCTAGCTCTACAAAATAATTTTTGGTTTGATTGATATGGCACTGATAAGTAATTTAATTTAGATAGAATTGTCATTTTTAATATATTAGCTCAGCCTACCCATGAGCAACTGATATTTTTCCAATTACTTAGATCTGACTTTATCTGTGTAAAAAGTGTTTTGTAATTGTGTTCATATAGCTCCTGGGTTTATTTTGGCAAGTATTTTATATTGTTTACAGTTATCTTAAATGGAATTTCTCTTTCTATCTCTTAAAGGAACTTATATTCCAATAAGGGAGACAAGATGTAAATATGTACAATATATAGAATACATACAAAGCAGGTAGAAGGTAATCTTAGAGGCTAAGACTCTAGATGCTAACAGCATTGGGAGAGGCCTGTAGAAGAAAGTGGGATTTGAATTGAGCCTTGGAGAAGGCCTGGGAAACTAAGAGACCAAGGTGAGGAGGGAGGGAATTTCAGGCAAGTCAGCAGGGCTGTAGTCCCAGGTGTACTAATTCCTTATATGACCTTGAGCAAATCAATTCAATTCAAGAAACTTCAAGAAACATTTATTAGGCACCTACTATGTGCAAAGGCAGCTAGGTGGCACTGTGGATAGAGCACTGGGCCAGAAATCAGGAAGATCTGTATTCAAATCTGATCTCAGACACTTACTATCTCTGTGACCCTGGGCAAGTCAGGAGTCTGCAATGTTTGCCCCAGTGTCCTCATCTGTAAAATGAGTTGGAGAAGGAAATGGCAATCCACTGCAGTATCTTTGCCAAGAAAACCCCAAAAGGGGTCACAAAGAATCAGACATGACTGAAAACAACTAAACAATGACAATAACTGTGTGCAAAGTCATTGTACTAGGCACTGGGGAGGCTACTTTGATAGATCTGTGATCTGGTTCACATAGCCACTCACTCTGAAGGTGGCTATCAAACACAGCTACCATGCTTTCTCACTTGGGTAACTCTTGTCCATATCTTCCCATAAATCAGCATGGTATGGGAAGAATCCCCAGCAAGAAGAGAAATTTCATCTAGATTTCATGAATTGAGAAAAAAAAATTTTGTTGTTCAATCATTTTTCAGTCATGTCTGAAGTAGAGGGTAAGTGACTTGTCCTCTGGGTCAAGGGTCACCCAGATTGTAAGTTGTCTGAGGCTGGATTCAAACTCTGGTCTTCTTTAATCCATCTAGCAGTCTACCACCATTTTTGTTGTTGTTGTTATTCAGTGGTACTCTTCATGATTCCCTTGTGGTGTTCTCTTGGCAGAGATGCTGGAGTGGTTTGCCATTTCCTTCTCCAACTCATTTTACAGATGAGGAAACTGAGGCAAACAGAGTTAAGTGACTTGCCTGGGGTCACACAGCTAATAAGTGACTGAGACCAGATTTGAACTCAGGAAGATGACTTTTCCTGACTTCAAGCCCCCACTCTATTCGCTGTGCCACCTGTCACCTATCACCACCTAGCTGCTTCATATGGAGGCCATTCTTTCTAGCAGTTTAATGGTAAAGGGGAGAGAAGAGAATCTTCAAAAAGTTTGAGATCATATAAGGTCAAAGAAAAAAGGGAAGGAGGATAAAGGATGTATTAGAACATGGAGGGGGAACAAGATGATGATGACAATGATGAAGATGGTAATAATAATATGAAGGAAACAGTTGAATTACTTTTTTGTTAATTTACTCAAAGGTCCAAATTCTATACTAACATCATATCTCCCTGTGAGTAGTCACTTTCTCCATGTCTTGAGTTTTGCTTAAGTTTCTGTTTCTCAAGAATCTGTTTCCTTGCTCCCATAGATAAAAGTCAGAAAATCCTTTTCCTAGAGCCTACCTCCTCTCTGATAACATTTTACCCCTGGAACAGAATTTTTTGGCAACCACTCCTTGCCAGTAAATTAATATTTAGAATAAGTATATACACTGCTTCTCTTTGTTAGAGAGGTAACTATTCTGTTGGTTATCAATAGCAAAACTTATTGATATATCTGTACCTATCTGCCTACCCAAAACAGAGGAGAGAAAGATACCCCATCTCTCCTCCTCATTGGCCCAGAGATTGATACATGTGCTGGATATTGACCAAATATGGGATAAATATAGGGCACATGCAGCATGGGGATGGGCGCTTGCAGACTGCAATTGCTGTTGCAGCCAAGTGATCTAGATGATTGTGTCTTCTCTGATGTTTCTTCCTTTGGGGAGACCAAAAAAGAGTTTACTCAGCAAAGGGGCAGTGTCCCAATTACTGCATCAAATCCTTGAACCAACAGTGACCACTAGGTACCATAGAATCAGAATCTGGAGCCAAGGGTTAATTATGTAGATGATAGCTCTGGAGCTTGAATGGGTCATAGAATTCAGCTAATCTAATCCCTAATTTTACCAATAAGGAAACTGAGGCTCAAGAAGTTTTGGTGACTTGCCTAAACTCATAAAAATAGAAAGCATCAAAGGTGGGATTTGAACCTAGGTCCTCTGACTCTTGGAGCCAGGTTGTCCATTTCAGAGTCCATAGTGATTGTGCTCACTAGAGAAGGGCTAGGTGACTTCCATTGGTTCTCAATTTGCTGTTTGTCCTTTGTTTTCAAAGAAGACCATGATATCAGACTTGCAAGTGAATTGAATTTAAGCAAGAGAGGGCTACGCAAAGCCACCTGGGCCCAGTGGAGGACATAGTCAGGAAGACTGGAGATGGTCCCCCATTTGTTCTCAGGTATTTGTACAATAACCTTACCTCCCTCTGGAACTGTGCCCCTTGTATGTTTACTTACCTATACATCATCATTTGGACCTGAGCCTTGATCAATTGGTCTGCCATGTTAATATAAATAACAAAAATTATACTAGATCATAGTTATGGAGAACTCTGCAGTTTACAAAGCCTATTCTCTCAACAATCCAGTTGAGTTGGCAACACAAGTATTATTATCCCAGGTTCACTCAGGAAATCACAGAGATTAGATAGACTCAAAGCCAGGTTGGTTTTTTTCCCAATTCTGTAAGACTCAACAAACATCTATTTAGCACATACTGTACTTGGTTCCAAGGATGCAAATATTAACAACAACAAAATAGACCTCACCCTCAAGAAATTTATATTCTAAATAGGGAATGGGGATGGGAATACATGTATACGAATAATCATATGTATACAAATATCATAGTGCAAGGAAAATTGAAAGGGGAGGGTGCCCTCAACAACTAGAGAGATTAGGTGCTACATGGGCTGAGAACTGAAGGAAGACAGGATATTGAGGAGAGAAGAAGAGGAAGGACCTTTCAGGCATGGAGTGGGGGCAGGGTAGGAATGGCAAATGCATGAGAGAGTAGCTGGAGTATTCAGTGTAAGGAAGAGCCAGTAGCCTAGGCTGGATGCAACATCAAGTTCATCAAGGGAAATAGTATGAAGGATTTAGAGTAGCAAAGAGGAAAAGGAGGCATATGAGATAAATCTGGAAAGGAAAGGGGAGGTCAAGTTATGGTGGCCTTTGAATGCTGAGTCAAGGTTATTTATCCTATAGGCAGTAGGGAGCCATTGAAAGTTTTGAGTGGGACAGTGCCATGATCAGAGCTGCGCATTAGAAATAGCTCGTATTTATATATCACTTTACAGTCCCTAAAACTCTTTTCTTTCTTTTTTAAAAAATAATTAATTAATTTTTACTTTTCAACATTCACTTTTATAAGATTTGAGTTTTAAATTTCCCCTTCCTTTTCCTCCCTTCTCCCCAAGACAGCATGCAATCTGATATAGGCTATACATGTACAATCATATTAAACATATTTCCACATTAGTCATGCTGTGAAAGAAGAATCAGAATAAAAAGAGAAAAACCGTGAGAAAGAAAAAAATGAGACAAAAAAAGAGAAAATAGTATTCTTCGATATGCATTCATACTCCATAGCTCTTTCTCTGTATGTAGAAGGCATTTTCCATCATGAGTCTTTTGGAATTCTCTTAGATCATTGCATTACTGAGAAGAGCTAAGTCTCTAAAGTTGGTCATCACACAATGTTGCTGTTTCTATGTACAATATTCTCCTGGTTCTGCTCAATTCATTCAGCATCAGTTAATGTAAGTCCAGGTTTTTCTGAAATCTGCCTGCTCATCATTTCTTATGGAACAATAGTATTCCATTACATTAATATACCAAAACTTGTTCAGCCATTCCCCAATTAATGGGCATCCCCTCAATTTCTAATTCTCCCAAAAACTCTTTCCTTACAACAGCCCTATTAGGTAGATGGTACCAGAATTAGCAGTCCCATTTTGCAGATGAGGAAACAGAAGTTGAGAGAGAGGGGGAGAGATGGAGAAGGGACTTGCTGAAGTCACCAAGTTAGTGGCAAAGCCTCAAGACTTGAAACCGGTGTTCTGGCTCCTAGTCTAGTGCTTTCCCACTACTACAAACTATCTCACTGAGCCTTGGTATCCTCATCTGAAAGATGAGGAATTGGGTTTGATGACCTCCAAGATCCCTGCCAGCTCTGAACCTTTTGATCTTACTATGCTCTGCAAGATTACTCTGGCAACATGTGTGAAATGGCTTGGAGGGAGATGAATGGAAAGAGAAGTGCCAGGAAGAAGACTTTGCTGGTAAAGGAACAACTCCCCAAGCTATCAGGTAGGGAGGTGTGGGACAAGTGAAATTAGGGTTCAAAGTAGGGGAAGGGTAGTTTTTGCTACTTGGAGGAATCATGGGGACATAAACAGTCTCAGACTGATGAATAGGGGTTACAGGAGTAGGGTTTAGAAGACCATTAGGGCTGGTGAGTAATGAACTGAGGAGAGGATACTAACTTCAAAAAGGTACCTTTGACTGGGTCACTGTGGATTTTTTTGGGGGGGATGAAAGGTGTCTATAATTGGATAACACATAACAAATAGTAATCAATTACCAGTCCTTGTCACATACCTAAAGCCATAGAATCATGGAGTACTGGAGCTGGAAGGATCATGAATTTGGAACTGATAGAATACAAGCTCTCTACTTTATAGATAATGATAGCAATTATAATTATTATTTATATATGTTTTGAGGTTTTCAATGTGGTTTACATATATTATCTTATTTAGTCCCGACAGCAACCCTGTGAGGTAGGTGGTATTATTATGCCTTTTTTACAGATGAGAAAACTGAGGCAGATAGCAGTTAAGTCACTTGGTCAGGGTCAAGTAAATTTCTGAGGCAGGATACAAACTCAGGTCTTCCGACTCCAAATCCAACATGCCGACCACTGTACTACCTAGCTACCAGATGAGGAATATAAAATTCAGAGAGGTGACATCCAAGGTCTTGGAACAGAAGTACTTTTTGCAGACATAGAGGGACTTTATCTTGTTTGTACATAGCTGCTTGCATGTTGTGTCCCCCCATTAGACTCTGAGCCACTTTGAGAGTAAGCTCTGTGTTTTTGCCTCTCTTTGTATCCCCAACACTTAGCAGAGTGCCTGGCCTTTCCTGCCTCGGTCTCTCTGCTGATCTCCAATCTCACATCTCCAATAGCCTTTCAGACATCTGGAGCTGGATGCCCACTAGATATCTTAAACTCAATATGTCCAAAACAGAACTCATTATCTTTCCCCTTAAATCCTCTCCACCCTCCACCTCTTCCCTATTATTGTAGAGGACAAAACCATCTTACCCCAGGTCCAAAACTCTAGAATTCTAGAAGGGAGATTAGGCTTCTTCTTTTTGGTGAGGCAGTTGAGGTTAAGTGACTTGCCCAGGGTCACACAGCTAGTAAGAGTTAAGTGTCTGAGGCCAATTTTGAATTCAGGTCCTCCTGACTCCAGGGCTGTCACTCTATCTGATGTGTCACCTGGCTGCCCCAATTAGGCTTAGTCTGATTGACCCCAGATGGAACCACTAGGCGTAAAGAATGAAAGCTGAAGAGAGACAGATTTCAGTTTGGTAGAAGGGAATATATCTTAACAATTAGAATTATCCGAAAGTGTCATGACCCACCTTTTAGTTGGTGTGTTTCTCCTCCCTTGGTGGTCTTCAAGAACCATATTGTTACTTGGCGACAGAATATTATAGAGGAGAAGCTTGGATAGGTACTGGTTGGACTAGATGGTCTCAGAGATCCTTCCAATTTGAATATTCTTTACTGTGATGTATTATACTCTATGCACATTTCAGGTCATACCATTCTTCTACTCAAAAACCTTCAGTGTCTCATTACTGCCTCCCAAGTAAACTTCAAACTCCTTGGCCTGGCATTCAAGGCTTTCTATAACAAGGGACCAATCTGTCTTTCCAGCCTTATCTTATGGTCACCCGTTCAGTCTATGCTGCAGCTAAATTAGAAAACTCTCTGTTGCCCCAAATACATTCTGTTACCTATGCCTGCATTGTCCTCCCTCCTCATCTTTGCCCACTGGCTTCTGTCATGTGGAAGAGGCATTGAACTTATTCTCTTAGGCCACAAAAGGCAGAACAAGAGCAACAGGGCTGAGGCATTTAACACTAAGGAAGATTTCAGCTTAAGGTGAAGAAAACATTTTCCAAAAATTAGAACTGTCCCAAAATGGAAAAGGTTACCTCAGGAATTACTGAGGTGGTAGCAGATTCTCCCTGTACAAGAGATGCCTCTGGGAAGCTGCCAAAGTTTTGGGGGGTATGCTTAGGACTGCCCTAGAAACCCCACAGATCAGAGACAGAGGGGAAGGTTTCTTTGTCTGAAATGCATTTACGCCCATTTCCTTCTGAGCTGAGAGCTCTCTCCCCAGATCTTCTCTCCCTTCAGCCTCTCTCTTGGCTTTGAGGAAGGGATCTGTCCCAAAGCCTGGTTCTGAATAGCTATTTCTTATATTGAGATTCACAGAATAACCGAGCAACAAGGGTCCTTGGAACATATAAGGTTAGAGCTAGGGGGGACCTTAGGACACAGAATATTAGGGCCCAAAGGGGTCTTGCAGACCATCGAGCTCAACCTTTTCATCTTATGGATGGGAACTATGCCTCAGAAGGAGAAGTGACTTGCCCAAAGTCACACATCAAATTGATGAAGGTCAGGTTTCGATGTGGCAGGATGTCTTAAAGAATTTCAAAGACTCAGGCCAACTCCAACCAGTTAGAGAGATTTATTGTGGATTTGAGGTTTCACACTCTGGTGAATGGCTAAGTTCCTTAGAGGAACTTGTAATTTCAGTAAGGTAAGACAGACAATTTTACAGGGCATATGAAATTGATTATACAATCAAATTTAATAGAATATAGGAATAAGATTAATATTGGAAATGTAGGAGGGGTTTGTTAAGGAATTAGGTAATAGAGGAGGGGGAGTCCCTTCTATGGTTTGGTGGTCAAACATCCTGGTCATGCCGCTTTCTGATTGGCTAGCTATTGTGGTCCTGTCTGGTCAAGATGGATAGTTAGGTATTATGGTCCTGTCTTGGGCTAAATGGATGATGTAATTGTGGTTGAGTACAAGAACACACCTGTTCAAATATGTGGATTGTATCTGAGGGCAGTGGCCAGCTAGGGGCAGTGGGCAAGCTGTTCAGTGTGGCCCATAAAAAAGTTAGAATACTGGGGCTGAGGACAGCTTTAGAATTCCATCATCATCACTGGCAGAGTCACAACTAGAAACCAGATCTCTTTAACTGACAACTCAGTTTTCCCTCTTCCCCCAGCATCCATTAATTTGCCTTCTCCATACACTAATTTGCAGTCAGCTTATACTATATCCATTGTGTGGATACCTGGGTTCTAGTCACGTTTATCCCATTCACCCATTTTATGACATTAGTCATCATGTCTTTTCTCTGGGCCTCAGTTTCTTCCTCTGTAAAATGACAGCATTAGATTTAGATGATCTTAAAGGAACCTCTTTAAAGTGTACCATTTTGTGATTTTTGATTATTACTTTTAAGTTCTTTAAATCATTTTCAGCTGTATTCTGCTGTGTAATCTGCCTAAGATTTAGAATTGGAGGGAAGCTCAGAGACTATATAGTCCATCCCCCCATTTTCTAGATGAGAACACTGAGGCTCACAAAGACTGAGTGACTTCCCAAGGTCATGAAGGTTAAATAAGTAGCAGAGCTAGAGTTCAAGTTCAGGTCTTTTGACACCAAATCCAGCATTCTTTCTACCATACCATACTGCCCCTGATCCTCTGGCTTTCTCTCTTCCATTACCTTGTCAGGGCTGTTGTGCCTAAGGACAGAAGGGGAGATGGTGGTGGAGGGGGAAGGGGTCAGAAAAGTCAGGAAGGGGGTCTGACCAACTAATTTGCAAATTTCAGTTTGAAGAGACCCAGGGAATTTTACTTTGAGAGGTGAGATAAAGTGCAAAAGGGACTAAACTGGGAAGTAGAATAGTTAGGTTCAAATCTCAGCACTGGCAATTACTAGTTGTATGACTGACTCCTTGGGCAAGTTATTTCCTCTTTCTGAGCCTCAACCCACCTTACAGGGCTGGGCAGTGATGATCAACGGAGAAAAAAGATGTAGACTGATGTGAAAGTATGTTATTATTTCTAGTTCCATAGAAGCAATCCAGTCCCAGACACTGTCCTCTGGTTCTTTGGTTGTAGGGTGTGAGAAAAAGTCTGGCTTCTGCTGCTGTCCCTCCCTTAGTGCTGAATAGCTGGGGTGTGTAGCCTCCATTCCGTCCCAGTTTGCTGTTGGGACAGGGAAGGTTGAAGAGCGAAGACTCTCCTAACAACAGTACCACTACTCAGGGAGAATACCCACTCTCTCCTAGGGTACCCCTCCCTAAGAAAGTCAGCCTTGGGGCTGACTAAAATGTGTTCCCCACCAAACAGGAGAAATTTCTCTTCTCCCTACCAAATAACAGGCAATAATCGCTCCTCCCCCCCCTCCCCCAATTGTGTTCGCCTGGTCAGGCCTACTGTGTGTCTCTCACCGAGCTACACACAAAAAAGTAAATAAACATTTGTGATCTGCATCAAACTGAATTCCCAAAAAGGGCTTTAGTGTTTTCAGGGCGCGGCTGAGCTACTTGCTATGGGTTGGGGAGAGGGAAGACCTTTGAAAGGGGTCAGCCGCTTTAACCGTTTCTTTCCCCTCTGCATCCTTCCAGAGAAGGGCAGCTGCTCCGAGGCCTGGCTCCCAGCTGAGAAGGAAGGAGTTACAGAGGGGGAGGGGGGAAACAAGCTCACAGACGCTGCGCGCTGACGAAAGCAGGTGATTTCTCCGCAAAGCTCTCTCCCTCAGCATCTTTCCTGGTGTGGGCTTTTTTCCCCCCCTGCTGATAGTGGGTGGGGTCGCTTCCCCTGCAGCAGTAGCGGCGGCGGCAGCAGCAGTGGCAACAGCAGTTCCAGCGATGCTCCGGATTCCCAGCAGATGATCGCTTCTGGGCAGGTCACTCTGTCCTTTTTCCTCCTGGCCTTGCCAGCCGGGAAGAGCTAAGTAGTCCAGGCGGGGAGCGGGGAACTGAGAGTGGGGAGCAGGGTCTGGGGAACAGCACCGCATAGGGCGGGAAAACCGAGGAGCCCGGAGGCAACCACCTCTCCCCGACCCTGCTGGCTGACAGACAGCCCCGCCCGTCTCTGCAGCATGGCTTAAGCCTTCAGCAGCCTCTATGGGTTCTACTCGGGGCTGACGGGCGAGGCGAGCCCGGGAGAAGATCTTGCACCTTTGTACTGCAATTGCAGCCTTTTTGCAAAGCAGCATTTGCACCCTTTGTAGGAAAGGTTGCACGCTTGCAGACTTTTTCATCCCAGAGAACATCACTGACCCCGAACCTTGGGGCTAGTTAAGTAGGGTGGGTGTGTGCTTTTCAATAAAATAAAAACTTAGCAGTAGTGAGTGAGTAAGGGGCAACACAGGCAGAAGCAGGAGGCTAGCTCCTTCGAGGGAGCAAGATCAGTGCAGCCTAGCTTGCTTAGGTGGGAAGAGAAAAGGCAGGCAGAAGGAAGGGTCTTTGGACACAAGCATCATGGCTTGGCCGTGCATCACCCGTGCCTGCTGCATCGCCCGCTTCTGGAACCAGCTGGACAAGGCGGACATAGCGGTGCCCCTGGTCTTCACCAAGTACTCGGAGGCCACGGACCACCCGGGTGCCCCGTCGCAACCGCAGCAGCCCCCAGCGGCACAGCCGCAGCATGCTCCCCCCTCGGCGCGCTCCGTTGCCATAGAAACGCAGCCGGCCCCGGGCGACCTGGATGCTGTTGCCCGGGCAACAGGGCCCAGCGGGGAGCGGGAGCCTGGGCCTCCCAGTGCCCAGGCCCAGGCCAAGACAGCCGCCGGCCTAGGTCCGGCGGACTCGGTGATGCGGCAGGATTACCGGGCGTGGAAGGTTCAGCGCCCAGAGCCTAGCTGCAAGCCCCGGAGCGAGTACCAACCGTCTGACACGCCCTTCGAGAAGGAGACCCAGTATCAGAAGGATTTCCGGGCGTGGCCGCTGCCTCGGCGCGGCGACCACCCCTGGATCCCCAAGGCGGCCCCGCCGCCCCCGCCGCAGCCGCAGCCCGCCCCGGCCTCGGCCTCCCCGGGCCCGCCTAAGGTGGAGGAGCGCCGGCGGTGGCGGCAGCAGAGTCAGGAGCGGAGATCGGCCGAGGCCCCTGCCCAGGCTCAGGCTCCAGGAGATGAGGAAGTGGGAGGAGGAGGAGACCTCCCTGCCGGGAAAGCGTCCGGACCAGACTGGTGGGAGGTGCGCAAGAAGGCGGGGCCCGCGTGGATGTGCGGCGGGCAGAGGGCCAGGGGCTGCAGGGGTCCGAGCCCCAGCCGCAGCCGCAGCAGCCCCCCGAGGCTGGAGGCGGCAAAGGGCGTGCGGCGGCCGACGCCCTCAATCGCCAGATCCGAGAGGAGGTGGCGAGCGCTGCGGGCAGCTCGTACAGGTGAGGCAGTGCCGGGGGAAGAGGAGGGAGGAGAGAGGGAGGGGCACCGCTGGTGCCCCAGCATCCCGAGCCCGATTTCATCTCTCCGTCTTACTCTTTGTATGACCTTGGGCCAGTAACTGTAACTCGCGGGGCCTTAATTTCCCCGGCTGTAAAATGAAGGAGTGGGACTGGATAACCTCTAACGTCCCTTCCAGCTCTAGATTTGGGGCTTAGACCCCGCCCTGTGGCCGTGACTCCACCCATCCCTGGGGGCTACTTTCAGGGATCGGGTTTTTTTCTCCTTTCTATCCACAGTTCTTAGCACAGTGTCTGAAATTTGACAGGAGCTTAACAAATGTTACTTGGCTGACTGACTAGTCGCTGCCCATGGCCCCACCCAGATCTGTGCTCTGGCACCCCACCGCCACAACACCCTTCCTCCCTTTAACCTACTCTACTCTCATTTCTATATCTGGCTTCTTTCTTCCTAGCCAAGGGACCTCACTTCATTTTCCCTCCACCCTTACTGCAGTCTCAAGGTCCACTTAGTCTTACCTGGTGTTTATCCTGATTAGTTCTCCCTTCTCTGCCCTGATAGTCCACTTGTCAACCCACTAAACCTTTATGTGGGTTATCCCCTCTCATCCTTCTTCCTGGGCCCTGTTTCACACGTATTTTCCCGTGCTCTTGACAACATCCCAGTACTGCTATCACCCTCTTGTTCTGTATTCACATTCTCCTTTTGATTCATCCTTCATCCTCTCATCACGGTAAAAACAAAAAAAGCCAAGGGCTCCTACTGGATCCCGGACCATCTCCAGTCGCCCTGATCTGTATCTTGACACTGGACCCACACGACTCCTGAGGAGAGAGTGAAGCTGGTGACTTTGCACAGCCCTCCCTCACTTAAATCCAATTCACTCGCAAGTCATGACATCTCCTTCCTGGAGTCATGGTCCGCTTTGAAACCTGTGAGGAGTAGTAGCTGCCCCACTGGGGACCCAACTGGCCAGTTCCAGTTGAACAGCTCTGCTTGCTCACTCCTTGCTTCCTTCCCACCGTCCCACATAGGGAATCTTATCCTTACCTGCGGGTGCTCTGCCCAAAGGAATATAAGTTTTGATTGTGAAACCTAGCCAGATATTTTGGGGTTTACAAGCTAGATTTCTTTTTTGATGGGCCACATCTTAAACCCAAATCACTCTCTCAGTGATTGGCCAACAGTGGGCCCCAGCCCAAGCCTTACTTGGTTATTGTTTGTATTCTATCGGCTCTGGGTGAGTGTAAATAGCAATTGTTTCTGCGTAGTTTCTGTTTTGGCCAGAAACCCTGAGGGTCTTCTCCTCCCAGATTGGTTTCTTTTTTATTCTTTTCTTTTAACTAGGTAAAGAGGCCATTCTCTGGCTCATTTCTTTTTTGTTTTTTTGGCTTTCTAGGCAATTGGGATTATTTGCCCAGTGTCACACAGCTAGTGTCAAGTGTTTGGTCTGAGGTAGGATTTGAGCTCAGGTCCTCCTGACTTCAGGGCCAGTGCTCTATCCACTGGGCCACCTAGCTGCCCCTCTCTGCCTCATTTCTTACTTAGCCTTAATCGCGAAATGGGCGTTGCCTCAGTTAAACAAAGACCTGTTAACAACCTTAGCTGAAAAAGGCCAAGGTCTCCCACTGCATCCTGGGACATCTCCCATCTCCCGATCTATATCTTGCCATTGGACCCAGATGGCTCTGGAGGAGAGAGTGAGGCTGGGGACTTTGCACACCCCTCCCTCACTTAAATCCAATTCACTTGTGAGTCATGAAATCTCCTTCCTGAAGTCATGGTCCTCTTGGAGAAGCAAGGATGAACAATAACCAATATCACCTCTTTTGTTACCCGTGTCACAACTCTTTTCCCAAGGCCTTTGCTTTTTTTTCCCCAAGCCAATTAAACTACTCCTCTCATTTCCAACCCAAACCTTCTCCAGACTTCTTGCTCCTCTCACCTTCTCTTTTTTTCATGTTCTACTCCATCCCCTTATCACCCAAACTGGCTCCTTTCTGACCCAGGAGGAAAAGGGAGCCTTTGAATTCTGTCTCCTCCTAACTTTCCTATTTCTGCCAAAAGCTCTAGCCTTCTACTAGTCACACTAGTCATCCTTCACTCTGCTGTCATTTCCAAGAGCCAACCAAACTCCCTTCCCTAGCCACCACTCTCCTATTAGAATGTAAGTTCATTGAGGGCAGGGATACTCTTAATTTTGTTTTTGCAAAATTGCTATACTTAGCACAGGGTTTGACACAAAGCACACGCTTAATAAATGTTTTTCATTCACTTATCTCCTTACCACTTACTACTGTTTATCTGGACATGTGAGAATAATCTCCTCAGTGCATCACGATTTTTAAGTGAATGTTCTACTCCCCATATTTGTAAGAACCCCTTTCTCTAGCTATCCATTCCATGCTCCCACCTCCCTTTTGGCCTTTTCCCCCATCAGTACATGCTTTTTCTACTCCTAGTTTGAACTTTCATTCCAAGCTAATGAGTAAGCAGATTGTGCTGTAGTTTATTCTGGAGAGATTGAATATGAAACCCTGGGCTTCAGGTCTCTGGAGAATCCAGATGTGTACAATGAATAATTAGACAAGAGGTGTCCAATGTGTGGCCCTAGGGCCCTATATGAGGGCCACAGCCACCTGCTTCTTTCTCACAGCAATTCAGCGAGGAAGACCACAGGTTTGTTATGTATTACCAAAAGCCTACAATCATTTCAAAATTTAACTTCATATATTAGAATTTATTGCTTTATCTTGTTATATGTGTGTTTATATGCATAGGAAAATATTTTACAAATATTCTTGTATATGGTAATGAGGGCTAATGATTTTAGAGCTACCAACATCCATATTATTCATTATTTTTAATGTTCTTTTTATATGCAAATTCATTACACAGACCATTGATTTCCAGACAAGTTAACAAATTAACTATTTAAATAGGGAGGAAGTTTTTAATGACACTTGATGGTTCAAGCACGCTCTTGGACAGTGTTCCATTTCTTTAATAGGCAATTAAAATATGTAACAGTTGATGTGAAACTTAACATTTTTTTGATTCAGGAGGAAAGCGGTTGTAAAGAAATTGAACACATTATAAAGGAAGAGAAACATCTGGAAATAATCTACTCTGAAACATTGATTCCCCAATGCCCCCATCTTGTCTCATAGTCTATGCCCTCTTGTGTTTCTGGGCATTTCTCTGATTCAAATATATTCCTCATCTGTTTCAAATGGGTTTGAGAGGCCATATTGGTCCCACATCAATGACAATTTGATTTATTATTCCTCATCCCTTCCAGAATAAATCACAATGTGTTCAGGGCACAATGACTAATTAGTTAATCTCATGGGCTTTAAAGATGGCATCTGCTGCATGATATTAATGTTAATAGTTCACTTACATATGAAAAGCTCACATAATTTACCATTTTAATAATCTGTAGTTTGACATCCAGATTAAAACCATAAATAATACTAAGGTATCTTTACTGGGGAAATGTAGTTGTTCCAGAAACAGAAATACATTTTTAATAACATGAAGATTTTGCGAGACCCCTATTTAGCAGACTTCCCAATTCATAGTCTGGCCACATCATCATGGGATTTTTCCGTCCAGTGCTATTTGAAGTGTGATTCTGAGTTATTGACACACAGCGTTGAATTAATGCAATAAACTGTGACATTGTCAAGTCTGTCACTGTTTATAATCCTAAAAATGCATTTCACTGGGCAGACTTTTGTAACAGACTTAGCAGACACACTTGTTTAGAAGATCAATTTGTCATTGGGTGAAGGGACAATACTCTTTGGGGGAGGTGAAGAGGGAGAGGGAAAATTACCCTTCCAATCAACCTCTCTGCCCTTGCAGTAAGTTAATAGGGATGGATGAGGGTAGCAGGTGCTCCCCATAGGAATGCTAATGGGAAAGACCTTTCTTGGCAGAAGGCAGCTGATGCTCTAGGAGATAGAATCTATCAACCAAGGAGAGAGAATTTCAGGAAGAGGAAAAAGTGACATGGACATCCGAAAGAAGGAATCATTGGGTTTAATATCTACAGCTATCCCAGGAAAGCTGGAGAAAATGGGAAAAGCCCCTTCTTTAGTGTCAGGTGAAAGCTACATTTTATATGAACAACAGGAAAGAAAATAGTTATTTTCCTCTTTTCCTTTCATAGAATCAGAGAATTCTTGTTAAGTGAAACAAATCTAGTCCAGTTGAGCAAGAGACCTTTCAATAACACAGGTGCAGTGAAAAGAACATTGGCTTGGATTCAAGGCCTTGCTATAACAGTAGTTTGGACCTCACACTAATTTTCTCCTATTTGGGCCTCAGTTTCTTAATCTTTAAAATAAGTGTGTTGGACTAGATGTTCTCTAAGATCCTTCCAAGCGAACATCTTGTGAAGTGGTTATCCGGGCTCTTCTTCAAGACTTCCAGTAATCAGGAATGTGTTATTATGAGGCGACCCATTCCACTTTGATCTATTAGGAAGGTTTTTTTTTTAACATATTGAATTGGAATTAGCCTTTGAAACTTCCACTCATTGCTTCTAATTCTGTCCAATGAGAATAAACAAAACAAGTGTAATACCAGCCATAATCCTATGCCCTTTGAATGTTTGAAAAATGCTAATAGAACCTAAGTATTTTATGGGCAGAGATTGTTATTGTGTTGAGAGTATGTGTGTGTGTGTGTGTCTGTATCTGTGTATGCGTGTCCCTAGACCTAGCACATTCATTGTTTATGGTCAGCATTTAAATGGTGGTTGAATTGAATCATGTGCACCCCTAAAATCTCCTTTTCCTGGCTAAACAATCAACGGATACTTGAATGGTGTGTTTCAAATGCTCTTCATCATCTAGTTCTATCTCCTATTTCCTCTCATACACAGTAGCTATCAATGTCCATTTTAAATGGGATCTCAGAAGTCAAGACAATGCTCTAGATATGGTTCTGGGCAGATGAGATAGAATCTATCATTTCCTTCATTCGGAACACGATGCTTTTATTCATGCTACCTAATAATGCATTAGCTTTTTTTTTTTTACTGCTGTGTCAAACAGTTGATTCATCTTGAACTTGTAGTCAACACAAAGACAGATTCCTAGGGCACCTCATGAGGAACTATTTTAGAAAGTGTGCTTCCTTCTAGGTTTTCACCAATCAATTAATCAGTGTTCTTTGATTCTAGTCCTTCAAACAATTCTAGATCCGTATAACTGTACCATAAGCTAGCTCACTTCTCTCAGTTTGGCCTATCAGAAGATACTTTATAGAATACCCAGATGAATTCCAGATGTCAGTGGCATCTACTCACAAACAAACAAACATTCACAAACCATCCCTTTAACAATGTATTTTAGAATTTTGTTAAAAACTGAAGTCACACTCTGTGGCTTATTGAAGAGCCACTTTCTTTTTTGAGAACTAGGAACTTTTGGCATCTCTCCCATTCTCCATGAATTTTCAAAGGTCACTGGCAATGGCTAAGCAGCCATTTCTACCTGTTCTTTTATTTTGTCTAGGCCTGGTCACTTAAGGGTGGTTAGTCGATTTCTTATCAACTCCTTACCCACCTTAGGTGTTGAATTTCCTTTTAATAATTTTTATTCCATACTTTTCAAGTCTGCAGGGCATCATCTTTGGTAGAGAAAATGGAAGCAAGATAAGAAGCACAAACTTCTGCCTTCTCTCTTTATTGTCTCATTCACGCTAAACAGAGGTCTTGGATCTTATTTTCTTTAGCATTTATCACAAACAACGAGCTTGTTTCAGGGTGTTAAGGCTCCTAACACCCTTTCAGGATCTCATCTTCAGTCCATTTACAGTTGATCTGTCCTTGCTTTCATATTTAGAATGTGTCTTAGCTCCCCTTTTTCTTCCTCATCAGAAGCATTTGTGTTTGGATCATTGGTATTTCTTTCTGAAGAGCACCTGGTACCTCTTTGTCCAATTGCCCAGTAAAATTTTCAACCTATGGCCAAATTTCTTACCTGTCCTGGCTCTGATCTCTTTGAAATTCATGCTTTCGAAATTTAGGAGGCATATCCTAGGATCATTGGATATGTAAGCAGGAAGGACATTGGAGATGATCTCATCCAGCACTTTCCTTTTACAAATGAGAAAACTGAAGCCCTGAGGTTAAATGGTTTGCCAACTCCTGCAGGTAGGAGATTAAGATTCAAAACCAAATTGACTCCAAATCTAGTCATCCTTCTGTTCTATCACACTGACCATAGACTAAGCCTCACCTCCCTATCCTTCTTTGTCTGCAGATTGTGCCCTCGTTTCTCCCTAGTTTCCAGTTTTAATTATGTGTTTGGCTGAGAGGCAGCACATCAGAGCTAGCTCTGTGGTTCTACATTGAGTTGTTTGGAAGCATTGATAAAACTAAATATTTTTCTCCTTCCACTCCTACCCCTTTCCCTGACAGTTTTAATGTTAAGCAAAAAGTAGTTATGTAATGGATTCAATTTTTATAGAAATTCTACTTTTTCACTTTCAAAAGCATTCAACACCTATGTATTAAATGCCTACTTATACATATAAGACACTGTACTTAGGGCTCAGGTATATACACAAATATATTTTTAAAAACGACAGCACCTCTGCTATTGGTTTTATAATCTGATAAAGGGTAATAAAATGTGTAGATGAGTAAATACAATGCAATTTGGAAAAGGATAAGGGCATAAGAAAAGTAAAAGTGCAATGAGTTCAATTGAGGGAAAGATCACAGTTAACTTCAGAGTTCATTGACAGCTTCACAGAGGAGGTGACATTTGAACTTATTTTCAAAAGATGGAAGGTGATGACAGTATGGTGTAGTGAAATGATTGTTAGGCTTGGGTCAGGAGAAGAAAAAGAAACTGAGGAAATAGACATGGACAGAGAAGAAATAAAAACATCACTGTTTGCAGATGACATGGTGGCTTATTTAAAGAAGCCTAGAAAGTTAACTAAAATTGAAACAAGTGATGTCAGTAAGCATTTATTAACTGCTTTACTGTGTGCCAGGCACTGTGCTAAGATACAAAGAAAAGCAAAAACAGCACCTGCTCTCAAGGAGTTTCAAAATCTAATGGAGGAGAAAACTTGGAGAAAAAGAAAAAACCCCATATACGAACAAGATATATACGGGGTATGTGGGAAGTAATCTCAGGGAGGGTACTAGTATCAAAGGGAACCAGAAAATAACATTTTGGCTGAGACTTGAAGACAGCCAAGGAATCCAGAAGATGGAAATCAAGAAGAGAATTCCAGGCTTGGGGAACAGCCAATGAGGACAGCCAAAGGGGAGGCAGAGTATCTTGTAGGAGGAACGGAAGGAGGCCATTGTAGGAGGGAAAGGGCCAGATTACAAAGGGCTTTAAAAACCAGAGGATTTTATACACAATCCTGGATATAATAAGGAGCCAGTGGAATTTATTGAGTATGGGAATAACATGGTCAGGTCTGAATTTTTAAAAGATCAGCTTGACAGATGAGTTGAGGAAGGACTTAATTCGGAGAGAGACTTGAGGCAGGGAAACTGAGGACCTGCACCAGCCTGGTTTTGTATAGTAGCATTATGTAAAATAAACCCACAAAAATTATTGATCTTTGTTGCTAACAAAGCCCCTCAAGAAGAGATGGAAAAATAAATCCCATTAAAAAAAAATTGTAGAATGCATAAATTATCTGGGAGTCCATCTGCTAAGACTCACTTAGAACTTATATTAATACAACTAAAAATACTTTTTGAATAAAGGAAAATATAAATAATTGGAGAGAATAATTATTCATAGTTGGACTGTTCTAATATGATAAAAATTATATTATCAAAATTAATTTACAAATTTAGTGCCATATCATTCGAATTACCATGATATTATTTTCTAAAACTATACCCCCCCCAAAAATAGAATCTATCTGGAGAAATAAAAGTTTAAACATCTCAAGGGAAATACTTAGGGGGAAAAAGTGGGAATGAAGGAGCCTAGCAGTAACAGATTTCAAACTACATGACAAACAGTGATCATCAAAACTAGTTGGTACTGGTAAAAAAAAGCAGTTGGTACTGATTAAAAAGTTGATCAATGAAACAAATTAGGTAAACAAGACAGAGAAGCAATCAAACATAGTAGCACTATATTCAGGAAATCGAAGAATAGCTGCTGCTGGACTAAGTACTCCCAATCTGACAAAAACTGGGAAAAGTAGAAAATGGTTTGGCAGAAAATAGGCTTAGGGTAAGATCTCACACCATATACCACAATCAGCTTCAAATCAGTACGGGATCTAAATTTTAAAAGTCAAATAAAAATTAGAGAAAGGAAGGAGTTAGCATTCACAGCTGTGCTCAGGGGGGGAAAGTCTGTTCTAAACAAGGAATAGAGATGATCTTAAATACAGAATTCGTTGTTTAGATAATTTCAATTATGTAAAATCTAAAAGCTTCTGCACAAGCAAAATCAATGCAGTTAGAATCATAAGGGAAACAATTAATTGGGAAAAATCTTCATAGCCAGTTTCTTAAATAAAGATCTAATATCCTATATGTAAAGAACTGCTACAACTATATAAGAGCAAAATTCATTTGTAAATAGACAAGTAATTAAATATGAATAGATAAGTCTCAGTGGAAGAAATGTAAGCTACCAACAGGAGGCAGTTAAGTGGCTCAGTGGATAGAGTTCTGGGCCTGGAATCAGGGTGTATGAGGTCAGGTGCAGAGTGAGAAAAGAACATTTAGAAGGCAGAGAGTTGTTCTGTTTGGATGGAGTGTAAAGTACATGGAGTTACATGAGATAAGGCTGAAAAGGTCAGGGAGCACCAGGTTGTGGAGGACTTTGAATGCTAAGCAAACAGACTGTAACCACGTGGCAGCAAGAAATGACCATGTTATATGTGAAGGAACACTGAGGTTAGAATTAGAAGGCTAGAGTTTGAGCTATGGTTCTGCTACTTAATAACTATGTGGCCTTGAGCAAACCTCTTCACCTTCCTCATCCTCAGCTATAAAATGGTGGAGTCTAGTAAATGATTTAGAAGGTCTGTTAGACTTCTAATATTCTGAAATAGGAAGCCTTTGAATGTTTTTGAGCCACACAATGGGTGAGTGACTTGCCTTGCTCCATCCGTAAAGAAGATGAGTTTGGCAGTGGTAAAAGGAAAGGACTGAAAGTGGGATGACCACTGGCTACTGTAACAGTGACCTTTTCATGATTGAGAAGTTTTATTAGATAACCCCTGAGGTCTCATCCAGCTTTGGAGACTTTAGGAATCTGTGATGCCTTGTGATTTCCAGAAAAAAAGTCCATTAAAACAACATAACCCAAGTCACTTAACCCCAACTGCCTAAAAAAAAAAAACCATAACAAGTATACAAATCTAATAAAAACATAATAATGGATAGAATAATACACAGAAGTATGGGAAGACATATATGGGTTTATACAAAGTGTGAGTGCTGGGGATACAAAGAGAGGCACAAACAGGTCCCTGGCCTCAAGGACCACCTCTTCTAACGGGGGAGACGACATGCAAACAACTATGTACATACAAGATATATACAGAGAAGATGGAAGGGAATATCAGAGGGAAGAGGGAAGAGGGAAAGGAGAGGCTGGGGGAGGAGATGGATGTGACCTGGAGAAGATCCAGCACTAGGAGACTGAGTAGTGGTCAGACAGGTAGCAGGAGAACCAGGAGAGAGCAGTGTCATAAAGACCTGGAGAGGGAGAATATCTGGGAAGAGGCTGATCGCAGGTGTCAGACGCTATAGAGAGGTCACCAAGGATGAGAATGAAGAGGCAGACATGGGAAAAAAGCATTCACATGAACGACAGCAAGGTCAGTGGAAAGGAGTGAAAGGTTGACAAAACGGAATACTGCCTGACTTTAATGACTGAGTGGGAGGAAAATATGAGAAGAGAAGATGCGTGTCCCTCCCTTCCATGCAGAGCTGAGGGGCTGTGGGTGTGGAACCCTGCATCTGCTCTAGCACAGTGCCTGGCACAGGGTAGGTGCGTGGTAAATGCTTGTTGGTTGTTCGCTGCTCCGTTGACGTGTTGGCTAATTTGGTGAAATTCTTTTTGTGTTTGTTTTTTCTCTCGTTCTTGTTACAAAGGATAACTCCAGGTGGAAGGGGAGAAGGACCATATAGAGGTAGATAGACAGATTTACAAAGAGGCTTCTAGGTGTGTTCTTGTTCAGTCATTCAGTCATGTTCAACTTGGCATGATTCTGTGGATCCTGCTGGGGGTTTTCTTGGCAAGGATACTGGAGTGTTTTTCTATTCCTTTTCTAGTGGACATATATGCATATGCATATGTGTATGTATGTACTTATATATGTCTGTCTGTCTACCTATCTTTATCTCTATATGTGTGTATGGAAATTAAGGCAATGTGAAAACAAAAGATATAAGCACACATTTAAAAAATTACAAATAGATTATATTGTGCATCTGGAAAACGATAAATGTGAAGAATACAAAATACGATGATAGGGCATATCAAGTTAAATACAAAGTAAGGAGAACAAAACTGGAAAAAGAAAGTAGAGATTGTCTTTGATGATATTTAAATAACTAAGCTTTATGAGAAGGAAAAGATGACAGAAGGGAACACAGAGCTAGTATATTTTCATATATATTTTCATGATTTTGTCTAAAAATTACAATATACTTTTTTGTTTTTAATAAAGCTATAAATATAGTTCCGACTTTTTTTGGATTTATTTAGGGCTTGATTCCAAATTCTGTTTGTTTGCATTGGCTGAGAGGGGCTGTAGGGTGTGTTCCGGGAAGACTAGCACCTTGGGTGTGAGGGCTGCTGAGCCCTTTTCAGGGTTACTTTCCACCTTTAGTGTCCACCTGAGTCACCCAACTTTGACCTGTGGCTCCAAGAAGCTGTAGCATGTGTAGTGGCGACACCTTTTCAGCAGGTGGGCTACCCAGATTGAAAGTAACTGAGGGGTCTCAAACCCTTTGGTGAGTTAGGAGGGTGTCTACCCCAAGCACATGAAGACTTCCCTCACCCAAATGGGCAGATGAGAACAATTTGTTCCAACAGCCATGAAGGCAGCTGGAGCAGGTACTGTGGAGCACATAGAGCTTGATTAGACATTGAAGAACCCAAGGTCATCCACTGCATCCTGAGTCGTCACGAGTTGCCTGACTTTGTCTTGCCACTGGACTCAGATGACTCTGGGAGAGAGAGGCCTACAACTTGGTGAGGCTCTGGCTCACTTAAATCCAATTTACGCATGAGTCAGAAGACATCACCCATAACGTTTTACCATTTTACCTCCCTCAAAGTCCTGTGGTGATGGGCAAGTGATGAAGTAGCAGTCGCGGATACTCTGGGAGTTACAGTCACATCCCTGCACACCAGTGGCTCAGGCCATAGGATAGTCTTCTCACTGGACCGAAGCGGCAGTGGGATTAGGCAGATGGCTGGGTGTCTGAGCAGCCTTTTTTAAGTACTGTACCACTCACCTCCTAGGGTGAGGAAGGGGCCATAAAGGGTGTCCTCAAAACTGTCTGCTTTACCGAACCCTAGCCTGCTTACTGCAGCATGCAGAGATCCCACCCTGCGGTCAAAACACAAAAAAAGGTATAAAAACTTATGCTAAGATGATTCCACTCACCATTGGTACATGGAATGTGCACACACTTATAAACAACACAAAATCCAGTACACCTGAAAGATGAACAGCTCTTGTTGCAAGAGAACTCAGTAGGAATCACATCCACATAGCAGTGCTGAGTGAAATAAGGCTGACAAATGAAGGCCAGATTACTGAAGTTGGAGCTGGATGCACATTTTTCTGGAGTGGCCACAGTGAAGGAGAACACCATGAAGCTGGTATAGGTTTTGCAACCAAAACTAATCTAGACCACGGGCTTGTATGCCTACCAAAGGGAGTGACAGGCTCATGACAATCTGATTGCCACTTGCAGGAAAGCACCATGCCACCATCATCAGTACATATGCTCCCACCATGACAAACCTTCATGAGGTCAAAGAAAAATTTTATGAAGACCTGGAGACCTTCATCAGCAATGTACCAAAAGAGGATAAGATTATAATTCTGGGTGACTTTAATGCAAGAGTAAGCATGGATGACCAGACATGGCAGAGAGTCCTTGGGAGGAATGGAGTCAGAAACAATAACAGCAGTGGTCACTTACTACTAAAGACTTGTGCCTCCATTACCAACACTGTCTTCCATTTACCTAAAAGTAATAAAACTTCATGGATGTACTCTTTTAACAAGCATTGGCATTTAATAGACAGAGACAGACAAGATGTGAGAATGATTAAGGGGATATGTGGCAGAGTGCTGGACTGGTTATAGACCTCTCCAAACTAAATATTCACATTCAACAAAAGCAGGGGCCCCAAGACAAGACAACTACCAGAAGATGTAATGTCAACAGATTAGAGAGCTTTGTGTGCAGAAAATTCATTGTTAACTTGGAGGGAAAGCTGAGCCAACACAGGTTGGCAACAGTGGGCAGCTTTCAGAGATTTGGTGTACAGCACTGCATTTGCTCATCTGGGTCAGAACACTCACAAACACCAAGACTGGTTTGACAGAAATGATGGGGAAATTCAGAAGCTGACAAGCAAAAAACAAGAACTCCACGGGGTTTACTAGCAGGATAGTTCATTGGTACCTAAGAAGGCAGCATTTATTTCCATCAAAAGCAAAGTGCAAGCAAAGCTTAGAGAGATGCAGGATTCTTGGCTCAGTAAGAAGACAATTGAAATTCAGTTTTACACTGATAGTAACAATTCAAAGTGCTTTTATGATGCCCTGAAGACTATTTATGCGCCAAAGACCTATGGCACATCTCAGCTACTCAGTGCTTATGGAGCCACATTGATTAGTGATAAAGACATGATCCTGGAGAGATGGGCTGAACACTTCCACAATGTTCTCATCAATCAATGCTGAAGCTATTAAGTGTATAGAAGTCAGTCTCTCTAGCTAAACTTCCAACTGAAGAAGAGGTTTTAAATTCCATTCAGCTCCTCTCCTGCGGCAAAGCACCTGGCGCTGATCTATTCCAGCTGATTTACAAGGCAGGGGGTCCACTGCTCAGACAAAAGGCAAGAGGAGGTTACCCCCCAGGAGTTCGAGGATGCCTCTATTGTCCATCTCTGTGGTCCTCTTTGAGAATGAAGGACAAGCATCATAAAAGTAAAGGAAATAGATTGTCCTGAGACATTCACAGGGGGGTCTCTCTCTAAGTCATTGTTTGTAAGATTCTTGCCAGAGTCTTTCTTAATTGGCGAATCCTTCACCTGGAAAATGGTCATCTACCTGAGAACCAATGTAGCTTCAGAAAGGGCCAAAGAATAATTGATACAGTGTTTACTGCCTGATAACTCCTGGAAAAATGTCAGGAGCTGAACAGAGGTCTGTAAACAGTGTTCACTGATCTGACGAAGGCCTTTGATTCTGTCAGTCATGAGGGCTCATGGAAGATCATGGCAAAATTTTGTTGCCTGGAGAAGTTCATCAGCATGATACACCAGGTCCGTGACAACATGCTTGTGTGGGTTCAGGATAATGAACGATGTTCTCACACTTTCCCAGTCAGCCAATAGAGTGAAGCAGGACTGGGTGTGCTTGCTCCCGTGCTTTTTAGCCTGATGTTTTCAGTGATGTTGTCAGATGCCTTTGATGAGGACAGACAGAGCATCAAAGTCAGCTACTACACTGACGGTAAATTATTAAACTTGCAGAGGCTGCAAAGACTAAAGTAAAGGGAGAGTTGGTGAGTGACTTTTTGTTTGCAGATGATTGTGCACTCAGTGCAGCCTCTCAGGCAGAGGTGCAGCAGGGTGCAGAGTTGATTCTCTTCTGCTGGTGTTAATTTTGGCCTGACAATTAACACTAAGAAAACAGAAGTTCTCCACTAGCCAGTACCGCACCACACATACATAAAACCATCAGTTACAGCAGATGGAGAGATTTTGAATATTGTTGATAAGTTTACTTACCTTGGCAGTATACTTTCCCAGGGATGTGCACATAAAAGATGAAGTAGATGCATACATTGCCAGAGTTTGTTCAGTGTTTGGGAGGCTCCAAAGGAAAATGTGGGAGAGAAAAGGTATTAGGCTGCCTACCAAACTGAAGATCCACAGAACCACTGTGCTGATGTCATATGCCTATGAAACCTGGACAGTCTACCAGCACCATGCTGGGAAACTGAATACCTTCCATGTGTGTTGTTTTAGGAAGATTCTGAAGATCACCTGGCAATATAAGGTAGCAAACACTGAGGTCCTTTTTGAAGCCAAACTGTCAACCATTCAATCTCTACTGCAGAGAGTGCAACTCTGATGGTCTGGCCATGTTGTATGAGTGCTAAACATATGTTTGCCCAAAAGACTTTTACAGAGAGCTCACCCAAGGCAAGCACTCCCATGGTGGCCAGAAGAAGCAATACAAGAACACTCTCAAGGTTTTTCTGAAGAACTTTGGAATTGATGGCATGACATGGGAGGCACTGGCACAGGAACACCTACCATGGTGTGCCCATGTCAAAGAAAGTGCTATGTTCTATGAGCAAAGCAGAATTGCAGTAGCTAAAAAAAAATGTGAGATGTACAAATTCAGAGACATCTCCACTCCAAGTGTTCACGTGGACTATTGTTGCCCAACCTGTGGTGAAGCCTTCCGAGCTCATATTGGCTGATCAGTCATAGTTGGATGTACTGGACCTTGACTCCAACATGGTGGTGTCATTTTGGGCCTCTTAGAGAACAAAGGACAGCAACCAGCCAGTTGGTTGAGAAAGTTATTGTTTATAATTAGAAATCATTTTTAATGGAGAAAATTTTAATTACAGAATTAAACTTAAACATAAATGATGTTTGTGAACTAGAGCAAGAGGCTTCGTGAATGATGTAGCACTTGCTCTAGTTCACGAACATCACAAAGCCTGGACTGACCTCTACTTCACTGATGTCACAGTGTTTTGCATACCTCATGTTCTCTATTGAATTTATTTACCAGTGTTTGTGTGTTATTTCAAATAAATTGTAAACTCTGAGAGCAAGGACTGCATCTTTGTATTCTTCTTTTACCCCCAGGCATTGCATGGTGTTCAGCATATATAATAAATACGTAAATGCATTTTGTTAAATGACCATTTTCTTAATTTAAAGCATTGATAATAAAATGGCGGGCCTACCTTCCGTATTTTAGTGCTTTTGCTTTGGTCAAAATCATGAATAATAAGCATTCTCATTTAAGAGACGTAGCATGGTGTAGTAGAGAGAGGCTTGGAGTTGGAGTCAGGAAGACCTGAATTCAAATCCTGCCTCAGACACTTACTGGGTGACCCTAGAAAAGTCACTCAACTGTACTGAGAAATAATTTCTTCATTTGTAAAATGAAGGACAGGATGTGATTACCTCTGAAGACTTTCAGCTCAAAATCCATGATCCGATGGTCGTAGGAGTATATCTAGTGCTTTATGGTTTACAAAGTACTTTCCTCACAACAAGGCTATGTTGGGCTGCACAAGTACCTTATTTTATAGATGAGGAAACTGAGCCCCAAAAGGGAGAATGACTTGCCTAAGGTTATGTTGTAACCAAAGGGACAGGAGCCCAAACTCTGTTCTCTGAAGATCTGTGTTCTTTCTACTGCATCCCTTTGTGTCTTAGGACCTTATTCCCATAGAGGGCATGGTCAGTGAAAAGTATCCTTGAACTGGAATCAGATTCAAACCCCAGCTTTGGGTTAAGCCACTGAATCTCTCTGGGTCTTGGTTTCTAATCTTTAACACGAAGGGACTGAACTAACTGACCTCTGAGACCATCTCCAGCTCCATTCTCTGTAATCTTTTGCCATTCAGAGATTCTTAGGTGTCTGAAAGTACTTGGCCAAGACTGCTCATCTCCTTAGCAGCCACATACTTTGGCACTAGCAGTCAGTATGGCAAAAGTTTGCTCCTTTACTAAATATAAAATACTTAGTTTGGTCAGTGAAGAATGGCCCTGTTGTTGGAAACAGTAGACAGTTATGTCTGGCCGTCTCTGTCAAAGGTGATTTAATCTTAGTTTGTTTCAACATGATTATAGAATTGAACAGCGAAAGCAATTACATAGAAGTTTTTAAAAATTCAGCTAGCCCCCAGGATGAAAGCAAATTTTACAGTCTTTCCAACCTACAATCCAGGGCCACCACCAAAATATCATTGTTCTCTTCTGGTAAAGAACTAAGGCTTTCAAAGTTGATTACTTTTATAGTATTGCTATTACTGCATAAAATGTTCTTCTGGTTCTGTTTATTTCACTTTGCATCAGTTCATATCTGCATCATCTTCCCAGGTTTTTGTGAAACCATTCCCTTCATTCTATTCAGTTCAATTTTTCTTTTAAAAAAGCATTTTTTAAGCATCTACTACATACCAGGCACTGTATTAAGCCCTAGAGATAAAAAAGAAGCAAAGAAAGACTCTTCCTTTAAGGAGCTTATAATCTAATAAGGGAGACAACATGCAAACTAATTTACATAAAGCAAGCTATATATGGGATAAATAGGAAATAATTAAAAGACAGGAAACAACTGGAATTAAGAGGGGTTGGAGAAGGCTACATGTAGAAGGTAGGATTTGACTAGGGACTTAAAGGAAGCCAGGGAGGTCAGTAGTCAGAGGAGAGGAAAGAAAGAGTGTTCCAGGCATGAGGAACCTTATTCCCATAGTAAGAGAAAATGCCCAGAGCCAAGAGATGGAGTGTCTTGTTTGTGGAACAGCCAGAAGGCTAGTGTCACTGAAATAAAGAGTGTAAGTTTGGGGGTAAGGAGTAAGAAGACTGGAACGGTAGGAAAGGGCTAGGTATGAAGGACTCTGACTGCAGTCATGCAGGCCTGCTTCCCTCTGTACTGAACAGATATTTATTGAGCGCTCATTATATGCCTAGCGATATACTAGGTTCAGTGAGTGGTATTAGAGGTGCCATGAACACTGATCTCAAGAAGATGATCCTTTAGGATAAACTTCTTCCTAGCTCTAACATTCTATGCTTCTGTAACTCTACACCAAGGCTTCTGACTCCAAACCCATTTCTCTTCCTACTATGCAACATATGCCTGACTTATCATTCACACTCTTAAATTTGTGTTTGTGTATATATGTGTATAAGACAGGACAATATTTAATGTATGTATATATATATACCTACATATGTTTGTATATATATTTAGACAACAAATTCAAGAAATTAGAATGGTATCTTGTTATATATACTATATAATACAACACATAATGGGAATTCTGATATATAGCAATTTAAGATTTTGAATAACAAGTCTGGTATAGAAGAAAGAACACTGGACCTGGAGGCATATATATATGCATTTGTATATGTATATACACACATAAATACATAGTAAATCAAGAATTATAACTATCTATCTATCTATCTATATATATATATATATACACACACATAACATATACACACACATATCATAGTGCCTATCATGTGTTGTTATATTAACCATAGGTTCTAAGTCTCTCAGGAACAAGCATTCTGACCTTGGAGAAACAACCATAAAAAAGCACATATAGAATTTTTTTTATTTGCATTTTTAGATTAGCAGGCATCTGGGAGGCCCTAAGCTGTAATGGTTACGTGCCAATTTTTGTTGTGTATAGAAACTGGATTTTCTGCCTCTCAGTTCCTATCTACAAAAGTATAGCATTTCTGCCTGGAGTGACTCCTGGAAAGTTAGAATTGTTGTTGAAACTTAGACTTAACTTATTATTAGTAGTAATGATAATAATAAAACTAACATTTATACAGCATCTTGTGATTGTATAACGTTGTATAATCATTATTTCCTTTGAGCTTCGCAACAACCCTTTGTGAATAACACCGTCCTAAGTGTCATGAGATACTAGCACTTATTCAAGGTTGTTGTTGTTGTCACTGCTCCTTTGTTGTCGAAGAGGACCGCTGATATCCGCAGGGTGATGTCTTGACTTGCCAGTGAATTGGATTGAAGTGAGGCAGAGCTGTGCCAAATGGAGACCACAAGCAAGTCCCTTCCCTCTCTAGGCCTTAGTCTCCTTCCACATAAAATGAAGGGGTCAGACTAGAATGACCAGTTAGATTCTGTCTAGCTCTAAGACTCTGCATGTCTGTGAGATGGACGGTGTCCTTCCCACTTCACAAAGGCAGTAACTAAGTCTCAGAGAGAGAGAGAGAGAGACAGCAGTTTACCCACATAGCTAGTAAACAACCAAGCTGGCATTAGACCCAGGTCTTCCAACAAGTCTGGTAATCTTTCCAACACACAGCGTTGTCTCGAAGCAGTCACACAGTGTTGGAGCTTAATGCCACCTTAGAGATCTGATTGTCCAGCTCTTTTATTTTACAAGTAAGGAAGCCGGCCAGGGATCCTAGGATTCACCCAATGGACTAGCTTACAGCTAGCAAAAATGTCTCAGTCTTCCTCAAATCTAGCTCTTTCTGCTGCCACTGGTTTGAATTAGGAATGATCTTTAAGTGAGTATTAAGTGATTTACCTAAGTCTATTGAATCACTGTTTTTTCTTTTTTATTTCAATGCCACCAGCTAGAGAGTAGGTTGATTGTATGCAAAATATGGATTCGTCCCCCCCAGAATCTACAGTATTTGCAGCCAGATTTCTGTGTTGATTTGGCAGCATTCTACTGACTTTTTCCTGAAAGCCTCCATAGACTCTCTCCCAAGAACTGGGTATGTTTGCTGAGCTCTTTCATATGTTGCAGAAAACTCTGCAGTTTTCTTCATAGCATGTCTAGAAATTCATGTCAGTTATAGTAATAGTAATAGCAACGTATATTTACTGAGCACTTTGTAACCACTGCACCTTTTTGGAGTCCCACATCAAGCTAGTGAGGGGAGCCACTAAGTTCACCATACAAGCTTTACTATTTCCAATAAATTTTCCTCATAACAACCGTCTAAAATATAGGGGACGTGTATTAACTATTCCTGGTTTTTTAAAGGAAAAGAAGCTGTGAACTAAAAAGGTTAAGGGGTTCGTCCATAGGTTGTTCCACACCTAGAAAGTGGCAGAGCTGGGACCTGGGAATGTAGAGTATACAGCTAGGGAGACCCTTAGTCCAAGCTCCTCATTTAATCAAAAAAGAAACTGAAATCCAGAGGCATTAACCCAACAGCAAAGGTGTAAGCATGTTTCTTCTTGGCTCAGAAATCTTTATTGCCCCCAGGAGTAAATACAAATTCTGCCTGGCATTCGAGGCCCTCTATAGACTGGCTCTAATCTACTTTTCCATTCATATTATAGTAATTCACATTTATTTAATGCTCCAAAATCTAAAAAGCACCTTCTCATAACATTCCTGTGAGATAGAGGGTAAACGTATGATTACTCTCATTTTACCAATGAGGCAGCAGAGTCCATCTTAGCAGAAGCTAACTTCCCCGGCAACAGAGCTAGTGGTAATTCTGGGAGCTGGGACTGTAAATGTTATTCGTTTTCATGGGGTATTGGCAAGACAAGGTGGTGGCCAGTTGTTAAGCTAGCTTTCAAGATGGTCTGAAAGATATTTTATACTTTCTTAGAATTTAATGTCATAGAATAGCTCAGCTGGAAGAGGCCATAGGGAGCTGCTAATCCAATTCATTGATTTTACTGAAGAGAAAACTATAGCCCAGACTGAGGAAATGACTTGCTTGAGGAGAAATGTCTTGGCCAAGAGCACAGAGAGTTAGTAGAAAAATTGTAATTACAACCCAGGTCTGCTACAGAATTCCCAGTCCAGAGCTTTTTCCATTTAGTGTCCATTATTAAGTAAATGGGGCAGCTAGGTGGTGCAGCGGATAAAGTGCCAGGTTTGGAATCAGGAAGACCCATCTTCCTGAATTCAAATGTGGCCTCAGATACTTACTAGCTGTGTGACCCTGGGCAAGTCACTTAACCATGTTTGCCTCAGTTTCATCGTCTGTAAAATGCGCTTGAGAAGGTAATGGCAAACCATTCTAGTATCTCTGCCAAGAAAACCCTAATTGGATACGACTGAAATGGCTGAACAGCAAAATAGTAATTACGGAAATAGGCAAATGGCTGAGAAAACACAACTTTTTCTAAGATAAAACAGAGACAAGTTAGTTAGTCTGCTTGAGCAGCCTAGCGCCTACCTGACTAAACGCCAGAGGCCCCCGAGCTTGTCATCTGCCTAATTTTGAGCAATATTGATTTCCTCCCTCAGAGAAAGAAATCTCAGAGACCATCCAGTAGGCGGCTTGTTTCTGTACATCTGAAATGGGAGATGGAAGCTAATTCCAGCGTGAGAACCTTCTTTGTGTTCACAGATAATGGGTTATAAATCGGTGCCTGATGACAAGGACTACTCTGCCGGCACTGGAAGCCCCCATTGTGTAGTATTAGTCATTAGCAGAGCCTGACAATCAATGAGGGAGAATTGCTATAAGTGCACGTAAGTCCCCAGGGGGCTGAACCAGGAGCAGTGATGAAAGTACCTCACATTTATGTGTTGCTTTAGGGTTTGCAAACCACAACTGGTGGAAGCATTTGTAGAAAGAAGGAAGAGAAGGGACAAGATTAAATGGGGATAAAAATTCTTGCTCTGGATTCAGTCCATGGGTCCAAGAACCAGTAGAGCGAAGTTTGGAAAGGCTCGTCATCAGGCTGTCTGCAGGGTGATGATTTTTCAGTCATAGCCATTCTTGAAGACCATCTACCAAGTTCTTGAGTCAATGGGCAAGGAGCACCCGTGCTGATGAAATTGCAGGTCATTGAATTAAAGCATTATGAAATAATAGTACTGCCACCCCTTATCTCTCAGATATTTACAAGGAAGGATCTCTGTCAGCCTTCAAGTGCTTGAGAAACATGAGTATTATTAATAATAGGGAAGATATGGAGGTTGGCTATACAAATATTGTGATTGATTGACATTTTACAGATGAAAAAGCTGAGACTTACAGGGATAGAGCAATTTGCTAAGGAGTGGCAGCACTCAGATTCTAGCTCACATCTCCTGACTCTGAGGCAATTGTTATTTCTACCACACTAGACACCAGCAGCAGCAGCTACACAGGAGATAATCCAATAAGCCCAAAGGGAATTGTAATCATGAAGGACGTTCTTAAAGCATTAGATCCCTGGGACCACAGTCATCATTTCAGAATTCAGCAACTCAGTGGACCTCATTCATCCAAAAAAAGAATCTCCACTATTAATAACATACGTGGCCACAAGTGGTTATGTGGCTTGTGCTTGAAAACCTCCAACAAAATGTGGCGACACGCTGTCTGTTGGCCAAACCAGACATTTCCTCTGAATCAGCCAAGTGCAACCTGTAAATTGCAGAGTGGTTTGGTGATTCCAACTCTAAGGGAATTGTAGCTATATCGCTTCTCTAAAAAAAGAAAAGTAATAATAATAAAAATTAAAGGAGCCAGGGTGCTAGTGTGGCAAGAGCCATGGATTTGGAATCAGTCAGTTCTACTTTTCTGTGCCTCAGTTTCCCCTTCCATACAATTAAGGAATAGGACTTGTTCCAAAGGTCTCTTCCAGCTCTAATGTGCTGTGACCAGAACTCAGCCCCACACCTACCACCATCAATTCTGTCACTATGTGAAATATAGTTAAAATCATTTACTTCTTTTTTTTCTTTCTCTTTTTTAATATTGAACCACTTAATCAGAAATGCCTATGTGTTTGGAGCCACACAGGTTGTTTACAGCTACAATTACAAACTGTCAGCCTCCAACCGGATGGACATCAGTTACACAATTATAGCAGAATTAGTCATGTTCCTCTGTACTAATAAGGTAAAAAAAATACTAAACATTTCAAGGGGGCCTCCTTTGGCCATGTGGACCACTGGTTGGACATTTTCGGATTCAGTCATCTCTGATCTTTTGTGTCCCTTTCGGTTCCAACATTATGTCTTAGAACATTCCTGTAAGAGGAAAACAAGAACACCTTATGTTTGTAAGGTGACCACCCAAAAAAAGGCTATATCTGAATCTGGTCAGAAAATGTTGTCTTTGAGTTGAAACTAGTCTTGGGAAATTCTTCTGTTCCCTGTTTCAGGCAAACATATCTGCAGAAACACAGATTTCCCCACAGGCTGCAGAAAAACAAGAAAGGAGCCAGGCTGGAGTCTGACTGCAAAAATGATCAGGGCACAATCACGGCAGCCGATTCTGTTCAATGCCCAGTGAATAAATGTGACAGTCTTTGACCATCTGCACTGAGCGATGGAGACTGTCTGGGAGAGAGGAAAGTATCCATGGGAACACTGCAGTCAGAGAGCTCTTTGGCTGCCGGCCAGAGAGAATTGAAAGAAAGTGGAAGTGAGTGAGGCCATGCTATGAGCTCGGCAGGGAGTGGATAAACCAGACCCAGCACCTGGTGCTCCAGACTCGAGCAGCCCGCAGACTTGTGCTGGGGTCAGACAGAGGAGGGAAGCCTCAGTTGTTTGCCAGGGCGCTCCCTGGCTTTGCACTGCAGAGGAGACATTTGTCTTGGGGTTTGGAATTAAAACCAGGCCCTACGAGGGAGCTCTGTAGTAGATAAAAGTGCTGGATTTGGAGTCAGAATCTAGATTCAAATCCCAATTATGCTGTCTTAAAATAGATTCAACTTAACATCCATTTAGGAAATGCCTGTTTTTTACAAAGCACAGATTTGGATGAGGCGCACTGTCTGGAGGGTACTCTCAAGGAGGGTGTCTATTAGGATGTATTGAGATCAAGTAGAGATCTGGTAAGGGGGAATTTTATCTGATCTCAACGAAGCCCTTCTAGTATTGAGGTGGTCCTCTTCCTCCCCAGATGCTTCTCTACTCCACTCACAAGAGCGGCTGCTCCAAACCTTCTCTTCTCCCCTTAAGCCTTCCAGAGCACCCCCTTGCACCACCCTACCCACTGAAGACTATGCTTTATGTTTTACTGGGACAATAAAGGCCATTCACTATGAGCTCCATCTTCTTCCTCTTCCTACATCCACCCCCTGCCCATCCCAACATCATCCCTACCATCTTCTCTTTCTCTTCAGTCTTTGAGGAAGAGGAAACCCTTTTCTTTCCCATGATCAATCTGTCTGCTTATGATCTCATCCTCTCCAGAAATGACCTCCTTTGACATCCCCACTCTCTCTCTCTCTCTCTCTCTCTAATCTTTCCTCTCTCCCTATCTACTGGTTCTTCTGCTTTCCAAAACATGCCAAGTCTCCCTCAGCCTTAAAAAAAACAAACCCTCACTAAATCCTACCATTCTTGATAATTATTATCCTATATCTCTCCTCCTTCTTTCAGTTAAACTCTGAAAAAAAGCTATCTACATTCAGTGCCTACATTTTCTCTCCTTTTCCTCTCTCCTAAATATCATCTGCAATCTGATTTCTTACCTCATCCCTCAAATGAAACTGCTCTCTGCAAAATTACTAATGATCTCCCAATGGCTACACGTAACGTTTTTTTCTAACGTCCCATCTTTCTTGACTTCTCTGCAGCACTCGACATTATTGTCTGCCCTCCTGGATACTGCCTTGTCTCCCAGTTTTCATGCATTGCTCTCTCCTGGTTCTCTTCCTATCTGTCTGACTGATTCTTCTCAGTCTCCTTTGCTGGATCTTTACATCATACCTTCTAACTGAGGGTATCCCCCAAGACTCTGTTGTAGGCATGCTTTTCTCTCTATACCCTCTCATTCAGTGACCTCATCAGCTACCATAGGCTCAGTTATCTCTCTTGGATGCGTTGAAGTGGATGTTCCTTACACATCTCGAGTCTAACAAAACACAGTTCATTATGTTTCTCCCAAACAATTCACCTTTCTTCCATATTTCCCTGTGTGCTGAAGGCACCTCCATACTTTGGTTCATAACCTCAGTGTTATCCCTGACTTCTCCCTCACCCCATCTATGTAACCAGCTGCCAAATCTTGTTATTTCATCTCCACATCTCTCAAATACACTTCCCCTTCTCTCCACTCACACAGGCTTCACCCTAGCTCAGACCTTTGTCATCTTTCAGCTGTTGCTATAGCCTACTCAGTGGTCTCTTTGCCTAAAGTCTCTCCTCATTGGATGTCCCATCACAAACTTCCATTTGCATACTTTGAGCTGAGTATCCCTTATACATCTCAAATCCAACATGAAAACAACTCATCATCTCCCCCCTCCCCAACCTTCCCCTTATTGTTGGGGGTACCACTGTCTTCCCAGTCAAGCCGACTCAACCACTCAGGTGTCATCCTCGACTCTTCATTCTTTCTCACCTTTCACATCCAATCTATTGCCAAGTCCTGTCAATTTTATCTTCATAGCATCCCTTATATATACGTCTTTCTCTCCTCTAGCACCATCATCACCCTGGTACAAACCCTCCTCACCTCATGCCTGGACTATCACAGTAACTTTCTGGTTGTTCTCCATGCCTCAGTTCTCTCCCCGCTCCTGTCTTTCCTCCACTCTACTGTCTGATTGAACTTCCTAAGGCAAAGGTCTAACCATGCCATCTCCCTATTCAATAAATTCCAGTATCTCTCTCTTTTCTCCAGGATCAAATATGGCATCCTCTGTTTGGCATTCAAAGCCCCTCATAACCCGGTCCTTCCTACCTTTCCAGGCTTCTTACAACTTAACTCACCACAATCTACCCTGCCATCCAGTGACACTGGCCTCTTAGTTGTGCCTCAAACAAGAAACTCTACCTCCCAACTCTGTTCATTTTCACTGGCGGTCCCCCATGCCTAGAATTCTCTCCCCCTTCATCTCTCCCTTGGCTTCCCCAATTTCCTTCAAGTCTTAGTTAAAATCCCCCCTTCTACAAGAAGCCTTTCCCTATCCCCATTAATGTTAGTGCCTTCCCTCTGTCACTTATCTCTAACTTATCCTGAATGTTATCTTGTTTGTACATACTTATTTATTCATGGTCCCCCATTGGACTGTGAGCACCTTGGGGGCAGGCACTGTCTTTTGCCTTTCTTCGTATCCCCAGTGCTTAGCACATAGCAGGTATATAATAAATACTGACTGACTGACTCACTGCAGCCCACCTCCCATTCAGCCACCAAAGTGATCTTCCAGGGTCTGTCCCTGTCTCCCTTCTCTCAATAAAGTCCAATGGCTCCCTATTACTTCTAAGATAAAATAGAAAGTCCTCTGTTTGTCATTTAAAGCTCTTCACAGTGTGGTCCCTTCCTGCTTTACCAGTCTTCATACACATTCCTCCTTGTCCTACGCTCTGCATGCTGATCACGCTGGCCCACTTTCTGTTCCTTGCACGCGTCTCCCTGCCGTTGCAGCCCGTGCCCAGCATGCTCTTTCTCTCCAGCCCTGCATCTTAGAATTCCTGGTTTCTGCCAAGACTCAGCTCAAGCACCACCTTCTGCAGGAGGTCTTTGCTCGTCTCCCTCCCCCAGCTGCTAATGCCATCCCCTCCAAAGGGGATAATAATACCAGTCATAGAAGCTAATATTTATATATCACTTACTATATGCCAGGCACTGTGCTAAGCACTTCACAAGGAATATCGCATTTGATCCTCACAGCAACCCTGGGAGGTAGGTGCTATTTTCATCCCCATTTTACAGATAAGGAACCTGAGACAAACTAAAATTAAGTGACTTGTCCAGGGTAACACAGCTTAGTAAGTGTCTGAGGTGAGATTTGAACTCAGGTCTTCCTGACTTCAGGACTGGTGCTCTATCTAGGGCACCACCTAGCTGCCCTTTGTAGGTCCCTCATGTCTACTTTGTATGTATCTTGCATGTACTTGTTCGTGTATGTGCTGTCTCCCATATTAGAATGTAAGGTGTTTATAAAAAAAGAAAACATAAGGTCCTTGAGAGCAGGGATTGTCTTTTGCTTTACAATGCCTAGCACATAGGCTTTATAAAATACTATTTTTTTAAGTACTTTTTTTTGTTTACTTTTTAAGCAGTTGGGGTTAAGTGACTTGCCCAGGGTCACACAGCTAGTAAGTGTCAAGTGTTTGGTGTGAGGTCAGATTTGAACTCAGGTGCTCCTGACTTAGGGATCTATCCACTGTACCACTTAGCTGTCCCTTTTAGTACTTTTTAATAGTACTTTATAGCACTAATAAATACTTTAATAAATACTGTTGATTAATTGATCTTGGACAAGTTAGAGTGTCCCAAAAGTCTTCATTCAGGTGTAATCTATTAAATCTGCCTGCTCTCCACGGCTCAGTTTGCTCATCGGCAAAATAAGGGGAAATGAGAGGACTAGATGAAGGGCATCCAGGTTTGTTTGTTTTTTTTTTTTCATTAGTGGACCACATGATCAGAAATCAAGCTAGGTTTGAGCCATGAGATTATTTTTACAATTATATAATGATCCTCACCTCTTAGCATGTCACCTGGCAACTATCAATTACTCAAGAGGAGACACAGACAGCGAAGGGTCTGCATGTATTTGTGTGTGTAAGGATGATTCCTCACTAATCTACTAGCTCTGATATGCTAGCTAGGGAAGTAAAAACCTTTTTTTTGCTGGAATATCTTAGTAGGATCCTTCCCAGGGTAAAGTGAGCTGTATTTGGCTCCTAGCCAACGTGTTTGGTACCTGCAAACAGGGTGTCTAAGGTCCCTTTCAGCCTAAAATTCTATGTTCTATGTCCCAGGGTTCCTCCCAGTTTTGATGGTCTGTGACACTTAGTAATTCATTGCTTAATTCATTCAAGAAACACTTATTATCTTCTCCCAGATCTCATTTATATAGAACTTTTAAGATTTGCAAAGGGCTTCACATGGGTTGTCTCATTTAAGCCTCCAAATAACACTGTGAGGTAGTCAATACAAATATTTTTTCCCCGTCTCATAGCTGAAGAGACTGACACTCAGAGGGGTAACACGATTGCCCATGGCATCACTGCTAATAAGCTATGTGGAATTTAGAGCCAGGTCTTGGGAGACAGCTAAGATGGATAGAGGGTGTGTTCTAGAAGCAGGAAGACCTGAGATTGAATCTGGCCTCATACATTGACTAGCTTTGTGACCCTAAGCATGTCACTTACCTCTGTTTGCCTCAGTTTCCTCAATTGTAAAATGAGGATAATAATAGCACTTACCCCACAGGATTGTTCAGAGAGAATATTTGTAAAAAGCACATAGTATAGTGCTGACACATAGTAAGCATTATAAAAATTCTTCCTTTCCTTTCCCCTCAAGGTCTTGCTGATTCCAAATCAAGCACCCTTATCTACCACACTGCATAGCTTGTCATGTACAAGTTCATTGCTGTGCTAGGTCCTGGGAGGGACACGGGCACGAAAATGATACCTGCTCAGCTGCTTTGCTGCTCCTAAATGTACACTGAGATTTGTGTTCCCCTTTTCTGGCTACCCTTCAAAGTCCTTGAAGCAGTCCTTGTCTGCTTAAAGGAAGTAAAAGCCAGGGAGGCAGAGACAATGGAGAATAGGATTCTGATTCCCTTTAATGTAAATGGAGCAACTCCCTCCCCACAAATTAAAAGAGAATTAGATTAAAAACTACAAATTCATTTAATACAAATTAAAAGAGAAGAGGAGTCATAGCTCTTTAAAGAATTGCCTAATTCTTCACAATATCTTATTTAATTGATAAGCATTTATTAATCCAGTGCCAGGCACTGCGCAAGATCTTGAGTGATTTATTAGGCAATTGGTACGAGTGATAGGAATCCAAAAGGTAAAGGGTACCTGCCCTCCAGGAGTTTGCATTCCCCTGGACAGAATATGACCTAGTTATGGATGAGAAAATACAGGAAATATTCAAAATAAATGCTCAGTGGTTGGAATGGGGAAATGGGAGATAAGAGAGCATTGCAGACACCCCAGAAGGTTTCCTGGAAAGGTTCCACTGTTGTTGTTGGGTTTTGGCTGTTGTTGCCCAGTCGTTTCAGTCCTATCCCACTATGATGCCATGGGGGTTTCTGGACAGAGACACTGGAGTAGTCTGCTGTTTCCTTCTCCAGCTCATTTTACAGATGAGGAACTGAGGCAAAGACGGTTGAGTGACTTGGCCAGGGTCACACAGCTAGTCAGTGGCTGAGGCTGGGCTTGAACTCTGGTCCTCCTGACTCCAGTGCTCCACCCACTGCACAGCCTAGAATGTTATTCCGTTTTTACAGATAGGCAAACCATTTTGCCTATTCCTGAATATCTCCTGCAGTTTCTTGCCAACTCTCATTCACGATACTAAATCTATCTGAAATATTCTTCTCCTGGACCCCATTTCTACCTACCCAATTATTACCCATCCTTAGAAGTCTAGTTCTATTGCTAACTGCTCCATTAAGCTTTCCTCTGTTCTATCCCACATCCATCTACGTATGATCTCTGGCTCTTATGAACTACCACAGTGCTTTATCTATACCTTTTTTTTTTATTACCACTACCCCATTCTACCTACTATAATACCATTGTTATTCTTCATTTTACAGTTGGGGAAACTAAGGCAGACAGAGGTAAAGTGACTTACCCAGGGTTCCACAACTAGTAAGTGTCTGAGGTCAAATTTGAACTCAGAGCTCCCTGACTCCAGGTCCAATCTGCTATCTGCTGTACCACATAGCTAGCTGCAAAATTCTGGTCAATACCCAGTGCTCATCCATCCTGAATTCTGAGCTGCTTATTCTCTGCTCACACTCCCATTCTGCTAGTAATTCACTGTGCTGTAATTAGTATGCTGGTAATTACACCATTAGTAACTTGGCACAGGAAAGCCCAATAGGAGACAGATAAAAAGGAATGTTTATGGCTGTGAGTTTACAAATGACAAGTTTTCAAAGCTCTAAACATTCATTAAAAGTGCATGTGGTGTCTGAAGAAAAAATGCCAGCATATCTATTAATTTTTTATGCTTTTTAAGGGGTCAAACATTTTCCAACCTAAAAAAGCCTTGAGTATAAGTCAAGGAGGCTGTTCATAGTGTCCAGGCATCTTAGAATTCCCTTCTAGAATTAGAAGGGAACCTGAGACATTATCTCTCAGCCTTCTGTAGTAATCAGTTTCTTTATCCATCAGATTGAGGGGGTTGGATTATTTCTAAGGGGCAGATCGGTGTCAGAGTGGATAGAGCACAGGGCTCAGAATCAGAAAGACTGATCTTCATGAGTTCAAATCTGGCCTCAGACCCTTTCTAGTTGTGTGACCTTGGGCAAGCCACTTAACCCTGTTTGCCTCTGTTTCCTCATCTGTAAAATGAGCTGGAGAAGGAATTGCAAACCACTTCAGTATCTTTGTCAAGAAAACCCCAAATGGGGTCAAAAAGAGTCAGACGTGACTGAAATGACTGAACAATACCAATAAAAACAACAAGGTCTTTAAATACTAATGGTTTTTTTTTATTCTAGATACATAATGAGAAGTTACCATTTTGTGAGATTATCCTCACTTTATTGTTGATTTTAAAGAATCTATCCCTCCCCATTGCCCTCCACTGAACAACCACAAAATGGAAAATAAAATCCTCATCATAAGCACATCTAACTCAGCAAAGCGAAATCCCACAATGTCCATGCCCCAAAATGTATGCCTTTTCCTGCGTTTTAAATTCATCATTTCTCTGGCAGGAGGGAAAGGACACATTTCACCTCCAGCCTCTGGACTCCCTTTATCACTGCATCCTCTCATAGAGCTCTTCCCTCCGTTTTCTCTAAATCTGTCCATGTCATCCTTTCTTCCAGCACAGAAATATTCTATTACATTCACATGCCACAATTTGTTTAGCCATTACCCAGCCACTCCTTTATTTTCCAATTTTTGGCTACCATGAAAAGAACTGCTGTAAGTATTTTTGTAAATCTAGCCCCAGTTATTCTTTCTTTTATCTCTTTGAATATAGGCCTGCTGATAGTATAGCTGGGTCAAAGGGTAGGAACAGTTTAGTAACTTTGGGGTTCCAAATTGCTTTCCAGAATGGCTGGAGCAATTCGTAGTTCCTTTATTGTTGTTGAATTGTTCAGTCATGTTCAACTCTTCCTGACCCCATTGGGGGTTTTCTTGGCAAGGGTAATGAAGTAGTTTGCCATTTCCTTCTCTAGCTTACTTTACAGATGAGGAACTGAGGCAAACAGGGTTAAATGACTCATCCAGGGTCACGTAGCTAGTAAGTGTCTGAGGCTGGATTTGAGCTCAGGAAGGTGGGTCTTCCTGATTCCAAGCCCAGTGCTCTATTTGGGCCATCTAGCTTCCACTAATTTATTTTTTTGGGTTTTTTTTTAAGGCAGTTGGGGTTAGTGACTTGCCCAGGGTCACACAGCTAGTAAGTGTCAAGTGTTTGGTCTGAGGCCCCATTTGAAGTCAGGTCCTCCTGACTTCAGGGCCGGTGTTCTCTCCACTGTGCCACCTAGCTGCCCCTGCTTCCACTAATTTATAGCTCCATCAACGGTGTATTAATGTGCCCGTTTTCCTGCAGTCCTGTCAACATCTATCATTTTCTTCTTCTGTCGTCTTTACCTGTCTTGTGAGTGTGAAATGGGAACTTCAGTTGCTTTAATTTTCTTTAATTAAATTCTCTAGCTATTAGTGATGTAGATAATTTTCCTATATAGTTGTTCATAGCTTGTGTATCTTCTGGCCAATTATCTGTGGGGAAATGGCTCTTGCAGCCAAACAGCACTGAATGGTCTTATAAATTTGAATCTATTCCTTACATACCTTCAGTAAGAGACCTTTATCAGAGAAATGTGCTTCAAGGATTTTTTCCCCTTCATTTACCTGTTTCTCTTCTAATTTAAACTACTGTCCATTAGATTTGTTTGTGCAAAATTTTTAAAATTTTATATAATCAGTTATCCATTTTATCGTGTTTGATTTTCCTCTATCACTTGTTTGTCATGAACTCTTTATCCTATCCATTGATCTGAAAGTTATTTTCTTCTAGTTTCTTGCTCTTCTAATTTGTTTATGATCTTATCTTTTATATCTAGATCATGTATTCCTTTGGAACTTAACTCGATATATGGTGTGAGGTGTTAGTCTAAACCTAATTTCTGCCAGACTGCTGTCCAGTTTTCCTGGTAGTTTTAATTAAATAGTGAGTCTTTCCTAGGGGATTTGGGTTCAACAAACACCCTGCTACTGTGTTTGTTCACTTCTCTATGTTGTGTATACAATTTGTTCCACTGATCAACCTCACTATTTTTTAACCAGCCTTAATGATTAGTGCTTTATAGTAGAGTTTGAGAGCTGGTGCTGATAGAACTCCTTCCTTCCCATGCTTTTCATTGCTCTTAAGATTCTTCACCTTTTTGTTCTTCCATATGAATTTCATTATGATTTTTACTACCTCCACAAAATATTACCTTGATAGTTTGATTAATAATACTGAATGAGTAAATCAATGTAGGTAGTATTCTAATTTTTACTGGAAGGAGTTGACCTACCCTTGAGCACTTAATGTTTCTCTATTAGACCTGACTTTATTTCTCCAAAGAGTGTTTTATAGTTGGGTTCATATAGCTCCTGAATAAATCTTGATAGATAAACTCCCAAACTATTTTATAGCTACTATAGTTATTTTTAATGGAATTTCTCTTCCTAGCTCTTCATCTTGGGTTTTTGGATAACATATAGGAATGCTGGTGATTTACTTTAATTTATTTTACATTTTGCCACTTTGCTAAGTATCTTAATTTTTCCAATAAATTTTGTTTGACTCTTCAGGGTTTTTTGAAGTAAACCATTCTATTATCTGCAAAAAGTGATCTTTTTGTTTCTTCTCGGTTTATGTTTATTCCTTTGATTTCTCTTTCTTCTGTTATCACTTTAGCAGCATTAATAACACTGTATTAAATAGTAATGGTGTTAATGGGCATCCTTGCTTTACTCTGATCTTATTGGAAAGGTCTCTTTAAATTTTCTCCAGTACATATAATGTTTGTTCTTGGATTTAGATAGATATTATTATGTTAGGAAGTGGTCCCTTTATTCTATGCTTTACAGAGACAACAAATAGCTTTATCAGAGTAACAGCATACAAAATAAACTCACAAAAATCAATAGCATATCTACATGGCAATAATGAAATCCAGGAGAAAATAACAGAGAAGTTCCTTTCAAAATAACTAAAAAATGCATAAAATTTTGGGGAGTCACTCTACCAAGTCACAACTCAATACCTACACAGATACAATTACAAAACTCCCCTTAAAAACAAATGAAGGTTCATTCAATGCTCATGATTGGGCCATATCAACAAAATAAGAATGATAGCACTACTAAAATTAATTTATTACTGTGCCAATGAAATTACCAAGGGGATGCCTTATACAGTTAGGCAAAATAATAAAATTCTTTTCAAGAAGCAAATCTCAAAAAAAAAATAGTGAAAAAAGTAGAAATGAAAGGGGGATGGCACTTCCAGACATCAAATTATGCAATAAAGCAGTAATCATCAAAACTGTTTGGTATTGACTAAAAAATTTAAAAGCCTATCAGTAGAAAAGACTAGATTATAAAGAATCAGAAACAATTGAATTCGGTAACCTAGTATCCATTAAACCTTTACACTTTAATAACACACCACAGTGGTCACACCCTGTGACTTTAACATCTCTCTCGGGTGGTCAGTTAAACCATGATTATAAATTCTTGAAATTCCTTTACCACCATCTCCTATAATTTCCTGTCTTCCTATGCCTTAGGCATCCTAAACATATTTTTCATCCTTCCTGTGATCTCCAGTCCTACCAGCCCACAGAACTATTCCTAAGCCATCTCCCCTGTTTTAGCTTCATTTTCCCTTCTTCCCAATGTTATGACCATATGGTTAACCTGTCCAACTCAACACTATCCTCTACTCTTGAATCCTTTGCCCCCTTGTCCTACCCATTAATCCCAACATCTCCCTTTCTTTATTTTTTAAATTTTTAAATTAATTTATTTTGAATTATCAACAATCACTTCCATAAGCTTTTGAATTTTGAATTTTTCTCCCTCTCCCTCTCCACCTCCCTCCCCAAGACAGCATGCAATCTGATATAGGCTATACATATGTATTCCTATTAAACATATTTTCACGTTAGTGATGTTGTAAGTAAGAATTAGAACCAATAGGAGGAACCACCAGAAAGAAGAAACAAAATACAACAGAAGAAAAAAAATAGCACATGGTATGCTTCAATCTGCATTCAAACTCCATAGTTCTTTCTTTGGATGTAGATAGCATTTTCCAACATGAGAACTTTGGAGATATCTTAGATCCTTGTATTGCTGAGAAGGGTTAAGTCTATCCACATTAGTCATCACACAACGTGGCTGTTACTGTGTACAGCGTTCTTCTGGCTCTACTCACTTTACTCAGCATCAGACCATACAAGTCTTTCCAGGTTTTTCTGAAGTCAGCCTGTTCATCATTTCTTATAGCACAACAGTATTCCATTACATTCATATACCACAACTTGTTCAGCCATTCCCCAATTGATGGGCATCCTCTGAATTTCTAATTCTTTGCCATCACAAAAAGAGCTGCTATAAATATTTTTGTCCATGTAGGTCCTTTTCCCATTTGTATGATCTCTTTGAGATATAGCCCTAGAAGTGCTATTGCTGGGTCAAAGGGTATGCACATAGCCCTTTGAGCACAGTTCCAAATTGCTCTCCAAAATGGTTGGATCATTTCACAACTCCACCAACAATGCGTTAGTGTTCCAATTTTCCCACATCTTCTCCAACATTTATCATTTTCCTGTTTTGTCATGTTGGCCAGTCTGTGATGTGGTACCTCCTCCCTCTCTCTTCCACTTCTAACCATGTGCTGCAAAACAAAACCAGAGGAAGTCAAGAAACTATGCTGAGTGGGTTCACTACAGACATATGTTATCTAATCTTAACTGGGCCCATACTGCCCTAAACCACCTCTTTTACCACTCTGAAACTGGTTTTCTATTAAACTCCCCGTGGCAGCTGTTCCTAGCCATCCTTTATCTGGTCAAGCTTCCCATTGCCTCCCTACTACTCCAACTCTCAGGCTGAGGGTGTAGCCTCATTCTTTACTGAAAAAAATGAGGCTATTCCCTGTGAGCTCCCTTTTTCTCTCCTAATTATATCTCAAAACCCCTTTACGTCATTACCACTCTCTCCTCCTTTGCTCCAGTCTTTGAGGAAGAAGTGGTCCTTCTCCTTGCCAAGGCCAGCCCTTCTATATGTACAAAGGTCCAATCACCTCTTCCAGTTTATGGCCCCCACAATCATCTCATCTTTCTCCCTAACTTCAGGTTTTCCCTCCTGCCTTTTGCCTACATACATATATACATACATCCCTATCCTTAAAAAGCCCTCACTCGATCCTACCATCCCCTTAAGCTATTGGCCTATATCATTCCCCTTCTCTCTACTCATACAATCACCCCTCTGTTCAGGCCCTCCTTACCTCCCATAATAGACTATTATAATAGTCTTTGTATCTCCAATACCTAGAACTGTGCCAGGAACCTGGTAGGCACTTAAGATATGGTTGATTAAACTCGGGATTTACATAGCACTTAAAATTTTTTTTTCAATTAGTTAGCAGGCATTTATTAAGGGCTGTGTCCCATATTGTGCCAAATTCTGGGAATACAAATACAGGGAGAAAGAAAAACAATCTTTGCCCTGAGAGAGCTTATATTTTAATGGGGGAAGGCAACACAAATAAAATGAAGCTGAAAAGTAGTGGGAGTGAGGGGTAGGGTAGGGCAACTAAAGTACCAGGCATAGGAATATGGTGAGTAAATCTGGAGTTAAATTTACAAAGTGCTTACAAAGTGCTCCCATTGTGCAGATGAGAAGCCTGAGGCTCAGAAAAGGGCAGTAACTTCCCCAGGGTCATATAGCTAAGTGTTGGAGCTAGGATACAAATCCAGGTCTCCTTACTCTAAGGCCAGTTTCCTTTCCACTACATAATGCTGTAATGAATTCCTTGATCTCAGGCAAATGATAGCAACTAAGAAATAAGCTCTTTTCATTTAAATCCTTTGGTCTCAGAATAAACAGCACATTTTGCATGGCTCAGTATTTATAGTAAAGCCTGTTATCCTTTGTCAGTAAATCACTATTGAAAGTCTGAGAGCAAAATTAATTCAAAGCTCACCATCCTTTGAAGCAAGGTTTCAGCAATGCCACCAACTGAAGCTTTTCATTTTAAGATAGTTTTTTTTTTAGGTTTTATTGAGGGCTTTTTGATTTTACATTACAGTCGTTTCTGGATAGAGCCCCTCAGCCGTACCCACTCCACATACACTCAGTTAAGCAAAACCAATTGACACATGAACCCCATCTCATGGTGTACGAAGCATTCATCACCCCTGGTATCCCACCTTGCCAAACAAAAGCATTTCCTCATCTCTGGGGCCAGGCCTGGTCATTACAGTTACATAGTATTCAACTTCAATTTATTGCTCTTTTTGTTTACATTGTTATAATCCTTGTATAACTTGTTTTCCTGGTTCTACTTATCTCATTTTGCATCAGTTCATGCAATTTTCTCATGTTTCTTTGACTTCCTCATATCTGTCTTCTCTTGTAGTTCAATAGTATTGCATTATGTTTGTGTACGAGAGTTGTTTAGTCATTTTTCAAATATAGGATCATACTATGCATCAGGAACTGTGCTAAGTAAGCCCTGGGGGTACAAAGAAAGGCAAAAAAATATTTTTTTTCAGCCATTTCCGACATATCTGACACTTTGTGACCCCATTTGGAGCTTTCTTAACAGAGATATTGGAATGGTTTGCTATTTCCTTCTGCAGCTCATTTTACAGATGAGGAAATATAGGCAAACAGGGTTAAGTGACTTGCCCAGGGTCACACAGCTGGTAAGTATTACTAAGTATTGAGGTAGGGAGGAAGAAAACATGCATTTATTAAATGCCTACTATGTGCCAGGCACTATGCTGAGCATCTTGCAAATATTGTCTCATTTGAACCACATAACAACAACCCTGGGAGGTGGGGGCTGTTATTATCCACCGTTGGCCCTCTTACAGATGAAGTAACTGAGGTATGGAGAGGCTGCGTGACTGCAGTCTAAGGTCACATCTGAACTCAGCTCTCCCCGATTCAAGCTGAGTCTTAAAGGAAACCAGAGGTTCTAAGAGTCAGAGTTTGAGAAGGAGAGCATTCCAGGAACAGGGAACAGCTCATACAAGGTAGTTCAAGGGAACAAAGGCAGGAGATGAAGCCTCTTGTTTGAAAAACAACAAATTGGTCAGGGCGGCTGTGCTGTAGAGTACGTGGGAGGAAGCAGAATATAAGGTCAGAAGGGGCTAGATTATCAAGAATTTTAATTGCCACATGAGGGACTGTATATTTGATCCTGGAAGTCATAGGGAGCCATTGGAATTCATTGAATTGGGAGAGGGGATGGAGAACATGATCAGACACATTTATAGATGGAAAGGACTTTGGAGTCCATATGGCCCAATCTCCTTGTTTTACAGATGGGAAAATTAAAGCTAAGAGAGGGTCAGTGACTATTCCCAACTGACACAGAGGCATAATTTGAACCCAGGTCCTCTGACGCCAATGCAGTGCTCTTTCCATTATGCCACCCTGCACCTCCCATTTTGTTTATAAACCTTAAAATGCTTTGTGTTAGATAACAATGATAAAGACTATAATAACGATACTATAATAAAACCATAATATTAATAATAAACTATAATAAATAATAACAAGAAATTGTTTTCCAGAATGGTTAGACCAATTTACAGCTTCACTGACAATGTATTAGCATACTTATCTTCCTACTTGCTTCAACATGGACCATTTCCATCTTTTTTCCATCTTTGTCACCTGTTGAGTGTGAGGTGAGAGCGCAGTGTTATTCTGATTTACATTTCTCTTATTATTCATGTTTTGGAGCAACCCTTCACTTGTTTACCCATAGTTTCAGAACTGTTTGCAACTAAGACCTTTTGTAGTACCTTTCCTTGGCGTAGGCCCCTATAATAACTCCTCTGAACTGGTTCCTCTATTTGCCTGTGGCATGGTATCCTGCCCTTTCATTATACTGGAGAAGGAAATACTTAGGGGGCTATGATAGCCATGTTCACACATATAAAGGATCATCATGTGAAAGAGGGATTACACTTGTTCTACTTGGCCCCAAAAGACAGAACTAGATGCAATGGGTGGGAGTTGCAGAGAGGAGATCTGGGGCTTGGTGGAAGGATTTCCAGCAGTCCAGAAATGGAATGAGCTGCCTTGCCAGGTCCTGGGTTATCTTTTCATTGGTGTCTTCATGTAGAATCTTTTCAGATATAGATTGGATTCAATGGTGTCTGAGGTCTCTCCCAGCTCTGAATTTCTGTTTCCCAACCTCACCTGGATTTTAAAAAGAAATACACCAGTAGTGGATAGAGCACTGGCTCTGGATTCAGGAGGACCTGAGTTCAAATCCGGACTCAGACACATAACACTTACTAGCTGTGTGACCCTGGGCAAGTCACTTAACCCCATTGCTTAGCCGAAAAGAAAAGAAAAGAAAGAAAAGAAAAGAAAGAAAAGAAAGAAAAGAAAAGAAAAGAAAGAAATACACCTAAAAAAACTCACCAATTTCTTCAAATGCAAAGAGAGGGATTATCTCATCCTTTATAAAGGTAATATTGTTTAGTGATTGCTTGGTTTTGTGCCCAGGAACCTAAACATCCAGGAAAAATGGAAGAAAAGATTTAAGAGGAAGGGAGTGGAAAAGAGAAAAAAAACTCTTGGATGAGCATTGAATCCCAGAATTTTAGAGCCTGGTGGAAGAAACTCTCAATATCTATCTGGCATAACTGGCACCTGACCTTCAGTTACATTTTATGGCAATGCTTGTCGAGGTTGTTGAAGAGTCAATTGCTATTTAGATCCAAGTAGAACTAGATAACCTCAGAGATCCCTTTTAACTGAAATTCTGTAATGTTTGGGATGACTAGCTCCAAATACTGCCAGTAACTTGTCAGTATAGTCATGTTGTTCTTTGTTGCTGCCTGATTAGGATGTGGTTGTACACAATGGCCATCTGCAGATAGATTTCCAACTGTCTCTTTCAAGGTTCCCCAGGGATTTTGCTGATATCTCCAGTGTTCACTGATGCAGAATGACACTGCTAATTCTATTGTTTAGAAAGCAATTACAAGGGTCTTCTTTATGAAATAATTATTAGCAAGCAAATTATTTTTCAACCTCATATGATGCTGTTCTGTAATTATTGCTTCTGCTGTCAATCTTTCCCTGTTAATTGGTGCTGAGGCATATCTTTTTGTATTTATTTATAATATATCATAATAATTTATATAAAGATATACATGTCTTTTTATATTTTTTATTGAGGAATTGGTTTTTAAACCATCTATTAAATTAGATGTTGATATTCTTACTGAAATAACTGATTTATACCGAATAGGATTAAGAGGTAACTAGAGTAATGAAGTCAAAAGATAGGTGATGCAACTGAGAAAGGCTTACTATATTAGAGATGGCAAAAGTATGTGTCTTTCATTATTAGTAAGTATCCATTTTAAGTTTGTGTTTCTCTAAGTTATTGTAAGTCTCCCTTGTCCTGCAGCTGCCCCTTTCTGCTGTTGCAAGAAGCAAAGAAGAAGCTTGAGGTGGACGTTGGTGTTGGTAAGGGGGGAGCTGTAGGATCCTGATACAGTGGCAGCAGCAAGGGTGTAGCAGTCAAGATCAGAGTGAAAAGGATGCAAGAGCCTTCAATGGTAGATAGTGGGGCTTTTTCCTAGAATTCCTGCCTATTGTTTTTACCCTACTCCGTGATGGGCTAGCAGCAATTAGACAAGATCACAAGGTCCTTGCCAGCAGCTAGGTAGCTGAAATTGAAGATGGGCCAACACTATGGAGGTCCAGCTTGCACCAGATCCCATGTTCCACTCTTCTAAGTCATTCATGAACCAAGACCCCAAATCCAGAATTTTTACATCTATACTAGATTACCAATTCTAAAGGAAGTGTAATGCATCTATCCTGTGGGCACTATGCCATTGCCCTCCTTGGCTTGCTCAAGGATCAGAATAAAGGAAATGTTAAGGGAAAAGAGGTAAGTGGAGTACATTCCAATGTCTGTTACTGGGGGAGGTACAGAGACTTGAAGTTGAGGAAAGAACGGACCTTTTCTTTTTTTTTTTTAACTACACTCAGTTCTTGAAGAGGGGAGTACAAGTTGGAGCTTCAGGCCAGGTCATGTTTCAAGATTCCTGCAGAAGACCAATGGCCTACCTTAACCTCTCCCTACTGTGCTGCCTCCCTGTCCTCCTTTCAGCTTCTTCTAGCTGTTGCTGCCTCTGTGTCATTGATGTTTTCCATCTTGACTTGTTAAGTCCCAGATGGAGTTGAAGAGGTCATCTCCCTGCTTCTTCCTTTCTGTCTGCTCTGCCAATGACTGTATGTCTCTTTTAAAACTCCCAGTGTGACTAAAGTGCCCTTCCCAGCTCAGAGATCTCAAAGGGTTGTGAGGGAATGCTCTGAATGATAGATCCTGGGATATTAGTCATTTCGTACTGCTACTACATGTTTTTTTTTAAATATGTATTTTATTCAAGAAACAGTTTTTAGAACATGTGTGTATATTCACTCAGGTGTTGATCTACTTACCAAAATAATTGATTTAAAATACTGAATAGGATTCAGAGCTAAGTACAGTCATGAAACAATGCCAGCAGAGAACTCTCTTCCTCCTGACACCGATTGATTCATTGATTTTCTTTGTAAGGAGTTAAACAGCCATGAATCCACCTGACTCTCCTATCCTTTAGCTTACATCCCTCCATTTTGTTTAAAAAAGATGTGTTATTTTGTCTTATAGTCTAGCTTGCATCAGGAATAAATGTGGTTTTAGTATAACCCTGCTTAATCAACCTAATAGTCATGAGAAAAGAAAATAAAATTAATTTAACATGACCTGATCTTAATGAGCATTTAACTCTTGGTGATCATTGCTTTTTCTTATCTGCTCACAAACTGTTTTATAATCCTTTCCAGAATTTTTTCCTGAAATTGACCTCAAATTTAACAGTCTATAGTTTCCAATATTGACTTCTTTTTTCATTTTTGAAAATCAAGATGTTTGCTTTTATCTCATCTTTTGACATTTCCATTCTCTATAATGTTTTTCTTTAATTATTGAAAATGTTTCTGTTGTTGTATCTTCATATCAGTTAGTTAGTTAGATGGGATAAAATTCATCTGAAACCTGAACTTATTTCAAGTGGCTTAATGTTCTCTTGCCATTATGACACCTACCATGATCCTTAGTTCTCTCACAACCATGTTGGCTTTATGCTTCCCCATTTGTACATCTTTATCTTTGCTGGAGGAGGGGAGGGGGAAGATTATTAAGTAGCTCTACTTTCTGCCTTCCATCTATTAACCTTACATCATCTTCCTCAAGAAGAGAGACTGTGCCTTTCCTTATTCCTTTTTTTATTGTGGGCATTAGCTCCTTTTTGCCTCTAGCCTTAACTCATTCTGGGCTTAGCTTTATTGACATTCTTACAAGTCTGTGCTCTCCTTCTGTATTTGTCTTTCTTTGACCTTCCATCCATCCATTTTTTTTTCCACCACCATTTTAGTGTTTTTAATAAGCTTTCTATTGTGGTTCTTGATCACATGCAGCATACAGCATCCCTTTGAAGTGCTAGATATAACCAGCGGTGGCCCCGACGAAGTGAATTTTGGACCTCCAATTTCTTCCTTCTATCCTATATCCATGCCCTTTTAAAAACAGAGCTTACCAGAAACCTCCTTGTGCAATTCCACTGATTTCTTTAGATGCCTAATGTTTTCTTCCTTACTGGGATCATTTGTGAATTATATAGTTAGAATTTTTTTCTAAATACATCTCACCCTTGTTGTGCCACGTTCCCTTCCAAAATCTCTGGCTCTGGTATTTCTAAATTTCTAAAAACATAATTTCATAAAATCAAATGTACATTTCTGGCTATGAATGTTGTGTCTTTCCTTTGCTACAAGGAATTCTAAGGTAACATGTTCACTTTCACTAAGGTTCGTGGTATTTCATATCACCTCTGTGATTCCTCTGTGTTATTTGGAATTAAGAAGAAAAATAGAAAGGTACACAAACCAATAAAGCAATTTTGTTACTATCTGGTTAAAGTTAACATTTTTATATGTATATATTTCTTTTTTTAAAAAAAAACTGTCCACAACAAGTTCATATTTCTCTTTTTTTTGTTCTTTATATATTGAAATGTATATTGTTAATTATTAAATTCACAATTTTAAAAACCCAAAATTTTAAAAATAAAATTGATGGGGCTAGAATTAATAGTTTCTGAGGCTCTTTCTAGCTGATATTCTATGGCTGCATCAAATAAAATTATTAATTCTTATGTAGCCACTTAAGCAAATTTCAGTTCCCTATAGAAAACTCAGAAGTCTGAAAACCATTGTAAAGATCAATAAACCCTTGGATCATCAAAGGAAATGTGATGTGTTAGGCTCCAACACTTGGAACACAATTTTATTTTTATTTCTATAGAACATTATATAATTACTGTTTCCATAATAAAGACCTTTCATTAATCTGTCCAGCAGTGACCTTGGAGGCTTTACTCATAACCAGAATAAGCAGCCTCTATTTAAAAAAAAGAAAAACAACCACATAACTTTTATAACACCAGACCCAGAATGGTTGAAGAATTTGGAATATTAATCTTAGAAAAGACAGTACTCGAGACATGAAAAGCTTTGTTTCAGTACACGAAAGACTCTCACCAAAAGGAGGAGCAAACTGGTTTTGCTGGGCTCCAGAGAGTAGATCTTCCCCCCAAAGGGGAAAAGTTGCAGAGTTTGCTTTGATATGAGGAAAAAAATGTGCTTATCCAAAAGTAGAATGAGCTTGAGGTTGGTGGACATTTTGTCAGGGTTGTTGTAGAGAGAATTGATGTTCAGTCACAGATTGGACTTAATGACCTCTCAGGTTCCTTCTAACTCTAGATGACATGATTCTATCAATTAAAGTCCCAACTCTGCTCCTTGTTAGCATCGTCAGTCTGTCATTGGACCTGTATGCAAAGACTTTCCATCTCTACTGGAAATTCCAGAGCTTTTGTTTCACTGGGATAGCCTTCAAGAGCTTAGAATCACCTTCATGTCATGGGGAGGTGCCAGTGCAGGGCAGAGGAAATGGGTAGAAAGGGAAGTAAAAGCCCTCCCCAAAAATTTCCATATGAAACATTATAAAGAGATATTAAACTGAAAAAAAAGAACCTCTTTGGTTTTAGCTCTGTTTTCCCTAAAATGTAATCTCCTTAAACAAAGTGTCATTTAAAAATTTTTTTTTGCTGAAGTGACTAATATAAAGACATATAGCTGAGCATAATGATAATAATTATAACTCCTTTTCTGTACTATCCTAATGTTTACAAATCACTTTCTTCTTAACTGTCCTGTAAAATAGCTCATGGAAGTATTAGTAGCCGCATCTTACAGAGGTTTAGGGAGGTGACACGACATGACATGCACAGAGTGACAGAATTAGCAAAGCTAGACCCCTGGTCTTCCAATTCCAAAACCACTCATATTACATTATACCATATTGCCTTTTATTTTATTTTATCATGAAGGAACACAGCACAATTTTGCCCCTAGCCAGTATATAGCACAAAAGCCACAGTTGTAGTGTTATTGTTGTTGTTATTGGCAAATGTCTATAATCAAGGCAGAAATGTGCACCAAGAAAGTGTAGGACAATGATTTTAAGTTCTTTGCTTGGTTTTGTCCTTGCCCAGATTCATTTGCATGCCAATGTATGGAAGGTATGGGGAGCAAGGTAGGCTCCATAGTTCCAGACTCCACACAGGTCTGATAGATTTTCTTTAGCAGATGTTCCCTCTCAGGACATTAATTTTATGAACATAGGATCCCCATAAGGGCTTAAACTTGATTTACAAGTAATTTCTAATCAAAAGTGAAACAGTTGTCTGGGACGGTATACTTTGAATCAGTGCCACATACAAGCAGTCAAAAGAAGGGAGTTAACCTTGGTTTGGGCACCCTAACTGTCCCTTACTGAAGTGTGGTGGTTCACAGACCCACTAGCAATGAAGAGAATCAGCTTCAGCCTGCCCTTATGGGGGCAAAGTGGGCTAGTAATTGCACCTGTGGATATGAGCCCTAAGATGGCCAACAGATGACCCTGAAGAGATGAAGCCCAGAATCCAGAAATAAAGAGAAACTGTGTCCAAGCCGGACAATATATTCAGAAAAGAGTGGGGTTGTGATACTGAGCAGAGGCAGAAGTTCCCAAGTGAAGATCAGAGACCTGAAGCCTAGGGTGTGGTAGCATGACATCACCAAAAGACATCAGCCTTCCTAGAGCTTTAGAGGTGTGAGTCACCTTGACCAGTGCATATGTGTCCCTTATGTGTGTGCCCTCTCCATCTGGGACCCAGCCACATGGACTCCAGGCATGTGCTCTTTCATGTGTGTTAACAAGTCATATGTCTTCTTGGCATATGTGCTCTCCCGCACTAGTGGCATGGTAATTTGTGGAAGAGGATATCCCATTTGGGCATATATGTTTTCTTTGGTATTTTATTCACTGGACTGTTTGATTAATATTTTTTAATGTGAAGTAATATATATGTCCTACAAAAATCTCCCCTAAAATATCCCTGACAAGTAAATGAGCTAGCTACCTATAGAGCCAACCCATTCTATTTTTATCTAGCAAATGTCTCTCTTTTTTTGTGTTGGAGTTGAAAACATTGAAAGTGCATTAGTTTTCAAGTCTGTAATTGAGACACAGCCTAATGACTATTATGTATTATATATGAAGATGAGGAATATAGATAAGATTGATTGGATAAGCATTTTACATTAAATATTAATTGCTTTCACAAAAAAAAAACGCTCTTGGATACTTTTGTGCTATAGTTCTAGGTTGGCTGAAAGCCTGAGTATTTTAACTAAAACAGCAATCTTACTAGTAAAGGGTTAGTAGCTTCCCTATGGAATTTAGGAATTGGAGGCTGTGGTTGAAGGAACAGTAAACCTGATGGTTAATATGGAACATCTGGAAGTTACTCTTTCTCTGAATTTATGCCAAATTATCTGAAGTGATAGTGACCTCAAATTTCCTATGGATAAATGGCCCATCTTTTAATACCAACATTACCCTAGGGTTGCTATATAGCAATGAGACATGAATTTCAACAGTCCTCCAAGAATTGAACATGAATAGGACACAAAGAGCAATGGAGAAGTGTATGGTGGAAGTGAGCAGGCTGTGACATGGAGCCAATGAGGAATTTGGAAGAATAAACGTAAAAGATGTCATCAAGGAAATATGATAAGATGAGGTGAAATGCAAATCATTCCCCAATTGGTAAATGGTCAAAGGATACGAACAGGCAGTTTTCAGATGAACAAACTAAAGCTATCCATAGTCATATGAAAAAGTGCTCTAAATCACTATTATTTAGAGAAACACAAATCAAAACAACTCTGAGGTACCACATCACATCTATCAGATTGGCCAACATGACAAAACAGGAAAATGATAAATATTGGAGAAGATGTGGGAAAATTGGAACACTAATGCATTGTTGGTGGAGTTGTGAAATAATCCAATCATTTTGGAGAGCAATTTGGAACTATGCCCAAAGGGCTATAAAAATGTGCATACCCTTTGACCCAGCTATAGCATTTCTAGGGTTGTATCCCAAAGAGATCATAAAAATTGAAAAAGGGCTCACATGTACAAAAATATTTATAGCAGCTCTTTCTGTGGTGGCAAAGAATTGGAAGTTGAGGGGATGCCCATCAATTGGGGAATGGCTGAACAAGTTGTGGTATATGAATGTGATGGAATACTATTGTGCTATAAGAAATGATGAGCAAGTAGACTACAGAAAAGCCTGGGAAGACTTGTATGGACTGATGTTGAGTGAAGTGAACAGAACCAGGAGAATGTTATACACAGTAACAGCCATGTTGTACAATGACTAACTTGGATAGACTTAGCTCTTCTCCACAATGCAAGGTTCTAAGACATCTCCAACAGTCTTATGATGAAAAATGCTATCCACATCTAGAGAAAGAACATGGAATCTGAATACAGATCGAAGCATACTATTTGCTCTACTTTTCTTTTGTTGTTTTGTTTTGTTATATGTGTGCAGTCATCCAAAACATATTTATATATTAGTCATGTCATGAAAGAAAACACAGACCAAAAAAAAACACATGAAAAAAAATAAAGTAAAAAATAGCATGCTTCAATATGCATTCAGACTCTTTCTCTGGATGTGGAGAGCATTTTTCATCATGAGTCCTTTGGAATTGTCTTAGATCACTGTGTTGCTGAGAATAGCTAAGCCAATCACAGTTGATCATTGTACGGTATTGCTGTTACTGTGTACAATGTTCTCCTGGTTCTGCTCACTTCACTTTGCATCAGCTCGTGTAAGTCTTTCCTTGGAGCATAGTGTATTATGAGAAGTATTGTTATTTTGTTCAGTGGTCTTCTGATTATCAAGGTGAAGTAGAATGTGGAACAAAAAGTCAGATGCTGACCACAGGTATTAACCAGTGCCTTGGATGATGACCAGTGCAGAATCAAAAGCATCATAGAACTCTTGCTCTGAAGAGGTAATTTAATTCAGCCTTTGCCTGAAGAGTAACGTATTACCACAGTCAAGGAGATGGGAGTACTTACAAGCAAACCTGGTAAATCTCGAAATGATATATTAATGTTATTAATTGTAATAACAATAATCAGTGGACCAGAAGGCAACAGTTTCTGTCCCTAGCACTAGGGAGATTCCCAGCCTTTAGGTAGAAGATAAAAGCAGGGTGGGCTGGAGCCTGTGGGCTGGTATTTATACTATATATACTGACGTTGTAGATCTCCATGTGCTGGAAGGTTCAGTCGTTTCTGTCATGTCCAACTTTTCATGAGCCCATATTGAGGTTTTCTTGGCAAAGATACTAGAGTGGTTTGCCATTTCTTTCCCCAGCTCGTTTTACAGATGAGGAAACTGAGGCAAACAGGGTTAAGTGACTTGGCCGGGGTCACATAGCTAGTTAGTGTCTCAGCCTGGATTTGAAATCAGGTCTTCCTGACTGCAGGCTGGGCTCTCTATCTACTGCACCAGCTAGCTGCCTGTGTTGGAAATAGAGGAGAACAAAAGAACCAAGTGAGATCTTTTCATGGCAAAACATAGCAGCTTTGGGGTCTAGCATTCCTGGAGGCCTTTCTGGTGAACAGTGTCATTCATGTCCTCCTGTTAAATGAGTCCTTGGGGAAGGCTCATGTTGTCTTGGGAACAGAGAATTAAAGGGCTAGATAATAATAACTCTACTCTGTTCAAGTTGACAAGCAACACTTTGACAGAAATTTTACTTCCAGAGCCATGGAGAAAGGAATTTAAATTTATTTGCACTAGGAATTAACATAAATGAATCTGGAATTCATTACCCCCTGCTAGGTAGGAAAAGAAATGGATATCAGAGTAATAGACTTCCTCTGGATTGATCAATGTAGTGGAAAGAATACTGGATTTGGAGGCAGAGAATCTCATTGTAAACGCATACTTTGCTAGGAGTAGCTTCTGCGATGTTGAGTAAGACACTTAATTCCTCTGAGCCTCACTTTACCGGTCTGTAAAATAAGGGAGGTTGGCTGGGTGCTCTCTAAGGCCATCTCTTGTGATCCCAGGTTGCTGTTGTTGAGTTGTGTCCAACTCTTTGTGACCCTGTGTGGGGTTTTCTTGGCAAACATACCAGAATGGTTTGCTATTTCTTTTTCCAGTTCATTTTACACATGAGGAGACTGAGGCAAACAGGGTGAAGTGACTTGCCCAGAGTCACACAGCTAGTAAGTGTCTGATACTGGTCCTCAGGCCAGCACTCTCCACTGCACCACCTAGATGCCTGTGATACCAGGCTGTATTATTTAAGATTATTACTATCCCAATCACATAAAGATGTAATTTAGCATAAATTACTAGATGTAAATATTATTCACCCCTGTGACAACTGCCTCTGGTCTCTGAGACCATTCTTCCTCCTTCAGTCACAGCATGTCTCTGATAATCACTTTCCATCCATAGCCTGCCCACACCCACTACAGATCTTTCAATTAAACTATATATTATCTCTTCATTTTCAGTTATATTTCATTGGAAATATATTGGTGACAAAGTAATAGATTTTTTTAAAATTTAGCAGCTAGGGCTTATTGAAGGTCCCGAAATTTCCCAATTCACAGTCTCCTCCTTCTCCTTCTTCTTCTCTTTCTTCTTCTTCTTCTTCTTCTTCTTCTTCTTCTTCTTCTTCTTCTTCTTCTCTTCTTCTTCTTCTTCTTCTTCTTCTTCTTCTTCTTCTTCTTCTTCTCCTTCTCCTTCTCTTTCTTCTTCCTTCTCTTCCTCATTTCTGGGCCCAGTTCACTGTCAACCTGCCATATTTGTATAAACCCTCCATGTTGATGGGCTAACTCATAGGTTACATACACAGTTGCGTGTCATAGGCTGGCCAATATACAGGTGTCTTCCTTCTACAATGATTTTACTCATATCCATCTCTCCTTTTTGCTCCCACTGCAGTCACTGGTTCCAGCCCGCATATTCCATCCTCTCCCCAACCATTGTAATAGTCACCTAACTCATCTTTACTTCAACTACACATTTAATTAATTTCAACAAACATTAAATGCCTTCTTTATGCAGAACACTGGGCTCTGGGATATTTCAAAGTTTGGATAAAACAGTCTTTGCCGTTATGTAACTTATACTCTAGGAGGAGGAAAAGGCACACAGAGATAAGTAAAAACACACTATAATATAAAATAATAAATCAGTAAACATTTATTAAGGATTTACTGTATGTCAGTTGGGGGCAGCTAGGTACTCAGTGGATAGTGTTGGTCCTGGAGTCAGGAAGTCCTGAGTTCAAAACCAGCCTCAGACACTAGCTGTGTGACCCAGGGCAAGTCCCTTAACCCTGTGTTGCCTCAGTTTCCTCATCTGTAAAATGATCTGGAGAAGGAAATGGCAAACCACTCCAGTATCTTTTCCAGGAAAACTCCATATGGGGTCACAAAGAATCGTGACTGAACAAGTCAACATGACTGAATGCAGTACCAGACACTATGCTAAGCGCTAGGGATACAAAAAGAGGCAAAAAGCCCCTGCTTTCAAGTTTACAACCTAATAGGGAAATCACTGCCTCTCGTCTCATCTATATCCTATCCATTCTTCACATTACTGCTTGGATAATCTTACCATTTGCTTTCTAGGCTCCATTGTTTTCTCACACCATCTCCAGGGCCAGGAATAGACTTTCTTACCCTATCTCCATCTGTTGAGCACCCTTCCCTTCCTGTGGCACAATGGACAGAGCACTGGGGCTAGAGTCAAGAAGACCTGAGTTCAAATCCAATCTCAGTTAATTACTAGCTGTGTGACCATGGGCAAGTCACTTTACCTGTTTGCCTCAGTTTCTTCATCTGTAAAATGGGGGTAATAATACCTACTACACAAGGTTATTGTGAGGAATATTTTGTAAAAAGCATAATACACGAATATGAAGGAGAGACATGGAGGCAGCTGGGGAAAAACTAGTCACAGAACGGCTATGAATATTTTTACTTGTTTTTTAAGGATGGCACCAGGGGAAGGCTGCCATGGCAATGTGAGTGTTGCCTCCCTCTTGGCACTCTGCCAAGACTCAGGGCAAACTATTTCCTGGAGAGTTCAGTCTCCATGGTGATAGCCTTTTGATTGAGGTTATTGAATGAAATGGGTATGAAAAACCTTAAAGCACCATAGAAATATTAATCCTCCCACACTGAGGATGAAAAGAAAAGATTTGTTGGCAGTTGTGAAAGCTTTACCTAGTTGCCCAGATTCCAAGAATTTGCTCCTGTGAGTGTCAAGGTCTGGTGAAGCTTATTATACAGAGAGGAAGAGTGACCTGTAGAAGGGCGGTGATTTTCTCAAGGCCAAATGAATTGAGTAGTAGGTAGCAGTCAGGTTTTGAACCCAGATCCTCTGATTTAAAATGTAGTCCTTTTTTTTTACATTCACAATGACTCAGAAGTTGGAAATCCACTTTCTGTCCTTAGCATACTTGCAGTGTGCCTGAGGGCAGAATCCTTGAAAATTAAATGAGTAACTATTTATTGAACACATCCTTGTGCATTTTTCACACATCCTCACTAATGGAAATAACCTCAGACTCTTATCTGCCTTGTAGCTTGGCTGAATGAGAAAGTCTTGAGTAAATCACTAAAGGCATAGCCTCAGAGGGGACAGAGCAGCTCACCACTGGGAGAAGGGCTGCCAAGGTGGAGGGATCTTCCAGGGTGAGAAGGCAGCTGAGACAAGATTGTTTGTTGAAATACAGTGAACTGAACTTTTGAGGGCTTTGGTTTCCTCATCTGTAAAATGAGACTGACCTGGATGAGCTATGTCCTAGGAAACCCAAGGAAAGTCAAACTTCCCAATGAGTTGTAAATTTCCCAAGGGTGAAGGATTTGTTCTGTCAGTCTCCCCTGTCCCACAGTCAAGCCCAGCACTCATGCAGAGCAGGTTTGAACTGATATACTTCTGTGCATGGTAAAAAAGACTTCCTCTCTCTCTGTCTTTCTCTCTCTCAAACACACACACATACACACGTACTTTTTTCTCTGTCATATTAAAATATATTAAAAGGCAATTTGTTGTTGCCCTTTTCCAAGCTGTGGGAGCCATATCACATGCAGGTAGGTGGTGTTATTCCTATGGGACCATCTGCACGGTTCGTAACGTCAGAGTAGAGTCTAAAGACAGCCAGAACATCTCTGTATCAGCAGTTAGTGCTTTCTGTGGATGTTTGGTGAAGTCTACTTTTTCAGAAAACGTTTGTTACTCGTGCACCAAGAAAAAGTTCTCAAATCTTCCTTCTCCATTTCTGTGGTTAAGGCCTAAAGACCTTGGTGCCTTTGTGGCCTTTTCTTTGATTCCTATGTTGGAAAGCACACAGGCCTGACAGTGATAACGTGAAGGGTGGCAGGTAGGAACCCAGGCTGGACCAGGAACCGGAGAAGAGCTGGAGAGAAACCACCCTCATATGGTTTAGGGCAGAATGGTTTCACCTAGGTCTACACTGCATTCAGCACTGAGGTGTAATGACAGGCCAAGAGGACTCAGCATACTTTCTCCCACTTGTGGAGTCAGTGCAATCATGTCTAACTCTCCATGACCACATTTGGCGTTTTCTTGGCAGAGATACTGGAGTGGTTTGCCATTTCCTTCTCTAACTCATCTTACAGATGAGGAACTGAGTCAGACAGGGTGCCAGGGTCACACAGTTAGTAAGTGTCTGAGACTGGATTTGAACTCAGGTCTTCCTGACTCCAAGGCCAGCGCTCTATCTACTCACTGTACCACCTAGCTGCCCATCTGTGAGCAGAAACTACAGTAATAAAAGCAACTCAAATATCTATTGCACTTGAAGGTTTATGAAACACTAAGAGGGCCCAGCTCCAGGATCACACTCAAACTGGTTTGTCCCAGGAGAGCCTAGCCTCTAAAGAGAGGAATCATGCTTTCTTATTGTCTCTGGGTGTTCACGTCCCAACCCCAGAACCCTGGGAGAAATCACTTAAAGCTTAGGTATGGCTCACAGCTAGAGTTTCTGTGTAGAGTATAGAACAGATATGAGATGGCTATTTATTTGGTCCTCGCAAAAGGAATGCTTAGTGCACAAAAGACTCATAAATACACACTGACAAACCATGAAACATTAACCCAAAACTTCTATTGTATTGACCTGGGTGGATAGTTGCATTATCCCAAACCACCAAGTCCTTCAGTGTTGAGCCAAAACACGCACGGCCCACCAGAAGTAGCCAGGAGAGCTCAGCTGCTCAGTTCAGCTTCTTCCAGGCTCCATGGCAGCATGTTCTTACCTAAACATACCCAGTGGTTGGGGAGGAGCGTGGCGGGGGCAGGGAGAGGGGGAGGATCCTCTGCATTATATGTGTATAATTGGCAGGTCAGCCACGCTTTGTGCAGTTTGCAGTGTGTGTCTAGGAGAATTCAGTAATAAATGATCAGGTAAAGCTCAGAGAAGCTTTCAGTAGCTTAGTAATAATGATAATGATAGCTAACATTTATTGAATGCCAAGCATTGTGCTAGCACTTTTACTAACATTATTTCATTTGACTCTCACAGCACCTCTGGGAGGTAGGTGCTATTATTTTCCCCCTTTTACAGATAAGGAAACTGAGGCAGATGTAGGTTAAGTGACTTGCTAAGGGCCAGACAGCTAATAAGTAAGTGTCTGAGACTGGATTTGAACTCTGTTTCCATTGTTCAATACTCTAACCACCTACCAGCCACCTGGGATTTCCTTCCCATTTCTTGCTGTGTTTGTTTTATGTGTTCAGTCAGCTAACTTGTTGGGGAAGTGAGTCGTGAATTCCTGTTTCCAAACTTAACATATTCTTCCCCCAAACCCACTCGTTCTCTAGTCTTCACTCCCTCCTTCTGTTGAAGGGAACTGCCATCCAGTTCAGTCGCCCTGACTCACAATCTCAGAGTCATCTTTGATTCTTTCTTCTTCACCCCGGTCTCCAATCCAATTCAATTCAAGCCCTTATCATCTCTTGCCTGTACTACTGCAATGCTAACTGGTCTTCATGTTTCTAATTTTTCCCTTCTCCAATCTATCCTTCACACATCTGCCAAATTAATATTCTTAAAATATGAGTTAGACTATGTCACTGTCCTGTTCAAAAGTGCTCAGTGGTTCCCTATGCTCAGCCACTCCCATAGCTCCCAGACAGACCAAAAGAATGAGCTCCACAGAGCCTGCCAACCTCTTATTACTGAGCACAGGATTAGCTACCGAAGCATCCCATCCACGGTGCCATCAAAATTCAAATGGTAAAATTAAGACCTGTGAAAGGTATGACTGAGATGTATTAGAAGACTGACTCTTGAAATTAAGCACATTGAAAGTCCTATGGTTTACAGACCTTACTTTGTCCTCTTTTTTGAAAATCAAGACTAGCTTTCTTCAAGTCCCATTAATTAATTTAATTAATTAGTTAAAATCCCTCTTATACAGGAAGCCCATCCCAGTCTCCCTAAATTCTAATGCTGTCCCTCTATGGATTATTTCCAATTTATCCTGCATAAAGCTTGTTTGTTCGTAGTTTTCTGCTGCTTGTCTCCACCATTTGATTGTGAACAACTTGAGGACTGTTGTTTTTCAGTAGTGTCTTTCTCTTTCTGATCCTATTTGTGGTTTTCTTGGCAAAGATACTGAGATGGTTTGCCATTTCCTTCTCCAGCTTATTTTACAGATGAAGAAACTAAGGCAAACAGGGTGAGGTGACTTGTCCAGGGTCACACAGCTAGTAAGTATCTAAGGCCAGATTAGAACTCAGGTCTTCCCAACTCTAGGCCTAGTGCTGTATCCACTGTGCCTCTTAGCTGTTCATACTTGATAAGAGAGACTCTTTTTGCACTTCTGTGTATCCCCAGTGCTTAGTGCAGTTCCAGGCATGTAGTAGGGGCTTAATAAGTGCTTCCTGACTGACTGAGCCCAATGGCCCTTCTCCAGTCTTATGTAGCTCTTGAGTTCTCCACCATCTTTTAAAGATCACGGCCAGTTGCTCAGCAATCACATCTGCCAATTCTCTTAGTACCCAAGCTTGTAGTTTATCCAGGTCTGGAGACTTCTGTTCATCAAGAATAGCTAGGTACTTTCTTATTAACTCCTGAATTATCTTGAGAATCGGCTCCCCATTAGCCACTTTTCTTCTAGCCTTCCCAATCTGAAGATCATTTTTCTTAATATTATATTAATATTAAAAAAACAAGAAGAGAATAAAGAGAAGAAAATTATGAAGTGGGCTAGAATGTCTTATCTCAGTCCTCCATTATCACATTCCCATTAACTTCCAGCACCAGTAATGTTCCTTCTTTGGTCTAAATTTAACTCCTTTCTTCCTCTTTTCCCTAATATGGCTTAAAAAAAAACCCCAACCACCCTTTTTATTGTCCATGGCTTTCCTTATCAACCTCAGCTCATTCTGAACTGTCACTATTCTTTTAACATCCATCATGTTTTTCTAGTCATTACCAATTTTCCTCCCTTCTTCTGCATGCCTCTCAAATCTAAGTCAGTCAGTGAATTACACACCCATCTCATTTGACAACTCCCACTTTTCCTCGTCTTTGACATTCTTTCTCTTTGAGTCTTCAAAATTTTATTCTTGGGAGTCATGGAATCCTACCTATCCTTTCTCTATGCCAGAAGTTCTTAACCTGGGGTCTGTGAATGTGTATTTTATACATTTTTGTATTTGTATTTCAACATAAATCCCATGCATTTTATTTTATGCATTTTAGAATATCATTCTGAAAAGGGGAACATAGGCTTCCCCAGATTGCCAAAGAAGTCTATGACACAAAAGGGGTTAAAAACCTCTGCTCAAAACAAGTTGAAATCTGTTTTCCTGAAATCTAGGATGCTTATCAATCAATAAACATGCCATTTATTAAGCTCTGGTTATGTGCCAGGCACTATACTCAGCGCTGGGGATACAAAACAAAAAATGAAAAAATCTCTACTCAGCCCTACATCTATGATTCTATGGGTCTACTCAGAAGGAGCTTACATTTCATCAGGAGAGACAACATGTACATATGTAAGTATTATAAAACATAGATATCTGTAAATATAATAGTATTAGGAAGCTATAATACTATGATATATATGCATATATGAATGTATATATTTGTATATATGTATATATGCAAAAATATATAAAATTAATACAACAGACTTAAGTACAAGATGTGGCCAGAGGTCATCAGCAGCTGAGATCAAGAAAGGCTTCCTGGAGAAGGTCATCCTTCAACTAAATCATGAAGGAATGAGAAATTCTCTGAGGCCAAGGTGAGGAAGGAATGCCCACTGGGTACTAAAAGAGGAGATGGAGTATATGAGGAAAAGAGAGAAGGCCAGCTTGGCCAGACCATAGAGTATGGGAAAGAGAGTAGAGGAATAGTGTCAGGTGGGGCTGAAAGGGTATTGGTTGGGGCCAGGTTGTGAAAGGTTTTAAATGCCAAAGAAGGCAGAGCCAAAACAGCAGAGTAACAAAATGAAGCACAAAGAGCTCAGATCTAGAAAATGCACTAGACCAAATCCCAATTAGTATTGTTGTCAGCAACAACAATAAAAATCCTAATTAGCAAATACAAAAAAAAATCATAGTGACTCATTTTTTCTAGCCCAGGGAGATAGAGTTTATAGACAATGGGGTGGGGGTCTAGCCAGGAATATGCCACATAGAACCCTCTAGATTAGGAAGAGGCTACTAAAGCAAAAAGAGGTCTCTAATCCAACCTAGAGGAGCCTGAACATGTGTAGGGTGTGGGAGCAGATGCCAACTGGCAACTCTGTTGTTCCCCTCCCAGTTCCAGGTCATAGATTCAAGGTGGACCAAGGAGGGGTCCTATACCTGGGGATGGTGTTCCAGGGTAAAAAATGGTCATGGGCCATAGGCTGTTTACTGAGCAAGGAGCAAGTTCAGAAGCAAGCAACAGCTATGTGGCTCAGACCACAGGAGTGCAGCGGGTTCTCATTTACAGTTTCCAACCCAGTATAAAGCCTGCAATGGAATAACGAGGTCAGGAATCCTGGTATAAATGGAAGCCTACCATTCTGTTTTTCTGAACCAGAAGAGCTTTCCATCCGGCTGATAATGCCTGTGTCCAGCAACAGTCTACTGGAACTCCAAATGGAGCAATCCCATAGGTGTATCACTCAGACTCCAGACAGGTCAGGAACTTGCAGATCTCAGGCCAGGAGGGCTATGATTAGATTCTTCCCTAGATCAGACTCCTTTCAATTCCCTAGTTTGAGTGGTCTCTAGGATCCTGCAATACCACAACACTCAATACCCCAAGAAAGAAGCAGCAGGACCAGACGTTCCCTCCAAGATTATACCAGACTGTTACATGGTATGTGAAATCAGGAAGCAGGCTGGAAGAGTGAGCAAACAAAATAGGATCTCATCATTAGAAGTTCTTAACAGTGACTGGGACTCTCAAGATACAGACCCAGAGGAAGAGAATGTCTCCAAAACATTTACAAGCAAAGACTCAAAGGAAAACACAAATTGGGCACAAATTCAATGAGAATTCCTAGAAGAGATGAAGTTAAGTAGCTAAAGACTTATTTATTAATAAAAATGAAATCACTAGAGGAAAAAAAGAAGAGAAATGAGAGCTACAAAAGAAAGAATTTGAAAGGGAATTAACATCTTGGCACAAGAAATACAAAACTTTGCCCAAGCAAAAAAATACCTGACATGGACCAAATAAAAGCCAGTGACTCTATGAGACATGAAGAAATAGTGAAACAAAGTCAAAAGACCAAAAGAAAATCAGAAGAAAATGTGTGGCATCTCACAGCAAAAACAGATTGAGGAGAGATAACCTAAGAATCATTGGATCAACTAAGATATGACACTCCCCCCCTCAAAAAAATAGACCTAGACACAGTACTTCAAGCATTTAAAAAACCTACCCAGATCTCTTAGAACTAGAGGGCAAAGTAGAAATAAAAAGAATCATTGAGGGGCAGCTAGGTGGCACAGTGGATAGAGCACCAGCCCTGCAGTCAGGAGGACCTGAGTTCAAATGTGGCCTCAGACACTTACTAGCTGTCTGACAGTGGGCAAGTCACTTAACCCCATTGCCTAGCCAAAAAAAAAAAAGAATCATTGGTCACCTACTGAAAGAAACTTGAAAATAAAAACTCCTTGGATCATTATGGATAAAATACAGATTTTCTAAGTCAAAGAAGAAAACAGTACAAGCAGCCAGAAAGCAAAACTTCAAATAGGAGCTACAATCAAGCTCACACAAGATTTGGCAGCCACTGCTATAAAGAAGTAGAGAACTTGGAATACAATATTCCAGAAGGCACAGAATATGGACTTACAACCAAGAATGACTTATCTAGCAAAACTGAGTATAATCCTGCAGGAGGAAAAAAAATAGATCTTTAATGAAATAGAGAACTTCCAAACATGCTGACTAGAGCTGCACAGAAACTCTGAAGTGCAAACAGGAACTGTTTAATAAAAAGGTGGATGTTTGTGAACAAACCTAAGAGACTAAACCAGTATAAACTACATAATTCTAGTATGGGGAGATGATGCGTGTGTCTCCTCTGAACCCTACCATCATCAGGGATCATAGAAAGAATCTAAATTAGACAGGCCTGTTATATCTTAGTGATCTTAAAAGAAGAATGGGAAAGGAAAGGAAGAGGAATATGATAGGGAGAGAAAGGGATGAAAAGGTTGAGGAAAATTATCTCACATAGTTAATTATGCAAGTGGAAAGCCATTTTCCAATAGATGAGTGGTCCAAGGATATGAACAAAGAGTTCTCAAAAGAGGAATGGCAAACTATTACCAACCACATGAAAGAATGCTCTAAATCACTATTTCAAAAAAAAACCCTGAGGTTTCACCTCACGCACTGAAAATTGGAAAAGATGAAAAAAAAGATGGGAACAGTCAATGTTGGAGAAGGTATGGGAAGATGGGCACAATGTTGCATTCTTAGTGGAACTGTGAAGTGGTTTGCAGTTTTGGAAAACAGTTTATAATTATGCAAATAAAATGACTAAAATGTCCATACCCTTTGACCCAGAGATTTGATTACTGGAGTTATTTCCCAAGAAGGCCTTGATAAGAATAAAATCTCCATGTATGCCAAAATATAACCACAGTTTTTGTGATAACAAAGAATTAGAAACAAAGTGGATGCCCGTCAATTGGGTAATGGCTAAATAAATTGTCATACATGAATATAGTGGAATATTATGGAACTTTAAGAAATGATGAATGTGATGAATACAAAGAAGCATAGAGAGATCTACATGAACGGACACAGAGTGAAGTGAGCAGGACTAATAAAATAAAATACTCAGTGACTACAATAATATAAATGGAAAGAATGCACACACACAGTCAATCAAAAGTAAATGTAGCAAAATTATAAAGGAAGAAGCATGTCTCAAAAAAAGAGACATTAGAAGACACTTTCAACCCACCCTTTTGAAGAGGTGGGAGGTCCACAAGTGTTGCACCTTGCAAATATTTTCAGACTTTTTCAATGTATTGATCAGTATGCTGATTTTTTTCATCTTTTTTTAGTCTTAAAAATACTATTTGTTTTATGGGCTCCCTAGAAGGGGAATAGGAAGGACATTGAGGTACATCACTATGGTGATGTAAAAAGCATAAGAGATCAATAAGAAATTATTTTTTAAAAGATCTGATGTAGAGTGAAGCAAGCAGAACCATGACTCATGATGAAACATGCCATCCACCTGATTAAGAGATGAAGGACTCAGAGTGCAAGATGAGATTTTTAAAAATATGGCTAATGTGGAAATTTGTTTTGCTTGACTATACATTTGTAACAGAAATTTTGTTTTTTCTAGCTCAATAGGGAGTTTGGGGAGGAAGGCGGGAGAAAGAGGAAATTTTTTGCTGATTAAAATTTTTTAAAATACCAACCAAAAGAGCTTATAGGCATGAAAACCAATGGGTAGATTATTGTAATATTCCAGATGAGAGGTGATGAGGGCCTGAACTAAGGTGGGAACTGTGAGAATGGAAAGGTAATAGAGAGATATTGTAAAACATGAAGTGGTAAGATCTGGCAACTGATAGGTTATGTGAGATGAGGGCAAGTGAAAAGTTGAAGATTAAAGTCAGGGATATGAACCTGAGAAACTGGAAGAGTGGCGGTACCCTTGACAGAAATACGAAAGTTTGATAGAAAGGTGGATTCGGAGGGAAAGAGGAATTCTGTTTGGGGGATGTCAGAATATGCTCCCCTTTCCTCTTCTCCATTACAGATTTCCACAAAGCAGTATACAGTTATCCTTTCCACATCATGACCTTCCCCATCACAGTTTTGAAATATTGTGGGTCGGCATAAGAAACTAAATTGGAAATTTTGAGGGAGTCTTGCAGAAGCTGCAGGTGACACGTGAAAGCCTGCAGACAACACAGGAAAAGTGTAGAAACTCAGAAATGCGTAACATATATATATATATATATATATATATATATATATATATATATACACACACACACATATATATATACACATATATATATGTATGTATGTATGTATGTATGTATGTATATAGTATTATGTAATATCAACATATTTATCTTTGAATACCATAATAATTCAGACTTCTTCTCTGGTACAAAGGAAGGGCCAAAAAATTTTACATGGATTTTCCAGATCGTGGGAGCACCATGCCACTAGCCTTCGCTATGTGGAAAGGATTACTGTATATTTATTTCTTTTTTCTTTTCCCAATGCTGCTTCACCACCACCATCTTCTTTTATATATCCTTTTCTTCCCAACCATAGTGATGGTTAGAACAAGGATTTCAAATATGTCTCCTCACCTTAGGATTTACAATAATAGTTTATCTTGCTTGTTGGCTATACTTTACACATTCTCTAATGTCATATAAAACCATCATTTGTATTGCTGGTTCCTTTCTTGGATTCCGTGTCCTGTGAAAAATCTACATTATAGCTACACTCTATGGCATGAATTCTTAAATTTTTTTGTGTGGCATGGTGAAACCTATGGACCTCTTCTCAGAATAGTAGTTTTAAATGCACAAAATAAAATACATAAGATTACAAAGGAAATCAATTATATTAAAAGACAGTTATGAAAAAAAACTTAAACAGGTGCACAGACCCCAGGTTAAGGACTCCTGCATTATGGCATCTAGTTTGGTGCATGAGCAATCCCTTTGGTTTTTTTTTCAGTCTAAGGCCTTTTGGATTCAACTTAAAAGACTCCAAGCAAATACATTTCTACTGGTCTTTGTTTCATCCCTGATAAAGAACCAATCAATCCTGTATTTAAAACCATGGTTCAAAAATAAAAATCCTATAATTAAACATAATCTTTACTACCTTTTTGTTTCTTTTCTTTTTTGTTGTTTTTTTTAAAATACTTCTTTAAAATACTTCTATTTCCCTTTGAAGCACCTACTATTGCTTCACTCTCCCCTTTTTGTTGTTGTTCAGTTGTTTCATTCATGTCTGATTCTTCATGACACCATTTGGGATTTTCTTGGCAAAGATACTGAAGTAGTTTGCCATTTCCTTCTCCTGCTTATTTTACAGATGAGGAAACTGATGCAAATAGGGTAAAGTGACTTGCCTAGGGTCACACAGCTAGTAAGTGTCTGAGGACAGATTTGAACTCAGGAAGATCAGTCTTCTTGACTTTAGGCCTGGCATTGTATCCACTGTGCCACCTTGTTACCCCTCTCCTCTCCCTTAATTTCAGGGAAAACAACATATCATCATGATAGCAATTCACATTTTCCATTCATTTCTCCCTCCTCCCCACCCTCTTGTTGCTCTAATAATGATATGAGCTTGGGCAAGTCCCTTAATCACAATGAGTCTAATTTTCCTCATCTATAAAATGGGGAGAATAGTATTTGCAGCATATATGCCTCACAAAGCTAAATGTGAAGATGAAATAAGAGAATATATGTGAAGGATTTTGCACATGGCAAAGTGATATCAATGTTAGCTACTCACACGTTTTAAATATATAATAATAAATGAGCTATTAAGTGGTACCTTTGGCCTTTAATCAAAATCAGCTTTCTTATTGTGATTATGCACATAGGGCCCTATTCAGCTCTGGATGTAATGCCCTCCTTCATTAAGGATGCCCTCAGATGCCTAAGTGAAACTTGCAGTCGAAGCTGGAATAATCTTCCCTCTCAGAAAGGTTCTGTTGGTTCTGGGGCGAGCAAAATGATGAATGATACTTGACTACTCAGCTAGCCAGGGTACACTTTGTTATCTTTGTTTGTTTGGGGCTTTTGTTTTTGTCTTTTATTTGTTTGTTTTTGGCTAGGCAATGGGGTTAAGTGACTTGCCCACGGTCACACAGCTAGTAAACGTCAAGTGTCTGAGGGCAGGTTTGAACTCAGGTCCTTCTGACTCCAGGACCGTTGCTCTGTCCACTGCGCCACCTGGCTGTTCCATCTTTGTTTGATAGTAGCAGGTAACAAGCTGATCCTTGCTGATTTATTAGCTCCTCTATCTCAATTAATTTATATTGCAATCAACGAGACTCCAGCACTAAGGATTTTGAAGTCACAGGCGAGAAACTGAAGATGTCAGGGACAGAGGGTATCACTGCTCGTGATTGAAAGCAAAATTTCAGAAGACAGACGTGGAAAATAAGTAGCTTGTGGAGTGAAGTATGAATTGTATTATATGACCCTTAAGATCCCTTCAGCTCTAAGACTGTGTGATTCTATAGCTGTCCTTTTTGGCAGTGAGGCGGTACAGTGGATAGAGTGCTGGGCCTGGAGTCAAGAGGACCTGAGTTCAATTCAGCCTCAAACACTTACTAGCTTTGTGACCCTAGGTAGGTCACTTTACCCTGCTTGCCCCAGTTTCCTCATCTGTCAAATGAGCTGGAGAAGGAAATGGCAAACCACTTTACTATCTTTGCCAAGAAAACCCCAAATGAGGTCACAAAGAGTTGGACACGACTGAAACAACTGAACAACGACAACAAAGAACTGAAACTTAGAAGGACTCACATCCCAAGTGACTTTTTTGTATATTGCATATTATTGTATTATTATATATTTGTATATATTATATATTACATATATTTGTATATTGTATATTATTAAAGCTGTGAATGGCCCATAGAAGTGGAAAATAACCCTTTAAGGTAAGCCTTTTAGGGTATATGAATAATTTCCTCATTCATACTTGCTAGAATTATATGGGAGCTATTCATTGGATACTAATAGCTAACGTTTAAATAATGTTCTAAGGTTTGCAAACCATTTCATATAAAATATCTTATTTGATCTTCACAATTACCCTGTGAGGTAGGTGCTATTGTTATCCCTATTTTACAGATGAAGTAACAGATTCAGAGAGACAAAAGTGACTTCCCAACATCACACAGCAAGCCAGTGTCTGAGACAGGATTCAAATTTAGGTGCTTTCTGACTACCGTGCTATTATAGTCATCTTGGATGACTAAAGGATCAGCCACATCCCTGCTGGCCTTTAAAGAGTAAGCTAGCCAGCCCCAAATTTCAAAAAGGGGGGCTCCCCTCTGGAAGAGGGGCAAGGGAAAAGGTGAAGAATGATTCTCTCTTAAGAGCAGGGTTCTTTCCTCCATAGCTAGCTCTCCTCTGGACTGCCAAAGAGGATCCCCTCCTTCAATTTTGCCCTCCTTGTGATCTTGTCACCTCTTTGTTTGGGCTTTATCGATGTAGCTGGTCCCATTTCCAGATGAGCCGTGTTGTGATACCACTGAGTGGACTACAGCCATCAGTAACGGTTCAGTGCAAAGCATTGGTGGGAGAGATGCAAACTGGAGACAAAGCATTTCTCTGTCATTATAGAGCTCACGTTTTAGATAATCCAACAGTTATCTGTCATACATATTAATAGGTGAGCACATAAGAAAGGTGGAAACAAAGTACCAGGCAAGGAGGAACATTCTTAGCCAGAGGTAGTGTGGTGAATGGGATGCTGGTCTTATCAGAAAAACCTGGATTCCAGACCCAATTCTGCTGCTTCCTCACTATACGACCCTGGGCAAGTGTCTTAACCTCAGCCTCAGCCTTCTATTCTCTAAAATGGAAAGGTTGGCTTCTGTAGCTCATCTCTAAATCTTTGAACCTGTGACCTTTGGGTTTGATCAGGAAGGTCTAGAGTGGTGCTTAGCACCAGAAGAGGGTCTTGCACATAGAAGTTATTTAATGAATGTCCAGTTGAGTTGAAGTCAATTGAATTGAGGCAGTATTGACATTGAGCACTGAAGGACAGTGAGGAATTCAATAGGCAAAGAAAGGGAAGGAAGGCAACACTCAGAGACAAGATGGCCTAAGGTATGTCCCATGGGGTCAGAGAGCTGTCCAGTTTGGGGCCAGCATTAGAGTTGTTGTTGTTTATCCTTCATGCTTGAAGAGGACCAGAATGACATCGTGGTGTCAGAGTCAATGTATGGTGTGACTGGGTGTGGCTGATCAGATCAATACAAGCTCAGAAGGCTCTGGATGGTGGAGGGGAGGAGTATAAAAGAGTTGTCAAGGGAGAAAATTATTTGCTTACTCACTGCTGATGACTGAAACTTGGAGACTTGGGATAGGGGCCCCCTTGTCCTGGCTGTTTAGGATTGTAATAGATTTAATGATTGTCATCAAAACATCTATAGCCCTAAACAGAAGCAATGTTACTGATCTGCTGTCAGCAGTACATGTATATGTCACTTCCTGGGCCTCAGTTTACTACTCTGTCAAATGGAATTTGAGTTTCTAAAGCCCCTCCTGACTCTGACGTCCTATGTTCTTTGTTCTAAGAGTCCTTCTATGGCCAGACATTCTGTGGCTTTTGTGGTTGGCTCAGTACAGTGCTGGGCATATAGATGCTTGTGGACTGAACTATGTATGCAAGACTTCCTCCAACTGAAGTAATATTTACTGTGCACTCCAAGCACAGTGCAGTGAGAAAAGCCATGCACCTGTGTGCACGTGTGTGACTTGACTCAAGTCATTTAACCTCTGGAACCCCAGCCTCAGTTTGCTCATTTTTAAATGGAGATAAATGCTACCTGTAGTACCCATAGCATGAGGTTGTTGTGAGGAAAGCGCTCTGTAAATTGTAAAACATTATATAAAAGTCATAGCTATAAACATATATACATATATATATACACACACATATATAACTTTGAGGTTTGCAAAGCACTTTATATATGTTATTTCATTTGATCCTCACAACCCCATGAAGTCAGTGCTATTATTATCCCCATTTTTACAGATGAGAAAACTGGGGCTAAGAGCCATTAAGGGACTTGCCAAAAGTCACACATCTAGTAAGGATTCCCAGCATTTAGCACAGTTCCTGGCACACAGTAAGCACTTAACAAACGCTTGTTGGTTGAGTGCATGAATGCAGCAGGCTGCAGCGGATGCTGTTTAGAAGGGTACCATGAACTATGTATTGTATAGTTGCACTTGTATATCTGTGTCAAATGTTGGCATTCTCTAGTGCGTCTTTGGGAGGGATGTAACCAGAATGTAACCAGAAATAAATATTTTAGGAAAGAAGGAAGAAAGAAAGGAAAGAAGGAAGGAAGGAAGGAAGGAAGGAAGGAAGGAAGGAAGGAAGGAAGGAAGGAAGGAAGGAAGGACATTGAGAAGCTAGAACACTTTCAGAGGAGGGTTACCAAGATGAGGAAGGGACTTAAAAATCATGCTGGAGTAGGATTGGTGGAAGGAACTGGGAATATTAGCCTGGAAGAGGGAAAGACTTATGGGAGGCATTATCACTCTCTTCAAGCATGTGAAGATCTACCATGAGGAAGAGCAATTAGGCTTCTATGTGGCCCTAGTGGGAAGAACCAGAGACCAAAGTGACAACTGTTAGGAAGGTGCATTTTGGCCCAATATGAGGAAGAACACCCTAACAATTAAACCTGCTGAACAATAGCATAGACTGCCACATGAAGTAGTTATGATCTGTCATAGGAAGTATCAAAGCAGAGAATGAATGGCCACCCACCAAGGATATTGTAGAAAGGATTCATGCATGAAACAGAGGTTGACTAAAATGTCTTCTAAGGCCCATCCTCCTCCAATAGTCAATGATTCTAAGTACTCTTTGCTTTGCTTTGCTCTCCAGATGTCTAGCCACAAATATATTTCATGTCTTTGTGTGTTTTTTGATTTTCAGAAATGAATTCAGAGCGTGGACGGATATTAAGCCTGTGAAACCTATCCGAGCCAAGTCCCAGTACAAGCCCCCAGAGGACAAGATGGTTCACGAAACCAGCTATAGTGCCCAGTTCAAGGGTGAGCCAAACAAGCCCACACCAGCAGAGAATAAAGTCATTGATCGCAGAAGAATCCGCAGCCTCTATAGTGAACCTTTCAAGGAATCATCTAAGGTGAGTTGAAGCCAACATGGAGAAACACACTGACATTTTCCTACAGCTCAGGGCACAAGAACCCTCTCCCACCCTAAAGGATAGGGAAGGGCTCAAAAGGTGTTGCCAAAGATGCAGCTATAACATAAATAATAGTAGTAGCTCGCACTAATTTAGCACTTTAAGATTTGCAGAGTGCTTTCTAAACAACTCGTGAGGTAAAAAGTACAAGTGTTGTTACCCCCAGACACAGTGGTTAAGAGAAAGTGAAGGGACTTGCCTTTGATTACACAGCTAGGAAATATCTGTGGCAACATTTGAACCCAGGTCTCCTGAATCCAAATCTAGTACTCACAAAGTACTAGAGTACACAGAGTAATCTCTTCCTAGCTCTTTCATATACTCTGTGTGGCTGAAGACCCCAGGCAGCTGGCAGGAGACCCCACATAGATTCTCTCTGTCCTCAAGGGAACACAGATTTAGACACACAAAGAATGGTGCCCAGCTCATCAGACTCCCAAGAGCTCTGCTCTTGCATGCTCCTCTGCACCAAGTTCTCACCTGCCACTCTTGCTCCTTGCTCCTGTCAATACAGTCCCAGTATAGGATCCAGTATAGTATAGGTCCAACATAAGACTCTCTGGCCTAGGGGGAGAGAGGGTGACACCTTCATTAGGGCTGTTGGCCACAGTTATCATTTCCTTTTCCACAATTCTACTGTCCTGGTTCCCTGATTGTAATAACACTGGACACAGATTTTTCCTCCCAAACTCTATTGATTTCATTTCATTATACAGAAATTTTCATTGTAATGGGATTTCTAGTCCTGACCTTTCTATTTCTTCATAGGTTTGCATTTGCATTGCATTCCATATCTCACTGTTGATAGTATAATGCTCTAGGTATCATTGTTCTTTTCATATCATAAAATGACACATCTTGGTAGGGACAGTAACTAACTGAGCTCAGCCAGAGAAGACAACCAGAGTGAAGAGGAGAAGGCTGGAGACCATGACATACAAGAATCCTTTTAAAACAATCCACATTGCAAAGTGGTGGAGTAGTTGTTTTCCATAAACCTGAAGTCCTCAGAAAAAGGAATTATGTGACAAGTACCATGTTTGTTAACTAGTGCTGAATCTACAAGGTAAGAAAATATATTACACAAGGTAAAAAAAAAACCCTCATGAAATAACACTGGACAACCATAATACTTAAGGTCACATAATGCCCTCTCGTATGTATCCAGCTTGTGCTTTCTTGTAGGCATGTGCTTTGGGGGTTATTTGAGAAGGTCCCTGCCCAGGCATCCCACATCAGTGACTTGGCCTGAACTATCCTCACAACATTCTACGAGAGAAGGCAGGCACAAATACTACTCACTTAGTCAAAGGGATGTGGGAATGACTGGGAGGTGAGGAGGAGTGTCATGGTAAAGATGTGGTCAGTGGACAGCCAGCAAGAGGGGAAAAGAACAGTGACTGTAGAAAGGGAGATGGACATGCAGTGGGAGCCACTCTTGGGTCTCCCAAAGTTCATTCTAGGCAAAGCCTTGGGCATACATCCCAATACTAGGAGGCTGAGGACATCCAGCTATGAAGAAATAGAAAGGGTAGAGGCCAAAGAGTGAGGGAAGAGAGCAGAAACAAGCAGCTAGAATACAAGAGAAAGGCTGAAAGACCAAAAGAGGAGGAAGCCTGAGCACAGGCCTAACTCACAGGCAGATAAACCAGCAGAGTAGCTCAAAAAGACAAAGAAAATGAGGCAGAATTCAATGGGGAAAATGTTACACTGCAAAGGAAAATTAATCAAAAATCCTCAAGGAGAAAGAGAATTCTTTGAACTCCCCAGAGGTCATGAAATAACAAGAAACACTAGAATGGTTCAAAATATACATAAAACTTTTAAAAGAGGCATTAGGAATTAAATTAGATTAAAAATCCAAGCTCTCAAAGTAGAACATTTTTTTAAAAACAAGGCACAGAAGTTAGAAGACCTGGTGGAGAGTCTCCCCAGAATTAGAGACTCTGAAAGAATGACACATTTGCGACGGAAAAATACAAAATGCAGGAGACAGTTTTGCAAAAGAAAAGCAGTTTTAAGAGAACACATGAATTCTATTCAAGCCAAAGGGACTGACAATAGGCACAAAGAAACATAAGGATCATAGTTCTCCCAGAAAAAAAATATGACAAATCACAAAACCTATCATATGGCAAGAAAAAATAGAAAACTGAGCAGAACTATTGAATGAAGATGACAGAGTACCACTGACACAAATGTTGATACCGGAGGAAAACACTCCATGCACAAAAACTCCAAGGCATGTAATGGCTAAATGACCAACAGATTTTACAGGCAGCCAGAAAAAAGACCTTTAGCTATAAAGGCGAACACCAATTCAAATAACCAGAATTGCTCTGTAGTTGTGAGAAATAAAAGGAGAGAATGAAATAGTATTTCTAAAAAGCAAAGAAGGTCAGGGTCAACATAGTCCACAGCAATGTGTCCCACAAAGCTGAGCCCAACTATCCAGTAGGAAAAAATGGTGGGCTTTCAGCAAAAGACATTGGAGGTATTCGTGAAGGGAAAAATAAAAATAATAGTAATAATAGTAATAGCATAGAGGTGAGCAGAATAAGCAACTTATAAACATACTCAGTGAGAAACATAACAAAGGTAAATACTATTATTAAAAAAAGTGATTTCATTTGAAATGAAATCAGTTTTCTCATGTTTAGTGGCTATTGTTTAAAGAAAAAGAAAAGAACTCATGGGGTAATATATAAAGGACAGATATTATCAAGGGACAAAATGCCTTAAGAGACACTTCAAGAGGCACAGAAGGAAAGGAGAGCTAAATTAACACTCTATGGACTAAACCCTCAGGTCCTTCATAAGTGAATCAATATCTTTTGAGGGTAAGATAACAAGCTGGGAAGTTGCTGAGCTAAGAGACAGACAGGGCAGAAAATGTACCCATACCCAGTCCCTGCGTGAACAGAAAAGTGAAAGTGAATTGCTTTAGTCTCTCAATAAAGGGGGTGTGGAAGAATAAGATAAAAGCAATTGAGGGAAGGGACTGGGATGGGGGTAGAAGGAATGTCAACCCCTGACAAGAAAAGGAAAGAATGCAGCTAAGGAACATTCCTAGGGTGCAGGTTGTATGTCTTTGGTAAAAGATATGGGTCATAAATTGGGTTTTGTCTTGGGGGAAATTGCTTATTAGGATATCATCTCGTGTTGGAAAGAGTTGTATCTTCCAGCACTACGTTCAAAGCAAGAAAAGCAGACATCTGAGTCCCCAGGGTCAGGCAGCACCCAGGGTGATAGCAAGAACTTAGAACTGGTGTCAAGATAACTTCTTTTTAGAAGAAGTGAGTAAAATGAGGAAGACAGAGTATAGGACCAAGCCTTGTGACTCTGGCTACAGTGCAATATCCACACAGTACAGCTTCCTTTTGATATTGCTTTCTTCATGAGTTAATATTCATTAATACAATGAGGTAGATTGGGGTGGGGGAAAGGAGGACTGGGTAAGACCTTTAAATGCAGTAACATAGAGAAATAAAAGTAGGAGTTCATATTTGGTCCTCCAAAAGATATGCCCTCATGAAGGACACAGAATAAGGATGAAGCAAGTAATAGTTGAAAGCCTCTTTCCACATGGAATCAGGAGGAACAGCAAAGAGGCCAATGAATATTGGATCAGAGAATACATGGAGGAGAGTAGGGGATAAGAAGACTGGAAAGGCAAGAAAGGGCTAGATTATGAAGGGCTTTAAATGCCAGGCAGAATTGTATGTTTGATCCTTGAGGTGACAGGGAGCCACTGAAGTTTATTGAATGATGGAGGAGAGGGGGAGGAAAAGAAGTGACACAGACCTGTGCTGAGCAGAAGTTGAATGGGAGTGAGGAGAGACGAGGTAGGGAATTCCATCAGGGTGGGAGGCTATTGCAATAGTCCTGATGTGAGGTGATGATGGCCTGCACCAGAGTGGTGGCAGCGGCATAGGAGAGAACAAAGCATAGATTAGATCTGTCTTATAAGTAAAACTATAAACATAATTAATCATGTTAATTACAAGAACAATAAAAATCATATAATTGTATCAATAGATGCAGAAAAATATTTTGCCAAGATATAACACCTGTTTCTGTTGAAAATACTAGAAAACATAGGAATAAATGGACTTTTCCTTAATATGGTAAGTAGTATCTAACTAAAACCTAGAATCAGCATTATATGTGATGGAAATAGACAGACAAAATCCTTTCCAGGGTTTAAGCAAGGATGGTCATTGTCATGACTACAATCAGATATAGTACTAGAAATGCTGTCTGTAGTAATATACTCAAAGAGGAAACAAAGTTTCACTTTTGTAGATGATATGATTCACTTAGAGAATCCTAGAGTCAACTAATAATTAATCAAATTAATTAATAACTTCAGCAGAGTTGCCGAATAAAAAACAAATCCACATAAATTATCAGTATTTGTCTACATTACCAACAAAACCTACCAGGAAGAGATAGAGAAATTCCTTTTTGAAAACTACAGAATGTATTTATAGCATTATATATACAATACTCTGTAGTATATCCTATCAGGACACACACAGGAACTATATGAATGAAACTACAAAACACTCTTTCCAGAAATAAAGATAGACCTCAATAATTAGAGAAATGTTAGTTGTTCGTGGGTAAACTGTGCCAATATGATTTTTTAAATGACAGTATTACCTAAATTAACTTCCTTAGTGTTTTGCCAACAAGACTGCCAAAGATTACTTTGTAAAGCTAGGAAAAATAATGAAATTCATATGGAAGAACCGAAAGTCAGAAATATGGACTGGAAATAATGGGAGAAAAAGTGGGAAAGAAGGAGGCCTAGCAATAGCAGATCTCAAGCTATACTACAAAGTAGTAATCATCACAACAGTTGGGTGCTGTTCGAAAAATAGAAAGGTCAATCAGAGAAACAGATTAGTTATACAACTTATGGAAGCAAACAAACACAATAGTTTGATAAACATAGCAGTTCGACCCAAAGACCCCAGCTACTGGGAAAACAATTTATTATTTAATGCAAACTTCTGGGGAAACTGGAAGCAGCCTTGCAGAAACTGGGTAGAAACCACCTTCTCATGCCATATACCAAAATAAGCTCCAAATGGATATATAGCTTAGATGTAAAGTGTTTAATTATAAACAAATTAAATGAGTAAAGAAGAAATTAGCTTCCAGATCTATAGATAGAGGAAGAGCTCATAACTAGACAAGGGATAATGAGGATCACAGAAGATAAAATGGACAATCTTTATTACAGAAAATTTAAAAGTTTTTACAGAAATTAAGCAAATACAGCTAAGATTAGAAGCCAAACAGTTAACTAAAGGGAAAAAATCCTTTGCATCAAGTTTCTGTGATAAAGGTGTAATTTCTAACATATATGATGAACTGATTCAGATTTATAAAAATAATAGCCATTCCCCCAATCAATAAATGGCCAAAGAATGTGAATAAGCAGTTCTCAAGGGAAGACATTCGAGCTATCAATAGCTATATGAAAATATACTCCAAATCACAAACGACTAAAGAAAGGCAAATCAAAGCAGCTGAGCTTCCACCTTATACCTATCAAACCGGCAAAGGTGACAAAGGACAATGAAATGTAGAGGGGCCATGGAAAAGCAGGCACTCTAAGGCACTGGTGCTGGATCTGTGAATTGGCCCTGCCACTCTGGAAAACTATTTGGAACTATGCCACAAAGATTATTAAATTGTAACTTCAACATAGTTACTATGCCTATATCCAAAAGAGATCAAAGAGAAGAGAAAAGGACTCCATTATGGAATAACTCTCATTGGTGGGAAATTTTTCTTCATTGGAGGCAAAATCTACCTCCCTGTTACTTTCTGTCTTTGGTTAGTTCTGCCGCCAAGGGCCACACTGAATAAATTGTATCCCTTTTCATCAGGAGAGCATTTCAGAGGCTTGAGACATTTGAAGACAGTGATCGTGTTCCTCGCTGTCTTCTTCCATTCACTTTAAAGATCTTTTCCTTCATCTGAGGTGTAGCACTTAAAGCTCGGTCAGGCATCCTGGGCCATCACCAGTCATCTTGGCTTTTGTCTTGCCACTGGACTTCAGTGACTCAGGAAGAAAAAGTGAGGCTGATGACTTTGTACAACTCTGCCTCACTTAAATTCACGTGCAAATCAAGTTCATGGGTAGACTGGGCCCATATAATTTTTTAAAATGACAGTATTATCTAAATTAACTTCCTTAGTGTCATACCAATAAAACTACCAAAGATTACTTTGTAGAGCTAGAAAAAAATAATGAAATTCATATAGAGGAGCCAAAGATCAAAAATATGGACAGGAGAGAATGGGGAGAAAAATGGGAAAGAAGGAGGCCTAGCAACAGCTGACCTCAAATAATGTCATTGGTCTTCTTTGAAACAAAGCACAAACAACACCCCTATATTATTTATTTGTATTTATATATACATATATGTACATATACACACATACCAATTACAATTATGTAAAATGATTACATATTTGCTCTCATTTCCATAACACTTTACACTTACAAAGCATTTTTCTCATAACCATCATATGAAATAGAGAGTACAAATCGTGTTGCCTGACTGGGGACTTCATCATGTCTTCTGATCATACAATAAAGCCACCTGCGAGAAGATTTAGAGTTTAATGTTGTATAGGCTCTTCATTGACAGTTGTATTCTTGCTCTTTTTTTTTTTTAAAGTATATGCCAAAATAAGAACTCACATTCCAGGTGAATCTAAGATTCACAAAATCTTTTCCTTGGAATGTCCCTGTGAGGTAGGCATCTGCAATTATGTACATTTTATGTACAAGGAAACTGAGGCTGAGGGAAGCTTTAAGTAACTTGTCCATGGTCACATAACTATTGCAGGATTTTAATCAGCTCTTCTGATTTCAGGTTTAATATTTTGCCTCTAAAAGCTTTTGCTTACTGTCCACAGCTGTTTGTCAGATCCTCACAACTAAAATGTCGAATCCTGGTATTGTATATTATACTGAAGGGCCTACTCTAGAGATGGGGGAACCTCAGAGAGGCTAATCTCGATAGTGAGCAGAGCACTTGACTCAGTCAGGAGACCAAGGTCATGCCTTGGCTCTGCCACTACTTGGCCAAATGACTATAGGCATACAGTCCCTTGAAGTTCCTCCTAGAGCTCACCAGATACAGAAACTAACAGACTTCCATGGAGTCTGCTTTGGAGTTTGGAGGGGGGTGGAGGGAGCAGAAGGCCATGGATAGTACCAGGGGGCCAGAGGCCAATATGTACAGTTAACTTTAAAAACCAATGTCCCAAGGTGGGAGAGAGAGGGAGAGAGAGAGAGAGAGAGAGAGAGAGAGAGAGAGAGAGAGAGAGAGAGAGAGGAGAGGAGAGAGAGGGAGAGAGAGAGAGAGAGAGAGAGAGAGAAGAGAGAGAGAGAGAGGAGAGAGGAGAGGGAGAGAGAGAGAGAGAGAGAGAGAGAGAGAGAGAGAGAGAGAGAGAGAGACAGAAGAGAGAGAGAGAGAAGAGAGAGAGAGAGAGAGAGAGAGAGAGAGAGTGGTATCACTTACCTCCCAGGGCAGTTGGGAGGAAAGTGCTTTATTGATATTAATGCCCTCTAGAAATTAGCATTATGGCAGTGGTGGTGGTGATGTCACTAATAGTGATGATGGTGATGATGATGATGATGATTGTGTGTGACATAGCCCCATCCTAAAACAGGAAACAATGTCAGAGTGGGGCTTCAGCTGAATCAGGTCAAGATGTGGTCCAAAGTCACAAGTCAGCAAAGAAGACAAATGCAGAATATAGTATATCAAAGGCAGGGTTCACTAAGCTAGGCATCCTTGGGCCATATGTTTCACTTAGTTCTGCTGCTTTCCTGGGCTGAAAGATGTGGCCCCAGCCACTCTGATGGATGGTGGCGATGGACACTCTCAGCCTCAGTTCCCTCATCTATAAAATGGGCACAAAATCTGCACTATTTATCTCACACTGTTGTTCACGAACAAAGTACATTATCAGTTATAAAGTGCCATGTAAATGTGAACTAGTGTTACTGTTCCTCCCGATTCTTCTTGAAAAATTATTCCAGACACTTGCTATAATTAATTGGGGGAAGGGAGAGGCAAGAGGTAGAAGGGAAATTACAAGTCTGATGTCTTTCCTCTCAATCCATTTTCCTGCCTTTCTCTTCCGTGTTTCTGTGTTTCCATGTCTCTGTGTGTGTGATTTGTCCATTAACCCATTCAGGTGGAGAAGCCCAGTGCTCCAACCACCAAACCAAAAAAGACCCCGACAAGCCATAAACCGCTGAAGAAGGCCAAAGAGAAGCAGCTGACATCTGGCCGGAGCACCAAGAAAAAGGGCCCAACAGCGCGCGGAGCCAGCGGGGCTGGGCCACAAGACAAGGAGCAAAGTACAGAGATGAACAATAAACTGGCTGAGGCAAAAGAGTAAATTTCCTTGCACCTTCCTTCCTTTCCCCTCTTCTCTCCTTTGGGTTTTCTTTTGTTGTTGTTGTTATTTGTTTTCTTTTCTTTTTTTTTAAATAAAGGCCACAAAATTAATTAGAGCTTCTAATCTGCTTTGGTTATAAACCCGTTAGAAGCTTTTGGGGGAGGGAGAGGCTGGAGAGGGGTTTTTGGTTTCTTTTCCCATGGCTGGCTAGAAAGCCTCATTGCTAAGATCACAGATTCCATCATGCTTCCAGCACTCCAACCCACTCAGGACCATTAAGAGAGGGAGGCATGGAGCTACAATTACCCATGCATACCTATCCATGTTAGTACCCATCACTCTCCATCCCTACTGGGAACGAGATTAGAAGAGAAGGCTGAGAAAGATATTTGAGATAGGACTCAAGAGGCATGGTGCCATTGATAGATCACTGGCCTGGGTCTGAGTTCTGGTTCCACCATGAGGTTGGGCATTTCATTTATTCTTTCAGAGCCTCATCTGTTAAATAAGGGAGCTAGAGTAGATGATTTCTATGATCCCTTAAGGGTATGAATTTCAATGATTCCTTAAGATGTACTGATTTCACAGGGGTCTTCTTGACTTTCATGGAAATCTCCTGGTGCTGCTTTAAAGTATCCACAGAAATGCCTTCTCATGCTCATTTTTAGGGTCTTTCATGGAAGACATGTTCATTTCTCAAATTCAGATGATTATCATGTGTTGCAAAAAAAAAATGTCTGTAATTGTTTGTGGAAATATAATGAATGATCTTGGCCTTAATGTAGATAAAACAAAATTAGTCACAACTGTCAGGATTCATTGTGTTTTTATAGAAGGCTTCATTAGGAAGATAGAGCTATGTCTGTTTCCAGTAACTACCCTTGAAATTCTGTGTCAATTCACAAATGTGCTAAATGATCACGTGGAGCCAATGTAGGAATGACTTAGGAACATCCTAGAAGACAGGATCAGTTCACCAGGGAACAGAGATGGAAGCAGATGTTTGCCCTAGTGACTGAGTGTTATTTTGGCTCAGTGCCTCAGACTTTGTAGACAAGACCAATTCAAAGTCATGACACTGAAAGAAGAATCCAAGAGTCGTTGCTATAGAGCCTTTAGAAAGGGATCATCACATCTCTTAGAAAAAGGTAGGATTTAAAGTAGGGATAGTAGTAAAATTTGTGGTGGTTTTTTTTTTAAGTTTTCCTCTTTCCAAGCTCTTCTCTTTTCCTCAGAGAAGAACAGAGGTTGCTGAAGCACCACTTTGTAGGAAAGTTTCTAGGACTTGGTTGGAGACTGAGAGTTGTATGATAAAAGTGGTTAGCGAGGGTTTGGGACCTAAGTAAGGACCCAGTGAAGAGCTTGGTGTATTGTGTAACTTATCTGTATGGCTTGTGCCCCAGGTCTAAGGGTCACATTTTGTGTGTCACCATGGGAATCATTCCCAAGCTTAGCTTTAGAATATGAACTAGTTAGGATGTCAATGTGAACATACCTTCAGTACTTAGGAGGGCACCATGGAAATCACCCAGGGAAACAAGTCCTTGGGACCACTTGAGGACATAACTCATTCTGACATGCATGCTTTCATGGACCCCATCTCACTGATCTCATTCATAGTGATCTTCAATGTCCCCAAACCAAGGGAAATACCTTAACACTGCTTGACAGCAAGCATCAGCTGCTGATTCTTTTGTGTTTTTTCCTTTCATGCAAATAAGGGAAACTTGATATATCTTAGTGGAAGTAGAATAAAGGCCTCACAATTCCTCATTTCAAATATACCCTTGGGTCCTTCCTGTTCCCTGGAAGTGGACCATCACCAAGCTCTATGGGATTCTTAACCTTAAGGCCAGAGCCTCCATTTATACTTGTCTGTTTATGGGTCCTGATGAGTCTGACTGTCCAACTCCTCACAAATTAAGCACTTAAAATGCATAATGACACTTACTAGTGCCCCGTCAGACCCATCAGACCCACCTTTTATCTCAGGATATAGGACTGTGAGGAAGATAAAGAGCTATCGAAAATAGATGATATTAGTCAAAATCAGACCCTAAACTCTGCTCGTTCCTACTTAGGAAAGTTTGTTTCAAGATGCATTATAGATGAAGTCCAAATCTCAGCTATTAGCTGGCTAAACTTAACATTAATCAGAAGTTATTGTTAAGAGAGAACCAGATAATTTTGACGTTGCTCAAATTTCCATTGCTCTTTCCAAAACTCAGCATTCATCAGACAGGTTGACCCTAGCGATGGTTTGCGTTTTAGGTACAACACAATCATATAAATTCCCTTCAGATCATCTTGAATTCCTTTAAAAACTTTGAGCATTTCAAGCTAATATTTCAAAGTATGGGTAACGTAGAAGATTTTTTTTAACTGTGGGCCCCATTCTTGCCACTGTATGGTAGTTTTACGTACCTGACAGCAAAACTGTTTTGAGAACTTTTCCAAACAAATGATTTGGGGGCCAGGTGATTAACATCTATCGCCTGCATGCTGTCTGTCATGTAGTAACAAGAGCTCTAGTCTTGAAGGGAGGAGACCTGAGTTCATACACCAACTGTTAATATTTACTAGCCATGTGGCCCCAAGCAAATCACCTTCCCTCTTGGGATCTGTTTCATCATCTGCAAAATAGGGGTAGTAATCCACCTCACTGGAGCACTGTTACGAAAGTGCTTTGCAAGCCTTAAATAATAAATGTTTCCATAACGCCTTGTGGTATATAAACTGTAAGGTTTACAGACGATTTAAAAACCATCATCCCATCTTACCAATGAAGAAATTAAGGTTTAGCGAGGTTAAGCGATTTATCTGGGGTCACGTGGTACTATATGTCAACGTGAATTAATAACATTATTATTACACACTCGCACAAAATGATATTTGTGAAAGTCACTATACACAGTGGCATGGTTTAAAATGTCTTGTAGCTATGTTCTCATATATAAAGATGTACTCTTCAGTTTGGCCTGAAGCTACAGATGGCTTCCGCAGCTCTGCACAAAGGATAGAATTTGACCTCTTGTCATTGAATTTAGTGAAGGATATTGCAAATAGTCTAGTCTGCATTCAGGTCCTGGGCCTTCCAGGACAGAACCCCAAGTGATTCGATCTAGGAAGTCCAGGTGATGATAGCTCAGAAGCATTTGGTGTGTGCTGTGACTGGCCAGGGAGAAGGGAGCCAGAAGACCAGTTACATGGGGTAGGCATCCGTTCTTAAAAAGCCACATAACTAAGGAGTGTCATCAAGAAAGCTCATTCATTCACTCATTTATTCAACATTTAGCAAGCATTTATTAAGTACCTACTGCATGCCATTTAGAGTTTCCTTTGAATCTTGGGCTTTTTTGGAAAATCCTTTTTCCCATTTCCAAATATGACTCACCAGGGATTTGGCCACCAGATGATGAATTTTCTTGGCCACAGTAACTCATGAAAGAGTCTGCTAAAGCATGGGGGGGGTTGCAGTCTGTCTTACCGAGGGGAATGCTCACGCCAATGAAATCACGTATCTTTCAAGTGTTAAAGGATGACTCCGACAGAGCAGATTCCACTCCAGCTTAATTCCCGTGCCAATTTGTAATCGCTGTAGGTTTCATGTAAAATGTACTCTCTCCTCCTTATGAAAATGGAGGTGCTTTGACCACCTGCTTCGTACCATTTTGTCCTTGTATCTGGCTACCTCCCTTTGCAACGTCATGCTCAAGTTGTTCTTTTGTTTGTCCTGAGAGTTTGCTGAATAAAAATCCATGCTCTTGCTTACCTGCGGCTTTCTGTTTGCTACATTCTTCTCATCAGACCCATGGACTTTTGCCTTGTTGCGCCAGATCGGAAGCATCTAATTACTATTTTGTGGCCTGGGTTTTGTCACCTCTCATGGATTATCTATGTATTGTGCTGAGCCTTCTGGCCTTGCTGTTAGTAGGAGAATGACACAAAGTACCCATGTATAGCCAATTGATTGTGACGTGCTTGTGGTCTTTGCTTGCTCAAAAAAAACCAAAAAAAACATACATACATACACCGGGTTTTTTTTTCCCCCAATGATAAATAAATGCTAAAGACAAATACCATTTTCTTGATCTTGTTTCGTTGATGAGATGCAGTGGGTAAGTGAAGGAGCTTCCAACCTTCTGTATTTGAGCCCTGTCCCACAGCATGAGCTGTGCTATGCCGTTGCCAGGGTTCACCATAATGCAGTTTGCCTCTTGTAGATTGACACCCAAATCCTAAACATATGCTGTACGAATTAACTCTATGTTGGGAAAAATGAAGATGGACCCTGAGACCCACTGACCAGATCAGGTAGTATGATTTTTTTTTAATTTCAAATACTGATGAAGGAATGACTGCTTTCATCTTCACCATCCTGCATGCCAAGGTGTGTAAACTTTAAGATTTATCAAAAGTTTTCTCTACAACAGGTCTGTGAGGTAGGTAGCACATGGAGAATTATGCCAGTTTTACAGATAAAAAAAGCTGAAACTCAGAAAGAACAAATCACTTACCCAGGATCATAAATTAAGCCTAGAATTTCTGTATCCAATGGTTCTCTTTTCATTATACCACATTGCCTCCTGTATGACTGAGTCCTTACATACTTCCTTTAGGGTATCCAAAATGTCAAGTATTGATTAAGAGTCAACTTAGTGGAGTGAAATGGATGCTGGACTTGATGACAGAAGACTTGGACTTAGGCCTCAATTCAGTCACTTACTAGCCATGTGACCATGCACAAGTCAGCAAGTCAATAAACGTTTATTAAGCACCTTCTATGTGCCAGGCACTGTGCTAACCATTAGGGCTACCAAGAAAGGCAAAAAACCCCAACATTCTCAAGAAGCTCACTCCCAGTGGGAGAGACAACTTGCAAACGACTGTATACAAACAAGATAAATACAGGCTACAATGGAAATACTCTTAGAAGGAAGGCACTAGCATTAAGGGGGATTAGGAAAAGAACATGCTACTTTTCTCTCCAAGCTTCAGTTTACTTATCTGTAAAACAGGAAAAATAATATTCAAACAACCTACCTGATGGAGTTCTTATGAGGAAAATTACTTGTCAACTATAATAATGTATGTATGTACATATACATGTGTGTGTGTGTGTGTGTACTTCCTAGAGAAATGGTAGTTATTTTTATGACCAGGTTTTATTCTACGAGATGGCAAAAATCACTGGGAAAAGTCACATATCAAATTAATTCAATTAGACCACAATTTTCAATTCTGATATATACATGTGCATCTGTATATATGTATATACAGATATCCATATATAGGTATGTGTGTGTGCACATATATCCACATGTATGTATTGTACATATATGTCATGTCAGTATATGCATACACACGTCTGTATATGTATACATGTGTGTATGCATATATACATGTGCGTGTGTCTATACATATCCTACATATACATACATGGAAAGCATACATATACATAATCTATTCCAGTTGTCAGTGACCAGTAAGGGAGAGACTGAAGCAGGGTATAAAACAGTAGAAAACAAGATTAGGAATCCGAACACTTGTGTCTTAGTTCTGACCACTGACTTACTGTATGGCCTTGGACCGAGTTCCTTCCCATCTCCTACCAAACCTCAGTTTCCTCTATTATAAAATGAGGTATTTGGGCGATATAATATCTGAGGTTTCTCTCAGCTTTAACAGTCCGTGAACCTGTACCAGATATCTTCTTTTAAGTGTGTATTGGTGGAGGGGAAGGAGGGAGGGTAGAGAAGAGGTTAGAGAAAACCAGATGGAAAAGGAATAACTAAGAAAGATTTTTGAAAAGAGAGACCAAAAAAATGCAGAAACAGGGAGCTTGAAGCGGAAGAAGACACAAAATCAGCTGACAAAAGAAAGGTGGGAAGTTCTATTAACAAATATATCCCATGATGTACAGGAGAGCAATTCTATATAATTTAGCATACCTCTGGTTGTGAAAATGCCTCTTTGATGTCTGCCAAATTACTAGGAATCTGGTATAACTTGTTAATTCTCCCTTTTAAAATGTAAAAGAAAGTAGTTGTGGCCAAAACTTGCCTGAAGCATTTGAATTCTTACCAAAATTCAGGGAATAGAGGTAATCTTGAAATTTTCTCTTCATCATTTTCAATTGGAGGTAAACTAACTTTCTGCTCGTGAAATTCAGGAGAGTTACATGTCATTTGATAATGGAAAAGGTTATCCCAGCCTTAAAGGCCATTGACCTTGAGGACCACAGCTACTGAGGTACTTTAAAGACATTTTGTGTGTTCAAAATTATAGCAAAAAACATATTTAATGGAACTTTACAGATGGACCATATGAAATTATCAAGGGCCAGGGATTCCCCATTCCTACTTTTAGTGTGGGAGACTTTAAGATGCCATCCAGGACAATAGGCAGTGTAAAATGGCTTAGCTCATGACTAAGCCCAACAGGGCTTTCTTTGGATATGTTCATCTTATTGAACTAAATTATGAGTTAAAAGGAAGTTTTTAAACGGTAGATCATACGTTGAGATTTCCCCATTCGGTGACAAAAGTATCATCACATTTCTATAATCCTTTAAATATTACAAAGCTCTTTACAACATACACACACACACACACACACACACACACACACACACACACACACATGTGTTAATCTCCATTTTACAGATGAAGGAATTGAGGTTCTAAGAGGCTCAGTTCAGTAAAGCCTTGCCCAAAGTCACAGGTAGTGTCAGAGCTGGGATTTGAACCCAGGGCTCCTGAGTACAAAATCTCAAGAGTTGGAAGGGTCCCTCAGTATCTCTCCTACAAAATAATGACTTTTCTGCATTTGATGTTTACCAAGTGCTATACAATTACCTTTTTTTTTTATCCTCACAACAATCCTGGGGAGGTGGGTGCTATTATTATCATTACCATTTTACAGATGAGGAAACGGAAGCAGAGTTTCAGTAATTTTCCCAGGGTCACACAGCCAGCAAGTGTCTTAAGGCTGGATTTGAACTCATGTCTTCTTGATTCCATGCCTGGCACTCCACTGTGCCCCTAGCTGACTCTAACTTTGAACCCAAGTTGGCTTAATCTGGGTATCATACAATGGAACTATTGTCTCCTTTTATCCTGGACACTACGACTCTCTAACATGCGCAGACTAAAACCTTTTTGGCTAACATGTCCCTGTTGATGGATATCGAGCTTGCAGTCAACTCTAGGCTTTGTGTCACCCCCCGATTCCTACAGATCAAGCAATGGTTCAGAAATCCAAACCCCATTCTCAGACACCATCTTCTTACATGGGAATAGATTGTCCAGGGTCCCTTCCCAACCCTGTATTTGTGAAGTTAATTTTTGAACCTTAGCATTGATCTTTACATTTGTTCTTAATGAATTTCATCCTATTAGATTCAGCCCACCATTACAATCCATTGAGATCTTTTTGGCTCTGAACCTTGTCTTCCAAAATGTTAGTTATTCCTCATGTCATCTACAAATTTGACAAGTATATCCTCTATGCCCTTATCTAAGTGATAAATAGGTGTACTACATCTTCTACTGGCCTAACAGCCTGACTACCCCGTCAAGACTGGGAATGAGTCTTGTGTAGCACAATGAGCTCCTAATGAGCCCATATTGGCCCTTAATGATCACCCATCCCCTACGTACCTACAAGTCATCTAGACTTGTTCTAGAAACTAACCAGGAATTAAAGTCAAGCTCATTTTCCTATATCTTGTAGACTGTTTCTCTCACCTTTTTGAAACTCAGAACATTTGCCATGCAGCAGTACCTCTCCTTTTCTCCAAGACAGTGGTTCAGCAATCACATTGCCAGCTCTTTCTATACTTTGGGGTATAGCTCATATGGGACTAGTGACTTCTGTCTAAGCACCTCCTCGCCTATTTTGAGTTTCCAGTCCCTACTCACTATTTTTGTTCTAGTCTTCCTAGTCCAAATATAATTGTTCATGGAAGAGAACAGGGGTAAAAGGAATTCAGGTAGTTCAGCTTTCTTACCACCCTCCATTTTCATAGACTAGGATTTCCTACTAGAGTCACTTGTTCCTACAGTCCCTGTTCTTTCTCTTGAAGCAGCTAGTTTCTCATTCATAAGTATTAGTTCTAGAATAGCAGTTCCCTTTGTCTCTTCCTTCACCTTAAAAATGATTAAATTAGCATTAAAGCAAGTTACAAATTATCTGCTGCTCTGTATATGATAGTAAAAAGAGAGAGAGAGATTGAGATTGAGATTTTAGGTGTTGTGCAGTCATTTTTCAGTTGCATTTGACTCTTTGTGACCCCATTTGGGGTTTTCTTTGTAAAACTGGAGTAGTTTGCCATTTCCTTCGGCTCATTTTGCAATTGAAAAAACTGAGGCAAACAGAGTTAAATGACTCACTCAGTATTACACGGTTAGTGTCTGAGGCCAGATTTAAACTCATGAAGATGAGTCTTCCTGACTCCAGGCCTGACACTCTATCTCCTGCACCACCTAGCTGCCCAAATGATTAGTGCCCCTATCACAACTATATCCAGCTTCCATTCCTAGTTTGTGATGTGTTTCCCACATTCCTCAAATTCCTCCTTTTGTACAGATGGCTTGTAGTATACTCTGATGACAGCGCTCTCTTTCTGCCTCTATTAATGTTTACCCAAATGCCCTCCACCATGGTCCCCTCCCCACCACCATTGTGTCCCTGGATTTACTCATCTATTTTCTTACTAGACAATGCTGCTCTGCTTACCAAACTCTCATCTTGTCTCTTCTGGCTTGTTTTTGCTTTTTTTTTAAAGTAAGATCTCTGTTTGTTAGTCCCATCCCACCAAGTCTCAAAGATACCTATAATATAAAAATTGCCTCCTTGGATTATAATCTCTAATTCATCTTGTTTTTAGTATTTGTCCTTGGTGCATTTGTTTATAGATGTGGATAGCCCCAGTTTTATTGCTGATACTCTTCTTGATTCTTGCTTACTCAGAATTACTGATCCTGTCTTTTATTTTGTTGTTGTTGTTATATTCACAATTCTTTAAGTTTCCAAGTTTGTCCAATCTACTTAAACAGGTTTTTTTTCTTTCTTCTTTCTTTAGTTTAACTCTTCTTGGTTTGATTCACAAGATTTTAGACGAATGTATTTTTTTTGGTTGGGTGCATTGCATCTCCCCTCCCCCTGCCCCCAGAGCCCACCATTTCTGCAGCTCAAGCAGCGTACCAGAAATGAGCCACTCTTCCAGCACCTCGCCTTCTAAGGGTACCACAGTCATTAAAGATGTGATCCAAACTCTGAAAACTGGGCAGATGGTGGGAGAATAATAAATCATGTTCTTTGGTGGTGCAATGGATAGATCTTGGAGTCAGGAAAGACCTGAGTTCAAATCCCCCCTCAGACACTTTGTGACCCTGTACAAGTCCCTTAACCATCCAGTTAACAGTCTGCAAAATGGGGACAATAGCCCCTACCGCACAACATTCTGTGGGAATTATGATTGTGAGGCTCAGATGGGATAATATTTTTTAAAGTGCTTGGAACAGTGCCTGCCACAGAGTAGGTACTATATAAATTTTTCTTCCTTTCCCTCGCCTTTTCAAAGTTTAATCCCAAAGACTTTTGTAAAAAGGGATTTGTATCAGGCTGAATGCCTTTACAAAGAACATTTAACTAAGATGAAAAAGATGAACGGTAACTATTCAATTCAACAAACATTTATTCTAAAGCCTACTATGTTCAAGAGTCTCTGCTGGGCACTAAGGGAGATGCAAAGATTGTCACCATCGCAATCATTGTCATCCTCACTGCTGCTATCATTTACATAGAACACTACAGTTTGCTAAGCACTTCACACATGCATTGACTGAACTACCTCCATTTCCATCACACTTCAAGATTTTCCAAGCACAGTTCACAATGGCCCCATGTGGGTTATAGTGGAAGGATTAATTATCATCCTTGTTTGCACTGGAGGAACTAGGCACAGAGAAATAAGATGACTCACCCAGGGTCACACATAGGAAGCAAGTGCTGAAGCTAAAATGCATGCTGATTCCAAAGACTGCTCCAAGGCTGGTACTCTTTGCATTATGCCATGCTGCAAGAACACAAGCTCTGGATCAGAAAGAGGCCTTAGAAATCGTCTAGCCTAATCATTTTAAAGATAAGGAAACTGAGCCCCCAAGAAGTCAAGACTGACCCCAGTTCACACATGTAGTCAGCTGCAAGGCTGGGGTTCCAATCCAGACTTTTGACTCCAAATCCTGTGTTCCCTTCACCTGCCCATGTCTTCAGGGAACTTAGAACCCAGAAGGAAGAGATGAGGACGAAAAGAGCCGTAAGGTCACATGTATAAGAACAAGCACAAGAGGAAGGGACAAAGTGCTAGAAGACATCAAAGGAGCTTGTTGAAGGGGACGAGGAGCAAGCATCATTCACCCCAGCCAATGGTCCATAACTGTAAGCAGCAACATAGAATAATATTTAAAATTTTGTTTCTGTGGCGAGATGGCCATCAGATAACGGAGAAGACACCCAGCCAGGTGAGTTGGGTTCCTTGCTCCGCTACTTCTAGATGAGTGACTTGAAGGTGAATCAGTGGCCCTGTCTGTACTTCCCACCTCATGCCCCTTCATGCTTCTCTGCTGTTTAACAGTAGGAAAGTCACTTCCTCTCCGACAGCCTGTTTCTCTGTGTGCAAATTAGCGGAGTTGAATTCAATTTTCTCTAAGGCATCTTCCAGTTCTAATGTTCTATGCTCTAAGATCCCATCCAGCTCTGACATTCTGTGTCCTAAGAGTGCTACTCACTCTAACATTGTCTGTTTGGTCTTCTAAACTCCAGTCTCTAACATTCTGTGTTCTAAGGTTTCTACTAGCTCTAACATTCTATGTTCTAAACTCCCATCCTTAACATTCTGTGTTCTAAGATTTCTATCCACTCTTACATTATTTGTTCTGTGTTCTAAATTCCCTTCCATCTCGAATATTCTATGTTCTAAGCTTCCAGCTCAAACATTCTTTGTTCTGTGTTCTGAATTCCCATCTTTAATATTCTGTGTTCTAACATTTCTACCTGCTCTATCATTCTTTATTGTGTTCTAAACTCCTTTGTCTCTAACATTCTATGTTCTAATGTTCCTTCTAGCTCAAACATTCTGTTCTGTGTTCTAAGCTCCTATCTTTAACATTTTGTGTTCTAAGATTTCTACCCACTCTAACATTCTTTGTTCCATGTTCTGAATTCCCTTCCATCTCTAACATTCTAGGTTTGAAGGTTGCTTCCAGCTCAAACATTCTTTATTCTGCATTCTAAATTCCCTTCCATCTCTAATATTCTATGTTCTGAGGTTCCCTCCAGTTCAAACATTCTTTGTTCTGTGTTCTAAACTCCCATCTTTAACATTCTGTTCTAACATTTTTACCTGCTCTATCATTCTTTATTGTGTTCTAAACTCCTTTATCTCTAACATTCTATGTTTAAAGGTTCCTTCCAGCTCTGACATTCTTTGTTTCACGTGCTAAATTCCCCCTTAAGCTCCTACAGTTGTCTGTATTATCTAAAAATGACAATGAAAATTAAAGAAGCCAGACTTCTCTGATCTCTTAATCTCAGTCTCAAAAGATAGCGATTTTTGCTTTCCTGGATATTATTTGGTTTATTTTTATTGACATAGCAATAACAATTAGACTTTTGGAAAATCTTTTGGAGCCCCACCTGACAGAACCATTTGTTAGTTTCGATGGAATGGGTGGCAAGCGTAATAGTAGGAATGTATTAATATCAAGAGATACCAGCAGTCCTGAGGTTTGTATGTTTGACAGGACATTCTGTCAGAGAACAACAGTAAGGAGAAAATGTTTGTTTTTCAGGTGCTACAAGATGTTGTCTGTGCCCCACAAGAATACTTTAGAAAATGATATATCACATACCATACTGGCTGGGGACTGGCAAGTCAATGGTAGTAGCAGATATAATTGGAACAGAATAAAGAGACGAGTGCATTAGCAACAAATAATAAATGGTCTGACCTTAGGTTCAATCAAAGACTATGTTAGAAACGAAGCACTGGACTGGATTCTGGTCCCAACTCAGTCACTGGTTTGCTTGCAATTTTGGATAGATCCATTCTTCCCTTTCTAGGCCTCACTTTCATATTCTATAAATGAAGAAGTTGGACTAGGTAATCCTTAACATCCCTTCTAAATCCGAAATGATTTTTAAAATGAGAGTGGTAGAGGAAAAAATGGAAAGAGAAATGAGAGCTATAGAAGAAAGCTTTGGAAAGAGAACTAACAGCTTGTAACAAGAGTTGCAAAAACCTTATCCAAATGAGTCTGGAAAGATAGGTTAGGGGAGGGTTATAAAGAGCTTTAAAAGGTAAAGGGGTAAAGGGGTAAGGTGGGGGACAAGTATTTTTATCCTGGGTGCAATAGAGAGCCACTGAAGTGAATTGAAATTAATGTGAGTGATCTGGATAGAGATGATAATTAAACCCATAGGATCTGATAAGGTTACCAAGAGAATAGAGAGAAGGGGTTCCAGAATAGAACCTTGGGGAATACAGAGTTGGGGGCATAGTATAGATGAACCAACAAAAGAAACAAGGTGCCCTCAGGGAGTAGGAAGACCAGGAGAGAGACCAGTCACAAAAACCCAGAGAGGAGACGGTACCCAGGAGAGGGTGCTTAACAGGGTCGAATGCAGCACAGAAGTCGAGGATTAAAACTGAGAAAAGACCACGAGATTCAATAGGAGGGGGTTAACTTAGAAAAGAAGAGTTTCAGTTGAGTAACGAAGTCAGAAGCCAGATTGCGGAAGACTGAGGAATGAGCAGTAAGGAAAGGCAGTTTTTTCCAGAAGCCTGGCTGGAAAAGGCATGAGAGATATAGGATGACAAGCGGATGAAAGGCAGAACTAATTGCTCTCTTTACTAATCTCCTCCCTTTTGGGATACCAACTCCCAGTTAGTCATTTTTGTCCTGTCATTTCCAATGCAAAGACCATCTTTCTCAGCAAAGGAAACAGAAGCAAAATGCATGTATTTGTGTTTCCATGGGAGTTTAGTCATCTAAACATTTTTCTTCTCATTGGAATTATTTCCCTTTGTCTCTTCAGAATTTAATTCTCCAAAGTCTGATTCCTCCACCTTCTGAAGGATCAAATTATCACTAAGGCAAGTGAAGAAGTTATTTGAAGCTTTACTTTTTCCAGAGAGAGCTCGAGCAGATATCCAGAAAATTGAGAGCCCCCATCACTGCTCTCATACCATGCCTCTGTACCAGGATCTGGTTCCCAAACTTCTCCTCCATTTATTTATTTAGATGGTCTGTAGTTATGACAGCACTTCTGTTTCTCCCTCTATTAGACTTCACCTAATGCCCTCACCTGGTTCCTGGATTTTCTCACATAATTAGAAATTCAATCAGGAGATAATATTCATTAGACATCTACTATGTGTCAGGAACCATGCTAAGTACTAGGGAGGGGACGGGGTAGAGTTAATAAAGAAAGGCCAAAGATTGTCCCTACTCTCAAAGAGTCTAATGGAGAAAAAATATGCAAACTATGGACAAACACTATATTTACAGGATAAATTGGGGGTAACCTCAGAAGGAAGGCACCAAAATTAAGGAGTAGAAGAGGTTTATGTCCTAAGGTGGAACTTCAGCTGAGAAATCAGAGAAGTCAGGAAGTAGAGATGAAGAGGAAGAACATTGCTGGCATGGGGGACAGTCTAGTGAAATAAAACACTCAGAGTGGGGCAGTTAGGTGGCACAGTGGATAGACCACCAGCCCCGGAATCAGGAGGACCTGAGTTCAAATCTGGGCTCAGATACTTGTGTGACTCTGGGCAAGTCAATTAGCCTTGATTGAGAAAGAAAGAAAGGGGAAAAAAGAACTCAAAGAATAGAATACTCAGAGTTGAGAGATGGATTTTTGAGGAACAAGGAGGCCAATGTCACTGGATCATAGAACATATGGAGAGGAATAAGGTGTAAGAAGCCTGGAAAGATGGGAGGCAGGAGGACGTTATGAAGGCTTTAAAAGTCAAACAGAAAATGTTATATTTGATCCTAGGGGCAATAGGAAGCCACCAGAGTTTATTGAATAAGGATATGATCTAATCAGACTTGCATTTTAGGAAGTTGATTTTGACAGCTGATGGAGGATGGATGGGAGTAGGGAAAGACTTGTGTCAGGGAGACCAATCAGTGGGCTCTTGTAATAGTCCAGGTGTGAGGCAATGAGGGCCTGCATGGATTGAGAGGGAGGTGGGGGTTCAGTGTCAGAAGAAAGAAGGGGGGTTATAGGAGAGATGTTATGGAGGTAGAAGTGATGGGACATAACACCTGGCTGGGTACATAGTGGTTAGAAAGATTAAAGACTCAAGAATGACACCTAGGTTATGAGTCTGCATAATGGGGAGGGTGGTGGTGCCCTCAACAGTAATAGGAGTTAGGAAGATGGGAGAGGACTTGTGGGAATTAAATAGTGAGTTCAGTTTTGGACATGTTGAGTTTAAGATACCTTCAGGAATCCAGTTTGAGATGTCTAAAAGACTTTTGAAGAAAGGAGACCAGAGGTAAGGAGAAAAGTCAGGGCTGGGCAAGCAGACCAGCTGTGTTATTCTGGATGTCTCAACTGCTATTACAAGGAGGCAGCTATGGGGTCAATATGAGGAACGCCTCCCTAACATTTAGAGCTGTACAGAAATGTAATGGTTTGCCTCCTCGTTAATGGAAGTCCTCAAGCAGAGAGTGGCTAGATGAGTAATTATCATGGAAATTGTGAGGGGATTCCACTTGAGTATGGGTTGTATCATATGACCCTTAAGGTCCCTTCCAGCTCCGAGATTGTGTGATGCTATGGCTGTGCTTTTTGGCAATTAGGTGGTGCAGTGGAGGGAGTGCTGGGCCTGGAATCAGGAGGACCTGAGTTCAATTCAGCCTCAGACACTTTCTAGCTGTGTGACTCTGGGCAAGTCACTTAACCCTGTTTGCCTCAGTTTCCTCATCTGTAAAATGAGCTAGAGAAGGAAATGGCAAACCGCTCCAGTATCTCTTCCAATAAAAACTTCATATAGGGTCATGAAGAGTCAGACACGACTGAAATGATCAAACAAAAATGGCTGTCCTTTACAACTACCATGAGGCAATGGTCTCACCTTCCTGAGGGCATCTCCAGTGAGGGAGCCCACTGCCTTGTAAGGAAACCTATTCCAAGACACAACAATTGAATACATAGAAATCCATAGGGTCTATAGAGTTACAGACATAATTGAAAAATTGAAGAATTTTCCAATATGAAAATGAGAATTTGGAGTTCAATGCTCCAAATTTCCACATGACACTTATACCTTGAAAACATCAAAATTCAAATAGAAAACACCTTGTTTACAGCATAGCTTGACACTAATTTAGGTTTCTTAGATGGATACAGCATCCCTCAGTGGGAAATGCCCTCTCCAGTGATTCAAATCTCAAGCCTTCTACACCTTGTCATCCTGTCTCATCCAAGCCTTTCTGGAAAAACTTTCTATAAAGTACCCATCCAAAACATTGGATGCCTTCCCCCAGCTTTATGCCACATGTATATTTTTTTTTGCCAGAAACTAGAGAGAAAAACCCTCTTTGATCATCCTCCGAATAACAATCTGAAAGGGAGTAGGGAATAGTTAATAGTTTCCCTGTGCCATAGGGTATAAGTGAAACAATGAATTGGGTAACTTGGACATCAGGCTCAGTGCATCCCATCATCAATGGCCCCTTCACCTGGTACCATGCTTTTGGTTTGATGTTTCAGTTCCCAATCAATGATCTTACTTATTCCTGGCTAGATTCCAGTCTAAAGAGAAGAAACATCCAATAATTAGTGCTCGTTGATCAGAAAGTGAGATAGAATGAGCACTGGACTAGGAGTTAGGAGACCAGGGTTCTAAGCCAAGCTCTGGCAGTGTTCAACTTTAGGCTATGCACTTCCTGTCTCTGTGACTCCATTTCCCATTTTATAAAATGGGATGATTGGACCAAATAATCTCTAAATTCCATTACAACTTTAATATTCTATGTTCTCTATCTATAGAATATTCTAAGTCTATGCCCCAGTTCTAACAATTTGTGCTCTATTCCTTCTTTCTCATATAACCCTCATCTCATTCTGCTCTGTTTTGTCATTGTTTGTGTCTATATCTTACATCTCCCATGAAACTGTGTGTTCTTTGTGGTTAAGGGCTGCATCACATTCATCCGTTTATCCTCCCTTAATGCTGAGGAAAAGGTCACACACAGTAATTGTTCAGGGAATGAATGAATGTATAGAAGGATGGATGGATGGATGAATTGGGGTCTGTTGAAAGGTAGTTTTTATAGAATACAAAAACCACTCATGTGACACAGGGGTCAGAATAGGTAGGTTTATACCCTAGCTCTGCCATTTACTGAGTGGCCCTAAGCAGCTCACTTAACATCCCCAAGCCTTAATTTCCTCATTTGTAAAATGGGGGTAATAATAATACTTGCACTACTTATACTACAAGGTCATTATGAGGGAAACCTTAAAGCCCTATAGCAAAGGATGCTAATGTTACATTCTAACATTACTCTCAGCTATGACATTTTGTATTCTATGTCTCATTTTGATTCCAATATTTATATTCTAAGGTCCCTTTCCAACTTAAACAGTCTATTCTATATGAGAAAATAGGTGGGGAAAGTGTGCTTTGAAAAAAATGGTCACACCATATAAATGCAGATTACTGCTAGGGAGGCTAAGCATTCCTACTCCCATTTGGTTTATGCCGTGGGCCTTGATTTCCCTGTATGTAAAATGAGAATTGACTTGATGCCCTATATAACAATAGTAATGGCTTATATTTATATAGTACTTTACAGTTTAGCCTCAGATCTGTTCCAGCTTCAAATCTTCATATCCCTGGGCTGAACATATGCTTTTTGATCACATGGTGCCAAAGCAGACCCTCAGCCCAGCCTATGTTAAAACACTGAAATTCTGCACTCAAGGGGGCAGATGAATGAGGTTCCTCTCTAGTGACATATGACGCCACCTTTGTGCATTGTGACCTCTATGATGGGAAATGCTCATGAGGGCAAGGTGAGAAGTGACTAAAAGACCACAGGACTGTGCAGAAATGGGGATGTGGCAGTCAGTGGAAACAGGAGGTAAGGGCCATCATTTCAGAGTCCTCACCCCACCTGGAATCAAAACCACCAAATGCACAAAAGTTGCTGTGTGAACTAGGGCAATTCACTTCGCTTCTTTGGTAGAAGTGCTCTGCTCTACCCACCTTCCAAGATTATTATGTAGATCAGATGACATAAAACTCAATTCCCCTCTCTGAGCCTCAGTTTCCTTATCTATCTGTTAAATGGGGTGATTAGGCCTCCTTTACTCATTCCCTGAGGGTTATTGTGAAGATCAGATGACTTTGGAAAAGTCACTTCCCCTCTTTGGGACTCAGTTTCCTCAATTTTAAAAATGAAAGGGTTGGGCCTTGCCAACAGCTCACCACTTTGCCGGGGAGAGGAATAAAACATCAGAAAATGGGGAGAAGACCACTTTAGAAAACCTGTTTCTGGTGGCTTTGGAAGGTGGGACGAAGTGAGGAAATAGCAGTGGTGTTAGCTCTTGGAGTCTGTTTTGTGATTGATCCAACATGGAAGGGACATGCCAGACTAGCATGAAGAAGGAGCAGGAGGAAGTGGCCTAAGCCAAGTGGTAGGGCCGGACGTGCCCTCCAGAGGATACCGAGTCTTGGTGTAATGTCATCATCATGTCATTGGGAATCCGTTCTTGTGGGCCACGGGCAGGTTATAATCAATTGGCAAGTGCATTGAACGGCTAAACCCTGACCCCAGCCCCAGTTCTAGCCTTGAGAACATGCTGGTCTTAACAGCACTCTAACTGGATCTCCAGTTAGGCACCATCTTCCTGGGTCTCCCTGGGGTATCCCCTGTTAGGCCACAACCCATCAGACAGTATGTGCTTGGCTCCTAGCCATGCCTGTCCCTCCACAGTGACTGCTTCTCTCTCCTTTCTAGGACCCCAGCCCAACCCAAGAGCCCAGTCCAACCCACCAACCCTGCTCAACCCGCCGCCACGGGGGATTCAGATAAGGATCAAGGTCCCATAGGCCAGGAGCTGCCTGCTGTGGCTGAGGTCCCAGAAGCACCCCGGACAGAATGTAATGAAGGGTCACCCAACCCCTCAGTCCCTGAACCACTGGCAAAAGAGCTGCCAGGGAAGGAGCTTCCTTCCGAGGGCCTGTGAAGACATACTCATAGTCTGCATGAAACATGTGCTGTATTGTCTTGCTGGAGTCCAATAAAACTGGTGACCGTGATGGAATTGACTCAGTTGTGTCTGCTCAGGGTGGGATATGCCAATGGGGATATGCCAATTCAGGACCACCTGAGAAAAGACAGAAGGACCAAAAAGGGTAGTCAAGATTGTCACCCTAATTTATTATATGAGAGTTAACATTGACCAATTCTGATACATGTTGTGCCTTAAGACCTTCAGTAACATGAAACTCTCCCTAACGTAGGGAAGGACAAACAGAAATATCGAAAAAGCCACCAGGGAATCTCAGCAGGAAGTGTTGTGGTCAACAACAAGCACCAGATGCTGTCAATCAATCAGACAAAATTATCCTCACTTGTTAAACACACTGCTCAAAGGGGACTCTCAGGGAATGACTCAGCTCTCTCTGATGCTCAGAGAACCGATTGACTCTTTCTCCTGAGCTCTGCCCCAGTGTGGGTGCTATCATCTGTCACCTAGTCTCAGTAATTCATACATAAAAAGCCCTGATCAAGCTCTTGGCTCAGCCCCCATCCTACCGAGAAAATTGTTTCATCATATATTCAATCATTCAACAAGTGTTTCTTAAGCACCCACTGCAGTGTGCCAGGCACAAAACTATGTTAGGTGCTAGAAATACAAATACAAAAGTGAGATGATCCCTACCCTTAAGATGTTTACATTCTATGACATTATTGGCTTATGCTTCATTGCTTCACTTACCAAAAATTTTATCAAAATGTTTTTATCATAGTATTAGAAATCAATAAAGTAAGTATCATTCATGAACCCAGTGCAACAGCCCCCTCCTCTTGTCTGTACGCATTTTTCCTCCTAGCTGTTCTCGCAGGGATCTGATGAAGTAAACATCCCATAAGTTTTCCACTTACAGCAAAACCTCTCAGGTGGTCAATGTTTAGTCTCTTGGTATGATACAGGAACTCAGAATGCATCTGCCAAGGTAATGTGGACTCTGAAAACCGACTGTATCTAGGGATGAGTGCTCACTCTCTTTCCATCTCTTTCTCCATTTTTCTATTTCTCTCCCTCTGTGTGTGTGTGTGTCTGTGTGTCTCTGTCTCTGTCTGTCTCTCTCCATCTCTCTGTCTCTCCATCTCTCTGTCTCTGTCTGCCTCTCCATCTGTCTGTCTGTCTCTGTCTGTGGCAGTGGTGCAGTGGATAGAGCACCGGTCCTGGAGTCAGGAGCACCTACATTCAAGTCTGGTCTCAGACCAGACACTGATACTTACTGGCTGTGTGACCTCTATCCACTGGGGCTGATGCTCTACCCACTCTATCCAGTGTCTGTCTTTCTGTCTGTGTCTCTGCCTCTGTCTATCTCTCTGGCAGCCACTTCTCAAATTTCTAGCTATTTTCAAGTGCTCTCATTTACTTCTCTGTACCCCCTTTCACATCTGCAGGTGTGAAGGACTCCAAGGACATAAACAGCCTGGGTCTTGTAGCCCTACAAAACCAGTGGGCCAGAAAGCAAGCCCATGCTTCTCTGGGTACCATTCCCAGAAGACTATTCATGTTCAGCTCCATTATATGCCAACTTCCTGTCCCTACCAGGTACAAGTAAAAAGATTTCAGGCTGTACCCACTCAGCGGCAGCCTGTCAGTCATCTATAGTGTCCATGGCCTCGAGAAAAACTTCTGTCACCTAGCTGCCAAAATCTCCTTTTCTTGAAAATTCTACACTACTACCTTGAGTCCAACAGCCAATGCCAATAAATGTAGTCTCTCTTTAAATACCCCCAGGTGAATATATCCTGCAGACATGCCCCCAGCCCAGGTGATTGTCTCTACTGGCCAGGGCCCACTATTACACAGGTAATCAGACTCCCCAGAACATACTGCGTTGTTTCAAAGGGGTCCCATCTCCTCCGGCTTCCTGTTTCTCTTATTTGCCTTCCTGAGGGGCCGTGAGCTCTGGTCTATGAGAACCAATTAAAAAACACCAGGCTAGAAGCCTTCGCTAGTCTGCTTTTTATAGGCAGGCCACAGGCAGCCTGGTGCCCTCATTAGAGCTATTGCTAACAGTTGTTATCTGCCCCATAGCTCAATTTTCCTGCCTTCCTGAGTGTGATTTAAAAAAAAAAAAAGGCAATCTCTCTCCCACTGAGGCAGCTAGGTGGTACAGTGCATAAAGCCCTAGTCCTGGAATGAAGAAGACTCGAGCTCAAATCCAGCCTTAGACACTTTCTAGCTCTGTGACCCTGGGCAAGTCATGTAACTTCTGTCTTCCTTAGTTTCCTCAGGTGTAAAATGGAGATGATGATAGTACGTACCTCCCAGGGTTGCTTCAAGAATCAAATGAGACACTATGTGTGAACTGTTTAGCCCAGTACTGGCACAAAGCAGATGCTTAATAAATGTTTATTTCCTTCACTACACTGTCCCAGGCAAGTTCACAAAGAGTCAATGGACAGAAGAGGCAAGGGAGTTTCCTGTCATTGATGGTGCCCAGGATGGATTCCACAGGGAATAGGACCAGGTGGGGGAGGGGCTCAGCAGCTGCTGATTTCTGTCTGATGCTCCTGGGAAACTTCTTAATAAGCACAATCCACATTCCTTTTTAGCTCTTGAAATTTTACAGGATGTTTGCCCTTGGGCATCCCTGTGCTATATAAGTAGGACAAGTTTGTTATTCCCATTTTACAGAAGAAAGAAACCAAAGCTTGATGAGCCAAAGCAGTTTTTACCATGGATGGATACAGAACCAGAAAGGGTTAGAAGCTCGGACTTGTACCCAGGTCTTTGGACTCCAACTAGTGTTCCTTCTTCATTTCTCTTTCTTCTGACATCACTGCATGGAGTGGGTGATTGGGATTCTGGCAGATTTGGGATCACTCCACAACCGGGACTTCCCCCCCCCATATCTACACTTGCCCTGTCTATTACCAACTCATTTCTTCTCTCACTGTCCCATCTACGCTTTCTGGAATTACCCATAGACACACATGAGACAACACAAGATGGTATAGGAAGAGCTTTATGGTCTCAGAGGAAGGGAGAGGGGTGGGACCAGGGCTGTGGGGCAACCTGATGGAATGGGAAGAATAATAGACAGAGTCAGGGTCAGAAGACCCGTGTTCAAATTCCAACTCAGATACTTCAGAAATCAAGTCTTCTCCCAATCTACTCTGTAAAATGGAAGCAATAAAACTGTCTACCATAGCAACGAGAAAAGTATTTGTAAAACTTCAAACATTATGAAAATCATGAACCTTCTTATCACAGAGGAAAACAGGAAGGAATAAAGCATGTGTTAAGCACCCACTCCGGGCCAGGCATGGTGCTAAAAACTCATCTGGTCTTCCCAAGCACCCTGAGAGGGAGGTGCTATTATGATCCCCATTTAACAGCTGAGAAAACTCAGCTAGATAGAGCTTAAGTGATTTGCTCAGGGCCACAGAACTAGTAAACATCTGAAACTGGATTTGAACTCAGGTCTTCCTGACTTTATACCCAGTACTCTGTCCTCTGTACCACCTTGCTGCCTCTAAGAAAGAGCTAGAAGCTAGGTCAGGAGTCTAGCTGGGAACAACGGAGTAGGAGTGTTGGACATTTCTTAGGTAGAAGACACAGGAGGGCGTCTAGCACCTCCCTCACTAACAGGTTCGCTTTTGATCCGGTCAGACAGCAAAACAGGAATGGAGTCATAATAAGAGGTTGAATAAGCTTACTTTATTCTAATGTAGTCTTCTCAAAGGGAGTTTGCTGATAATGGGAGCACCAGCACCTACAGCATTCCCTAACAACCCTTCTCACAGGGGTGGGCATGAAGAGGGGAGGCAATAATACCTCAGCACAACTTGTACGCTCCCCTGAATCCCCTCAAGCCTCAATGGGGGCCGGTTGAGGCAAACACACAGATTCCCCTCCCAAGCCTTGATGGGGGCGGATCAAGGCATGCACAGCACTCAGCCTGTACATTCACCCCTGTTGGGTCCCCAGTCACTGACCAGTGCCCACTTGTTTTATAGGGCAACAGACAAAGAAAACATATTGCCAGTGATAGCCTCACAATTTTACATCACTTCATCCCTATATCTACTGTGACTGCACAGCAGAAACTGTTTTGAGCCATCATCGTGAGAACCATGTCTAACACCTGGGAAGTAGAGATTGTTATGGCTATGGATCCTGGGGAGAAAACTGTAAGAAAGAATTACAAAAAATCCACTTTATGCAAGCTAAAATTGACCTTCCTTACAAGGCTCCAGAACAAGGCTGTGGATATGGGAGCTACAGAGCGAGATCACCACATCTCCCCGATGGAAGGGCCCTTGGGGTTCTAGTGCAACCCAGAGCTGAGCAGGAATACTTTCTACACCCTCCCCGTGTAGCACCCCTCCCCCCCCCCCCGTAACCACCACCCACCCTGGTAACTGACAACTTCTCCCCTCTGCATTCTAGGCATAACCCTGAGTGATTGGGGTTTTTAATACTGCCCCTCATGAGTCCCCATCTGGTGTGCTCTTCCTTAATATCAATTAACCTGTGGATATCTCCCTACACTTCATCCAGTTTGCCTCAGTCTCCTCACCTGTAAAATAAGCTGGAGAAGGAAATGGCAAACCACTCCAGTATCTCTGCCAAGAAAACCCCAAATGGGGTCACAGAGAGTCAGACAGGACTGAAATGACTGAACAACAACAATTTCCCTACTTACAATTAGTTAATTGACCTCAATGAGCTTTTACTGGGAATTTACTAAGAAGATATAGCAGGAAGAGAAGGTATAAATTTTCCCCCCAAAACCAGAGGCGTACCCTCTCTTTGCACACACTCAATCTCTAGGGGAGCCTGGGCTCAACCTGAAAACATAAAGGTAGGGAACCCATGTGGCTGGCATGGAGAAGGGGTATCTCAAGACTAGATCCTTGTCAGATTCACTGTCTCAGCTGATAGGTCAGTCTACTGATAGGCTATTAGGGGTAGGGAAGCTGCATCCTTGAGGCTATGTATGGCTCTCTAGGTCCTCAAGTGACTGTATCCAATTCTGTGAAGTTTGGATTCAGTCAAAGGGCCACACTTGAGGACCTAGAAGGCCACATGTGGCCTCGAGGCCATAGGTTCCCCACCACTGGAGGTCAGTCTAGTGCAGAACTGGATTAAGGAGGTTGCCCAGTGTCTACACTGGATCCTCACAAGTCTCAGCTGCTGCCACCAGCTCCAAGACCCCAACTATAAGTGCCACTTCAGACAGCCTTGTTCGATCTGCCCGTCTCACCAATTGCCAGGACGTTGCCATGTCAAGATACGCCCTCACCTATGATCAGCACAGAATAAACACAAAAGAATTAGGCACCATGCACTAAGGGACACATGGCAGTGGCTTCCACTGCTCCTCCCCCCACCCCATCTGAAGGCTCAAGAGGCTTCTGCTTCTGAAGACGCCAAGAAGGGAAAGTAGAGAAAGGCCTGAGGGAGAAGGTTCATCGATTCTTTTGTATGCAAACCCAGTTCTGTTTCAATCATTCGTCTTCCTGGCACCAAAACCAACCAGAAAATGCCTTAGTATATCTCGTGACTAGAAGGATTGAAGCCAGATAATAAGCACAAATCCCTGGACACATCCCCGCATTGCTGTAAGGGCTGGGCTCTTACTGCCATGACTGTAATGGGCCAGTCTCCCATTCCACCTGACAAACAATCCCCCAGTATTCATTAAAAGTCTCCACTTATAGGGAACTCACTACCTCTCAAAATGGAGTCGTGGGTCATTCTCCCATCAAGCCATGAGCACAGAGATGAGGGAATTCACAAAAGCCCAGCTCCAGGCAGATTGGGCCAGGTGCTCCAAAGAACAGAAGCGGAGAGGGAGACCTTGAAAGTGCTTCTCTCTACCAGGAAGCCTTTTATTCTCCTTTGAGTTAGCAGGAATCAGTGACTGGCTTCCCCAAATGGAGCCAGCCCAGAGCCTGGATCTCACAGGCTGCTGTAGTTCAGCCACTGGCAGATTTAGACATGAAAGGACCTGCTACTTCCTACCGGTGTGACCCTAGGCAAGTCACTTAACCTCGGTCTCAGCTCCCTCATCTTGAAAATGAAGCGGGTCAGCCAGTTGACCTCTGAAGTTGCTTTCTGGCTGTAAATCGATGATGCTAGGATTCTGAAGTCCTGAATCAGCAGGAATTAGGACACTTGTCCTAACCTTCCAAGCCATGACTCCTTGCGATGGCCAAGCACCCCGGCTTCGCCAGAATGCAGTGGGCCCATACAATAATCACCAGCGTCTGGCCCAACTTTCCATTTTGAACAGCCCTAATCCCCAATTAGTGGATAATTGGGAGACAGCTGCCCCCTAGTGGTTGGTCAGTCTGCAGTACCTCCTCCTTAACACCAACCTCTCTGGGTATCTCCATGCAATTAATCCAATTAAATTCAACAAGCATTTATTGAACATCAACCTGACCTTGGATATGGCTACTCCACAGGTAATCCAGCTGACCCTATTTTCTCAGTCCCTTAAACACAAACTCATTTTAAGGCTGAGAAAACTAAGGCAAGAAATGTCTTAACCCAAGTTCTGATGTGCAACAGAAAGTCAAGCTTTCTTATTATGATAACTGTTGCCCCACACTAGCCTATATTATCAAGCAGACATCAGTCCAGGGCTTGATTTATGCTATACATACTCACATGTACACATAAATATGTGTGTGCCAATGTGTACATGCCAATCACTGACAAGATACATAATAAATATAACAGCATCTATACAGCTCTCTAAGGTTTGCAGAGTACTTTATATATGTAATTTCATTCAATCATCACAACAGCTCTGAGAGGTAGGTGGTATAATTATCACCATTTTACAGATGAGGAAACTGAGGCTGAGATCAATAAACTTGCCCATAAGTCTCGCCAACAGACTTGTCCAAATTCGCAAAGCTGAGGGTCTGAGGCAGGATTAGACCTCCTATCTTCCTAACTACAAACCCAGCACTATCCATTGTATTACCTAGCCACCTCAAAACGCAGCCACAGTTGAAGAAGACAAGGAGTAGCCGAGGGAAGTATCTTAAGAAAGATGTTCACATTGACCTAAGTAATTCCATAACAGCTAAGAGGAACCCTAGACATCACCAAGTCCAACCCCTCATTTTGCAGATGGAAACTGAGGCTCCAGGAGTAGGATACACAGGGAGTAAGTACTAGAGATGGGAGTTAAGCCCAGGTGCTCTGACTTCATGGTGCTTTTTCTCAGCTCTTACCCAGGCCCCACATTGAGCCTTAAAGCTAATTGGTTTGGAGTCTCCATCTAGTGGGTCACCAGCTCAACAGAAGTCAACGATACAATGCAACACCAGTCCTTCAAAGCTCCAGGTTTTCATCTGTGTGGGTCCTGTATGAACCTTCTCCAACTTTGTACCAAAGAGTAACCACATCACTGCAGCCAACCTATCAATCAGCCCCTCACAGCTAGCCTAGCTGGGTGGCTGCTCAGACTGCAAGCAGCCAGGGAGAGAGGTCAGAGGAAAACAAAAGACATCAATAACAACGTTTTCTAAGAAAAACAAAAGCCCCAAATGAATGAGGGAACCCAGAGCCATTAACACTTGATTCCTTTGGGGGCCTGACTACAACAAATCTGAGATTGTAAAACTGATTCTAAGATTCTGTGATAAACTGTTGTTGTTGTTTGCCCTTCACTTTCAAAGAGGACCAATGACATCACAGGGTGATGTCTTGACTCTCGAATGAATTGGATTTTATGCACAAAGTTGTCAGCCTCATTCTCTCTTCCAGAATCATGGATGTCCAGTGGCAAGACAAAAGTCAAGACAACTGGTGATGGCCCAGGATGCAGTGGTCCATTGGAACAAGTTGTTCTCATCTACCTATTCCACCTGGGGAAGGTCTTCACCTACCTAGGGTAGACATCCTCCTCATTTATCAATGGGTTTGAGGTTTCCCTCAACCTAGTTTAGCCCATCTGCCAAGAAGGTTTTACTAGGGTGTGGATATATGCATGATATAGCTTCTTGGAGCCACTGGTAAGAATCGAAAGAAGAGTGGACACCATAGGTGAATGAGTAGCCTTGAAAAGGGCTCAGCAAGCCCTCACACTGAGGTGCTAGTCCCCCTTGAATACTATAAACCCCTAAGAGAATATGAGAGTCATTACAGAAGCAGAAACAAGATTTGGCAACCGACTATGTGAGGTGAGGGAGAGTGAAGAGCCAAAGAAAATTCTGAGATGGTAATTGGGTGAGTGGATGACCACCACTGTGAGTACTTAGCATCAGATTAAAATAAGATTCCAGGGTCCTAGGATTTTAGCGTGATATGTCTTAAGTCCCGGGAGAGTAAGTCATTTTTACCATTTCATTAGTAGCAGCCCTGGACAAAGTTGTAAAGTGACAGAAGTTCGCTTTTGAGAGTCTATATTCTCCTTCCTTTAGTCCTCCCCTACTCTGCTCCTCAGCCTTAAAGAGAACAGAAAGCCCTTTTTTCCTTTTCTTTCTTTCTTCTTTTTTTGGAGGTGGAAGAGAGTTGTCTTTGTTTCTTATCTCCCCCTCCCCTCCTCCTCCTCCTCCTCCTCGTCCTCCTCCTCCTCCTCGTCCTCCTCCTCCTCCTCGTCCTCCTCGTCCTCCTCCTCCTCCTCCTCCTCCTCCTCCTCCTCTCCTTCTTCTTCTTCTTCTTCTTCTTCTTCTTCTTCTTCTTCTTCTTCTTCTTCTTCTTCTTCTTCTTCTTCTTCTTCTTCTTCTAGAAAAGCTGAGATAGAACAATACTGACCCCTAAGGGAATGAAGTACTAATTATGTGACTTTAGGTTTAATGGAGAGACAGTAATTCTTGGTCAGCAAGGTCTTCCTGTACATTATTGATCGCCAGATTTGCAACTGGAAGGAACTTTAAGTACCATCTAGTCCAAGGCCCTAATTCAACAGATGAGGTAGTTGAGCCCCAAGGTGGTTAAGTGACTGGCCCAAAGTCCCATATGTAATATATTACATCTCTTCTGAAAAAGGGAAGGGAAGGGAAAGGAAGGGAAGGGAAGAATGTGCAAAGAAAGAATGTAGTACCCTCCATCTGAGAGCAGATAATTAACTCTTTGGCATAGTATCAACTGGAAGGAGAGACAAGAACAGACAAAAGTAGAGACAGACAGGCAGAAACAACAAGATGTGACCCAGGTAGGAAGGCAGAGAAAGAGGCAGAGAGGCATGAGGAGAGAAGAGGGGGAGACAAAGAAAGGCAGATGGCGCCCTCGCTGTGGGACAGGGGGAATGTGCTTATGGAATCCTAGAGCTCCAACCTCACCTTCAATCTCCTTTCAACTCTGCAACCTTTTCCCACATCCCCTACGGATCCACTTCTTCATTTCTCTCACCCTGCTACAAATACATGGCCCTAAGGAGTCTTCACATTTCACCTAGCTCTCATCCTACCATTATTCCTCTCTGCCTAGCTCTTAAATGGCCTGTTGTTTGCAGATGACTTTTGAGAGTGTGAAAGTATTTTTTTTTCTCTGCACGTGCCCAGTCTCCACCTTGGACAGAAGTGTGCAGGTAAATGTTTAACCATTGTCTTTCTGAGAAAAAAAAGGTACCTGTGACACACCCTTAAGTTTAATCTGCATTATTATTACATTCTGAAGTCTAGAAATGGAAACAATAAATCGAGCCCTGATTTGTAGTGCTTACAGATTTCCAGTGTGAGTAAATGCTTGCACTGAAAATTTAACAACGGTTGGAGCAGGTACACCTCTGCCCTGAGACCGGGGGCTCCCTCAAAGCAGGACGGTGTCTCCCTATCTTAAAAACAGAACTGTGTCTCCCCACTTGTAACAGGGGCCCTCTTAAAGGTGGGGACTATGCCTTCTTTCTCAGATATGGGGTTTTCTCAAAGCAATGAGTGCCTTATCTCCAAACCTCAGACCAGGAACTCCTTGAGGGTAGAGCCTACATACACGGATGCTCATATAATACACACACACACACACACACACACACACACACACACACACACACAACTTCCTGAGGACAGGGGCAGGGGCTATGCCTTCCCCTCAGATTAGAGGCTTTCATTGGATCATAGATTTAGAAATAGAAGGAAAATTAGAGGTCATCATCTTCCACATTTGGAAACTGAGGCTTAGAAGGGTTAAGTAATTCACCTGAAGTCATACAAACCATCAACGGCTGAGGCAGGATTTGAACCCTAGGCCTCTGTATGCAGCAGCACTCCTTCTACCATGCTTCAGTTGCCACCTCAAACCCTCTTTGTTCTGTTGATTAGTGAAATGCTGCATAGAGCAGGATTGAGCTTTCTGGACCTTGCCCAAAGAGCCCATTATTAGCTGGCAGAGTTAGGAGAAGAAGTGTTGACTCAGTCCTTCCTCCTGAGCCAGACGGTTTCCCCTCCCCCAGCCCCCTACTCAAGGCTTAGTGGCAAGAGCATTGAATTTGAGACGAATTGCACCTCTAAATGCTATGATCTCCCTTCCATCCCTTAGCCCATATTTCTAAGGTTCCTTCTCCCCCTTCCAGGCCTCACCCGTAATTCTTCTTTTTTCTCTCAACATGGTGAGGTGCCTGGGGGAGGGGGAGCTAAAGGCCACTCAGCCGAGGAAGATGAATGACCTGGAGTCATAGGGAAGTCTGCTTTCTGGTTGGATGAGGTCACTAACCCCCAGGGGAAGGGGAGAGCTGGCACTTTCATCTGAGAACAGAGTGTGAGCCCTTTGGAATGGACTTCTGGGCCTACTACTGAAAAAGGAGAAAAAGGCCCAGACACAGAAAAAAAAGTCCATCAGCAAGCCTTTATTAAGCATGCTTCTTATGTGCTAAGTGTTGGAAGGAAAGAACAAGACCCTGCGTGCAAGAACTCATATTCAAATGAGAGAGAAAACATCCAACCATGTATATACATACATACCTACATGTATATACATACATACATACATGCACACATATACGTGCATATATGTATGTGTGTGTATACACACACACACACACATATAGTATAAATGAGAGGCAATCTGGGGGAGTTGGGGTAGGGGCAGAGCTGGGAAAGGCCTACTGCAGAAGGTAGAATTTGAAGGAAAACAGGGAGGGATATACTTCTTCCAAGGAGACTTGGGGGAGGGGAGGAATGAGTGCAATTCTAACATCTCCTGGGAGGCTTCAGAAGCCAGAGGCCCCACCTCCATTTCTCTTGCCTCCCAGCAGCCCCCATTGCCGTGCCCAGCCTCCTTCTGGTCTCTGTAGCCTCTGAAAGGCCTTTATCAGACTCCAGAGTACTACCAGAGAGTGGGAAGGGCCTCTAGTTCGTGCTAAGGGTCCTCCCTATCCATCCTTCACCCAAAGATCTATTCCCCACACCCTTTCCAAGTCACTGAAAAAGAAAAGTCTCTGTTTCTCCCTGTCTCCATCTCACAAAATCGGATTCTCAGTTAATGGGAACTTCAGAGGGTATCTATCCAAACTGTATCTGAAAAAGCGATCTCCTGTACAACATAGGGAATGAATGGGCATCCAAATAGAGGTGAGTGATGGAGAGGGAGGGCATATAGCAGGAATGAAGGGGCCCCCTACTCTAGCCTTCCTGCCCCAGAGACCCCCAGTATGAGGAAAAGGATAAGAAGACTGGAGAAAGAAAATGAGACTGGAAAAAAGACGCAGATGAGAGAAATCTATTTAGGAAGAGAGAAAAGAGAGGGGACAGAAACAGATAGGTATTTAGCTTGAAGAAAAGGTGACTTAGGGAGGACAAAGGAAAGATGGATTTATTTTGCTTCTGAAGGATCCCAAGGATGCTAGAACTGTACCTTTTCCCCACCCCCACAGAATACCCTTGACAGGGTCGTGTAGAGAAAAGTGTCCAGGAGACCTGGATTCTATTCCCAGCTTTGCCACTGACTCTGTTTCCTCTTCTGTTAAAATAAGTATATTAATTCTCCCTGAATCTTTCACAGGCTTGTTGTGAGAGTCACTTGGCGAAAGATTCTAATAGACTGGTCCAAGGCTGTTCTCCCTACCTATAGCTCCAAGGCCCTGTTTTTTGTTCCCATACCACTGCTATTACGCCTGCTTCTCTCACCCCCATCCTTAACTCAAACTGAGGTTTAAATGACTAAGTATATCTGAGAGTGAGAATTTTATCCAAGAGGTATGCATTTTAATAAAAATCCAAGCCTTCAGCTTGTCTATGGTTCTTGGCCGTCTCAGATCCCGCCAGCTCTATATTTCTAAAGCTCAGCTCTTATCATATACTTCCTGGGCTCAGAAACCTTCCTTGGCTTATAGAACAAAGTCCAAATTCCTCATCCCAACATTCAAGACACTCTGCAATCCACTCCCAAACTTGCTCTCTACCCTATGATCTTATAATATTGCTAAATCCTTGAGTCCTCAAACAGGTTGTCACACACATGCCTGCTAGCAAACTGAGGCCTGAACAAGCGTTATATATTGTAAACATGTCTCTGTTAAATACTATTATCACACTATCCTTGGTGGGACCACACACAGGTTCCTACCTTATTATTATATGTTTTGTCTCTCATCCAGGTGACTACTATAGCACAGTATGTTTGGACCCACACAGGTGCCCTCAACAGAAATAGAGAAGTTTAGGGAAAGAGTTTGAGGAGGGAAAGGTAATAAGTTCTGTTTTGAACATCTTGACTTTCAATTTTTCTACTTATAAAATGAAAGGGATGCAAAAAGTCAAGTCATCCTATAAGACTCCAAGGCTGTGACTCAGCTGCCTTCTCCCTCTGCTCCCAATGTCCCCTTTTCCCATTGGTGAGTTCTTTCCAGAACCTCCATTTTGAGAAAAGGCCCATCCTTCATTCCCTGGACTTCCTTACTATGGCCCATTTGGGTACCTTCCTACTTTACCCCCCTTTCCACTCTTCTCCCTTTTATAGGGTGCCTTTCCCCACTAGAATATAAGCTGCTTGAGGTCAGGGAGGGAGTTTCATTTTGCTTGTATTTGTATTAGCATAGTACTTGGCACATAGTAAGTGCTTAATAAATGCTTGTTGGTTTGACAGAACAACCAGATAAATGCAAGACGTCAAGTTCAAGATATACAAGAATTAGTTGAATTGGGTGTTAAGCCTGGAGAAGACTTGGGGAGGACATTTTAACTGGCTTCCATGGCATCTGAAGTACACTCCTATGGAATGGGGATTAATTAGATTCCTTTAGTTTGTCCCCAGAGGAAAGAACGAGGGAGTAATGGAGGGGAAAGTTGAAGAAAGGTTAATTTCAGCTTGATATAGAAGGAAACTTCCTAACAACTAGAGCTATCCAAAAGTACAATTGACTTCTTTGGGAGGAAGAGAGTTCCCTGGGTAAGCCAAAGAGCTGGATAATCTCTCATCAGGTATATTGTAGAGGGGACTGTCAGTTATGACTTGGACTAGACCGCCTGAGGAGCCTTCCAGCTCTGTGATCCCACGCCTCTGAGACACAGTCTTTAGATGCTAGGATCCCAAGATTCTAATGTTATGTTTCTATGATTTTCGATTCTCTATGTTGATGACCCTCTAATCACTCCCAGTGACTTGAGTGTAAGATTTTATTATTCTATATCATCTTCATCATCTCTTTTCCCCCAATGTTTTCCTTTTACTCTTCTTCTTCATCATCATCTGTTTCATCATCTTCATCACTTTCATCCTCTTCATCATCATCTGTTTCATCTTCATCATTTTCACCATCATCACTTTCATCTTTGTCATCATCATTCTCATCACTTCCTTCTGAAAAGTAAGTGAAATTTATGAAACAAAAATGTTCTACTTTGAGCCTGGGCAGGGGGATTGACCCCATCATAGAAGGGATACTCAGGGATCAATTTTCCTATGCTAAGTGGAGTCTCAAAGACAGAGGGCTTGTCCAAGCTCACGTAAACAGCAAAGATGGATTAGAAATAGGACTTGACTCCTAGGCTCCAAGTACAGGGCTCTTTCCACCAGACCACACTGCCTCGAAAGCAGTCGTTCTCCAACCACCTGACATAAATAATCCAAGGATCTGACTCCAGATGCCCAGGATTCCCTGATATCTGTATCGGATCACTGACCATGGGCGAGATTTAATTTACTAAGAAGGTCAACTTTCATGAAATAAAAAGGAAGAAACCTAGGTGAGAAAGACCCAGGCTCCCTACATTGGTAGTTTCAGAAGTGGGATTTGAATCCAGGTCTTCCTGACTCCCAGTTCAGCACTCTGTCTGCTATATCATATTATCTCTCTTCTGGTTTGTAACCTATAAACACAAGAGGAATTTTTTTTTTGAGCAGCAGCATGAAGGAGTAAGGGACACTAGGTGGCGCCATAGTGCACAGATATTATGAGTTATTGGTGGCACCAGGCCTGGTATCAGGAAGAGCTGAGTTCAAATTTGACCTTAAACACTTACTAGCTGCTGTGTGATCCTGGGCAAGTCATTTAAACCCTGTTTGCCTCAGTTTCCTCGTTTGTAAAATGAGCTGGAGAAGGAAATGGCAAACCACTCCAGTATCTTTGCCAAGGAAAACCTCACTAAAAAAAGAGTCAGACATGACTGAACAACTAGTAGTAATAATAAATGAGTAAACAGAGCACTAAACTTGGAGAGAGAAGATATGGGTTCAGTCCCAACTATGACACTTACTACTACTACTATTACTTTACTAAGCCTATAATGTCCCCATCTGTAAAATGGGACTAATAATTCACTAGCTCCATTGAATCTCACAGTCTCAGGGCTGGAAAGGACCTCCCCAACCTACACCATAATATGCCCCAGCAAATGGTCATTCACACTCTACTGAGTCAGGTGGTGCCATAAATAGAACATTGGACCTAGAGTTAGGAAAGGCTGAGTTTAAATCTGGCCTTAGACACTTACTAGCTGTGTGACTCTCTGCCTTAGTTTGTCCATCTGTAAAATAGGGTATAATAATTGCACCTTCCTCCCAGGGTGGTTGTGAGGATAAAATAAGATAAGCAAAGTGCTTTATAAACCTTAAAGTGCTATTGTTATTATTTTAACCACTTCAGTTCCTCACTGGAGCTCTTAGGAGAAAAATGCTTTGTAAACTACAAAACACTACAAAATTATCCACTACAACAATAACTCATAATGTTATTGTCCAGTCATTTCAGTCATGTCTAACTCTTCATGACCCCATTTGGGGTTTTCTTGGCAAAGATACTGAAGTAGTTTACCATTTCCTTCTTCTAGCTCATTTTACAGATGAGGAAAATGAGGCAAACACAGGTTATGTCAAGGATGAACTCCCTCACCCCTCCCATCCCCTTTTATACAAGGATATTGAGGCTTAAAGGGTTTAAACCTTGGAGTATACCCACCAGTCACCTAAAATCTACAGAGTTGGCTTGACACAGCATACCCAATTCAGGGAACCGTTAGAGGGTTCCCTGGGCCATTAGGGAGCTGTACAAACTGAAAGAAATCTCCCAGCTAGACCCAAGTTTTTCACACTAACCCCTCAGAAAATAGCTAGCATTGGCTAGCTGTGTCAGTCAGCTTTGGAGAGCTCTCCAACACTGGTGATCTGATGCCTACTGCCCTCCCTGCTTACTGGGAAAGTTTACAATAGAGAGAAACCCTGTGAAATGCCCGTGCAGCTGATGTCATTTTTGTTCAG